>NC_142125.1:26595271-27219528 GCF_056152115.1 Neolamprologus brichardi
ACTGAGGTAACAAAAGTTGTTTATGAATTTAGGTCACTGATTTGAGATCACTGATGTTGTCACAGTACTGGCACATCAGAGTCACTCAGCAGCAGTGATGGCACCGCCTCCCTCCATCCTTTTATGCTTTCCTCTGCATCGCTCATCACCTGCTCACCTTCTTTTCTCTCCTTTTCCCTCCCTCTTCCTCTGAATTTAAGCCACTCCTCTTCCTCTGGCTCCCCGTATCCTCCCCAAAGGATTAATGCCTTTTCTCTTCATGTTGTCACCATGAGACCCAGAGTGATGCATACGCTCTGTGTGTGTGTGTGTGTGTGTCTGTGTCTTCATGTCCTCAGCTGCCTCTGCTTTCCATATGTCTTCTGCTCGTCTATCTATGTTGTTTTTTCCTTTCCATTCTCACTCGCCGTCTTGCACAGAAAGAGGAAACAGACAGATTGTGCTCTTAAGAAATCACTATACAAACACCATATGTTTGACTATGAAGGTGTGCAAACAGAGACTGTGTGTGTGTGTGTGTGTGTGTGTGTGTGTGTGTGTGTGTGTGTGTGTGTGTGTGTGTGTGTGTGTGTGTGTGTGTGTGTGTGTGTTGTTCCTTCTGTTTTCTGTAAGTCTGTCTGCTTCGCTCCGTCACTGAAGGAGATGTCTGTATTTGTTTCAGGATTCGCTTGAATGCTTATCATTTTTGACCTTGCTTGTCTTTTTCAAACCTCCTCTTTAGTCTCTTTAATTTCACATCAAACACACAAACACACACTCACGGTTTTCTTCTTCTTTGCTATTCATTCGCTCTGTGGCCTTGAGGTCCACTGTGCTGTCGGTCAGTGGAGTATTTCTCTATCATGGAGACAATACTGGAACTCTTTCATGTGCTGCTCCTTCTGTGGACTGAGCAAATGCTGTTATATGAGTGTGTGTGTGTGTGTGTGTGTGTGACACTGAGTGGACGTATCTTTTTTTGTGCCAACACACAGGCATCTGCTTCCTTTTTCCTTCTCTCTCACTCTCTCGCTTTCACTGCTATCAGACCTGGCTTTGGTCACACACACCCTGGCAGGAAAATACAAACACACACACACACACACACACGTGCAGGCACACACACACAAACACACAGCCAGCAAAGAGAGTCCATTCTCCCTCTACATCTTTTTCCTGTCACCCTTTCTCCTTCGACAGGAACATTCTGTATTTTAGCTCAGTGCAATTTTCTGTTGATTAGAGGTCTAAGAGACATCCAAATGACACAGAGCTGCCCTGTTTTTTTGTTGTTGTTGTTTTTAAAGCGTTTGAATCTAGTTTAAAAGTAAAAGTTTGGCAGATGTATGCATCACCGCTAGCCATTGTTTCAGCATTTCAGCAGTTATATGCTGAGGAGAGAAAGAAAAAAGTCCAAACCAAAGCAGGTAAGCTTTAAAGAGGAAGTGGTAAGACGCCTGGGAGCCCAACACATCACAAAGTTATGTTACTTAATGTTAGACAATGTGACTGTCCAGAGCTCTGACCATGTCACGCACGAGTGATATAGAAAAAGATCTAACGGCATTTTTAAATTGGAAAAATGGGCACTTGGTAAGTCTGAGTGTCAATCCAGTGCAATAGAGACTAAATCTCCTGTTCCTGATGAGCTCCACTGGTGCCTCTTTCTCTATCAGGACCCACTTGTCAACTAATCAACATCTGGAAGGAAACGTGTACGCAGACGGACACATTTGCTGGTGGGTATTCCTGAACTCTGGCTCAGTCTTAAAAAAAATCTTTTTTATTTCATATTTTCCTGTGGTGGATCTTACAGCGTCTAGATTTAGCTTGTGGTGCTTAGTGTTACAGCGTTCAGCACAGTTGTAAGACTAACGTTTGGTTAAACACTGAGTCAGAGATATTGGCTGGAAGATAAACTTTTTGACCAAACTGTACAGAGAGCGAAACAAAGGGAACCACACATAGTAAAGGGTCCCGGCCAGGCTTGAATCTGAGCCTACTGACATATGGGTCACCTGCACTGCCTAGTGAGCTATATGTGCCCCAAGATGTTGACTTTTTATCCCATCTGTGTCTGCATTCCTTTGTTTTCCTACATTCAAACTCATCCGTTCATCATTAAAAAAGAAGCCTCCTAAAGCTCACCCGCGTCTGTATCTTCCCCTCTGGTTGCATCATTTTAGCGTGACACACCTTAGAAGCTGTGAGTTTGGGGACCCCGAACATTTAGGAGCTTTTGAAAAAAAAGCCACACACCATTCAGCCTCCCAGCCACTTCACATAAATAACATAGTCGCTCTTTGACACAGTCACTGACATTCGCAGTGGGCACGTAGCGGCCATTCCCACGTAAATCAGGAAATATGATGCTGATTCAAAGCTTCCTCACACACAGGTGAATAAATATCAATTTGACGGCATATCGATGCGTCTCATCTGTTTCTCAACAATGTGAGTGCCTGAGTGTGAGCTTTTAGTCAGTAAGTGTGACATTAGAAGTCAGAGTGGAGACTGGAGGCTCCTCCAGGACATCGGCAATATGTTTCCTTTCTCAGCTGCTCTTTTGTCAATCAGTCACTGATCTCACTGTCAGCAGGACAGTGACAATAACGTTTCTCTTTGTTCAAACGGCATGTGACTGAGAGGAAGGGTCTGCGTCCTGAGATTGGGCCTGTGTGTGTGTGTGTGTCTGTTGTCACTATCTCATCAGTGTCTGCTTTTTGCGTGCTATCATTACAAGCGTCTTCGTTTCTCCGCCTGCTCCGGTTTCGCGCGTGCCTGTTCACACACGTGCTGTTCCTCCTCAGATGTGTGTGTGTGTGTGTAGTCTTCCTTGTGTGCGTGCGTTTATGTGTGTCACCCATAAAGAACAATAGCCTTGGTCATCTGACTGAGAGGCTGCAGACCACTAGCATCACATGATAGAGGCTGAAGGCCACGTCTTTGTTACCAGGCCTATTGTTAAAGCTAAGGAGACAGCTGGGGTAGGAGAAGGGAATCACTGCATGCTCAACACACACACAGAGTTACAGGAAGACCATACACAGTCACACACATGCACAAACACACACATAAACCGCCCCTCGTGACTCCAATCAGGCTCAGTGACAAAGATGATGCCTTCTTCTTCTCAACTGGAATACTAAGACACACACACACAGACACACACACACTGCAAGCAGATAGCTATAATTATAGTGACAGAAACTGGCAGGTGGCATTGTCTGCAGCATACCGCTCCCTGTCAACCAGCAATAGAAATCAAGAGATGGCGGGGAAGACTCGGAGCTCATTCTCGGAATGACAGCAGCCTCGAGAGTGTGTGTTCATGTGATTTATGGATCTGCGTGTGTCGCACAGAAACGCAGTGTCACATATACAACTTATAACGAGTAATTAAAACAATGCACCTTTCAAAACTTCAAGGCTTTTGTAGAGAAGTGAAGTCACGAGGAAACTCTCGTTAAACTGTGTCTGCTCGTAATTAGACACACACTTCAGTGTTTTGACTTCACCTTTTAGCACGACTCAGATCTTTTCCTAAGTGTTTCAATAGCCTGCAGTTCACAATGTGTTACAGGATGCTGGTGTCAGGTGTCGCTGTCCCGACCTCTGTAGTGCCCATCCCCCTCCACCCTGACCTACGCAGGCATATACACAGCAAAGCAAATAAGTATGGTATAACAGCTTCATAGAGGACTAACGCTTGTACTGTTAATCTGTGCCGGTTCCCTTACGCCCTTTTAACCATTTGTATTTTGTTCTTTTAATATTTTTACAAGGGCGGGAAACATTAAATACCTGGCAGTGGTGTCAAATTAAAAGATGGTGTCTCTAGAAGTGCTCAAAACCCAACATCACATGAAGTTGAGCGTACTTTAAATACCAAGTCCAAAGCTCTGAATGCAGAATGAGGCAGAGATCAGAGCTGAGAAGAAAAAAAAAAGGGGGTGGAGAGCGAAAGAAAGCAGGACAGGTGTAGTCTTTGAAATTCACCTCCTCTCAAAAGGGCTGATGAATTACTGTGTGTGTGTGTGTGTGTGTGTGTGTGTGTGTGTGTGTGTGTTTGCCCCTTCTGGGTAGGTTATGACTAGAAGAGGTGAGGACAGCAGACAGACTGATTAAAATTAAGGGAACAATGACAAACTTAAGGTTGACGCTGATACGGAGAACTCATATTTAAGATATGGGGGAAAAAATCTGCACTCAGGGTTTTGTTTTTTTTATTGTTACCAGCGTGAAGAGAAACACGCCTCCCAAAATCGATTCCTGGGAGTCGAGCTCAGACCCCCTTTTCACCGGGCTCATGTGAAGAAGAAGCGGAAAAGACGATTGAATAGATGAATAACGAGAGCGAAAGGGTAACAAAGAATCTAAAACGGCGGAGAAAGACATGAGGAGTTTAGCCTTTCATGAAGTGCACAGCTTATGAAATCGGATAGCCCTGAAATGTGAGTGTGTGACCAGCCTGTGGCCTCCAGGTGTTTGTGAGCGAGTGTGTGTATGTGTCGTTCAAAGTCAAAGGGTAGATTTTAGCAGGAACCACACCCACCCTTCAAGGGAGGGCATCTCTGCTCCTTTCAGACAAATACAAATGAGTATCTGTGTGTGTGTGTGTGTGTGTGTGTGTGTGTATGATGAGCAGCTGTGCTGACAGAGACAGTAAGGATCCTTGAACTGGAAAGATGAGAACGTCCTCTAGAAGGCTTCATAAAAACATCTCATTGTATATCTTATCGCTCATTGAATTCTCACACATGGAAACGTAACAGCCTCGTCCTCATCCACACACCAGGCTTCCATTTTTCCACAGTTAAGTGTCATTTCCACTAGCTCCCACTCGACTGGACTCGACCCAATTTCCAACATTTTCCATTTCAACTGTGTACCACCTAATGTGTGCAGAGATGTTACAGCAATGCAATTAAAGGCCCATGACATCATTTGTATGTGACACAAACACAGATATCAAGGAGATGCTGTCATTTTTCTTGTTGCTCTCACGACTCATCGAGTGTCATCAATCAGTGGCGAGCAGTCTGCTGACGCCACATTTTCAGACCGACTCAGCTCGCTTGGATCTCTGGCCTCAGCCTCCAAGTAGATTTGCCTATGGTATCAAAGTCCTATGTGACTTCCTTATTGAGTTATCGTGTTCAAAAGATTTTCAAAAAACTTGACCTCTGACCGTAAGGTCAAGGTCACTGAGATTCAAGCTCGTCTGAGATTTTTAGTAGATACACCTGTGGCATCAACTTGAAACTCCTATGTCACTTTGTTCTGGACTTATCGCATTCACCAACTTGGGTGTCCAAGTCACCCAGCTGCCCGCTCCGCACGGTGAGATGAATACCTCATCAGCCTTTTATGGCTCAGGGGTGAAAATGTTCCTGGTACCAGGCACTACCACCTAATGGAAAACCCTAAAGCCTGAGCCGAGACGAGCCGAGCTGAGCAGGTACTGGTGGAGTCAGTCTGTATGTTTAGGAATGTGCTCCCGTTTGCTCTGGCAGGCCTAACCCACCAAAGCATAAATCCTTAATAAGTTCAAAACACACACTCTCAGGCAAGTCAGGAGCGGCGCCTAATGCTGCTGCAGCCTTAACCAACAACTCGTCAATCTGTTCTCGGTATATTGAAAAAAGAGGAAACATTTCTCTCCCTCCTGGCAGAAGGTAGGAGCTGACACCTTTCCCTGAGCGTCCTGGCAAAGAAAACCTCTCGCTGTCCTTTTTTTGTTTGGTTTTTGAAGATGAGACTATTCCCTGTTTTCTCTCTCCCTTACTCCAGTTTCCTTCTTCTTTTCGCCTTCCTCATTAGTTGGTGGGCAGAGCTGCAATTAGCACAAAATTGTTTCAGAGATTGGGGGGGGGGGGGGGGGGGGGGGGGGGGGGGGGTGAGGAGAGAGTAAGGATGGAGAGACAGTGAGAGAGAGGGAGAGGTAAACAAGAAAGAAGAGTTGAAAGAATGTGGCTGGAGGAGAAGGTAATTAATGAAGGTGTTATAATTACTGGGGCCTGTTTACGCCAACACACACACACACACATCACTTACCTTTCCACTGCAATAACTATTTAAAATGCTGGCCCTGTAACTTTACTAATGACAGGCTTTTTTGTTTCCTCAACTGAAGCATGGGCCATTTTAAAAATTCACCACATAGAGCTTTAGTTAAGATTTGGGTCCATTTTAACCAGGAAAACATAACCTTGGAAGTACAATGATGTAAAAAGGAACAATAACAAAGATAATGACACAATAGTAAGAGTAGACATGAGATGGGATGGAAGGATTATGGAGGGGAAGAACAAAAATTAGAGCAAAGGAGGAGGGAAAAGTTAAGGGGACAATGGGGAGGAATTGGAGGGCGATAAGAAAGAGGAGGAGAGGAGAGGACAAAGGCAAATGAAAGGAGGATGCGAAGGAGAGGAGGTGACGAAGAGACCATATCAATAGAGGACACATTCAGCAGGAAGAGGGGGAGGAAGGAGAGGGAGCAAGGAAAGAGCAAAAAGTGGAGGAAGAAGAGGAGGGAGGCAGGGAGGTGCGATGGGGACAAACCAAGGTGGAACTCTGATGATGCTAAATTTGGCGAAAGGAGAAGACTTCTGTGTGTGTGTGTGTGTGTGTGTGTGTGTGTGTGTGTGTGTGTGTGTGTACACGTCGGGAGACTTGCTGAATCGGCCGTGGTTCCAGTTTCACGCCTCTGAGTTTGACAGAGGGGGAGAGAGAGAGGGGAAAAGAGAAGGAGACAGAGAGAGCGAGAGGGTCCCTAGCCAGTAATGTTCCCTCAGGGCGGAAAAGAAGGAGGGAGGTGAGGAGAGGAGGAGGAGGAAGAGGCAGGCACGAAAGGGGACAAAGTAGGGGAAGAAAATGTATATGCACAGTTACAAACACTTCACTGCTTGGAGAACACTCAACCTTTTTCTAATGTCCTTACAAGCATTATAGCTTTATAGTATAACTATAAACCTTCATAACTTCTAACACAATCTGTATTTATACTGATTTACTATATTTACTGTTCACCACAAGTCTTCTTAATCAGACATCTGTTAAGACATACTACGCTAATAATAAGTTATTGACTATATATAAAAGCTGGATGTGGTCTGAAGAACAATCTATCATCTAATTACCAAACAAGCTGAATCACCAGACCAAGGTGCTGGACCCATCTGGCATATGTTTTAAGTATCCCGCTCTCCGCACCGTGTAGCTGCATGCGACCAAAACAGCTGGACAACAAATGTAAAATGAAGCTTCGGATACCAAAAAAATCACACCCATTGCCTTCACTGCAAAAACCTGTCATAATCGGCATTCTTTCCCATGGCCAGCAGAGCGCAGCTACTCCGATGCAAAAAATTAGGCAGATCACATAGGTACGGTGGCCCTGAGAGGGCAAATGCACTGAAAAGCACAAAAAACATGGGAACAGATAAAAAATGAACAAAAGATGAATAAAATACATCGGAAATAGAAAAAAAATGCAGCAAATGCTAAGAAAATACAAAAATAAGAAAACAAGTGTTTTTGGGGACACAATAACATGGCAGAAACGACAAGCTAACAGTAAACGGCTAATAGCAAACAGCAAACAGCTTCATTTCATATGAACCATAAGATTAAAATACTCAGTCATTTTCTCCCTAACAACACTGATTTATACGTGTCAATACCAAGTTCAATCCTTCCGCAGCTTGTCCGTCACATTATTGTATCCCCAGAAACACTTCCGTTGTGTTTTATTCACATTCTTCTGTATTTTGTGTGTTTTTGCAGCAGTTTTCTATTTGCTGGTGTTTTCTTAAGGTGCAGTTCATTTGACCTCTCAGACCCGCCGTATATTGGAGTCAGTTGGCACAGCAAAAAAGGTCGTGAGTTTGAATCTAACGGCCAGCTGGGGTCTTTTTGTGTGGAATTTTGCATTTTCTCCACAGTACAAAGACGTGCATGGGTCGGTTTAACTGGCACTTCTAAATTGGCCATTAGTGTGAATGTGTTATTCCTGCAACAGGCTGGGGAACTATTCAGGGTGTATCTCACCTCACTATAATAGCTAGACTTCAGCCCCACTATGACCCTAAACCGGGTTTTATTTTTCTATTATCTGTCTATCAATTGTGAGTTTAAAGTGAAAAATGAACACAATATGAAGCTCATTTGGTAATATTTGTCCCAGTTAAACTAAAATAGATGCAGTGAAATATAGTTTATCAGCTGACTCTTTCCCTCAGCCCTAACAGATGGCTACCCCTCCCTGTGTCTGGTTGTTCCTGTTAAAAGTGAATTTTTCCTTCCCTCTTTTACCAAATGCTTGCTCACAGGGGGTTACTTGATTTTAGGGGTTTTCTCTTTATTATTGTAGGGTCTTTACCTTACAATATAAAGACCCTTGAGGTTGCTGTTGTTGTGCTTTGGCGGTACATAATATATATGTTATATAATTGGCAATAAACTAGTACATACCACTGAGCATGCTCAACTCAAGACTCCATCTTTTACGTAAGGTTTGTGGTCTCGATAAGGCTCTAGTTTTTGTGTTTGTCTTGTACGCGAAAACTTAGTCCCCTTATTTTAAAGTTGAATCAAATGCAGCTAAGAACAAATAAGATCATTTTAACAGTGTTTGGTTCCAAATGCACAAGATCACATGCTAATTCTTAACAAAACGTGTTTAATGGCTTTAATAGCTCAGTTTCAGGTTTAAAGAGTCTGCGGCTGATTTTCAAACTGCACTGTGCAGTCAAATGGACCAAAACTAATGAATGCATGAACGGTACAAATTCAAATCAAACACTTTCTGTCATCAAAAGCTTAACTGAAAGCTTTTGATGATTTAAAAAAAAAAACAGCTAGTAAAGATCCTACCACAGGTTCACCTACAGAAACCTTGTTGTGACTTTTACTTCCTCTAGAAAGTCAAATTTGATTGTCTCCTTGGCCAAAAAAGTGCAACTGAGCCCTGGTTTAAAGGTCTCCTGGACCCAGTTTGAACTTTAAACCTGACCCTCCTATCTCTATAAATAATCACACATACTCATTATTTGCATGTGTGTGTCCGCTTCCTGTACATGCTCTTTTCATACACACCTGTGAAATGCTACCTGACTCTTGTTATGCAAACTATGCAAAGCATTTGCTATTCATTTCTCCAAATAGCCTACTTCAATATCACAAACCCTTTGCAGCATGAATATGAGGGTGTGTCGTGTCTGCGAGTCTCTTTATCCATTTAGGCTTTGGCATTTGTGTCCTTAAGCAAAAAAAGAAAAAACGAAGTGTGTGTGTGTGTGTCAGCGATAAGGTGTAAGCTAATGGACATCTAAATGCTGCTGATGTTACATTGGATAGTTTAAGGGCCCTCAGGTCCCCTTAGACCAATACTGGAAGAGGAAAAGTGAGAGAGGGAATGTGACTTCTGCAAATCGCTTTGACAAGGACACCCGTGCCTCGAGCGGCGTCCTCTCTCGCCTCATCGAGCACACACACAGCAACATCCACACCTCAGCAGAATTGTGAGGTGACTGTTGCGCTCTGAACAGCTGACTTGGTGGAGGACATTTGTGTGAGTGAGTGTGTTTGAGTTACGCTGGATTCAGTTTTAATTCGGTGACGAGAGAAACGGGTAGAAAGTATGGGAAACTTCTCAGTCTTGTGCACTAGATCGAGGAGGCTTTTGATTTCTGAAATGTTTGGAGAAGAATGGTACATTAATTAAACTGAAGACAACCTGACATTGCATTCTAAAGTTTGGCAAACACAGATATTTTTTATTAAAAACAAACAAACAAACAAACAAACAAAAAAAGACCTTTTCCAAATGTCATGTTTTTGGAAGATTTTGTATGGGTTTAAGAGAGAAGTTAAACCACCAAACTTTATAGTTTGCAAGAGAACACCACTAAAGATAAAACATAAGTTTACGAGGGTTTACCATTAAAGGTGGAGCACAATATTGAAACAGCAATATATCTTATTGCTTCCTCTTTCAATATGTGAGCTACACACTAGTGCAGGTGCACCTAAAGCAATGCTAAACAGTGAGAGCCGACCAAAGCAAATCATTGAGCTGATTAAATGAAACAAATATCACACACACACACACACACACACACACACACACACACACCATGATACAGTGAATAAATACACAAGTTCTGCTTTTTGTCTTTTTAAGGGTATTACTATTTTTTAGTTACCCTGATACTAATGCAGCATCATAGATAAACAACATATCAAGTAGTACAGACGTGCTGTAGAGTGACAGTTTCCCACTGTTGCTTACTTTGAGATTCCCTCCCTATTTGCCCTTTTCTCTCCATATTTTCTGTAGTTGATTTGTATAACTTCCTGTTATACAAATCAATACACCTGGCGTCCCCTAGAAAAGACGGCCCAACTTACCTCAAAGTCGTTGGCCTTGTTGTAGTGCATGTTGAGTGCCCTGAAGAGTTCGGCATCTCGCCCCACAGTCAGCTCCTCGGCAGCGGTCACGCCCTCGTTGATGGCCTGCCGAGCGAACTTCTCCATCTGGATGTAGTAGAACTCCCTGAAGTTGCTGAACCACTTGATCAGCTGGGAGGTGATGCATCGATTGAACTGTACGAGAAGAGCATCATAAATATAAAAAAAGAGCTTTAACATTACATTTCCACCGCATGCACATGTTTCCGCTAGAGCTGGGATTTTCCGCATGTGTGCAATAGAACTGTTGGTCTTAATAGCAAAATCACAACATGTCCTCTAATGTTGTGTGTTTTAATTCAACTAAATTGAATTAAAACTAATTAAAACTAATTCAATTTAGTTTTATTTACATAATCACAACGACAGTCACCTCGAGGTGCTTTATATTGTAAATTAAAGACCCTACAATAATACAGAGAAAGCTCCAACAATCACTCAACCCACTATGAGCAAGCATTTGGCAACAGTGGGGAGGATAAACTGCCATTTAACAGGAAGAAACCTCAGGGAGTTTGTTATTTATGTTTGTGTTTTTAGCAGCATCAGGTTGTGTTAAAGTATTTTTTTGTTGAATCATACCAATTAACATGATGCGTTGTGCAGAAATTTTTGATGACTTTTGGTTGTAAGGTAACAAATCTTCGAAAAAGAGGCAGAAGACGGACAGCTGCTTCCTGTTTGTTGATGTAGACGTATCATAGCACAGCTGATGTTTTCTTTGGAACTTATTTGCCTGATGCTCTATCATCAAATTTGCCTTGAACTGGGCCTCCGTATGAATGCTCACATTACATTGTGGCACTACATGTTCAGATGAATTTGCTTTTTGTTCTGCAGCCTACATTTTGCATGCAAGTCTATGCAAATATAGCTCTAATTGTATGTCAACACTGTGCCGGGACTAAATAATAAGAAGGAATGTAGACAGTGTTGTTTTTTATTTGGATTTTTTGGTGTGTATACGTACACTGGAAGTTAGAGAAAAACAGGAACTATTGCCCCAATCAACCACCCCCTCTCCACACGTCTGTATTTGTCCTCCTCATTAGCCACTAGTACAACGAACACCTTTAGGCTCCTCGCTGGAGAAAAAACATCTCTTTAAACTGCAGCAATCACACAAGAATATCCCAAATATTACTTTTTGTTATGCCAGTGCGGGCTTTCACACAGAGCCAAACTGACATTAACAACTCGTTAAACCCTCATCCTCATCAGCCTTACGAGCACTGTGGAAAACGTCTGTTCCGATCCAGTTTTTTAGTTTAGCGAAGTTGTTTTTTCCTAAATGTTCAAGAAGTTATTAAATAATTGAGCTTTTACTAAATTAACATCAAGCTAGTTATAGTGATATCAAATACTAATTTGACTTTGGAAACAAACAGCTACAATTTCACGTAATTGGCATTTTCCTGCACCAATAAATGATTATTTTTGATAATTTTCCACCTTTAAATAAACTTCTCGTATATTTGTATCACAGGATATAGAGAAGGAATAAAGGAAGGAAAAGGGAAAGTATCAGTGCGTACAATAAACACTCTGTGTGAAAATGCACAACAAACTTGAAGAGCTGAACATATTTTAAGAGATTTCTGCAAGTTTTAAGAGAATCATTTGGAGGTTTTTAAGGCAGCGTTACATATAAAATATGTCTGAGTTTTCATTGTTCTCTGGAAAAAGAAATAAACCCCCCACACATTAATGTCTTTTTAAAAAGCGCAGCGACAGCCCAGTGAAAGTGTATGTGGTGTGTTTGTGTGTGTGTGCTCAGTGGAGGGGAAAAACGGCTTTGACACAGAGATTAAGCTCAGTATTGTTACAAGACATTGTCTCACAGGAGCGAGGGATGAGCGAGAGAGATAGAGGGAAAGAAAGACAGACGGGGGAGAGCGAGCCGAATGGTGTGAGGCAGCGTGGAGAAAAAAATAGGAACGCACGGAGAGGGAGCGCAGCGCAGGACGGCCGAGGGAAAGAGATATTTTTTCAGGAACGGTTAGAGGGGGTGACATAATGGAGCATAATAGAGCGTGGTGCTGTGTGTGTGTGCAGGAGAAGGAAAGGGAGTTGGTTTTAAAGAGCATAGTGACAGGAGGGAAGAGTGTGTGTGTGAGTGTGTTGGTGACCCACAAAAGAGTAGCATGAAAGGAATCTGATAACTCAGCAATTAACACATACAAGAAGATGTCATCTGCAAAAAAAACAAAACATAACCATCCTGCCACAAACTCAAAGTAGGATAACAAGGATGCCCACATTTAACATATTTTAGTCTTATTTTCACAAATAAATAAAGGTTAATAATGCACCTGTTTGTGTATCTGTACCATACAGGCTTCCAGATATGATCCACCTAAGAAGTTGAAAGATGTATCACAGTTTATCTGAGGATGCTGATGTGAGGATTTTAAATCCAGCAAAATTTTCGAAAACCTAAATTTTGCTTCTTCACTGTCTGATCATTGAAGTAAAAGGTGATAGACATCAATTAAATAATCATTTAAGTCCCAATTTTAATTCAAATTGCCAGCATTTTACAAATTCTCAAATATAATTACACGATTCGCTCAAAAGTTTGGGGTCACTTAGAAATCGCCTTGTTTTTTTGTGTAATCAAAGTTTTGTTTTTAATAATAATAACAATAACAAATAATCAGGGCATTGACAGTGGTTATGACTTTTAATGGGCTTCATATGTCATTTTCATGCAGCCATCACACCGTCCTCCAGTGCCACACTGGGCTACGTAATGTAAGCATAGCGTGTTAAAAGGCTAATTGATTATTATAAAAGCCATTTTCCAGCCATGTTGGAACAGTTGATTTTGCATATAAAAAGAGAAGTCGGCACAGTCACCGGATCCCAGCTCTGTTGAGCTGGTGTGGGAACAGTACACCACAAGTTCCCATCGGACTGATCAAATGTGGGAGGTGCTTCAAAAAGCCTGATTACCCAAAGGAATTGAAAATAGATATTATCATTAGTTTTGCTTCCACAACTGGACTTAAGAATAATGCATCCTTTAGATTTTCATTGGAAAATAAAGCCAATGTAGGATTTTTAAGATCGATACCAATACCAATATTTGACGATTTAAAAATCTGATACACTGGTTGATATTCTTTTCTTTCAGAAACATGAAACATAAACAGATTTGTTATTTATGAGTTCATACTGAGATAACATGATGGTGCTATATAAAAATAATCGATCACAACAAGTCATGGTATATTCATTTATGTCTGACTCGACTCTGCTTGGACCTCTGGTTGGCAAACTATGCAACACTGATAAAACAGTTTATTCTTAATTCTTTACATTTCTGTCTTAATGTATAAAACCACCTCAGGTAGAGTTTATCAATATGAACTGAAGCTGGTGGCTACAAAATGTAACGTGGGTAGGACAGCCTGAAATCAGAAGCGTAGAAGCGACTTCACATGTAGTCAGATGTAGCCATGTCACCACCTGCCCTCTTATCCACCCACTATGTCATAAAGCTCATCACAATCAGCACAAACCACAAAAAACAGAAGGGGGGAAGGAGAAAAGGCGCTGAGGTGGAGGAATGCCGTTTTCTGTTTGCAGCGAAAAAGGGGAAAGAGAGAGTGTCAGAGAAAGTGTCAGGGTGGCCCGACTCTTCTTCCCTTGATGGTCCGTGACACCCCACCCCCCGCCCCCAGGCCACATTCGAAGGGCAAACGCACACATCCTTTAAGAATCTGCCCCCCCACCCCCGCTTCAACCAGATTCACCATAGCTCGGCAACTTCTGCCGAGGACGGCGTGAATGTGCACAATCAACAGAAATCTGCGAGTCGTAGCACTGAAGGTGTCTCATGATTCCTGGAGGAATAGCTGTTGTAGGAACTTTCTGTTCAATTTATGTTGTAGGTCATTTCTGCTTTACCATGCAGCACACAGTGTAGGGACTGCAGCTGCTTAAGGAATAGTGTGCAGAATCCTTGCTTTAGCAATAAGCCGCTTAGGATTTTTAATCACTTGTATCCAGTTTTGATTGGTTAATCTTTGTTGTGTCAATTTTTTTGCTTAAAGACAGATTAGATCATTAAAAGCATAGTTAATCAGCTTCATGTTACACAGTTTTGCATTAACATCAGCTCAATGTAACTAAACGGTCTTAGGAAAGATTTAAGTAAGCTCATAAAATTGCTCATTTCTGATGTTCAGTTTAAGCAGCATCAGTAAAAAAAAAGCTTTTTTCCTCTTCATATCCTGACAAGGCAAAATTGGCCGTGTTGCTCATCGTGCAACTAATTGACAAGACGGGTGAGAGGCGGGCTGGACGCTAATTGATTCCTGCTGAGATGGCGGCATCCAGATATCATTTCAGCCTCTCAAGGCAAGAGTCTTCAGGGCTCTCGCTGATAAATGTGTGTGTGCGCATGCATATTAGCGAGCGAGAGTGTTAAAAACCCTCAGCTGGCAGGCAACTTGCAAGTGAGAGTGCGCGAGTTAGACGGAGCCAGCCAGCGTCTAATTAATCCTCCTCCACTCCTAACGAGGTCTTAATTATTCTTGCTGACTCTCTGAAGACGAGACGGCAGCGACCTCAGCGTCTTGTGCTTATATGTGTGATTGTCTGGTCAGAAGGCAAGAGTTTTGCACAATGCAATTAATGTCCCGGGCGTGCATGTGTATGTGCGTGCTTGCTCATCTGTGGCTAAAACAGTTGTCAGCTCAACCCACTTCCCACACCGAGAGAGGAGACCATTGTGTGTAAGAGGCTCATCTTTAAGAACCAGTTTCCCATAGACAAAGTCCATTCAAGTCCAATTAGGGAAAGCCATTCAGGGCCCTAATTCCCTTACAGTGAATCTGCCTGATCCTTCTAACACATGCTACTTATTGTTCCCTGGGAAGGATCGGGGGCGCTAGGAGTAAAAGAGAGGGTGAGAAGAAAAAAAGGAAAAAGAGACACTGACCCGGATTTCAGAGACATGGTAATGATGAGGATAATGAATGCAGTGGGACAATGAAACAGGACACACACACAGACAGACAGACAGCAACAGCTCACTCGCTCAGTCTTCCACGCACACACACACACTAGCAAAGGCTTGAAAAGAACAGCTTCACTCATCACAAATAGGATTAACCATGATTCATTTTGATTAAGCAATGTAATGTCTCCCACTCAGAAATATGCTGGATTAAGTGGGATTACGACTCAATTAAAATAAAATTTGACTAAACTATTATTTGCATAAAATATGAATAATAGGAAACCATAATTTCTTAAAGGCTAACTCTGTAGATGTGTACTTCTTACTGTCATCAAAGTTGATCTCACTAACAAGTGCCGTCTGGGAACGAAAGCAAGTTATATCAAATTCTTTGACAGAGCACACACACACACACACACACTGGTCCTGAAAAATCTGCACCAAGTTTTTGTGTTGCCTTTCTGAAAATAACGTCATGTAAGATTGATGATTTCGCTCTAAACTGGATTTCATACAATGAGAATTTCTTTTGTCATAAAAATATTGCATCCTTTAGACTTTCATTGGAGCCAACCATAATAGGAGCTTTAAGATCGATACTAATACCGATATTTTGTCGTTTAAAAACCAGATATATCAGTTGATATTTTTTCTTCTTTTAGAAACACAAAAACCCAGATTACCCTAAAATTTGTTGTCTGCTGTTATTTATGAGTCCCTACTAAGATAATGTGATGGTGCGATTTAATCCTGCTTTTTTGTCACAACAAGTTGCCTGATTGGAAGTCTGCGACACAACAGTGTCTCCTGTTTCTTCTTTGCCTTTTCAATTTTCATTTATTGGCCAATATGGAAGCTGACACAATATATATATCGGCTGACTAATGATATCGGCCAACATATTGTTCCTGCTGATATATCAGTCTGGCTGTAAAAGCCATCCAATGCATTTTCATTCAGTAACTACCTCTCTAAGCAGCAGATTTGTCTGTTGTTGACTTTGTTCCACACTGCATGAGGGATGTCAGGAAATAAGGCATGGAGTCTTCTCAAAAGTCTAATGTTAAGCTCTTCCAGCAGGGCTCTGATGTGACAGTGACACACTATACTGTCTGTCCCTTAACAGCCAACAAACTCGTATGTTTACACTGCATTAACTCCCACTGTTTGCGGTTCTGACTGCACTTACAGTTCGAGGCTCAAATATTGTATCTGCACGCAAACGTCTCCTAATCTAAATCCATGTTTTTTGAGACTGAAGAGATTAATTGGATATCTTTTTGAAGATAAACCCACAGATTGCAGAGTAGATTAATTTTAAAAGCCAATATCAGTCTCAAAAAGACAAACTCGTGAACCAAAGCTATGCATTAACTCATTAGTTCTAATTTATTCATTTTCCAAATTAAACCCCAAAGCCAGATTTTACTGGCCACATAAATATTGAGGATATTACTCAGATAATTGAAAATATGAGTTAAGCTGATTATAGAATAATATCGATGTCAGCACGTAGCTGTTTTAAACTGTCTCTTCTTGTTCGTTTGTGTGTCTCTGGGTGTGGCACTAGCTAACTCACCCAGGCACCTGTACTATGAAGCAAGCTGAAAATACCTGTGATATCTCTGCTTCATCTGGCTTCATTAAACCTAAAAACTGCAATCAGGCTAAGCCTTGTTAAGATGAGGATTTTCAGATCTGCAAGTAAAAGCCAGGTTTTCTGAATCAATCAGTGTATTTGTTGCCACTAGATGATTAATTGCAAACATTGTCCGGATTGAGCTGCACTTTTCTGATAAAAAGAACAACAAATCAGAGGAATTTAGAAATACTAAACCAGCTAAAAGCAACATAATTGCTGCAGCCAGAGCTGGAAAAGTACAAAGACGTGTTGAAGCATAAGGTATGAACCATTATTAGTGCAGAAGTAGATTTGACTGTATTTACATCTGTGTATTCTTATGTGTTGTAGGACATTAACTCCACTTTTACCCTGGTGTAGGTAAACTGCACTGTAAAAACATAATTTACATAGGAAGGTCGGCTTACTTGCAAATCTTCTGAGATCATCAAGCACTTAAATAAGCTTGCAAAAAAAACAGTTTACTTAACTAAGAATCTATACCACCCAAAGCTGTAGATGCACATTGTTTGGGCCTCTCACAATCCACCCACAGTTCTTCTCCAAATAGTGATCCCATTATTAGAAATGCACCGTCAGTGCACTGCACTTTCATACGTGTCGATTTGTTAGCTGTCCTCAAGCAGTACAGGTGTTCAGCACAAGTAAAGATGACAGTGTACCACCTTAAAAATGCAAACCCTTCCTATGACACTTTAAACCCCGAGTTAAACCTGAAGGCACCTCGCTGAACATGATTTATAATACACCCCCTGTCAAGTCACCGGCTCCTATTAGGATGATGCATTTGAATCCTGGTTGTTCAGTCACTGTGAAGATATAAATGTAGAGTTTTCACAGGAAGAAGATCCTGTTTAGTACAGCCATGCCAAACTCATTTTTACATCATGGGACATATACTGAAACTCCCCTTTCTGTCAGTGTAAAGATGTTTAACTACACATTGAATCCCATTTAATTTAAGAAAAAGAAGCATGATTTTTTTTCATCAGTTTTTCTACACAATAAAGAAATGTTGCTGCAGTAAATTAAATAAATCAGAGAACTTGAAAAAACAGGTAAAGTTCTGGTAGCTCTCTGCACAGACATAATTTATATTAATTCAGAGAAACCTTCACAGGAATCTTAAGATGATCCAAAAGCCGTCTAATGGGCCAGATTAGAGCATTTGCTGGGCCGATTCTGGCCCCCGGGCCACATGTTTGACATGTTTGACACCCCTAGTTTAGTATATATGATTATAAGATTAGATTGGTCACCATTTATATTACAGGCAGCTAAATTGTATTTATTTGTATGTCTTCCACCATCTCTGAGGGTGAACCTACACTTTTATTGTAAAAGTTCAGAGAGACCTGTTGGCTCTCACAATAGAGGCAACTGTTTACATTGCCCCATTATTTATTTCCTGCAATGTACTTGGAAATTAAAAGAAGAATTAAAAGAATTGTTGGAAGCTTATGCCAAATCAGCAATATTGTAATGTTTGTAAGTTCTGAGAACATGTTCAGGCTCATCAGTGACAGATTCTCTTGGAGAGATGATAAACCTTTAAAGCACGTTGATAAAATGTTCCTTTTTTGCTTTTATCGGCTAATGAAAAATCACAGTCTCACACACTGGGAGCAGGTAGGCTTAGCAACCTTGTGTTTGCCTAGCAACCTGGTGTCCCGGCGACCCCTGTTGCCATGGCAGCCAATGAGGATGTGGCACTGCCACAAGGAAGTGGTCACCGCAGATATGAGCCAAAGGCCAGCTGGTGTGTGTGTCTGCGTTTATGCTCATTTGAATACAGCGTCCTGAATCTGTCGAGGAGCCGTATGCTCCTTTGCAAAACACGTAGCAGCCTGTAAACACGAAACAATCGCCGTCTTTGTTTTAAAGCTGTTGTTCTGTCATCCATTTCATTTTGCTCTCCCCTCCCCTCTGTCATTTTCTCAAAGCCGTCCAACACACACACAAACGCACGCGCACACACACACACACACACACACTTTGTCTTCTACTTTTTTCTCTTTTTCTTGACTTTATGTACTTGATCCGTTTTACTCTATTACTTCCGTTCATATCCCATCAAATGTCAAAAGAGCGCACACACAGTGCTTGTTTCCGTGTCCGTGTTTAAAGAAAAGTTCAGCTTCTCATTTTGCGTTACTGAGAGTGAGAGTGAAAGCGTTAGTGTATATGCATGGGTTGTGGGTGGCAGGGAGATAAAATGAGTATTACGGGGGGGGGGGCTCTTACAGTTTCTGTGTGTGTGTGTCAAGAGAGGGAAAGTGGGCGTTAGCACCCCTCCTTCCTACCCCTGGCCGATTAAGGCCAGAAACTCTAATTATGCTACAAAGACGTGACAGACTGGAGCACCCATCTGCGCTCTAGGGTCTCACCGCACAAACACACACACACACACACACACACACACAGTTTAATGGTGCGATATAGCTGAATATAATCAGACAGCAAAATGCACACAAGTCAGAAAAATACACCAGTGCGTTTTTGGAGCCCGGACTCTGAGGATGCCGTTACATTCCCAACATTAGTGTCCATATTTGACCTGAGAGCGTCTGCAGTACTCATAGCTCTTCTTATTTAAAGTCACTCACTTTTTTCTGTCTTTGTCTGTCTGTTCTCCTGACAATTGCATGTGTGTGCCTTGAGGATTTCACCTTGAGAATTCAGAAACATATTAAAGCGCATAGCCCAACTTTTATTTTGCATAGTTTGAACAACTTAGACAAAATCTTATGCACACAGATCAGTTTGATACTACAAACTATAATCTGTCTTTAGTTTGGAGTTTCAGCCCTCACTAAAATAATTATCCTAGATTCCCAAGAGAAGTACATACTGTGGATCCAGTGGGAAAAAAGTGTTATAATCACTAAAGTTAAATGATACAACAAACTGAGCAGGAGACTTGAATGTGACTGACATAAAAGAGAAAAATAAGATTTGTAGAGAGCAGCTGCAGGAGGTTCATTAAAGAAAACAGAAGGAAAAGAAAAGTGAGGGAAGAGGTCTTACCTTGACGTCAGAGAAGTACATTTTGAGCATGTTGGATGAGGGATAGCGGGTGTAGAAGAACATCAGCTTGGCCTTCTTCAGGTGGTTCGGAGACAGGCCCTCTTGAATCTGAGCATAAACAGGGTCAAGGAACCAGTAAACGGTTTGTTTTTGTGGACCAAAGCTTTTGAGGAACACAGTGGAGAGACATTTCCACATTATGCTTGCCTAAGCTTGGCTAAGGAATTGCCACGACAGCGGTGAGACCACACTCGTTACATGTGAATGCAACATCCAACCCACCTGAAGTCTGAAAACCTTTCAGTGTGTATGTATTCCTTTTTCTAACACAAACTCTGTAACTGTAGAGCGACCAATGAGAGGGGGATGATTTTCTTTTTCCAAAAGCATTTGTGAGAAAAGCTCACTACCACATTGCGAGGAAGGAGTGACTAGTTTTAAATGCAGAAACTCTGATAAGTCAAAGCCACTTCTGCGACAGGTGTGGAGCAAAAATCAAACACAAGCACCTGCTGGCTTTTGATCAAATCCCAGCATCTCGCAGACTCTGCCCATCCCACTGTCTCAACAACGAAAATAATAATTGTGCAGGCCCCGGTTGTAGGGGCGCCAAGAGTATCCGTGTGTCCGAGTGGGTGTGTATGCGCACGTGTGTGTTTGCATGCGTGTGTGCGCGTGACAACAGCTGTGCCCCACCACGCTGCCATTTCCCCACCACATTAACAGCCCTATAATCTATCAGAGAAGATGAGGCAATCAATGGAACCCCCTGCAAGGTCAATTAGCACACAGAGAAACACACACACATACACACATAAAGACAACCCCAGGGGCCCTATATGGCTGGAAAGAGGGAGAGACTAGCATCAGCAATCAGGAGTGGAAAGTGTGAAAAAAAAAAAAAAAGATGTGGAAAAAAAGAAAAGAAAAAGAGCAGCTTTGGGACAAGAGATTTAACTTTGTCAGCTTTTTGCAATTTGTTGTTGCATCTACCCGTCAACCTTCAACGGCCAATAAAAAAAATTTAAAAAAGACACACCGTCGTCTGTCTCGACCTAAAAAGCTGTCCTGACTTCGTGCTACTAATTAACATGACCCAACAACACGGTTAAAAAGGCCTCTCCATATCAGAAGCTAGAGGTGAGCCTCGCTGTCATCCATCATTCATTTAGCAGCAGATACGTCCGGTCAGCGGACAACAACACCATCACTTAGTTAACATTCATGCCAACATGTCACTGTTTGTGTGCATTTAGATCAAATGTTGGTTTTTTTTGTCTTATTTTTTGTGGACACGCATACACATTTAAACACACCCAACATGACTCAGAGTAAACAGTGTGAAGCAATATAATAATGAATAAATGCCAAGTGATGTGCATGTGTGTTTGTGTGCGTGTAATAGTAGCTAAAGTGAGTCACTGAATAAACACATTTTGTCTTTTATTCTTTCACTTCTCTTCCTCCTCCTTTCCTATACGTGCGCGTGCGTGTGTACCTGCCACTTCTGCTTAGGGACAGAGATGGTTTACGTGGGGGCTCACCGTATCAGGTGTAACTTGACCTTGTTACCAGGTGTATGTGTGTTATGGTGTGTGAATGGGGGGATTGGGAGGAGAAAAGATTGAGGAGGGAATAAATTTATAAATGAATGGAGGACATCTGCTCAGCTGCGCACAAAGGCTTAAAGACACACAGACCTGAGGGTGCATGCGAGTCTTTAAGGTTAGCTATTATCAGTGCAAAGGCAAGTCTTTCTTAAGACCTTACAGCTACCAAGATTGCAATCACCATGTCGTCTCTACTCTGCTTTATACTAGACACAGAAAACAACATGAAAAAAGGCAAATTTGAGAAATGTGACTGTTCACAGCAGGATTTGTGGATTTTTTTTTCTACTTAACCAGGTCATGACTTGCAGACATCGTTGGTTGAGTGCAATTATGTTCAAGAAAAGGTGGACACTTTCTCCAAAACTGGGCAACACCACTCCAAATCAATCTGGATGGATACATGACACGAGTATGCTTTAGATTTATACCCAAGGAAAATCAAAGTGTTAGCCTGGTGGCACATCTAGTGCTCATTCCTGTTTGCTTCAGCAAATTTGCACAGTAAATGTTGTATGTAATTATTTGTTAATTGTATGTAATGACAAATAATTTAAGTAGGCTGGCGGATGGGTGTGTAATTTGCAAGTGTAAGGATAATCAGCTATCAGAATCGGACGCTTACATGCACACATACATTTTTTCACTGAATGCAGCTCAACTGTTTGAGTTTAATCCTCAAATATCCAAAATTCTTCTCATGGCCTGATTTTATTCTTTTATATTTGCGTACTGAAATTCATGACAGACTGTTTTATGAGATCTGTTTTATGAGCTGTTGTCGTATTATGTGTATGTTTGACAAACAGACACACGTGTCCTCACGGTCTTATTTCTCTTTTCCTGTGTTATTTAAAGCAACAGTTTGTGAGCCTGAGCCCAAGGTGAATGCTCTCTCTGCTTTGTCAAATTCAAAACGATGCATTTCTTATAAAAGTGAATAGTTTAAAGAAAGAAGGGAGGGAGGAGGGTTTGAAGGGTGGTGCTCAGTATGTTTGAAATACTAATGTCCACTTTCAAAGATTTTTCTTTTTTCTCGGCCAAATGAATGGGAGAGCATTTTAGAATGAAACGGCTCAGCAGGATCAAGAGACGTGTCAAATATTTCTCTCTTTTTGTTTTTTTTTCTAATTAAAGCAACATCTAAATTGGCTTTGAAGATGACGCTGTGATCAAATCCCCACCACAGCTGCAAGGAGTTCCCATTTTATCGGGTTCAAAGTCTTATTTTTCTTTTCACTTTGTTGTTCAAACGTGTGTTTTTCACGCACGCCCCCGTGTTTGCATGCATGCATGCATGCGTGAGTCACTGTGTGTGTGTGTGTGTGTGCACAGCGGCTGGGAGAAGCCCTCTCCATATGAAAGGTTAGCAACAAGAAGATAAACAGCTACCTGCAAACACCTGTCCGCATGCACACGCCATGAAAGATGATGTGTTTGTGCATGTGTGTGTGTATGAAGCAAAACACACACAGCTGTCGAGCCACCGAGACCGAAGGCCAACAAATGAAAGTGAGTAGGAGTGTCCCAGAACAACCTGCTAACAATCATAAAAAGGAAACTAAAGTGTACATTTGAGATATTACACTTCTCTTTATGTGTGCCCACAAGGTTGAAGAACACACATTTAGAAAGTGTCTGTCAGTAAGGCCAAGCATTTGCCTGTTCTCCTCTCCTGCTCTTTGAAATATGATTACGTTGAGCTCCTATGTACGAGGTCTTACCTACTCTGCACACACACACACACACACACACACACACACACACACACACACACACACACACAGACAAAGTGAAATATGATTTGCTTTGAGCGTTTATGTACAAAGTCTTTGTGATGAAAGCGAACCTAACAGCACAATAGTGTCTCAGACAGTGGTAACAGTGTGTGTATGTGTGTGTGTGTGTGTGTGTGTGTGTGTGTGTGTGTGTGTGTGTGTGTGTGTGTGTGTGTGTGTGTTGAAGAGGGAGCTCACAAGCCTTTCTCAGCACCTTTAAACACCAAAACCTGCTGCATAGACTTAAAAGGGCTTTGACAGAGCAGCGTACGACCTGTTTAATCTTCCCCCTCTTGCAAGACCGGGCGCGTCCGTTTCATCTTCCCCACTCAGCTAGGAAACAAGAGGCTCCGACGAGGAACCAATTAATGCAGATTAATTGATATTAAAGAATTTATGCGACTATTGCTGCCTCCTCCTGCTGCTGCTGCTTCTAACATGTCTCCGTGTTTGACAGTGTTGACTGAAGATGTGACTCATGTGGGAAAGAGAAATAAGATCAAATGCAAAAAACAAAAAAATAATCTCATTGTTGTTCTCATCCTATCTTTGTTTTTCTACCGGCGAAGCCCCTCATTTCCTTTGTGCACTGCAGTGTGGGACCGTCCATCAGCCACACACTCTAAAGCCTAAGTGCTGCTATTAAAAGTTTCAAGTAGGCAGATTGTTGCTAATTTTAATGCACAAAACCAGCCTACAGTTCAAGCCTGGTGCAGAATTTGGATGAACACAATGTTTTCGATTCTAGCGCTAAAGCTTTTGCAGATGTAAGGCAACACAGGCGCTCACACAGACTCACGAGCGCTAAACCTTTCAGGAATAAGGATACGGTGCTGCCAGAGTAGGGCGAGATGTCAGACATGTCTTGCAGGTCCCCGCACTCAGACTTGATGAGGGATAGCGACAGACCCTCTGGGCCGTGTTGGTTTGGGGAGCTCTGCCTGTGGTGATGGTGACCAAGATGGCCTCCCGCCAGGGACGCCATTTTGGTTCTGAGGCTGGTTTCCCGAGTTATGTCCATCGAATCGGGAGAGGACCGGTGGTGGTCCTTGGGCCCCGGAGGGTACCCGGCTCCACCCCCGTGTGACCCCAGGGGGCTCTGAAAGGGATAGCCCATGAGGGGAAGAGGGAACGGGTGGCGGAAGGATGGAGGGCTAAACCCGAGCGAAGCTGTGAGGGGAGTGGGGTGGAGAGAGGGATGGTGAGGAGGAGGGGGAGGGGGAAGAGAGGGTTCGGCGTTCTCTCCTCCTCCTCCTCCACCGCTCTTTCGCACCACCAGAGGCAGTGCTTCTGTTTGGTCGTTGGGCGTTGGCACACCACTTAGTCTGCCGCTCAACCCGCCGAATGAATCCAGCGGGCTCGGGACAATCACGTCCCCGAAGCAGTGCAGCCTCTGGTTGGAAGAGTGGTAGTTAGGAGTGGGACTGCCATCGCTGTTCAGACTGAGGGCCAAAGCGCCGCCACCGAATCGAGAGTCAGGGGTGAGGGAGGGCATGGGGCCAAAAGGCGGGGGGCACGAAGAGGACGAGTTGGAGGAAGAGGAAGGCGCGGCCGGCGTGCTGCTGTGGCAGCCATGATGGTGATTAATGGCCTGTTTGGGCGAGGAGAAGCCTTTGACAACGGTGTCGACAACCTGCGACACGGCACAGTTCAGCTCCTGCTTCAGAGTCTCGGCTAACTGCCTCCCCCCTCCTCCTCCTGCCCCCACCGCCCCCCTCCTCTTCATTACCCTCTCCCTGTTCCTCTCCTCGTCCTCCCTGCTGTCCACATCCTCCTCCATTTCTCCATCTATCAAGGCCTGTTCTCGGAGGAGGGCCCGTGCCCGGTCCAGGAACAGACCCGGGTCCAGCTCGGAGAGGTCGTCGTGGCCGCGCCGGCCCCTCTCTCTGTGCCGCTCCTCCAGGCCGTCAGAGCGGATGCTGTCCTCTGACAAGTTTCCGTCCTCCTCTCTTTCTCCACCTCGGTCAGGCTCACCGTTCTCGCCATTGTCCTCCTCCTCCTCAGTCTCCGAGTCGTAGATCTGGTAGAACTTCTCCTGAAGCTGACGGAGCTGTTTCTGAGCACAGGAAAGAGAATGCAAAGAAGAACCTCTTTAACTCATGACATAAAATATTTTCTTGTTGCTGTTTTGTACCTAACCAGCTAATAAGTAACCCAAAGTTTTTCTGCATCACCTATTTTATTTTTCTCGTCGTAAAGAGCAAAGGAGCCGACATTAATGTATTAAAAGTTTGATTCTTTGTTATGCTTAAAAGACAATCGCCCTTTATTAGACTGTAAAGGTGAAAGCTTCATGTTCTCGGTGCCTAGACCCTTAAACTCTGGAGAACGTCCTAGTTTTAAATCATAAAAACTACAGAGGAAGGAACCAACAATGTATTTGTTATATTTTAGTAACTACTCCACTACCAACCTGCATGTCTTCCAGCTGTAGCTTGAGCTGCCTTCTTTCTTCCTGCCTCTGCTCCTGCCTGGAACACACCAGCTGGGTGAAGCTGTGCTGCTGCTGTGGCAGGCGCTGCTTTCTCTTATTCTCCCTGTAGACCTCGCCGACTCCAACCATGCCACCCCGCGAGCCTGGCGAGCTCAGCAGAGAAGAGGGGCAGTCGCTCCGGCTGTGACTGCTGGTGCTGTGGCCGTTGCCGTCGCCTCTGTTGTCGTTACTGCTGTTGCTGTTGTTGCTGCTGTTCTCATTTTCGCGGTTGCTCTCTTGGTTGTGGTCGCCGGCATTGGGTCGGACCAGCGGAGAGTGGCTCATGCCACGGATGATGTTTTCTACACGGGCGCGCTTGGCACGAAGGTGCTCGTCGGACAGCCGGTCCAATTCGAAGGAGGAAAGGGAGAGGGGCTGAGAGGGAGCGTGGGAGTTGAGGGTTGTAGGAGGGGGTGGCCGCCCGAAGGAGGAGGAGGAAGATGGAGGGGGCAGAGGAGGCCCAGGAGAGAGGCAGTCAGACGGGCTGTCCCGATCACGGGAAGAGTTGCTGCAGGCGTCCTCGGCCTGGATCTCTGAGCCTCCACTGGACAGAGCACCACTCCCCTGTGATGAAGGACAGCAGCACTGACTTAATAACAATGAATAATTTAACAGATCCATGAAGGAGGACTTAAGACTACATTCTTGGTTGATTGGAAGGGTAAAAAGAGAGAAAGATTCAATGAAACAGTGTCTAAATAGTGACATTTATTCATTTTCTAACTACTTCCTGTTTCCGTGTGTTTCTCTGTACCTGAAAACCCGAGTCACTGCCTCCGTTCTTCCCCATGTTGTTTTTCAAGAGCTGAGAGATGATCGTAGCCCCAGGGAAAGGCATTATGGCGTCCTCGTATGAGTTCGCCCTCTTCAGCAGCTTTCTCAGAACGTTCGACTTCTCGCCATCACCGTTGGTTGCCCCGTGGTTGTGACCGACCAGCGAGCAGTCGTCGTCCTGATCGGGGCCGTGGGATTGGTTCATTCTGTCGATCAGGGTGTCCCTGGCGCGGGCGAATATTGCGCTACCCACAGTCCTTTTCACCCCGATGTCAACACGTCGGCGCTTGGTCTGTCTTGTTAGGAGGGTGGTGCTGTCATGATCAGGCATCACGCAGGGCAGCTAAGCAGACATGACCAGGGGTCCTCACAGACACACGCACACAGGATCAGAGGGGGTACCTGATCAACAACAACAAACACGAGGAAACACCTTTTACTGGCAGTTAATGAAACTTCTCATTTCCACCTCTGATCTGTCTTACGTGGCTCCGGTTTTACAGACAGGAAGGATCTGAAAGAAGGCCACTCGCTGAAATTGGTAATTATATTTAAAGACAAAAAATCAGTGGCCTTCTCTCCAAAAAAACTTTCATTTTGAATTAGAAAATTACACTAACAATGTAAATTTAACACATTTTAGAGACACTGGATGACGACAGGTAATAAAAAAGGAATCTGCTGTTAAAAAAACAGGAAAAACCTATCTCTGTCGTCTATATGAAGCATCAGAGTACATAATAATTAAAGGAATTTAAAGAAAAAGAGGAGAAGCTCTTTCTTTTATTGATCTAACAGTTGGAGAAATACAAAAACAGGACACGGTTCATTTCTTGACCAAAAGCCAAGGGAACCACAGCGAGAAACAACACACTCTTTAAAATAGTTCAAGGAGATATTCCCGCAGAGAAGTAACACCTGCCTGTAATAACCAAAATAATTTCCCATTTCCTCCTCGTCTCCTGGGGGCTAACCTTGATTTCTGCATCTTGTGAGAAGCTGTGAAGAATTGACAAGCTCTCTCGTATTGACAGAGGGCATTCAACTCCACTGTGAAGAAAAATAAACCCGTTTTTTTCCCCTCACTTTATGATCTGCCTGATTTTTTTCTGCTTCTTTTTGATTTGGAAGAAATATATTTTTATGTTGTATTTTGCAGTGAATTTAGTTGTTTGTGAAATTATTTTATCCCCCCCACACACACACACACACACACACACACACAAAAGTTATTAACACATGCTGTATGAGCTGAATAATTAAAAGTGGGTTTCTCGTGCTGCCATGTGTGAGTGGGGCTTATCTGCTATATGGCAAACACAAAGAGGGGCACGCACAGTGACCGTGAAAGGTTAAGTTTCTCTGCTGAAGCATTGGAAACACCCAGAGCTCAGAGCTTTCACTACCTGTGCAATAGGTTGCTTTTCATTCCTACAGAAGTTGCCTCATAGCTGAATCACACAAAATGAGATGCACAAGAGTGCAAACCGCAAAGTTTTCAAACTGTGAAGGAAAAAAAAACAATTAAAACATTTCAGCTCGTCTGTTTTCAAGCAGGCGCAAATTGTTTGCACTTGTACCTGCACTGGTGAACACAGACAGTGTTTCCCATGTTACGTGTTTGCATCTGTTTTGCAAAGGATTTCAGTTTCTAGACTAGGGAAATGATTCACAAATTAAGAGTGTCCAGCTTTACAACAACAGTTCTGCAGCTCGTACATCGGCCAGAAACGGGTACGATTTCAGGCCCATCTGAAAAAGACTAAACACACACGCATACGCTCGGAAAAGCAAGATGCTTTTGCATCAGTCAACAGCAGCCGATCAAAGCAGACCCCGGCGTGTTCCTGCTGGGGCCATTACCAAATGAGAATGGTTAGTTTGAATATGACTTATGCCAGTTCTGCTGCTGTTAGGTGTTCAGGAAAAACATGTTCCCTCAGCGCAGAGCCAGGGACTGACCCAGATACACACACACATATACTGAGCACGCATGCATACACACATTGGTCTGTGTTTGCATTATTGGTTCTTCAGCATTACTCTGTGCAGTGGTCTGTCACACACACACACACACACACACAGGGAAAAAGGGACACAAACAGTTTACATTAGTGAGGTCCAAAGAGCTCGACAACCTATTTTGAAACTGGCGTCTTAGTTCAAGTTGAGAATGCCCGGGTCTGACCGCTTTAATAAAACACTAAACAAACAGAAGACAGGGACACCTCAGAAATACACAGCAGCTCCAAAGGTTCATCTACTCACAGATGAATTTTAATAGAAGTTGGATGAACTTTTCTTTCTTTTTTTAAAAAATGAGCTTCTGTTGAAGGTGAGGTGGAGAAAAAGGAGATGTGAGAGTGTGTGTGGCTTTTTTGGATCAAAACTGAAACTTTTGTTTTAATCTGAAATTAAAGGGCAGGAATATCTGGCTCTGTAATTGAGAACTGAAATTGGAAGTTAGTGATTAATACGTGTAAATGTTAGATTTCAATTCACAAAGGAATACAAAGCGCTACGTGACTTTTTAACTTTAAACTGACGTTTAAATACCTTTGCCTTCATAATGTAAATGTAATAGTTCCAAATCATAAATACTTACAAAACAATTAAATATTACACTTGTTTTGTTCCTTCTTTTAGTTCGTTTTGTCTCGATTGAGTTAAAAACGGGGAAAGCTTAAAAAGTGAAGGCGATCACAGCTTGTTGCTGCAGCTCGCTGTGTGCGCTCTGAGCGGAAAGCGAAGCCGTGCACAGTCCGAGGGGGAAACAGACTGTGGACCACACTTACACGGAGATCTTAGTCATATTCCAAACAACCATTAGCCCACGATCATGACACGACACGGGCTTTTCCACTCAACCCGCCGTTTATTCTCTTAGTTAGTGGATAAACTGGATAAAGAGCAAAGAAGGAAGAGAGAAACCCGCCCGCGTTTGGCTTTAATTGCAAAACTGATAACAAGAAACTGAATTTTTACCCCTTCAAAAATAACAATTATCCATCAACCATAAAACGCGAAAGAAGGGAATGTGTGTGCGCGCACACGCGCTGACAAAACCAAATAAAACCAAGAGTCTGAGTTCAAATTTCAAACAAACTTTCATGTATCATTTTTTTTAAAAGTCCTTCCTCACAGTCGGCCTGTTTTTGTGTTTTGTTTTTCAGCAGAAGCAGATTGTAAAACAGTCCCGAGATTAAACTGAGCCATCTGGATCGAAGCTGTGAGGCAAAAGATGTCCACGAACTGGAGGCAGTGCGAGTGAAGTTGCACTCGGGTTATTCACAGCCACGCGTGTTCCTAACAGGCAGCAGACACAAACACGGAGAATAAGAGTTTGTACTTACTTCTCTCTCTCTCGAGCCTTTCTCCAAGTCGCTCCGTCGAGAAGGGGAGAAAAAAAGAAACGGGATGCAAACGCGAGAGACAGATCCGCGCTCGCCGTTGAGATCAATGCCGTAATTTACTACGGCAAAGTGGAGACGTATGCAAGAGCGTGCACGCGCGCGGGCGTGAGCGTGTCTGTGTGTGCGGGAGAGAGAGGGAGACAACAGAGAGACGCTCGCGGAGAAGTGTGCGCACGATAGAGAGCGATAGGAGAGATGCGGAGAATGAGAGAGAGAGAGCGCGCGAGAGGGGGAGAGAGAGCGCCGCTCTCCTCCCGGGATGGGAAGTGTTTAGTATCGAGCGCACCCGCTCCGTCCGGCACTCCTCGGCTCGTCTCTGACCGACGGCAAGACTCTCAGTGAAGAAACAAGAAGAGACGCGCGTGAAGGATACGTGAAGACGCTGCGTCACCGGCCGACACAGTGAGGTAATGGCTCCACCTGACCAATAAGGAAGGGGAGCCGGGGACGGTGGATTTTATTTATAAGGAGCCCCGCGGTTAACAGCGCGCTCCCAGAGCAAGGAGAGGAGAGAGGAGCACGCGGCGGGTAAACTGAAAGTCAGTTCACCAGTCTTTCTCCAAAAGTTCCTTTTTTTAGTTTTTCTAGAATAAATGTATACTTTGAGTTCAATCTAAAAGGCATCACGTGACTTTTATTATTGATTAAATATGGTTAAAATTTTAAAATAATTTGCTTTTCAATAAAAAAGAGTTTGAGTGACAGCTGGTTTGGTGCTGGATGTTCTCAGCTGTGTCATTAACGATTCAATAAACACTAGCTTTAATTCGTTTAATGTTTCTTTGCGTTCATCGTCTGCATTAAAAAAAACAAAACATTCATTTACTACTTTTTGTTCATCTTTAATTGCGCGTGCGCAATCGGAGACCTCTGTGCCGCTCAGCGTAAAGAAAGTTACCGAGACTCAGACAAACACCCCGCTGCTGCTGGTTGATGGGAAAACTCCCTTCTTATCCAGAGATCAGAGGTCAGAGAACACCTGGAGCTGCGAGGGAAGCGCTGTTGCTCAAGGGCACTTCAGCAGAGCAGAGGCTTAAGAGCTGGAGGACTCTGTGTTTGTGTCGGTGTCTGTCCTCTAGCAGGCAGAGTTGTAAATAAAACAGAATAACGGGGGCGAACGCATAATATTTCTAAGCTTAAATCACGCACATGGGCCTTTAAAAAGCCACGAGCTGCTCACAGATCCAGGAGATTCACCCAGATTTGAACTATCGCTTTAAAGCTTCTTGCTTTTACTGCGGTTTTTATGTGAGAGGTGTAAATTATTTGCAGAAGGAAAAATCTGTTGGAGATGTGTGTTTGCTACTGCCGTCACGTTCCTACAGTGTGGAGGTTCACGGAACTTCACTGACCGTTTTCACAGATCAGACGAGTAAATCCGAATCACAAGAGGTTAATGAAAAACACCAGTGATTTTTTAAGAGTCTCAAAATGAGTCTTTTAATTTTATACAGTGCGTATTAAACTGTTTGGAAGTCTACATCACTTCTCAGGGGAGGACTTAAAATAAAAACTGAATTAAACCCAAGAAAAAAAAGACACAATTTAACAATTTGGCTTAATAGAATAATAATAATAATAATGAAAAACGTTTTAAGACGAATTCGATGTTTTTTTTTTTTAAAAAAAACTTCCTTAGATTGAGGCGAGGCTGGAGATTCCTGCGCTCTCTTTTTATTACGCGTTTCGTGTGTGAAAGATTTCCTTCTCTAAAAATCGCATCTCAAAAGTTGCTTTTTTAAGGTGCTTTTTCAAAACCCCGCCTTTTAGTTTCCCCCCAGAATTAAACCTCAGCGTCACTTAATTCAATTAAAGAAGTGGACATTTCATTCGTGGCGCAATTATTCAAAGCGCTCTGTGGCAGCTTCGTGATGCAGAAAACAAACAAATATTAAATTACAAATCAGCGAGAGGGAGAAAAAGAAATCCCCCCCGAGGAGACACGAGTGTGTTTCGTGCCATGCGGGTTGTCCTCGCGTGCAGAGGCATTCAGGGCCTCTTATTTCATTTTTTCTTTTTCTTTTTCTAATGATCGGCTGCCACATTATTAAGCACAAAGAGAAACGGCAGCTGAACTTCACCAGAATACAGCACACAGATCTCCTTTTTTAACCAACCCCCACTCTCTCACTCTCTCTCTCTCTCTCTCTCTCACACACACACACACACACACACACACACACACACACACACACACACACACTTAACAATAAGCTATAAAAGTTGTGACCTATTTGAGCCACGGCGCACTGGGTGATGCCATTTAGAAGTTCGCTAACTTCCACATTATTGTTTTGTCTTAATGCGCACGCGAATTTGCACCAATCTGGGAGACCCGGACACAGGAGCAGAAAGTTGAAGATATAAGAAAAAAAAAAACCTTTTGGCCTGTACCAAAAAAATAAAATAGTAATAAAATATTTAAAAATCCTCAGTGTGAGGCCAGAATAGGTGGAGAATAATGATCTTATCTTACAGAAGAGGAGGAGACGGTGCTGCTGCTGAAAACTGTAAACAGCGGGGGGGAAATGTCAAACTGAGAGAGGCTACTGTTAAATTTCAAATACAATAATTAGAAATACTAATATAGTAATACAAATATATATATGTTTTAGATGGTGTATCGTGGTAATTGTCATTTAAACCCACAGCAGTAACACAGACACGAAACATGTTTCTCACCGCGATGGGTTGAAAATAAACGCTTTAATGTTTAACTCGCTGACTTCCCTTTTATTTACTTGCCTGATGTGGCGATGACCCCCGCAAACTGTGTCTGTTGTGTGCGCGCCTGGTGCTGGAGCGAGAGCGGGAGCGCGCAAACGGGCGAGAAGACTCAATGAGGGACAGACGGAGAGAGAGAGACCTGAGTGAAACAGAGAGAGAGAGAGAGAGAGAGAGAGGGGATAGGAGGTGGAAGTTGTGTGAACTGTGTGAAAGAGAAAGTGTGTGTGTGTGCTTCGGTCACGGTCAGTCACCATGATCAGTCTCTATAGTTTACTCAGTACATCCCAGTGTGACCTTACAACTCAAACAGCAACACTGAGGCTTTTAATCAAACTGACCCCACTGCTCGTTTTTTTTTGTTGTTGTTGTTGTTTCTGTTTTTTTTTTTAGGATTTAGCCAAAGAGCCAAACTGACTGTCCAAACACAAGTCGTGGTCAAACAGCCCACAGTGCAAGTCACCTTTAGAGCTCGGATCCACGGCAGGGAAGGGAAATAGTTGAAAACACCACCTGAGGCAGCCTGAAACCAGTAAATCTCAGACACTGTGGAGGAATCAGAGTCTGCAGGCAAACATGTGGAAGAAGCTCCAACATGTTAAAGCTGGCTCTGTGAGTCACAGCACAACTGTAGTTTTAGTTGTCGTCAAAGAGCAGTGAGTACACGTCTTTAATGTGAGAGGTGATGCTAAAGAAGAAGAAAACTGTTGCAATAAATGGAATTCACCACAGGTTCAGAAAAAGTGATGCTTTTCTTTTTGGCGCTAAAGAGGAACCTGCGTTATCTCGCACGCCTCAGACAGTTTTCTCCCAGTTCCACTTTTCTGTTTCAGCCACAGACTGAAGAAGCGGCAACATCAGATCTGCTGCTCAGTGGACTTATGTTAGATCTTGAGATCCAAATTATGTACAGAATAAAGGTGTGGGTGGAGTGGGGGACACACACACAAAAGAATCTTTTTCCTCTGCACTTTAAGTAGAGAAGTAGATTTTTTTTTTCTAGCAGCAGTTATTAAAGGTGCATCTGGAGGATTTGCTGCAGTGGCTTCGGCTAATGTCGCTAAAAACAGCATAGTCCCTTTTTCTTCAAAATAATACTTGAACATCATCAAAATTTCACTTTGCTAAAAGGCTTGCTATGTCATGTAAGGACTCCTTATGTGCACACACACACTGGCACTGTCTTTTTGCAAGAACAAGATATATGTGGATTATCATCACGCTGAAAAAATACACAAAAAGGGAATAATGAAAATAGAAGGGCATAGTGAGGGAATAATGATAGGCCTGCCACTGATGGAGGTCTGGAGGTAAAGACAGATGGATGCAGAGGTTTCTCATTCTGTCCCCCCCCCTCTTCCTGACGCACTCTTTCTCTCTCCCTGTCCTCACCCTTTCCCTCTTTCTCCTGTCTCTTTTCGTCTGCTCTCCATCAAGATGCCATTATTCAGGACATTAGCGAAGAAGAGCTAAAAGCTCTCACTGTCGAGGAGGGTCCCAGGGTCCTTTCTGAGAGAGCTCTGATGCAAACGCACACACACGCACGCGAGCATGAACGCACACTTTGACTACAGAAGTAGCGTATAGTATAGGTGAAGAGGTAAGAGGTGGTGAAAAGGTCTTATTGCAGACATTACCAGGTATCTCGGCTCCTCTACTCTCCTCTGTGAGCAGAAACACAGACATTAGCTGGCACAAAGGAAACGAACAGTGCTCAATAAAGCAACACACAGTGTCCCCGCGGGTCTATTTATACTTGTGAACTTTCTGATCTTCTCTCTCTTCGCTTTGCTTTCCACGTGTTTTCTTCATCCTGCCACTCGTAATGCATCTAAAAATATTCAAAGTTGCACCAAAGTGAGCAAATTAGGAACAGTGTTGATGCATTTATCTGTATTTGCTTTATTCTACTCATCAGGTAGACTAGAAATGATGCAGACAGCCTTAAATGTGTCATAAACTGTTGGATTCCTTCAGTTATTTCCAATTTGAATGCCTTAATAGTTCAGTTTAAATCAAGGAAAATACAAATTCCAACATGATAATGTGTAACAGGCATGTCAAACTCCAGACCAGTGAAGCTCCCACTTCCACACTGCAAAAAAGAGACATCTTTAATATGAGAAAAAGAATCATACAACAAAAAACTCAATCATAAATCATAACACTGAAAATGTCCTGTTTCTTTTTATTTTTTCTTTGAATGCATTGTTTAAAAACACACACATTTTTATAGTAGACAGTGGGATAATAGAACCCTTGCTGTCATTTATTTGTTTATCTATGACTTAATTACTTTGGTGTAATACGAACAGCTATGTGAGCAGTCTTTATCAGTAGAAAAAGCTTTAAGACTTATCAAAATACAGTTAAAAGGCCAACATTTATGCCTTCCTTCACATTTCCCAATCAGTCACGTGGGCCGGTTCAGAGACTTTGTCACCCCTGATGTATTAGACAGTTATTTGTGAAATGGGGCTCCCCAGAAGCTAACCACAGCTTATTTGTATGGGTCCAAAGATCAAATAATATACTGCAAATACAATGTAGATTTTCATGTTATCCTAAATCACTAAATATCCTAAGACAAGACTTGATGTACTCGACTGCACCACTTAAAATGCTCACGTAGCTTCAGTTACTTCTAGCTGTGCAGCTGCCGAACTCTGAAGTTCTCAAGATCTTACAAGGGAAGCAGCTTAAAATCATAAGCTGGTAGAGGGTTTAGTGTTTTAGAGCACATGGACTTGTGGACGTGACATCTATTGCAAAATGTGTTCATGTGTGGAAGTACATATAAACAGTACAGGGTGTATCAAAAAGAATAATCTGATTTCAAAAGGTTGTATTTTTTAAGTAATAAACATAAAAGCATGTGGTAAATGTTAAAATACATGGTGGAATATAAAGCTTTACATACAAAATGTGTGTCAAATTGTCCCACAGTTCTGTGAACATGTCTGCAGCCACTGTAGTTGTTATGCTACCAACCGGAAGCATCGTGAAAGTCACGTATCCGGTTTTCCTAAAAGTGTTTGGATTGTTCCTGGTGAACGGCCGCAGCATTAAAAGCACAGCAGACGATTCTCTTAGATAAACCCTGTATGTTATACATAGCTTTAACAAACAGATGAGTGATGGATAAAATATAAAGTAGAAATATATAGGAACATAAAGGCTGACAACATCAAGCAGCGAACAAACACAAAGCTTGTGTTGCTGTAAATACACGCGCAAAAAGGATGAAGTAACAAACATAATATGTAAAGCATTACTTTTAAAGTGTTAACTTTTAAAGTCCATATCAAATCGATATGATTTACATACACTGTAAACCTCAATGCTTACATAAATTAAGTGATGATAAAAAGCAGTCCTACTGACTCAAATAGTTTATCAAACATTTCCTTCTATTTGAGTTACTTCATATTATTATTGATCAATTTCAACTATTTTGCATATTAAGCTACTAAATTAAATTCTAACCTTTTCAGGTTTACAGTGCACCTTACATTAAGTACCACAGGCGGGTGGACAGTGGGCTAAATTAGGAAACATCCAGAAAGACAGAAACCAAACAGAACCTTGATCTCTTCAGAAAGCCGGTGCAGAGACAAAAGTTTTCTGCTTATGCATGACATATTCATATACATACTGTCATGCTTAGTGATACAGAAGCTAGTGGTTGTGCTGTTAATTATATTAGCTGTGGTGGTTGTAGCAGATGTTTAGAAAGAACTGCAGCACAAATAACACTGCATTATCTGCTATAATGAATTAGAAACTGATTTGATAACACTTGCAACAGAACCAGTCTGTGTTAACATGATTACAGTTGTCATAAGTAGCGCAGGGGGACCATCTAGTAAGATTTTTAAAGAATAGCTGCATGTTGCGATTGAAGAGCACAACCATCAGCAGCCAGTGTTGTGTGTGTGTGTGCTGCAGTAACCCTGATATAACTTCCACCACAGCTCAGAAAGTTTGTTGTTGCAATTAATTTTCAAACTGGCTCTTTCCTAACTTTTCCTAATTATTCCATTTTGTGAGCTCAGGGGAACTGAGGATTTTCATAATTCATCCTCCTCCTTACCCCTCGTTTTTTTTCTTCCATCACAATTACTGTAGTACAAAACCATCGAAATTATTCATCTGTTCCTCTTTTCAATTTACCATTCTTTCTTTCAGTCCCAGTAATTCATGTGTGTTCTTTCTTTTTATCAGACCTATGGAGCCTCTACGCTGCTCATGTATTTATTCATGCTTTTCTGCCTCTGATGAGCAACATGGACGAAGCTGAATAGAGGCGCTGTGTATGTGTGCATGTGTGTGTGTGTGTCTGCGCGGAGCTTCGCTGTAGACCTTCTCCATTGTGCCGATTCTAAGAGAAGGTCTTAATCTAGCCACCGCCATTACCGCTGCTGAGACCTCCAGCCTCCAGCTCCTCCCCTCTTGTCCTGATGGTGTGCCCAGCCACGAAGGCCCTTTAGTGGGTTGACTGGCAAGCCAGATCAGGGTCTTGGGTCTGGGACTTGGCCTGGATCCCCGGTCCTCATCCTCCAGCACCAACGCCCTCTGCAGCCCCACAATGAAGCCTCCATCCTGTCCTGACTTGGCCCCCAAAGCTGCCTTCTTGGCTCGGGGCCTGGATGGATGGAGAGGAGGGGGGAAGAAAGCCTGTAGCTGGATGTGCAGTGGAGTGAGGAGAGGTGGAGAGGCTAACAATGCTATCAGAGAGCTGGCGTCCGTCTCTCAGACACACACCCACACACACACAGACACTGCTGTGTTTGTCTTCATTTATCAGTGCTCTTCACACATAAATGACAACAAAAGAAGAAAGGGGGTAAGCGGAGTAGAGAGGGTCAGGAAGAGGAAAAAAGAGTGAGAGGAAAAAGTGGCAGCGAAAAAGAGAAACAGAGATGCTTTAAAAAGACGGATAAGCGAAAACAAACGGTAAAGGCAGAGACACAGAGGGGGAGGCTGAAGAGTTAAACCAACAGAAAGAATCCATTAAAAAAAAGAGAAGAAAAGAAAATGGAGAGTGGAGAAGAAGAAACGGCGAATAAAAGAGGGGCGAAAAAAAAGAGACAGCAGTGCTTTTCGCCAGTCTGTTGGCCGAAGCCTCTGTGACATTGTGAGGCCTTCTGGATCCCCATGGAAACAAAAATCAACATGTTTGCCTGAAACGCTTTCATTAACACCTTGTAGCTCAGCCAAAAAAGCACGATGAGGGACGAGGAGGTGCAGAATAGAAAAATCCCAGCACAAATAATGCAAACAAACAAAGGATAAAAAAAAGACAAAAAAAGAGCAAAAACAAACTTAGTAAAAGCAGTTTTCTCTCTTCCTTTTTTACCCTGTTTCAGATCTGCCTATTGACCCGTGTCATTTTGCAAACAATGTAACAGGCAGGCAGACTTTCAGGATGTTTTGAGTCGCCATCACTTTGGGGATCAAACTACACTCGATGTAATACCATGGCCATATTTGCATGGGGTATTATAATGATAGCCCTTGGCACATTAGAATAAGCTCTGGACAGGGACAGAGGCTTAAACAAACAGTTGGGTTGAGTTTGTTGACTTTTTTTCTTTTTATTTAATAAAAAATCACAACAGATAAAAATGAATTAACCTCTCAGCGTATCTCGTGCACATCGCTGTTCGGAGCCGTTTTTCAGTCATTTAGCAGATGTGAATGGGGAGGGGGGCAAGAGAAAACACGAAGCAGACATAACTAATTACATTTTTTTTCTTGCATTTCATGTACAATTATATAATTATAATAAATAAAATGCAGTGGTAATCTGAAATGTCACGCTTGGTTCCCCAGCATAAACAGGAAGCAAGCTGAGTATAATCAAGCAAGGATAAAAGTAGGACATCTGTGTGTGTGTGTGTCTATAGTCAGCATGGCTCTCTCTCTCATACACACACACAGGAAGAGCAAGAGAGCGAGCTTTGGCATGGCAGCAATCAATTAAAGCTTCCTCTTCTTCTCTACTTTAATTGAAATTGAATAACATAGGTTTACCTCCCGCCCCTTTTACCGAGCACGCAAGGAAAGGCCTCGGGCTGATCCGAAGCAGCCCGGCGCTCTCATTTACCCAGAGAAGTTTGGGGTAAAAACACGGCCAATAATGGGGTTCTTAGGTTATTAAACGCAGCAGCATGGGCACTCATGAAACTATAACACACATAAGCTGAATTAGCACGATAGTTAAATAGGTAAAGCTCAGTGTAGCTGAAGTAAACGTGTCTAGAAGGAATTCTTTTAAGATCGTGACTGATGGTCACATCATTACCATCGCAGTGACTCCAGCTTTTTAAATTTATTTTTTTATGTTGGCCTTTTTAATATACTGCAAATTTCACTGAATATCTATATCTATCTATCATAATATAGTAGCTACTTTGACAGTGATTAATGGCAGCGCTGATGACACTGATAGTTGCTTCATTTAGGAAACATTGCGACCAATTTACAGAGTTATGTTTTCCACATTACTTTTAATTCCAGCCTCATTTAGCATGTGGAATTATATTAATCTGATCAGAGGGATTTGTTGCAGGTTCCCATGATTTTTTTTAAATTTAGTACAAGGATATTTGAATTTATTAATCTCTACATTAATTTCACTTTAATCAGAGAAATTTCATCTAGACAATGAGTTTTGTCTTTCTAAAATTATTAAATAGGAACCTCGTCTACTCATGACTGGAGAACATTCAAGCTACAACAAACATGTATTCAAAATCAAATAATTTCTTTTTATTGTTTTTTGTGTTTTCTTTTGTTTTTTTCTGTTCATGTGTGAAGGTTTCTAGATGGTTTCTTCCCACTGTCAAGACACCTGGTATATTTTCTTTACTTATTGATCCCCTGCTGTTTAAATGTGTACCTGGGCAGCTTTAATTCTCAGTGCTGTGGTTTCTCAGAACAACGGTAAGTGCTACTCAGATGTTTAGCTTCCTGAGTTGGGGAGTCTTTCTTTGGATTTTGGTGTTTCAGAAAGAGGTCCCAACATAGAGAAGAATATGTTGCATTGAGTTTAAAGCACATTTTCAAGAGCTGCTTTCAGTATTTAATGCTTTACTTAACTTGTTATCAGGTTTAATGCCAATGAATAACTTTTCTAGTAAAGTTTATGTGACTACATGTGGATATCAAGTCATGCTTACATCCTAATGTAGTATATGAATTTCTGTCATTAACCAAAGGTTTCTTACAGCCAAATGACTTAAATCGAATTTGTTTTTTCTGTATGACATAAGAGTGAGAAATCATGTATGTGAAACAAAATTTTCCCATGTGATGTTTAGACCAGTGTTCTCCAACCACTGTGCAGAGAAATGATCAGGTGTGCCGTGAAAGATTATCTGGTTCCACCTGATTAGTACTTTAAGCAATCGGCGTGAGTAACGGACAGAACAATTACATTCTCTTCCACTAGAAGGCAGTACAACTACCTGCTCTAATCAAATGGGTTGCCAACTGCCAGTAAAACAGAAGAAGATGAAGAAGAAATTACATAATACTCATGCTGCGAGATGACGCAGCGTGAGTAATAGTAATAGATAAATATTTGAAAAGGAAAAGTAGTCAGTCCGACCTGGGTCCTGGAGAAACTTCTGACCCAGATGAAGGCCCCAGCATGTGTAGTGGTCAGAAGAAAGCAAAAAAGGTATACTGGGGACAAAATTCTGCTACACCTGGTGGACAGGGGAAAAAATATCAATATGCTTTTTGTGACATTTTTGTTTGGTGGTGTGCCGTGTGATTTTTCTAATGTGAAATATGTCCTGTCAGACCATGATATTGGTGCATAATATTAGCCTCACCTACTGGACTGGTACTGTGTGTTACCAGATACTGTGAGTTTAGGTATCAGGATCTGTACAAAGAGAGGCAAAGATGAATTGGTACATCCATAAATGAGACTCTGTGGACACTTTAATGGTTCTAGCAAGAATTGGAAGTACAGATTAGGCAGGAGAAAAGAGTGGAGGGATCGATCGAGGCTACCTTTGAAGAAACAAGTTTAAAAGTCTGGTTTCTGAGAAGAGAAAAATGGTGTAGATCATAGGCAAGATAGGTCGACTCGGATGTGCACAGATCAAGATTAAAATGAGAACAAACAAGCTGATGGAGTTTGACTGGGATGAGGGCAGAAAGAATAGCGATGCCGAGAAGATGAGTTTAAATTAATACACGTAGACAGGGCAAGAAAAATTAAAAGTGGTTAGCAAAGAGACCAGAAAGTAAAAGAAAAACTGAGAGATAGGAACAGAAATAAAGAGCACAAAAAAATGAAAGACAGAGGTTTGTGCCAAGCTGTGATTTCCCGGTAAGAGTTAGCTCTTCATCTGCCGGTGAACCCAGCCCTTCAGTAGAACAAAGCCACCTCGCACGGCACTCATCTATCGTCCATTTTTCATCTCCCTATTTTTTCCACATGCAAGAGATCTCCCTCCCTCCCTGTTTTACTCTTTCTCTGTGACACAGTGGGATAACCCTCACCCTCACAACCTCGCACCTCCCCTACTGATTCACACGCATTCACGAATAGCGCACACACAGACACACACGCACACTTTCCTTGCCAGATGGACACGCACTTATCTTCACATTCCCTTTTTGTTGAGATTCTGCGACAGTGTGTCGTGGATTGTGGGGTCAGTTTTCCACCATGTTTCCGGTGGGTATTTTCCTTCTTGTCACAGTGATGTTTAGACTTAAGTTTTGTGAGTCCCACCCTCGACTCACCACCCCTGCTTCCACCTCTGTCCACCTCTCTCCCTCGCTACAGGTCGGGAGGTGGTGTGCTGACTCCGCCACCTGCTGTCTGATAGTACATAAACAAACGAAACACTTATTTCCTCCCGAGCCAAACCCCGCAATCACGGCGCCAGTAAAACCTCACACTCCATTTACCTTCAGTGCAGGTGACTGAGCTGGGCACGGTGTATTTGTGTATGAGTATGTGTGTGTGAGTGTGTATTTGTGTGTAAATGTGGGGAAGATGGGAAAATATTGGAGTGGTAGATGGAAAACTTTTGATACCATGCAGGGAATGAAAAGAGATATTAAGCCCTTAAAAAATAAGAGTAAAAGTACAGATGAATGAGAGGTTAATTAGAGACAGAACAATATATGAGGCCAGTAACATGTGGACATGCCTTATCTGTAGCCATTTTTATGGCTTTGACAAGTCTGTATCCACTGATTAAGGGGAATCCTAAAGCAGATAATGTAAGAGCTGGAAAAGGTTGTTTGATCCCACCTAGTGACTGGAATGAAGTGTTTATTGTCATTGCACATTAAAACTATATAATAATATATATATATATATATATAAAAAAAATAAGAGTATGAAGAGGAGACACACATTTGCATATTTAAGACATGACTGGGCTTTCAGGGGACCGTGTTCACTGCAGAAGAAGTATTGCATTCTTTTATTTGCAGCGTTTGAGATTTCTGATGAGCCGGGGGAAGAAACGTGTGGCTCTTTAGGCACCTGCACCACCCGCCACAGGGTACGAGGTTGAGGAAGTGCTGTCCAGGGTGGAAAGGGGCTTTGGTTATTTTCTTTGCCCTGCTGAGGCCCTGAAAGCTGGAGATGTCCTCGAGCGAGGGCAGTTGGCAGCTGATGGTTGATAGCCCTCTGCAGTTTTCCAGCTTACCACTCTGTGATGCAGCATATCTGTAGACTCTCAATGATGGAGCAGTAGAAGCCACTAACACCAGACTTGAGATGTGGTCTCTGATGAGGATTTTTAACTACTGCTGTAAAGTTGGCAGACCCCAAGAGATCATTCACAAGACTTCTGTAGTCTTGACCATCGCCTTGGTTTTACTGGTGAGCACCACACAGACACCTTCTGTATCTCATCTCTGTACACTGACTCTTTGCAAACAGATGTGACCCCAGCTGCAGTAGAGCATTTAGCAAATTTAAGAAATGTGTTGGTAAAGTGGTGCAGCAAAGGACTCAGCAACTGTAAATTTGTGAACAGTTGGTAAGAAAGTCTTTAATCCAAGCAGAGACAGTCAGATAGCTTGTCATCCATTATATGGGATGATTATGATGAAGGAGGGAGTGTAATCAACAAAGAGCATTGTGACATAGTTCCCTGGGTATTCTAAGTGGAAGGCAATGGAGATATGGACATATGGGTCAAAGTTAGGTAGTTGTTTAGGCTGTTATAATTATACCGGTTGGCTTGAGACAAGATAGGATGGTAGCTCAAGTCAGGGAAAGATTGAAAATCATGGTTCAAACCCCTGATAGCCTGTCAGCCCAAGCTTTTAATGTCTTGCCAAGTACACCATTAAGTCCTGCAGCTTTTTTCGTATTCACCATCAACCAGCTTTGTGTGTGCAAAGCAACCCTTAGCTGGGAAACTGAACCCTTAGACCAGGGATGGGCAACTCCAGACCTCGAGGGCTGGTGTCCTGCAGGTTTTAGATAGCATCCTGGGTCAACACACCTGAATCAAATGATTAGTTCATTACCAGGCCTTTGGGAAGCACAGTTTTTAGGCAAGCTTGATTAAAATACCCAACAGTGATGTGCACTCCCTCTTGGTGAGCTTGCTGTTTTCTGCTTATAGTTTTGTACAAATGGGAAAGAGATGTGTTAATGTTAGCATCAGGTGCAACATATATATACAGCAGTTATGGTTACCACTGTGAGCTCTCTAGACAGCTAGAAGGGTCTACACATGACAGACATTAATTCCAGGTGAGAAGAGCGGTGGTTGAGAATGATCTTACCAGTAGTGCATCACTCATTATGTACAAGGCCCCCTCCTCTGCGCTTGCTGGAGTCTCTGTTCCTGTCGTAACAGTGGGTGGAGCGGTCGGCCAGCTGTACTGTAGCGTCCAGGATGAGTGGCTGTATCCAGGTCTCCTTTATAATTATCTCAAAGCAGTCACAAACATAGTAACATTCTAGCAATTTGTAGCTCCAGTTTGCTTATTTTGTGGACAAAATAAGCAAAATGGTGTTGGTGAGGAAAATGCTTGCAGGGATAGCAGGGGTTTGTGTGTGGCTGTTTCCTTAGCTTTGCGAGTAGGCCTGTCTTGCATCCTCACTTCTGCCATCTGCGTTACCTCTGAGACCTTACAATCCAGTTAGATTCAGTGGCATCCACAATTATCATTTTCTAATTTTGTGTGATGGGAAATACCAAAAACAGCTCCAGCTCATTTAACTTTGGTGAAAATTGAGTCAAGGTCACACCAAATGTAAAATTCAGCAAAAACGTTATTTTATGCACAATTTTTTTATATGCGGGACCTTGGGGGGGGACATAAGTACATAGGTTGGTGAAGCATGTGACCTTGTTAGCACCCAAGGTCATAGCTAACCTTGAAAAAAAAAGATACCATATCAAGTAATGTATCACACGAAAGGGCATGGACAGAGCTTTTCAATATGATATCCTAAGATTTTGGCCTTTGCCTTTTGGGTGGAGTTGCACTTTCTGAGTGCTCTTGTAATGTTGACATCACAGGTTACTGCCATGCATCTCACCTAGAATAATTGTGACCATGCACCATGCACGAAGCTAACGAACCCATATACCACAGTTCTTAGTTTGAACTGGAGTGCAGACTGAGCCAGGTCTCCTCCCACTAATGCTCTTATCACTCAGTGGGAACAAATCTTGTGTGTAGCATGGCCTTGAGACTGCAGGAAATATACTTTGGTGATCATTCTTGTGGCATGCATGATCATGTTAACTCAAGGAAATGGTAGATAGGATTGTTGCAGACTGGAGGAGGTCACCTTTGACTGCCTGGAAGATGCTTTTGAAAATGTGTGTTTTTAGTCAAAGTACAATCTTCCTGTAAAAGAAAGCTTTGGTTCCAAAACCTAACTAGAAAAGAAAAAGGCGAAAATAAACAAAAGTCAAAGTGTGAAAGTTGCAAAGTATTTAACTGGCAGGTCATCTTTCTCTGCCGACTAACAGGTGTTGTGTAGCAGTAGCCTAGATGGCAGAAACCAATGGTAAACAGGCATCTAATGCATAAAAAAGCAACAAGTAGGGGTCCTGACCATCCTGGAGCGAGAATGTGTTGCCAACACATATATTCCACATCTTCTTTTGTCCTGCCTTCCTCCCCTCACCACTAACTAGTCTCAACAGATGCCCGACCCTCCCTGAGCCTGGTTCTGCCAGAGGTTTCTTTCTATTAAAATGGAGTTTTTCCTTCCCACTGTCACCAAAGTGTCTGCTCAAAGACCGTCATCTTATTGTTCTGGTTATTTCTGTACTATCGTATAGCCTTTAACTTACAATGCAAAGGACCTTGAGGCAACTTTTGTTGTGATTTTGCTCTATATAAATATAAGTCTTGGGTGCAACGTTTAGGTGTCTGCGTACTTTCATTTGTTCAGATAAAGACAAACCAAAATGAAACTAAAACACATGGATATGAGGGAGATGGTGCTGTATCACAAAAATGGCTTGACCTGCTTCTCACCCCTCCATCTTGTTTGTGTACTGGTTTATTTGTTGGAATCAACAACAACAACAGCAACCAGCCTCTGTAATTATTCCTTAGTGCTGCTTCACTCTCTGTAATTATACACCCGTACGGTGTGTGTGTGCGTTTCATGCATGTATGCATGTGTGACGGTAGACGTGCAAGTTGAATACATGTGTTTGTGTGTTAATCTGTGTATACAGTTGTGTTTTGCTTTCCATGCAATAACAATTACACACACATACTGGCCAAAAAGAGAGAGAAAGAGATGCAGAAAGAAAAAAAGGCAGATGAGGGGAGAGAGGGATGAAGGGACAACAAGCTGAGGTCTTTGTTGCTAAATGACAGTGATTCACCATCAGGCCACCCATTTAGTTTGAGTGTGCTGCTCATTTGCCTGTGTGTGTGTGAGGACATGCATAAAGAGGAAGCGAGTGTGTGTGTGCAAAAACGATGAGAAGATGTGAAATACAGAGGTAGAGACAATGCAGCAAAGAGTGTACGTGGTGGTCTTTCTCAGTGACACCAACCTTCTGGCACACCACCAAACCTCGTGGGTTTTAATGTGCACATAAAAATAAAAAATGGTGTGTTTGTGTGAAAACATCTGGATTTTTTGGGGGGGTTATCTGACATTGGTGTTGTTAAGCAGCTGTGTGTTCATGTGTTTATACATGTCAGGCCCTTTGTTAGCGATAGTGTGCTCGTATCCTCTCATGCACACATTTTTGAGTTTTCTGATTTTGAACATGTTATACAACCGCTCTCACTGGTGATGTTGTAACTCCACCGCTGGCCTCTTTCAGGGAAATGTTTTGCTGCTTGATTATTTTAAGCATCTTTCTGATTAAAAGGATGAATTTTTTTTTAATTTCACTTTTTTTTCAATTTACTTGTTCTACAGCTATTTTAAGGGACATTACTTTGTAAAAAGTATTTTTAAAGACGCACAGAAATATCTTGAGCCACCACTCATTTCTTTATATTTTACTAGGAAAATAAGAAAAAGGTGCAGTGCACATGCAAAACGATATGGAAAAGATATATATATAAATCTTATAAAGTTTGTATCTGTCTTGTATGAAACTTGTATGAAAAGCATACAAGAGTAAAAACAGATATAAGATAAGATAAGATAAGATATAACTTTATTAATCCCTCGGGTGGGTTCCTCTGGGAAATTTGTTATCCATATAAGATCCCTTGAAAAATTATATAATGAAACTTGTATGTTTTGGATTCTTACTAAAACAATATATGAAAGTAATGAGAAAGTGGCCACTTTTATGAGTAAATCATATAAATTTTTACTATTTCTTTTCCATATGGGAATGCACAATGAAAAAATGTGCGATTGTAACAATTTTGAATATCAATATTTTGTCTGACCTCCTTTTTTCTTCATCATAGTCTGAATGCAGCTAACTCTCTTTCTCATTTCTTTAAGTCATCTTCAGGAATAGTTCTCCAGGCTCCTTGAAGGACATTCAAAGCTCTTCTTTGGATGTTTCTGCCTTTTGTTCTGTTCTCTGTCAACATGATCCCACACTGCTTCAATAATGTTGAGGTCCGGGCTCTGGGGAGGCCAATGCATGACTGTGTGCTTTTATTACACTGGAAGTATCTTTTTTGGATCATTGTCATGCTAATAAAATGAAGCTGTTGCCAATCAGATACTTTCCAGATGTTGGATCAAAGTTTGATGGTACTTTTCTGGGTTCATAATTCCATCAATTTTGAGTAAGCACCACAGGGTAAAATGCATGACTGTGTTTTACTGTGATATTCACTGCTGTTCCTCTCTCCTGACCTTAACCGTAAATAATGATAACAGTTTGAACAAAAACATTTCAAATATCTGAGGTCCTATGTCAGGTCTTTGCTCTTTTTTTTCCTATTTCTTCAGGACTTCACTTTTTTAGCTCTAAATTTTTTTCTTTTGTCCTCCACTTGTCCAATTTCCTCAAATCTTTTAAGGACACACTGCACACCACGCTGAGATATGTCTTTCAGTTTTCAGCTTTTAAGTTTTCAGCTAACAGAATCAGAATACTTTGTTAATCCCTAAGTAAATTATGTAATAACGTTATTAAAACAAACTAACACTCTAATAATAAGTAAAAGATGGAGAAAATAAGTAAGAAAAAGTGTGGCAAAAAAGCAGGAGGAATTTAAAATTTGGAACTCATCTTGTTGGTGCAAAATATTTTTATATATCTGTCAAATGGCGTCATCGTTGGAATTTTAGATATACTACAGAAAGTATTATTTTTTGACAGGTTGCTAGTAACAAAGTGTCTAAAGATACAATTTAAAAGTTGTCTGTTATGTGTAGACACAACACTGCTTAAATTAGGTGGCTTTTTATACTTGAATGAATCCTAGGTCAGTGTTAGGTGGCGTAAGAAGTAAGTTGATTTAACAAACTTATGCACTTAATTCCCATTTGCCTAAATAGCGATTGGTGGTTTAAGACTTTTGCGCAGTACTGTAAATAATGAGATAAAAAAAAGAATAAAAATGGTCGTCACCCTATAACAACTGGAATCCGGAAAGTTTAGAATTCATGATCAAATGTTATACATCTACTTCATGTCATTCGTCTTACCTCAGGTAAATTCTGCTGAGGCGTTTCCTTGCCCCCCCTCCAGCTGAGTCTTATTCATTATTAATGTCTGAACATGGTCCCTAAGGATCTGCCATCCATTATTAATGCCTGACAATCTCTTATTTTCTCTCCCAGGATCTCCTTCTGTCCTCCCGTCATACTTCTCATTGTCCCGCCTGTCCCAGCTTCCATCTGAACCACCGTATGGAGAAAAGCTAATAACAGGTGTGTCTTCCTCCCGCTTCATATCATTTCCACTGCCTCCTCCTCCTCCTCATGTCCCCCCATCTTCAATCTGTTTGTGATTTCTTCTGGGCCACCAGGGTTTTTTGACAAGGTGCTAAATGTGCCAAATGTGTGTGTGAGATTGTGTGTGTATGTGCACCAACTGGGTTAAGGTGTCAACCTGCTAAATAGTGTGTGTGTGTGTGTGTGTGTGTGTGTGTGTGTGTGTGTGTGTGTGTGCTTGTGTTAGTGCATGAAGACGTCTCACTTCTTGAGAGATGAACACACAAGACACCGATGTTTACTGACACCTGCTCGCTCAGCTTTTTTAGTTAACATCTGTCCAACGTGCACACACAGTATGAGTTAAAACCTTTAAAACTGTTTGGATTAAACTGACTTTAAGGGCTGCATTGATAATTTTAACAAAATAAGATGACTGAATTTAATCTCACAGACTGGTTGTTTTCTCTACTTTGAAACAGAAAATATACCACATACCACAGGGCCTCACCTTTTACTGAGGCTATTGGGTTTGAAAATCTTGTGTCAGTAGTACTATTTTGTTTTCCAGTGTAGCAAATCTATAAAACTGTCTTTTTTAAAAAAAAATCCTGTTTACTTATGTTGATGTAGAAGTACTCGGTGAGGACTCATTTACATGTATAAGCTAAAGTCATTGATCATTAGTTAGTGAAATGAGTCAGTGTGAAAAAAGAAAGAAAGAAAATTACTTATTGTACTACTCCAGATTTCTCCAGATCTATCCATATGTACGCCCGTTCCCTGATTGAGCTTCAAAAGGGTTGCCAGATTGTACTCTGTGTTGGCATTAACCGCCTCTTGGCTCCACCCATTATTTTAACTCAGGGTTTTTCTTTTTTCTTCTTTTTTTAATATTTGATACAATACGCTCACAGTTGTGGATCTCACGGTGAAGTCTGTTATCCTCTTTGAAACTGTACAGATTTCAGTCAGTTACTATTTTACTCATTAGTCACAAGAGTAGAAGTTCATGATTGTTAACAGGAAGATTAAAAAAAACATGTGGTAAGGCTTCACATTTCCTTAAAGACATCTCCAACTAAACACAGGAGTACACAGGGTACATCTGTGTTACGTTTTAGCCACTGGATCTGACATCACGTCCGCTATACACACTGCCTATAATCTACCAGGCATGCATTTGAGAGACATCCTGGAAACTGCTCTCCAATCTGCATCTTTTAAAATAGCACCTGGTATACTTTTGACAGGTAAAACTGCACAAAGCAGGTTAAGATATGTAGAAAGTCAGACACGGGAATGGCACACAGATTTTCAAAGTAAAAGAGACGCCTTTCAGACTAAATGCTCTGCCACCCTAACCAGCCAGTTGTGAGTTTAAACCACATGAAGGATGGAGCTGCATCAGAGACATGATGTCAAACACAAACACCAGGGGTCAGGCTCCAAGGAGTTACTCATAGATTATTACTTTCCACATCAACAAGTCCACTAGGGTCCATTTGAGTCTGCTTGGGTGATGCTAGTGATGCAATTTTCATCAAGGTCCATGTGAATGTCTTTGTTCCTTCCAATCTATTGTAACCTCACTATAGACACTTTACATTGCAGTGTGCTACGTGCACATTCACCAGGTGGTGGAGCTCAGAGAAGTATGACAGGAATGACTACCTGGCCACTTTATATCAAACTTCAGCTCTTTGTCAGCAAAGTAGAATTAACACATTAAAAACTGAGCTTGTTGCGCAACCTGTGTTCAATCTTAACTTGTTGTGTAATGTGAAAACACAGCGAATGCATTATGTTCGTGCGAAAAATGTGTCCACAATGATGAGCTGGTCTCAAAGTTTCTAATAGACTTGTAGTCAAGACCGCCTAAACCGAGACCAAGACAAGACCAAGACCAAGACCAAGTCAAGACAAGACCAAGACCAAGACCAAGTCAAGACGAGACCAAGACGGAGACAAAAAAGGCTAACTTTTGTGTGCTGTTGAGGGCTGACATGATGGTACTGACTGACCCCAAAGTCATCTGACAAAACAGCGATCACCTCCAACAACTGTCTAAAGAATGGGAAATATGTAACTGGTTTCAGTTATACTTTATACATAGATAAAATTGTAACATCAAACTGAAGATTATAAACTTGAAATTGCATCATGTCCTATTGTAGTAGTACTAGCCAAATTACACTGTCTGGCTGGGGTGTAGCTCAGGCGGTAGAGCAGATCATCTACTGATTGGAAGGTTGGTGGTTCGATTCCTGGCTTTCCCTAGTCTGCATGCCAAATATCCTTGGGCAAGATATTAACCCCAGATTGCTCTCTGATGCATCCATCGGAGTATGAATGTGTGTGAATGCTACTTAGAAAGCACTTAGAGCAATGTGAATGGGTGAATGCACAAGTTGTGTAAAGCGCTTTGAGTGCTCAGAAAAGCGCTATACAAGAATCAGTCCATTTATCATTTACACTGTATGATATCAACTTCCCTAAAATGGATTAGGCCTGTCAACACAAAGTGATATGCAGATGTTATTTAAAAGTCAATGGTCACATTTATTTAGTCAAACAACACCATTTTAAGTAAAATTCTGTAATCAAACAATATAAAGACATGTGCACACCTCACATGAATCAGATGCAAACTACAAATATTACATACCAATACAAATTGTGCATTAATAAGAATAAGAACAAGTGCTTAAAAGATTCTGACATCTTGATGTCTTCAGTGGCATGAGATTACAACACACTGCCAATGAAATCAAGCTTGTTGTTCAGTAGGGCAGGAACAATAGAACACAGACATTATGAACAAATAACAGATATCTTATGAACAAATATATAATGAACAAACAGCATATTTTCAGAGAGGAGGGAGAGAAATGAGTTCACATTTTAAAACAGTGATTGATTGCACTTCAAGAAAACTAAAGATCGCAACATCTTATAGCCTAGCCGTGCGCGGTGGGGTCTCATTAGAATGCCTCCTGTACTAAAAACCCTCTCAACTGGAGCAGAAAAGACAGAGACAGAGAGGACCTTCATGGCAACACTGTGTAGACTGGGGAAACGCTCTTTGTTTTTTGACCAAAAGGTGAGTGCACCACAGTCACATTCATTTATGCTGTCTAGGTACTTGCTTATTTGTGCATCAGTGCTCGAGTCCTGGCTTGTGCTGCGTTGCAACCTAAATGCCTTGTAGCGTGAAAGAAGACATTGTTTTGGGGGTGGCACTGAGTCACTATCTGATAATTCTGTGTCTACTTCTGTTGGTGCTGCAGGTGCATCTCTGTCTACATCTGTGATCAAAAGGTCTGGAAAAGGGTGCACACACACACACACACACACACAAAGACAGGATTAGACAGGATGCTTCTAATGATGCTATAAAACCAAAGGCAGTGATAATAAGTGGAACAACAAAAACAACAATAACAATAAATAATTATTATTATACAGTCTCCAATTAATGACTTTTTAAGGTCATCTCTGAACCTCTTCAGTGCTGGTCCGGTTTCAACATTTTGGACATCTAAATCTACCCAGGTCAGTCCAAACTGGGGGTCAAGCATGGTAGATCTGATGGCTAAACGGCTCTTCTGGATCCTTTTCGTCCATGCAAATCTGCCTGAAAATTCCAGAGAACCGTTTCTCTAAGGATCTTTTCAGTGCCCTGACTATACTTACGACCTGGGGCATTTGTACTTCCATCTTTATAAGATGATTCTTCAAGTCCAGAACAGTGGGGACCACCATGCTAATAGTCACCTGATGATCACCTTTTGTAAGTCTTGTTGCTTCAGAAAAAGGCTCAAGCAAAGCACAAAGGTCTTTCAGCTGAGCCCACTCTCGGGCTGAAAACACTAAATTCTCTGTATCGCTGCACATTTCAGTGATGGCCCTGTGGTCAAGTGTGATCAGAGCCTTTAACTGTCTGTAGGTGCTATTCCAGCGGGTGTTGTTTGCTGCTGGGATGGACTTATTGGAGCCAAAGTGTGCCCCAAACAAGTCTTTGTGGTTACTACTGCTGTGCAGCAGGTTTGTAAACTTGCTGGCTTTGGCAATGGCACTAGCTATTGCCTTTACCTCTTTTATCCCATCACTGATTACAAGTTGCAGCGAGTGGGCGAAGCAAGAAAGACGTTCACCCGTTGACCATGGATCAGAATCTTCTGCATCCTCCCACATTGTTTCATCATCGAGGTCATCACTGCTGTCACCTTCAGGGTGCTCTACTTCTGGCATCCTGACTTTAAAGACCCGCTTCATATTGGATGCATTATCCGTCAGAATGTAGCTTATTTTATGGCCAATGCCATACTCCTCAACTATGCTGTCAAATGCTGAGGCGATTCGTTCGTGTGAAACGCCTACAGTCAAGCAAAAATGATTGTAAACTGTAAGAGTCCTTGTTCTTGCAGGCAACATGAGCGGTAACTCCTAGGAAAGTACAAAGCCTCCGGTCAGACCAGAGGTCTGTTGTTATTGCTACATTTGGATGGACTTCCAGGGCTTTGATTATGTCACCCTTCACTTTAGTGACAAGGTGAGGTATCAGCTTTTCTGTCAAGGTGGTCCTAGACACAGGAGTGTATTTGCTATCCAAGACATTCAGGAAGTGTAAAATGTGGATTCTCAACGATAGACAGGGGGAGAGAGCATCCAACTATAATGTCCTGGAGGATGGACTGGGTGATGGCCTGTTGCCTGGGTGAATTTGGGGGAAATAAGTGGATGCTTGGAGCAAACAATGATACCTACAAAACAGGGAAATAGGTAAAACATCTGTTTCTATTCAACCACAAAAACTACTGTATCTTACAAGCACAGTAATTTTAAACCTATCAATGAGTGCAGACCTTTGCATACAAAATAACCTAATCCAATCCAGTGTGACACATATATAGATCATTAGGCACAACTAGTAATAATGAAAATACTGGAGTGTTCAGGGTTGCAAGACCTTAAATAACAAGAACAGAAAAACAGTTGAATGGAATCTACAAAAGACAAAATGTCTGTGCATTAACTTTGCATATTGCATTAAGCCTCCCCATGCCAGTCAGCTATCAGACACAGCTGTATTGACAAGAAATTAACTACTCAATAAAGTCTGAATTTACACCAATACAAAATAACTGTGTCTAATAATGACATGCTGCAATAGCCCCTACACTGGACTGGTTTAGTAGGGCAACATAGTAGAAAACACCTAAGAAAGTCATAGTCAAAGATCCTTGAGTTCGATTTAAGAACTTTTTTTGCGATCCATGCTATCTGGACCAGAGCCATAGACCGCTCTGATCTGGGCTTCACTGTCGAGAATGCCGCTGTTAGCCGAGCAATGTTATAGGGACACTCTTGAAACGCCCATCCTTACTTACGAGTCAGCAACCACATAAATATGCCCATTAAAGTCGACAACAAACCACACCATACCAGCCCTTAAAGTGCTCACTGAAATGGTTTTGATATATATTTCTGCTCAATGAATTCACCAAAATACCTAAGGTTAGTGAAAACTGTTTAAGTAGCTGATAGCCACTGCTACCGCTAGCTACCTGTACATAGCATGTAACGTAACGTTAGTTACAATCTTCACAAGTTAAGTCTGCAGGGACGGTTGCAAAAGACCTGTCCCTACATAATTTATACCGCTTGAAGAACACATTATAAATAACAATATTACATAAACATGACCTGGTCATCTGAGGTTGGAAAGGTAGTTAGAAGAGAATTGAAGATGGATAGATGGCTACTGGCTAGCTTACCTTTGAGGGTGTTTGCGCTCCAGGTGCCTGGTGAAGGTTGAGGTAGTCCCGGCTGTCTCGGTCAAGGAGACTTTGCAAAATCTACACTTTGCCGAATGCTTCTTTTTTGCATTTACCGAAAACTCTTTGTGTTCTATGTACGCAAACTTTATGACAGACGAAGTCGCTGACATTTCTGTAACTTACTGACCGGGCATACTGCTCAATCTAACGGGTTGCATTTAGTTGTGTTTGAAGGGCGCGAAAGGCAAAATAATAAGATGCCACAATGTGGAGGGATTTGAGCATAGCTGAGCCTCTGTGTGTCGCTGTGTGAGAGCTGAGCAGAGAAAGGAAATTAAGGGAGGAGCCGGCTCTCGCTTAATGGGAGTCGACTATTCTGATTCACTACAAAGCACTATCTAAGCACGGCTCTTAGAGCTAAAGCTTTTGCGCATGATACATTATCAAACATTACGTTGTGTGTCATGGATACTGTTGACTCCAAATCTCCCGACCACTATGTTGAGCCAAGACAGTAAGACCGAGACAGCGAGACCAAGACAAGACCGAGACCAAAGTCCGTCGAGACCAAGACAAGACCAAGACAAAAGTCCGTCGAGACCAAGATGAGACCAAGACCACGTAAAAGTGCGGCCTCGAGACGTCCAACTCTAGTTTCTAAACAATTGAGCAGCAGGAAGAATTTCATGCTTTGATCCAGGAGCTGAAGCTGTATTATGATCGCATGTGTACGTTTTCTAGGATGTCAGTGGGACAGTTTGAACTGCTGTGGACAGAGTTGGGACCACGTCAGAGAAGGCAGAGAAATATTTCAGAGAACCAGTTGAATCAGAGCAGCATTTAGCTGTGTTTGAGGTAAAATAGTATTATTTTACTATTTCCATAACATCGTATATTCAGTACTGTGCACGTTTTGAGCTACTAGCGCACTGCCAAATGTAGTGGTCTGACTGGTCATATGTGTTTATTCAGATATAAAAAATCGAGGTTGATTCAAAGAAATAAATGTTTTCTAAATTACACAGTCAGTGTGAATTAAGAATAGGTGGGTCAGAAAAATATTTTGAGGACCCAAAATATTTACCCACATTTTACGTGTAAGGTGTGTAAAGGTACGGTGACCCTGAGAGGCCAAACGGACTGCAACTTCAGAGAACAACTTAAGAGAAAAACGAAAACGGAAATAGGAAAAACGGAAATAGGAAAAAACAGATTTCCAAAAGCACAAGGGAAGTGTTTCTGGGGAGACAATAACCCGACGGACCAGATGCAGGAATCAAAACATGCTAGGTAAGTGTGTTTTAATCGCACGATTCATAGAATACTTATTACGAATTTTTAGGCTAACACACTTATCTCTCATCTTTCCTCACAAATCCGACAGATCCTCCACTTCTTTTAAGTGTCTCCCAGCATTGGAAATCAGTTTTTTCCTCTTTTTGTTTTCTTTTTTCCTATTTCCATTTCCATTTTTCCTATTTCCATTGTGTTTTGTGTGCTTTTGCAGCATTTTTGTTATTGCTGGTGTTTTCCTTAGTTGCAGTCTGTTTGGCCTCTCAGGGCTACTGTATAAAGGCCTATAGATGTGGTGTCACTGTGAATCTTGTTAACAGATTCTTCCATCATATGTGTTTATAGCAAATTTGGAGAAGAAACTTAACAGACAATTAGTCTGTGTGTGTGTTCAAGTGTGTGTGTGTATGTGTGTGAAAGAGAAAGAGAGAGACTGAGTCTATGTGGCGGGAACAGACGGTGCTGTGGCCTTTTGCTGGCACGTGAGCGTACTCAGGTGCTAGGATGTGTGTGTGTGTGTGTGTGTTAAGAGTTACTCTATTCTCAGGTGCATTTAGAAGAGGAGTCCTGGGTGTTGTCTTTTGGCAAGCGCTTGTGTGTGTGTTTGTGTGTGTGCACTCCTGGATCATCTTCCAGGGACACGATTGTCTGTAATTACTGTTCTAGAAAGGCTCTTGCCAGCCACAGTAGAATCAGACAAGCATCTTTTAACACACACTCTCTCTCTCTCTCTCTCTCACACACTCACAATATCTTCAAAGTATAAATTTTACTCTTGTATTATAGACCCCCCTAAACCCATCTAACATAACATATCACTCTGTGTGCTCTCTGTGCAGATCAGCTCAGTTCACTTCAGTTAATGTGGTACCAATTCACAGTGATATAGAGCAGCGGTCCCCAACCTTTTTTCTGCCACGGACCGGTATAACGTCAGACAGTATTTTCATGGACCAGCCTTTAAGGTGTCGCGGATAAATACATCAAAATAAAATGATACAACCAAGACAAAAACTGTTGTATTTTATAAATACAATAATAAACACGAATTCACTGTGTAATTGTGTAACTTTATTAGCAGCGTCCTCCTGAAATGCTGCAACAACATTGAGAGTAACATCCTCCTGTCTGCCCCTTAATGATCTCTGGTCACTATGGTAACGCGTAAATATCTCTTTAAAAATAAGACGCACAACTACAATACAGGAAAAGACCCAGGGAAACCGAGTTAACGATAAAAACCCAGAAAACCATAAATTTCACAGCCCAGCCTCAACTCTCGTGGCCCGGTACCAAACGACTCACGGACCGGTTCCAGCCCTTGACATTAGAAGTTGAAGACCTGACAATATTAGAAAGGAAGGTGGCTTTCGCTCTGGAGGCAGAGCGGGTCATCTACTAATAAGAAGGTTGGTGGTTCGATCCCTGGCTGCACCACTGGGCATATCAAATATCACTGAGCAAGATACTGACCCCAAGGTGCTCTCTGGTATATCTATCAGTGCGAATGTCAGATAGAAAAACGTGCTTGTGGGTGTGAGAAAGGCATGTTTGAGTGCTCGCGTAGAATAAGAATGACTCCATTTAGAAACCCCTGACAATCAGACGATCCCCTGTGATCAAACTCTTGGCGATGGTGAGAACAAAGAAATCCCTTTGAACAGGGAAGCCTCAAGCAGAACCAGGCTTAGAGGGGACAGCCATCTGTTTTTGACTTATCATTGCATATAAAAAATAAAACCTGTATGTTCCTTTCAGCACTCACGGACCCTTTTCAGATGTGCAAGGTGCCAATTCCATAGAAACTAATGTGCTGCCATATCATCAGGCATGCAGCCTTTTGGACTGAGTGATGATGACAATCCCGATGGTCAACCCAACCCAACTTTGCAGATATATGTTGCCACCCTTAAATTGAAAAAGAGCTAATATTTTTCTTACACTGGTTTGATCATTGGATGTTTTCTGTCTTCTGTTGTGAATAAAATGTGGCTACAATATGTCAGAAGGATTTTAAATTCAACTCTGCTACTAAGGTTCCTCTTTGCTATTAAAGGTTCAGGATGTTGTGATGCTTGTTCAACAAAAAAACGGTCCAGCGGTTTCTAGCCTGGGAGCTGACAGCGACTATCTTTTGATGAATGAAAACATAACAAAGAATATTAAATACAGTTCAGAGTCTCAGTTGTTCTGGTTGTTGTTCTTAACCTGTCATTTCCATGAAACCAGCACTGAACATCTCCCACTTCTTGACAGAGTCTTGTAATAAAATAGAGATCTTCTATTACAATTAGTATTCAATCTGCCTTTATATCCCCGTGAACTTCATAAATGCCAAATATTCAACAAATAACAGTTGGGTTTAATTAAGATGATTAAAAACTCCCATCTAATCCGTCAACACCGTGTTTATAGCTTACACTTCGCAAGTGTGTGTGTGTGTGCTTCTCCGCTTCATGCTTCACAAATCAAGAAGATAACTGTATAATGACTGCATAACGAGCATGTCCTTAAGATACACAGACACACACCCACACACATATACATATTCACAAACAAACATGTCCTTAAGACAGACAGAGCTTATCAATAGACGTTAATTAAATTCTTGTGTGTGTTAATGAAAGACTATGTGCTCAAGTGTGTGTGTGTATACTCTGTTTGTTTTCTTTAATGAACAGATTTCACCTTGCAATACTAGGGGTTGTTGTAAGTGTTTGTGTGTTCAAGTACTTGTGCAGCGTGTGTGTCTGTACAGTATCAGTTGTTTCTCAGTGAAAGATACAAGTATGAATATTTGACAAGAGGAAGAAAAATCAGATTTAAGGTGATTGGTGGAGATGATGTGTGTTTTTGGTGATAAGGACCACTTCTCAGATGATAAATCATAGGTATGATCCTTCATATGCTGAGTCTGAAGGTGCTTCATGGTCACCCACGTGTACGAGTTCTCCTTACCTCCAGCTTTGGTGTAATTTGTATGTAGCCTGTCTATAACCATTTACATAAAACACATTTATGCAGATCAGCGATGTCCATCTATAAGTCTATTCAAGATGCCGGGGTAAGATGGTGGCTTCCACAAACTGGGGTCAGTGCCTATTTTCATTGGATCAATTTTAAGTTTGTAAGAAGTCAGTTTGTTGGAAGACATAGTTAGACACTAATCTGTGTACATTTATGAGTATAATATTAGTTTTTTCCATTAAAAAAAAACCCAAACTGCACATTTAAAATGGAAATGAGTTGGTTTCAGTACTGTGAGCTCAGCAGTCACTACCTAGCATAGTGACAACTGATAAATTCTGCATAGTTCACATAAGTGAAGATAACTTTTGCATTGCTTCTTGTTGTTACTGCCTTCTGTACAGATCACAGACCTGGACTGATGAAAATTAGCTTGAGAATGGCTTAAAAGTGGCCATGACCCTTGTTATGGCTTTTTTAATTGACACAGATCCCAAGCCGTTTACTGTGGTTGTAAATGCTATTATTACTGGTTTTGGTGATCCTTTTAGTTTTCTATCAATACAGAGTTTAGGTTTTGGCATCTTGTATTTAGCAAAATTTCTCAATTACAATGATGTCTTTCTATGATTATATATTCAGAGCTACGTAAGATTTTGCTTTTGTATTTCCCTCGACCTGACCTTCTGCATGAAAATATATAAATATGATTATCATGGCTTTCTTTACTTTGAATACTCAGTCAAAATTGAAATCTCAAGGTAAGTGTAATGTGAAGTCTCTGAAAAGAACTACTGATGAAATAATCTTGCTGTGAATACAGACCATAACCCCTCATGTACATTCCTCACACAGTAATTCATCATTTGTGGAAAATATATGATTTTCAAAGTGACTATTGGTATCCATGTTCATAAAATACCACTGCCAATAGCTATCAGGCTGCAAAAGCCACTGATAACCCATGTAATTTCTCCCTATATTTCTTATTGACCATTGCATGGATTTTAATTACCATCTCCCAGTGAATTAAAACCGAGTTGCTTTCTTTTGATTGTAGTTTGGTCACCTGTCAGGAATATTTAAAGAGTGAAAACGAAGCCAAGAGACATGGAGAGGATACAAATGTGGCAATGCTTTTTCAAAATCCCCTCCTCCTTTCTGCTCCCGCCTCATCCTGCTCTTCCCATCACATCTCTTCTTTCACAGCTCAACGCCATCTGTTCATCTTTAGCTCTTCTTCTGAGCTCATTCTCTGACACTCTGACCTGGCCTTGTGCCCTTGGCTTGATTTTTTTTTTTTTTAAGTTTGTTTGTTTTTCCCTTTACACACTCGTGCTTATTGGCCTCAAGGAGCTTTGACATAATTGAGGCAAAATGGCCTTTGAATTAAGTATTTTTGGAGTATTATTTACAATTAAATTAGCCCTCAGATTTTTCTTCTGAGTCTTTGCCATCGACTTGCATTTTTCTAACCGTAGCCTTCCCTTCCTCCCTTTTCAGCTCCCTCACTGTTCCTCCACAGTAAAGCTCTCCCTCCTTCACCCCCGCCCTCTATTATCTTCAGCCTTACCCTCCATTACGTCCCCCCCTCACCCTGCTCTATCTCAGGGGCATATGTCAAGAGGAAGCAAGCATCTGCTCCTTGAGAGGGATTTTGTGTCCGGCACTGTGCTGTTCTGTGCCAGAGGTCCGTCAGTCTCACGGCGGCAGTATGGTCATGTACTGCCTGGCAAGAAAGTGGGACATGGACCCAGAGGGAGGCTCGGCTTGATTTCATTTTGGGTGTCTGTATCTAAGTGGGATTCTCTGAGTGTATATCTGTGTAGCACTGTGACATACGAGAGGTGGTAGGAAGAGGAATCAGTGTGAAAGACAAGATGGAAAAAGGACAAAGGTACAAAAAAAATACTAGTGTGAGTGTTTGTTGGAGGAAGAAATAAATGGTAAGGTTGGAATATGAGGTCAAACCAGACACTGCGTTGAAGAGCGAAGTGTGAAGCACATGGAAAGACTTGACACATTCAGGAAAAACAGGTAAAGTTTTCTCTGTTTGGGTAAGTTTGATTAAAATAAAGGAGTTATGTTTTCATTTACTTCATTATTACAGCTACACATCGTTAGCATTAGCAGTAATATCCTTGCATGATGACCCCATAAATAAGCAAAATACTTAATTTCATCATGTGAATTACTTGGGTTTCTGCTTTATGTCAAAACATTCCTTCACATTTTTAAAAGATTAAGCTATACTTGCTACTAAAGACCGTATCAGTCATGGCACCAGTATGAGCTTGAAGGGATTTCCTCAGCTCAATCTCAAGTGCTGTGCAAAACTCTTGAGTCACCATTCATTTCTTTATATTTTTTTCTAAAATGATGTTGAACAAGTTTTGCTTTGGACATTGGCTGCTTTTTCGCTCATTTTCAATCCAGTCCTTGTACCAGAACATTTTCACAGGAATGTTTTCTGTTTATTAGGCCACTCATAAAAACAGCTCCTCGATCAAGGTATGGACCAGTGTAGTTGATGTCATGGTCCCTGTGTCTGCCCAGCCAGCCCCGCAAAGCTACATGTGTTTTGTATTCTCTCTCTCTCCTCTCTGCCTGGGCGGAGCTCACTGGCCCACACACCTGTTCGCGATTAGCTGTCATTACCTGTCCACTATTTGAGGCTGGGACGCAGATCCTCTCATCGCTGGATGATTGTGCGAAACACGTTAGTGATCCTCTCAGCTCTGTGCTTACAATGTGAATTACTCACAAGTGTTTTGTGACTTGAGTAATTTGCCTCTCCTGTGTGATAGTTTTCCATCCCGGACCTGTGACCTTCCTACTGTGTGAACGTGTGTGAGTTTGGGCGTGAAGACGAGAACCAGTGTGAGAGAGCTTCCCCTTGGACCTTTTGATCCCTGGATTTTCCCCCTCACTGTATATATTCTGCACTGGTGTTGTAAATAAACTGTGTTTGGAAACGTCAACCTGCTCTGCGCTTGAGTCCCTGCTATCGACCGTGACAGATGATCCATCTGCTATTCCCCAGAAACCAGAGCAGAAATGGTCCCAGTGAAAAACCCAAAGAAAGAAACAAAAAAAGCAACATTTTACAACTTAAACCTAAAGCGGGTTGTCTATGCAAGATAGCATGGGTGCTGTGTAGGAGTAAAGTCAGTTTCAGTCCACTTCTGTCAGGCCACAGGGTCTTCTGAACTCTTGACCTTGCTCATGAATCCACTTATTTGAGACCCATTTGCTTCCTACTAGGAAGAAGCCGTTTTTAAATAAGGGAAACAGGGAGAAAAGGCTGAGGTATGAACATCATACAAGAACTGGACTGAGTAAGTAGTAACATTAGAGATGAATCCAAATTTAAAATTTCTGGTTCAGATCATCATCACTATGGATGGAGGAGGTCAGGAGAGAGATACAGCAGAGAGTGTCTACAGCCATCTGTAAAACACAGTGGAGGCTCTGTCATGGTTTGAACTACATTTAAGTCAGTGGTGTTAAAAATCTTGATAAAATTGATGCAGAAACGTACGATGAGATTTTGATCCACCATGCAATATTATCTGATTGGCAAGAGTTTCATCCAGTTATTTTTGCCTTTCCCTTCTGTATTTCCGTGTATGTTTGCAGGTTTCAATCAATCAATTTCCAGTTTTCCTGGCAAAATATCAAAGGGGTGGCTCGAGATTTTTGCGCTGTAACTTGAACTCAGAAGGATCTCTTCAGGCTTTTAGACGTTTTTAGACCTTTGTCCTCTCTAACAAACACACTGTATACACACAAAGCAAACAGGTAAGCCAACTTTAAGCCAACATTCTTCAGATCAGATGCCCTTCTTAAAGGTTTGAAGGCTTTAAAAGCATGTAAGTCTCACTATATTAGGGATATTCACACTCATTGACAAATCCATACAAATCCAAGAGTAGTAAAACTCGCACTTACACTGACCTGTAGGTCATTTCATCATTGTGAAAACTTTAACTAGGCAGTGTTCAACATGAGCATTCACCATTGTGTAGGATATTTATGTGAGAGGAAATAAGGACGGTCCCCTCTAACCTCTGCTTTATGAGTCTCCTTATATTAGCTCTGATTAAGACTAACTTAGCTTTGAGAGATTGGCCTCGTCACACTAATGGAAACATAGTATTTTCATATTTAAACTTTGTTGTATTAGCACGTTTCCCTTATACTGGTCATGCTTTTGAGTGGGAGGAAGGTCTCGCTATTTGTATGTAGATATCAGATGTGTCACTGCGAGGTGAGCTCAGATCACTTGTCCTTGGAATTGTTAATTAGCTTCTCTCTTTATGACACATCCTTCAGTATGACTGTCATTGTATTATATTCTGTAACTGCGATGTACTTTCATCATGTCAAGATAGGAAGAGTCAGCATCTACACAGTTGTAGACGGGATCGCTTTGGCTTCAGCCCCATCATTCTAAGCACATATAATGATAAAGAAAATGGAAGTGAATGTGAATAAGGTGCCGAACCCACGCGCCGCAATCAATGAAATCTTTTCAATTTTAAAATAACTTTAAGAATAGTGTCTTCCTATTTAACGTAAACACTGATAATTTCATAGGTTTCACAAAAATAAAAATAAACAAGAACAATGAAGCCACAAATAAATAACACTACTCCACACCTACACTCATACACACAGACACGCCGTGCACTTTTAAGACCTCTTCGCTCCTCAATTTAGTGTAAGAATAAACAACAGCGGGGGGAAAGAAAACAGTAAATGTGTCATTAATAAAAAAGAAAGACAAGCTAATTGTGTCGCATGCTCTGGAAAAATCAAAAATCCATTAGAGGGAGGGAAAAGGACGCCGAACACGGCTTTTTGAAAAACAGATGATGTCTCACAAAAGAAGGAGACCAAGAGCGCTTTTACCTTTAATTTGGTCCTATATCCTCGATTTAAGACGTTCTTCTTGTGTAACTCTGCCTGCGTGTGTTTTTGAATGTGTGTGTGTGTGTATGTTATTATTGTACTCTGCTTAATGCATGCCAATGAGTCAGGCAAGAGACAACTTTATCTAATCTCCATTAATGGCCATACAGTTCAGGAAGGTCAACCAAACACACATACACACACAAACACGTCCTCGTGGGAGAGAGCATAAGGAGAAAATAATTGAGAGAAATTAGAAGAAATGATGGAAGGTACTGGTCGAAGTAAAGAGGAGTGAGAGAGGCAGAATGGACTCTGGGGTGAAACAATTAGCTGTGTCATTTAGTATTTGCTCTGCTTTTCCAGCTCAGAAAGGTCAGCGTGCACCTTAAAAAGCAAAGTCGTTTATCTACGTGGCCTAGTGAGGAGCAACTTATGTTGACCATTTTTTCCCCCTCAGAAAACAGAAGGACGGTAAAAGACAAGCGAGTTCGCTCCACGGTTGGATTTTAAATATTTAAAAATAGAAATACGTTTTGTAAATTTTATGATTTCATTTATTTTTTTCTATGTAACTGTGGATTAGTGTTTAATAGTTGTACTAAACATTTGTAATTTGGAGAATGTGATTTTTGATCATCACTGTTAACCAGTCTGATGTGATGTAACCCGAGCACGGGAGTGCAAGAGTGCCAACAGGGCTGCAAATAGATGAGTGATTCTGAAATAGGAGCTGCCATCGCTAAACAGCAAGGAAGTAAAAATGTAAGACTAATAAATCTTAAATCATCATAATAAATCTCTCTTAGTGGGGAGACAGTTTTGGATATTTAACAACTTCTAGAAATGAGATTTGTTATTAAGTAAAACGGCTGAACAGACACAAAAGTAAAAGAAAAATTCTATTTGTGTCACTGATCTTTTTGTGTAATGAATTTAAGTGTTTTTCAAGGTGCAAATTAATGACACTAACTTTTGTTTTCACGCGGCACCGTCTGTTCGTTGACTGTGGTAGAACTAAAGCCTAAATTCTAACAAAATTCAAATTGTGGACACTCTCAGAGTACCCACATTTTTCCTCAGTTGTAGTTACAGTACATGCTGTACATGTTGAATACACACAGACTTTGTGACATGAGATAATCGATTGTCAAAAGAAGTAAGATGGAAAAAAAACTCACAAATTGATTGTCTTGTTATGCTCCACTGCTGCTCTGTTTCCTTTGCCATTTGCTGGAGTCCATCGGTGCCTCTTCATAGAGAAATACTCTTCTTTGCACCGACTGATGAAGCTGCAGCTGCTACTTTGCTTCAATGTCCGCCTGGTTTAGGTGCTCCAGTTGAACCATGGATGGCCGTGCTTTCACCAGCTCCACCCAGAAGTCCGTATTCACCTTTGGGTTTTTGTTCAGATGACATATTTTTTAACAGAGCAGCCTTGACACCAGCTTAGGTGAAGTTCAGTCTCCACTGCTCTGGTCCTTCCTCAGTTATTTATTGTGAGGGCCGTGGCAGCATTGAAGATTTCAAACACAGGACTCTTGTTGTTCTGGTTACTAGTGGCCTCCACCATCACATCCTTTTGATCCTTGTTGATCTGCAGCTCTTAGGCAACATTACCAGTCAGTCTGCTGCTCCTTGTCTCCGTGGGTTCAGTAACATGGAGTTCTTTTCTCCTTCTCAAGGCTCTTCAGGCTGACGGCCTGCCAGAGAAACTGCATCTAAAGCTTTGGAAGTTGGAAGTTTAGCTTCTAACTCTCTGCACCCTGGCCATTGTGAGTCTGCAGGGTGGTGCTTTTATCCACAACGTCATGGCCTTCATCGTTAAAGTCCCTTGTTTAATCAACTATGCCCTTTTTCAAAGTCAGGACCTCTTCTTCAGCATCCTCAGGTCAGCAGAAAATAAATAAAGTCAAAGACTAGCGGTCCTGTTGCTCTATTTTCACCTGTAAAGCAGGAGTGGGGTAGGCGGAGGTTTACCCTGGTGCAGGTGTGCACACTCAGTGCTTGCTTGGAAGTTTAGGGGTTTTTTTCGCTGTAAAAAGAAGTTTTCTTCCCACGCACAACGGACTCTAATGTTTTTGTCACTTTTTATGGAATCAAACTTAAAGTAAGGTCAGGACTTCCACGCTTTAAACGCTGCACGCTCATACTCGGTTTTAGTAACACAGTAACACAGCGTTCCTACGTGAAAGTAACAGTAATCTAATTACCGTTTTTGCAATAGTAATCCCTTACTTTACTCGTTACTTGAAAAAAGTAATAAAGTAACGCGTTCTGCCCATCTTTGGTCAGAAGGTTTAATAACCACATATGAAAATTATTTCATGGTTTAGGATTTAAAGACTTTCGCAGAGAAAACAGAGGAACTTCCTGCCTCCTGTACTTAGTACAGAGATGTCAAAACTCATTCAGTGGATACATACAGCCCACTATGCCTTTCGCTAGTGTAAAGAAGTTTAGCTGCACATTAACTCCCTGTGATATCTTAAAATATGAAAAAGAACTTTACGTTATTTAAAATAAATGCTGTTTTTATTTAATTTAAAAAATAGTGACTCTTTGCACTCAAACTCTAAGAAATAAATGTGTAAAATTACAGAAAAGCTTCTGGTAGCTCATTGCCTGTAATTATAAAGCAAAAACTTTTTGTTAAATCACAAAAAGTGTCCTGTTTTATTAGTTTATCTATTTTACCATGGATACATTGTAAAAAAAAAAAAAGGATTTTTTTTTTTGTAATTTAATTATTTATTTATTACTGTGGTGTAGTGTGAATGGCTGTGGCGGAGGGTCTTTATCAATAGGACAAACTGTAAAATGCTTTTTTTTTCTTTAAACTCAGAAACTAAAGAATAATGACTTCTGTCTTCTTCCAGAGCTGACAGTTTGGTAAGTCATGTTAGAAAAAGCTTCATGAAGCGCCTTTAAATAAAGTGTGAGCAAACAACAGGACTGGAGCTAAGGCAGCAAAATGCACGCATCATTAATCTGATCATTTACACGTGTCCTTTTACTGGGATATCTGTGAAAAGGGACTTTTAATGACGATTCGTTTGTGCCCACAGATTCCCGCTAAGAGATTTTATTAATAAGTGCAAACACTTCTTTGAGCCTTTCAAATGTGTGCTAGCTGTGTGTTTCTAAAGTTACATTAAAGCGTCAAAAACATAAAGTTATCTCATCTATTAAAACCAGTCAAAACTTCCTGGAGGAAATAACCACATGTTAAGTTCGTTACTGGTAAAGTGGTGGAATTCGTTGTCTTGTAGTTGTACACGGCATTAAGTTTAAGGGAGTTTGTCCAGCGGAGTGTAACTGTGAAAGTGAGGGGTATGAAGTGAAGGAGGGTGCGATTTGAATCTTTGTCTTTCTGATGTGAGCACATGTGCATGAGCACGCAGGCACTCTTGACATTGCTTTGATGCGCTCACACGTATCTTTCCTCTCGTTGTAAGACAGGTTGTTTCCCCTCTCTCTTACTGTTGAGCCTTCACCGACATCAGTTCTGATTTCTTCTTTTATACTTCGTTTTTTGATCTCTGCATAAAGTCTGGTTAGAGGGCTGTCAGGGGTGGGTCATCACTTTGTACGCGTGTGTAATGTTGGCATCACCTGTTGTCTCTTTGAGGCCATCTGGAATTGGCACATGTGGGAAAACCTAGTGTCACATGCCCACACATTTTTAATAGGCAATGTCACAGACAATTTTCAGCTCAACTCCAACCACAAGTGGCAGCTGAGAGGGGTAGACAACAAGTGTTTAAATTGTAATGTAATTCCTTTGTGCTGTCATGCATCTTTCTAGGCCATGTGCACGTACAGGCAGGGCTTTTTCTACAGGTCAAGAACAGGATTTGTGTTCAGTCTCGATTCAGTTTCTCATTTGTTGGGCTGACTCTCCATTCATGCTGTGTGTTCACTTGTACATCCTTGTGCTGTGGATATGAAGCCAATTTGTGGGTGAAATTTGGTTAACATTTGTAATACTGACCAAATCAATACGATGAAGATATATTTTATAGAAAAGATTAGCAAATGAATGCAAGAAGCAGAACTTTAAATGTAACATGAAATGGTACAGATACAAGTGTCTTTGCAAAACGTTCTCTATTATTTAGGAAATGTCTTCTTCAACTCATAGAAGAAAAAAAGACATAGTTAAAGGTAATTTTCACGTAAAACTTAGTGCAATATTTAAGGAATTTGACAAATTAGAGAGTCCACCAGATGTTTTCTTAATATATATATATTTGTGTGGCCTGTTTCAGCTTTATTTGATAGACACAGTGAAGAGAGAACAGGAAAGCAGGGACAGACAGAGACAGGGGAAGACATGCGGCAAAGGGCTGTGAGTCGGATTCAAACCCGGACGCAACCACCATCCCTATGGTGCACCCTGAAGCAGATGACTTTTAACCCTGATTTTGTAGTTTATCATAATGTTTTTCAAGCCAGGTATTGTAGAAAGTGTTCAGAAACTAATTTTGACGTTTGGTAGTTTTTTTGTTATAAATTCGAATTACTTTATATTGTACAATCAGAGGTAAATGGACCGGTTTTTATATAGTGCTTTTCTACTCTACAACATGTCTCCTTCAGCCATTCATGTAAGCACTTTTATCTACATCTAAGCTTTTTCTGTGTAACTCTCACAATCCAATAAACACATTGAGAGCAACTCTGAGTTCAGTGTCTTGCCCAAGGATACTTTGGCATACAGACTGTACCAGCCAGGGATTGAACCACCAGCCTTCTGATTAGTAGATGATTAGTAGTCAGGAGAGGGAAGGAAAAACTCCCTTTTAACAGGAAGAAAGCTCCAACAGAACCAGGCTCAGGGACAGACAACCATTTGCTGTGATCTGTTGGGAGTGAGGGTAAAACAAAAATGAGCAAATGACCTTAAAATCACCATTAATAAACATTATTAATCAACAAACTAACATTTTACCTTGATTACAATTGATGAGTAATTATTTTATGCATGCATATTGTTCTGGTCCATATATAGAGGCTGAATGGTCTTTGTACAAGCACACACACACTTCTTAGCAATGCAATGCTATCGCCACAAACAACCGTGTAGAAAAATCCAGACAGCTACCATGTATCTCTATAACCAATCAGAAAGCTCCTTTCATTGCTTTTTCTAGGACCGGGAGCGTCTCGGAATTGCGAAGTGGGTTAGCTAATCCAGTAGTTAATACCAAAACTGCTTATATGCTAATATAATAGTTAATCTCTGAGCTAACAGGAAAGGGAAACACAGTGAGGAAATGGATTTGAAAATGAGGACTGGAATCATCATTTTAAATGTCAGAAATAAATCTTTGATTTTTGAACCCATTTACTTGTTTCTCTTTTTTTAAGGAATTTGAACTGTTTTTTGAAATAAGTTTTTTATTGGGAGTTAAATTCTTTTTTTTATGAAATCCATTTTCAATTTCGATGTTTATTAACAGATGAATTATCCATTTTGAAATATTGATTTATAAATTGTGTTTTTATTTTTAATGAAATTATTAAATAATAAGTGACTTTAGTAATGTTTAAATAAATAAAAGATGAATTTGTAAATGAATTTACTAACGCATATTTTATTCATTATTGAAGCATAAAATTCTTTATTTTGATGTGTGTGGTCCTCCATAGGAGATTGGTCATATTACTTTTTGTGACTAAAGTATTTGTCTTGTGGTTTTCTTTTTGTTTGAGGTCCTCGTGACTAAAGCCAAAAATGTCTCCAAACAATGGACACGGCCTCTTTTTTTTTTAGCAGCACGAGCTTCTACTTATGCTATTTATGCTACTTATGCTCTGTCTAGTAATTTTATTCAGAGCAACACCATATATATAAAGATATCCTTTGACCTCTCTCTGCTAAGGCAAATATTTGATCACATTCCTGAAATCTGCAGATCAGGAGTCAGACCTTACCAAGTTCCTCTGTCCTATGTGTTCACCCGATGGCTGTTTAAAATTAAATATAAATATGTGTATCTCTCAATGAATGGACCTCTACTGAAGGTAGATGGAGACAGAGAAGAGTGGAGCTGATGAAAGGTGAACATGATGAAGGGAGTGAGAGATGACATAGCTAGAGGTTTATTTAGGTGTGTGCCTGGCTGCCAACTGGGGTGAATAATAGATGTGAGGGAAAAGAGGATAAAAAAAAGAGGAGAGGAGGGAGGGTGGGATGGATAGATGGCAGGGATAAAATGTTCCCCTCCTACTGTCTTTCACCACCCAGCTCTCTATTTAAGAATGAACATAGAACTGACAATAAGGTAGGAGGTTTCCTTGTAGTTTTTTTCCTTGCAAATTTTTTAAAGTAAACTTTAAGAAATTTTAACATTCATGTGATTTCTATTGGAGAAAGTCTTAAACGCCATGAAACGCAGGCATTGACTCAAACAGCCATATATTTATGAGCGGGTGTGCACGCAAACGGTATTGCGCAAAGACACAAAAACACACACTTACACGAAACCTTCTGACTGTGATCAAGAGAACAATGTTCCGCTCTGCACAGTGCACGGTCTCCCTCTTTCACTTTTTCTCTCGCTGTCTTTTATCTTCGCTTTCATCCCTCGTTCAGTCCCGTTGGGCCCAGGACCCGAGCAGCTGAGCTCTCCCTCTACCGACTCCAGTTGGACACACACATAGTAATTTGCATTCATACCTCTACACACACACACACACTCAACACTTCATGCATTGCCTCCGATTAATTTTCTTGTCTCATTTGTTTGAATCAAGACCCTTAAGAGTGCATTCAAATGCTGACCTTGAGACGCAGAAGATTAGACACTTGAACTCAGACTGAAGAGAGATGTATCCTCCGAGTGAGGAAACCTTGTGGAGAAGCGACAGCACACTTTTCTAAGAGATGGGAGGCAGGCACTTGAGGGAAAATTAAATCTTTCCAAGGATGCCATTGGGGCATTGAGAAAAGATTGGCGTTTTGTGGCTAAATGCACGTACGGTGAACTGCTTCGGCTCACTCAGCCTCGATTTTATATGTTTTTGTTTATGGGAGATTCATTTATGTGCTTTAAATGCTGTTCTGAAGGTGGAGAATGATTATTTGGAAGCCTCTGCGCAAGTTGGTAGTCTGCAGCTGAAGGTGAGAAAGTTTGATTTAGTTTTTTTCCAGTGGCTAAACAGATAAAAAGGTTTTTTACTTAAACTTGAGAAATACAAATTAATTAAAGAAGATCTTAACAGTGGCTCGAAGCTCACAGTGCACTCTTCTCCCCATGAATTTCTGTATCACCAGCAGTCCAGCTGTGACTGTCTGGGTTTCAATCCCTTGTCTTTTGTTCCTTTTGAAATATTTGTCATAATGTGAATTCTTTCTCTTGCAATCACTTATTTTTATCTTAAATTTATAGGTTAATTAAATTTGTAAAGGTACCACAAAGTTTCAACCCAAATTTTAAGTAAATAATTAGCATTGCTCCTAAGTATCTGAATTACTTTAAACAATTTTGTTTGTTCTGGGAATATTTGTTCGATGACACACCTTGCAATAACATGAACTTTTTTGGTTATTTTAAAGTCATATTATTTTCTTGAAAACCCTCACTTTTATGGAGAAGAGCACAAAATTCAACATACAAGGTTAAAAAATAGGCCGGGAGTCACCTATGTGGTGGTTTTATATAAAGATGGGTAATGTGAGTGAAGGCCTCCAGCTCACACTGAAACGGTTCGCAGCCGAGTGTGAAGCAGCGGGAATGAGGATCATCACCTCCAAATCTGAGGCCATGGTTCTCAGCCGGAAAAGGGTGGAGTGCCCACTCCGGGTCGGGGATGAGTTCCTGCCACAAGTGGAGGAGTTCAAGTATCTCGGGGTCTTGTTCGCGAGTGATGGGAGAAGGGAGCCGGAGATCGACAGACGGATTGGTGCTGTGGCCGCAGTGATGTGGACGCTGCACCGGTCTGTCGTGGTGACGAGGGAGCTGAGTGTAAAAGCGAAGCTCTCAATTTACCGGTCGATCTTTGTCCCTACCCTCACCTATGGCCACGAGCTGTGGGTAGGGACTGAAAGAACGAGATCGCGGATACAAGCGGCGGAAATGAGCTTCCTCCGAAGGGTGGCTGGCCTCTCCCTTAGAGATAGGGTGAGAAGTTCAGCCATCCGGGAGGGGCTCAGAGTAGAGCCGCTGCTGCTCCACATTGAAAGGAGCCAGCTGAGGTGGTTTGGGCATCTGACAAGGATGCCTCCTGGGCGCCTCCTGGGGTTGGTGTTCCGGGCATGCTGGAGGAGGTGGCTGGGGAGAGGGAGGTCTGGGCATCTCTGCTTAGGCTGCTGCCCCCGCAACCCGGCCCCGGATAAAGCGGATGAAGATGGATAGATGGATGGATGGGTAATGTGATGAACAACAAAGGCAAAGGACCCCAAAGCAAGACATCAGGAACAAAACACTAAACACCAAAAAGCTAAAGCTAAAGCTTTAATATAAGCTTTAAAAAAATACACCTGAAATATGTTAGAGAGGTGAACAAAACTGGCAAGTGTCCAAAATCAGGGTAAAAGGAGACCTTTACTTAGACTTTTCTCTGTATTATTGTTGGGTTTTTATCTTACAGTATAAAGCACCTTAGGGCAACTGTTGTTGTGATTTGGTGCTATATAAATACAATTTCATTGAAAAAGTTTCATTGGATTGATGACACTCAATCAGCACAGAAATCCTAGTACATGCCCTGAATCCCCCTCTCATCTGGATTACTGTAATGCCATTGTCTCTGGTCTCCTCAACTCCTCAGTTGGCTCCAAATCGTCCACAACTCACCTACACCAAGTCTACTGACCATATTACCCCAATTCTCATCCAGCTTCACCGGCTCCCTATTCTTCAACATATATTCAGTCTGAGATTTTGCTTCTCATCTTTAAGATTCTCCTTGATTTGGTCTTTGAGACTTTGTTCACATGGGTCTCTGTGTTTTTAGCTGTACTGCACCTTATCTCTGAAGGTCTTCATGTCCATATCAGCTGTAATCATCCAGTTTTATGTGTTCTGTGTGTTTTACATTCTTATTGTTCCGCTCTTTTTAATACTGTTCTTTTTGTTTTGTGTTATAAGATGACTTTGAGCGTTTTAAAAAGGTGCCAGTGTGGAGGTATGTAATAACGACAGGAGAGGTCTCAGTGTCTCAGTCACTCCAAGTTTATTAACTGACTCTCAGAACATCACATACAGTAAGCGCCAAAATCTCCACCCCAGCACTTCCCTTCAACTTGGGTGTGAGTGGAGCCACCTGGTGGTCCGCCACACATACCCCCCCCCCCGAACACACAGTCAGGTCTCTATTCAGTCCAGGACCCTGGGCCTAAGCAAACGGCCCGAACGACTGAACCTGGGAGGGAGAGAACAGGCAGAGGAAGGTCCATCCTGTGAATGAGGCTGGTGAAGGCAAGCAGGAAAGGCAGAAGAAGGCTCAAACGCCGGTGGTCCGGGTGTAGTCCTGAGGGGAAAACCAGAGTCTGTCAACCCCATCGAAGGAGGGCGGCCACGGCGAGGGGCCTGGGCCGGCACTACATTACTGTCCGGAAGAACATGTGCAGGTTTATGTCTGTCAACACACAGAGTCTCCCTTCGACCCCCAAAATCCAAAACAAAATGTTTCTGGCCCGGTTCGATAACCCTGAATGGGCCGTCATACAGCGGCTGCAGCGGTGTCCTGTGGGCATCGTGCCTGACAAAAACAAACTTAGCAGTCTCTAAAGTCTTTGGAACAAAAGTGTCAGGCACGCAATGGTGCACCGGACCAGGAACCCGAAGCGAGTGCAAAAGCGGGTTGAGAGATAGCACAGATGGATCGAAGCAGGGGGGAGGGTTCTCGGGCAAGAATTCTCCAGGCACGCGGAGGGGCTGACCAAACACTAGCTCAGCTGGGGAAGCGCCGAGATCCTCCTTAACCGCAGAGCGCAGCCCAAGCAAAACCCACGGGAGGCGATCAACCCAATTGCCATCCTTTAAGGAGGCGCGAAAAGCAGCCTTAAGCGACCGGTGGAACCGTTCACACGTCCCATTAGCCTGCGGGTTGTATGCGGTTGTGCGGTGGACTTTAGCCCCCAGTCCATCAGCCATGGCTGACCAAAGCTCGGAAATGAACTGGGGGCCTCTGTCTGACGTAATGTCCGCGGGTGGGCTGAAACGCGAGACCCAGGTCGACAAAAACGCCTTGGCCACCACTGCTGCGATAGTGGACGCCAGGGGGACCGCCTCCAGCCACCTGGTGGTGCGGTCAACAACAGTCAAAAGGTGCGTAAAACCTTTTGACTGCGGCAGAGGACCCACCAGATCGACATGCACATGATCGAAACGTTTGCCGGGTATGAAGAACTGCTCCAGGGGCGCCTTGGTGTGTTTATGAACCTTCGCACGCTGGCAGGGAATGCACGCCGACGCCCATTCCTTAACAGATTTGCGAAGGCCTGGCCAAACAAATTTAGAGCTGACCAGTTTAACAGCGGCCCGGACCCCCGGATGAGAGAGAGCATGTACCGAGTCAAAAACTCGACGACGCCAGGAAACGGGAACCACTGGGCGAGGGCGGCCGGTGGAAACGTCACAGACGAGCAGGGGACCACCGTCCTGCATGGGTCTGTCCTCCAGTATGAGGCCCGTCTGGGTGGATTTAAGCGCGAGGATGTCTGGGTCACCGCTCTGATCGGCAGCCATGGCGGAGTAGTCTATGCCGAGAAAGACAGGAGAAACCAGCGCACGGGACAAACAGTCAGCCACATGATTGGATTTACCAGCCACGTGCGAATGTCCGTGGTAAACTCAGAAATTGCTGCCAACTGGCGCTGCTGGCGTGCACTCCATGGATCAGAAACCTTGGACATGGCAAAGGTCAAGGGTTTGTGATCCACGTATGCGGTAAAGTGACGACCCTCGAGAAAAAAACGGAAATGACGAGTCGCCAGGTGGAGCGCCAGTAGCTCCCTGTCAAAAACGCTGTAATTGCGTTCGCTGTCACACAGCGTACGGCTGAAAAAGGCGAGGGGTTGCCAGACACCCGAGATTCGCTGTTCCAGCACCGCACCCACCGCTATGTCCGACGCATCGGTGGTCAACGCAATCGGCGCTGAGGGGGATGGGTGGGCCAGAAGGGCAGCATTAGCTAACGCAGACTTAGCATCAGAAAACGCTTGGATGCTTTCCGGAAACCAGTCAACGGAGTCATTAGCTTTCTTACCTTTTAACGCCCCATAAAGGGGCTTCAGCAGATGTGCCGCTCTGGGGAGAAAACGGTTGTAAAAATTCACCATCCCCAAATATTCCTGCAGTGCCTTAACATTCGTGGGACGCGGAAATTCCGAAACAGCTCGGACTTTGTCAGGCAACGGAACCGCGCCCTCGGCGGAAATACGGTGCCCAAGGAAATCGAGAACCAGCAACCCAAACTGGCATTTAGACGGATTAATAATCAGTCCATGCTCCGCAAAATCTGACGCAGACGGAACATGTGCTGCTCCTTCGAGCTGCTGGCCACCAGTATATCATCAAGATATACAAAAACAAAGGGCAGCCCGCGCAAGACCGAGTCCATCAACCGCTGGAAGGTGCGCAGAAACTCGAAAAGGCCGAAAGGTGTAATTACAGCGGTTTTGGGGACATCCTCTGCGCGCACGGGAACCTGGTGATATCCCCGTACCAAATCGATTTTCGAAAAAACCGAGGTCCCCGCAAGGTGGGCGGAAAAATCTTGGATGTGGGGAATGGGATAATGATCGTTCTCCGTGACATTATTAAGACGGCGGAAATCCCCACAAGGTCGCCACCGACCATCAGATTTAGGCACCATGTGTAACGGGGAAGCCCAGGCACTATTCGAACGCTGCACGATGCCCAGACGCTCCATGGTGGCAAATTCTTCCCGAGCGACAGCCAGTTTGGCAGGGTCGAGGCGGCGCAAACACCGGGGGCCCTACTGTAGTTATGTAATGCTTCACCCCATGCTTCGTCACCGTGCTCGAGAAAGTGGGGACAGTGAGTGAGGGAAACTCAGAAAGCAAACACTGAAAAACGTCACCCGAATCTACTGAGTTAGCATGCACGACGGGCTGAGCACCCCGAGTCAAACAGGGCAATGAGGAAAATGACACAGCATCAATTAAACGTCTGTTAGCAACATCAACCAGCAGTCCGTGAGCACAAAGAAAATCAGCGCCTATTATAGGCACAGAGCTAGCAGCAACAACAAAGTTCCATTGAAAGTCACGGTCATGAAAGCAAACAGTCACCAACCTTTCCCCGAAGGTTTTGATGGAAGAGCCATTAGCCGCTGTTAGCAATGGCCCGCAGCCCTCAGCTAGCCTGTCCGAGCCAGCCGGGGGAAGAAGGCTCTTCTGTGAGCCGGAGTCCACCAGGAAACGCCTCCCCGAGCGTGAGTCCTCTAAGAAAAGCAGCCTTTCCTTGTTGCTACAGAGCGCTGACATGCCCATTTCCCTGGGTCTGGAAACTGCAAGGCGGGAGACAGCGCCGTGCCTTTGCTCCAAAACGCTGGTGATAAAAGCAAAGCCCTTTTCCGCGGTGCCGCCGTGCAGCGATTCCGGCTACCGTGGACGAGTCGGAGAGCCCCTGGAGCATCGGTGAGGGGGCGGGGGAAAACGCTGGTGAGTCCTGAACAATCGCCTGGACGCTGAAACTCCTGGTAGCCAGGAGAATGCGATCCGCCTCTTCCGCAAGGGAGCGGTAATCCTTCGTGGCCAATAGCGGGGAGTTGGCAAGGCCAGCACGCACTGGAGCTGGCAGCTGTCGGAGAAAGAGGTGGGTGAAGAGAAATCCTCCGTCATCCGCGCCCAGCAAGGACAGCATGCTCTCCATGAGCTCGAGAGCGGTGCCGTCGCCCAGGCCCGCGAGGGAAAGGAGTTTCTCGGCCCACTCAGCATCAGAGAGGGAGTAACGCCGCAGCAGCAGCGCCTTCAGGGCGGTGTACTTGCCTTGGGCTGGGGGGTCCCGGAGGAGAGTCATCACGCGGCGGGTTGACAGCGGGTCAAATGAGGCCACCACATGGTGGTATTTAGTATCGTCGGCTGAAACTCCACGAAGAGCAAACTAAGCTTCTACGTGCACGAACCATGAAGGAGGATCGTGAAGCCAAAAATCCGGCAATTTAAGCGCCACAGCAAATGCAGCCATCGGCGGAGGTGAAAGTCCGGCGGCAGCCGATGCCTCCAGGCCGGAGCTGGCTTTGTCGTCGAGCCTTAGCATGTTCGCTACAGGGGTCACCAATGTGGAGGTATGTAATAACGACAGGAGAGGTCTCAGTGTCTCAGTCACTGCAACTTTATTAACTGACTCTCAGAACATCACATACAGTAAGCGCCAAAATCTCCACCCCTGCACTTCCCTTCAACTTGGGTGTGAGTGGAGCCACCTGGTGACCGCATCTGACCAGAAAACCACAGAACTCCTATTATCAAGATTAAGATGAGAAACACTGATCCAAAACACAGACAAACTGAAGGTTACACCTTCAGCACCTCAGCACCACCACAACCTGATCGCCTCCATGCTGTGCAAATGTAAAAAACAATGAGCATACTTTTCAGAAGTGTATTCATTGCAAATCTTCTAACAGTTTAAGATGCTGGATTTCTGTTTTTTGAGAGCTATAAACCATAATCATGAAAATTCAACAAAAATAATGGTTGAAATATTTCACTTCACATGTAATGAATGCAGAATACTTGAGTGTTTATCTTTTTGAATTGAATTAGTAAAGAAAAAGATTTTTTTCCACAATATTTTAATTTATTTAGACACACTTGTTTCCATAGTGCCGCTGACTATTTCTCCCAGCATGAAAGCCAGTCACATTTGATCTTTCTTAAACAAAGTCATTATTTCTCCTATTGAAATATTTGCCATCTGAGAAAAGAAAATCAGAACGTATTCTCTAGGGTTACGAGAGTTTTAAAGGATTGGAGTGCATTAAAGAAAGCCTTCACAGCCTTGGTATTAATTCCGCTCTCCAATTTTAAATGGCTAGGCTGTAACCCGTTTGCGTCTTTCGTTGTGATTTTTGATACTGAATAATGAGCGAAAAGATAAAAGAGTGAAACATTCAAAACTTTCTCAAAAACTACAGGTTCTGTCACAGAGTGAACCAAAGGATGAAAGACGAGGAAAAGTGCAAATAAAAGAGATGGAGGTGGAGCGGCAGGTGACTGAGTGGCAGTGTAGATCGTCTGCCAAGCTACTGTCACTGGTACTTAAAGGGCACACACACACACACACACAGATGCAAACAAATTCCACTTCTCCACTATGTTCACACAAGGGTGGAAAACACAAGTTACAGGTGAATTGTGATGGTATTATAAAAATACATTCTGACAAAAAAAAAACAAGAAATAGTTTTTTTCTAGGACTCACCAACAATAAACAACACACATACAAACACACACACACAAATAATGATGTGTTTTTAAAAGTTTTCTTCCTATACACTGTTACTCTACCTGTCTGGTTATCGTGATGCCCAGGGCCTGTCAGTCAGAGAATATACCACACACACACACACACACACACACACACTAACACGTGGTGGGCGATGGTGTACAAGTAACTGCGGGTGCCCACATCAAAATGCAGGTTGGAGGTTTGACATTCCTGGAGGCTGTGTCCGTCTAGCCAGTTAGGCGGAGGACAGCCAATAACGCACACACACACACACACACAGACACCCAACACTGGCCTGACTATCTGATGAGCCTAATGCTGATTCAAGTCAATAGTGAGAAAAAAGGGATTTTAAATGCTCCACCTCTTTTACCTGCGTGTGTGTCCGCAAGTGTGTAGTAGATGTGGTGGGACTTAAACATATGTGCTTTTCCTTGATGCTTGTCTGTGTGTGTGTGTGTGTGTGTGTGTGTGTATGTCCTATAACAGTAATGAAGGCAGTCTGAGAGATTATCTCAGTGGGGCGCTTGCAGACCTCAAGGTTAAAGGAGCACAAAGGCGCAGCAGAAGCAGTGTGTTCTGTGCGCGTGTGATTGTGTGCATGCCTTTGTATACGTGTATATGAGGACGTACAGCATGCGCGTCTATCTGTGCATATCTCTGTGTGCGTGGGATGTATAGGATTTGAGGTTGTGACAGGAGAGCCACAAAATGGATGATGATTGATTGGCTTGACGCTAAGAGAGAGAGAGAGAATGAGAGGAAATGCAAAGAAAAGAATTGAAGATAAACTATGATTAAAATAAACATTTTAATAAAAGGGTGATTTAAAAATGTTATGAAGACTTTGAAGTCTTTAAGACTCTATTAGTTCAGCATTTGCGGTATATTCTCAATTCTTATTACTGGAGCGTGTTGAAAGACTGAAAGACTTGATGTGAAACACAAGCTTTAGATATAATGTGGTAATAAATACATTTTTTTTAAATGGCAGGGCCAGGAGAGCTGATTTCACTTGCCTCTGGTCAAGTGCTATAATTTGCCAGACATTTCTTTTTCTTCACCTGGTGGGAGCGCCTATAATAGTTTATTATATAGCCTTGTAGAACATTATGCAATCCAAAAGAGCTTTTTTCACAGCAGACATATTAACTTGTCACTGCAGGGAAAATACAGATTAAACAAAGTTGATTTACCATGGCTTCACTCCCATCAAGGGTCCCGGTAAGCCATGCCATGGCAGTAAATCTGCATGCTCCCAATTCTTGCAGTTAGCTCCTATTTAATGCTGTCAGTTACATCAGACCCGATTTTTACTTAGAGAATGGCAATGATTTGTCTCTGAGAGCAAAACCTGGGCTTTAAAAATCCTCTAAGTTTTCTGTTCTTAACTTGGCACAGCTGCTGGGGGGTGGTTGTGGATGAGGAGGGACCACGGGTCATCTAGCATCGAGAAGGTCTGGGATTCATTCCCTGGTTCAGGATACTTTATTTGTACCTGTAGGCAGATTTGCGCTGCAGTCATGGGTCATCCATCATCACATGCTCATTCTCAACAAAGCCACAGCAGACAACATTTTCACATAATACAAAATACTGAAAAACAGTAACAAAACTTGGGCCTAGTATCGCCCCTCACTAATGGAAAAAAGTATCATTTGTTCATCTGAGTAATGGCTGCCACGACAAAGCTATTTTTAAACCTAGTTGTTTTACATTTTGGGACAAGAAGCATTCATCCAGAAGAAAAAAAGAACTTGGGAAAGGATACTGAACCGTAAGTTGCTTCTGATGCATCCATCTGAGTGTGGATGTGAATGTTAAATAAATGTTGGTGTACTAAAAAAGCACTTTTATGATTGAGGCTTGTAGTAAAAAGCCCACTTCACAGTTACACCTTAGAACAGAAAACGGGTATATAAGTACCAGTCTGTTTACCATTTACCAAACTGGCAACATATTGCATAGTATGTAAATCTCAGTATGTAACGTTGAAGCGTACTCATTATTGATTATGGATTCCACACAGCTAAAGGAATAGGGCACCTTTTGGTTTCCTTCATGCTTGAAGTGTTTCCTTTGCTGTTTACGACTGTTTAGTCAACCTTGCCAAATGGCCACTGAAGTTTTAATGTCACTCATTCAATTAAAGTTCGAGGGAGAGCTGAACCTGGGGGGGGCAATAAGTCACTTATTGGTATTATCCTGCCCTGCTAATTACTGAAGCAATGAACTTTAATTAATATCTGAGCTGGGTTTTAAAGCATGCAGACGTGCATGTGTGTGGGAGTGTGCATGTGCGTGTCGCTTGTGTGCCTCTTTACGCACTTGCGGGCGACTCTCCTTTATCTCAAGTCATCTCTCTTCAACACGTATGTACACACACATCCTCGTAGGAGGCGGAGGCTGACATTTCGCAGAGTGTCTCGGTTCACGTGAGGAACGCTGACACCGTGAACCTCAGAAGGCTAGCAGTGCTGCTAGCATTAGCATAATAATCTCTTATCAGCAGCATTGAGGACCCGATCCAGAACAGAAATGACAAGCAGTAAACACGTGGCTCGATCAGTTTGTGTTCCTTAAAGGAGCAGCTTGTACATTATCTCAGTTTTGATCATTTTACTCTGTATAGCAAAATCCAAAAGGCTTTAACATGCTATATGGCTAGCCTGAGAAAAAATATTTCTTTACATATTATTTTTTGCACAATTAAAAAAAAAAAGTCCCAAACACTAAAATGTTCTTAAGAGGGATTAACATGATTTTGCTATAAATAAATGCTTAGAATTGTTTATGCCTGTGACTGCGGCGTCCACCTAATATGGCATTTACAGTCAGGATACAAAGAAATGCCACTTTCTTTCAGTTTTTACATATCAATACATAATCAAAATAATCAGGTCTTTACCAGGCCTTAAAACAAAACATGATATATTACAGCATGTAATTATTTATTTAATAAAAATTAAGCCTAAATGCAGGAGCAGTGTGTGAAAAACTAAGTACACCATTGCTGCTTCCATAGGAATTTACAGGGTTAAGTAGTAGCCAGGTGCTGCTAATGAAATGCACTCGATTAACTGGTAAACAGCAAGTGTGACCACCTTCCTCTGGTAATTTGCTTGTCTGGAGCAGCCATTCATTCAATGCCAATGAACACCATCATTCTACAGAGAAAAAGATCATTCACAAGTGGAAAACATTCAAGACAGCTGCCAATCTTCACAACAGTGGACATGCCAGCAAATCCACCCAAAGATTCGACTGTGCAATGCTCAAAGAAACTGCAACAAACCCAAGAACAAAAGTATTCAAAAGTATTCTAGACTCAAATATGAGGTCGTCTGTCTGAGAGCCAAAGGTTGGCCCAAATGGGGTCATGCAACGAGCACAGCAGGAAATGTGCAACTATTAGCATTACATTGCTCATTTAAAATTGTAGCCGATATTTGGCTAACTTTTGGATAACACAGATTTCAAAAGAAGTCATGATTAGATGCAGTGCTTTTGAGCATATTTTACTCCAGGGCTACAGTGACTGCATTTAACAACTGGAAAATTCAATGCGAAATAGATGGTATGACCTTTCTAAACGGCATCCACACCTCTGATGTCTTTTGTGTTCAAACAAAGGAGCATTTAAGATGCTAAAATAGCAATTACTATCCTCTATAAAACATGGACAATTAAGAATTAAAGAACAGCAAAGCAGCAGTGAGTGTAAAAGTTACCAGATGCCTGTGTGTGTGTGTTGTGTCTGTTCTGTGTGAGTTATGGTACCTACTGGGCTTTGCCTTGAGCTAGCGGTGCCCTTCAGTTCCCTTTGCCCAGAGCTTTGCTATGGCCACGACTGCTGTGAGCCAGGCAGAGAAACTGTCATTACCAAAAACAACAATCCTGGTGTGAACAGCAGCTTCTCGGACATGTAAAAATCCTCCCCAAACCTTGCGTGACTCGGGTAAACAACAACAGCAATTCTTCTTCTGTGTGTGACGGTGTAAAAATGACTTATTTTTTATTGTCTTAAGCTTGACCTGAAGAAAATCAGAGCACCGGAGCTGCTGCCTGTCTGCCAACCTGCTACTCATGCTACACCTATAGCTAGATATTCTTCAGAATTGTAGCCTTCAACAATAAACAAAAAAACTCAATTATTTATTTGTAACTTCTTCAAGATTTGGTTTGTAGTTAAGCTAATTTTCAACCAGCTAACCAGCACTTGAATGCAGTAATGATAGATCTAATTTGTGCATTTAACTAAACATTGCGTGACTTTTATTTAACCTCACTTAGTAACTCAGCGAGTTTGAACAATATATCGGTCAATATATCGACCGATATATCAATTGATATGAGCTATTTGCCGATATATGGTTGTCTGCAATCTTTAATAGCCCATAGTTGAAAATATAAAACGTAAAGACGAGAAGGAGGGGGGTGGGGGGGGATACCCATTAACCACACTATGAATAATGATTTTACCCAGTTTGTCCACCAGAGGGCGCACATTTTATGAGTTATCCACGACCAGAAGAGACAATAAAACAAGGTTGTTTTGAAACGTATTGTCCCAATAAAAACTCATAAATAACTAAACATAACAAATTAGAGAAATTTGTTAAATTTTTATGTGTCTGAGAGAAGACAAATATCAGCGGATATTTCACAGTTCTAAATCACCAAGTATCGGTATTGGTATCAGTCTTAAAAATATCCTATGTTGGTAGGGCTGAGATCTGAACATGATTCAGGGATGGCTGTCAGGGTCTTTGAGGAGGTTAAACTTAATTAAGCCCTTGTAAATTCTTCTTTCTAAGAAACACACTAAACTCTCTAAAGAGATCATGAGTCTCCTGCTTCAAATTTCTAATTAAGCACACACTCAGCTGAATAGCTTGGAAATCTAACAGAAAAGTCTAATCTCCCTGTAACAGAGCTAATGTCCTGTGCTTGTTCCAAAAAAAATTCTTTAATTTGTGACTTTAAAACGAGCACTTTTATTTTCAACATTATCTACAATACAAAAGAAATTAAAATGGAAATAAATGTCTCTCTCTCTTCCTTCATCCCCCTCTCCACTTTCATCCTTTCCTGCTGTCAGACTCCCTATGATTTTTCCCTTCCCCACATCCTCTCCCTCCCACCTGCCTTTCTCTGTCCCTCCATCCCTCCCACCATCTTTTTGTCCCTCTCTATGATCGTTTCATGTGTGCTGATCTCACCTTGTGTGTTTGAAGCCCAAAGAGCATGCGGCAGGCGATTCTGGATCACACTACTAAAGACCCCGACACATCTGAGAGAGAGAAAGGAGAAGGGCAATAGATAAATGGACGGATAGATAGATGTGTGTAATAAATATCGATATATAGCTGTGGGAAGACAAAGAAAAGAAAGACAGGTACTGTATGTAGACTGCCGCTCATCTGCGGATGTCACCAGTTGTTCTTGCCTGTCAAGCACACACATGGACACACACACAGAGTGCTCTCTCAATCACCTTGCCACAGGCTCTGTCCTCCTGCTTCAAGCTGGCACTGTCTGTGAGTGTATTGAGTTGCTTCAATCAATGGTAAATTGTGTGTGTGTATGTGTGTGTGGTAACTCATGTGTATTCCTCCACACTACCCCAGTGAGTTACATGACAATATGCACACATTAAAGTGCATGAATTCTGTCACGAACAAGCACAACACAGACGCACAAAAGACTTCACATCATACACACAGCCACATTTAAAGAGCAAGAACTTCTCCTGTTATGTGCTTGACTGCATCTAAATGAGCTTCATTTTATGTGTGTGTGTGTGTGTGTGTGTGTGTGTGTGTGTGTGTGTGTGTGTTGTCTGGATTTTCCATATGGAAAAGAAATAGAAAAAAACTTATAAAGGACTTGCATCAGATTTGGCTTGCTTCACATAGTGAATCATTTAGGGCTTATATGATTTACTCATGAAAGTGGACACTTTCTCATTACTTTCATATATTGTTTTAGTAAGTATCCAAAACATACACGTTTCATTTATATAATTTTTCAAGGGATCTTATATCTGTTTTCACTCTATGCTATTCATACAAGTTTCACACAAGACAGATACAAACTTTATAAGATTTATATATATTTATATATATCTTTTCCATATGGGTTCAATCACAATCTCTTATGGCTTCTAGTTGAGGTTTAAAAAACACACCCACCGTAGCACGAGATCACAGTTTGCCATATCCTGACGGATGCAGCTGCAGGCCGATCACCTACCCCCAACCTCTGACCCAGGAAGTAAAAGTTGTTACACCTCCTGTCTTGCCCAAACAGGAAAGTTTGCAAGTAGACCGACTGTTAGGACATGTTTTATACATGTAATGTACGCTGTGCAGTCATTTCTGTGTTGAGAAATATAACATTAGGTTGGGTAAAACTTGAGGTTTAGCTGGGACTTTCACATGTTTTCAAAAACTCTTGCTCTGTTCACTTATCCCAGTCAGCAGTTGAAAGTGGACGCAGTCATCCTAACGGTACATCCTGAACTGAATCTGAACTGTCCAGAACAATACCTCTATAAAACACTACCCTGTGTTATCCACAGGGGCTTACTGTCCTTAATGCAGGTTTTAAGACAAGCCCAGTATTTCCTGTGTTGAAATCACGACAGTTGACTTGCGGCCTACAAGTAGATTTGTGCACATTCATGCAATCGCACCAGCGCACTGTAGGTGTGGCGTGCATCCTTTTACTTTGTTAAACATCAGGAAGAGTAAATCTGTCAACACCCATTATATGCATCTTGTGTGAGGAAATCACCAAGCCTGTGTGTCCCTAATGGCATTAAACTGGCTTTCTAAAGGTATCCACTTGGAAATCATTTTTAACAAAAACAAAACACATCTGTCTAACAATTTCAGGATTTTAAATTGGAATACTAACCCAAATAGCCAGTCGGCACATTTGGCGTTTAGGCCGAATTGCCAAAAGAAAAAGACAAATTCATGTTTGACGTTGGGCCAAAGGATAACAAGAGTTCAGCATTTCTGAGTAGACCTCCTGGCAACTCACCAGGAGTTTCCTTTGTTCGCAAGCATTGACGTACAAGATCCTCAAATTAAAAATGGAAAAAGACACACCTTGTTAGTTATGTCCTAGATTTCTTTATGTGGCAGTGTTTTCAAATCTTTTCCTAAGGTAAGTGCAATGCAGTATAATGATTAAAGTATAAATATTGCTGAATTCTCTTAGCTCCTGCTGTAAAATAAGAATGACAGTCAACCGTCCTGTTAAGGAAGACGTCACTTTACTGAAAGTGCTGAAAGTGTGTCCATTTTTTGTTTTTATATAACTTAAAGCACATGTTGTTGAATTCATTCTTTACTGACTTTATCAAACTCAAAGGGATTTTTGCTAAATTAAGTTGTGTATAAAGTTGAAACACTGAGCAGGGAGTGCACAGCAACACACTGTACACTGAAACTGAAAGCTGCTGCTGTCTACATTAATAATTGACAGCCTATGTAGATTTTATGTGGGCTTTTGTCAAATGTAATATAGGGCAGCACAGTGGTACAGTGGTTAGGTGCAGGCTCACAGCAAGAAGGTCCTAGGTTTGAATCCACAGCCCAGCTGGGACCTTTCTGTGTGGGGTTTGCATGTTCTCCTCAGGTCTGCTAGGGTTTTTCCAGGTACTCCAGCTTACTCCCACAGTCATAGGATGCTTAAGTTGATTGGCAATTCAATTTAACTTTATTTATATAAAATTCACATCAACAGTCACCTCAAAGTTCTTTTCTGGTGTAAGGTAGTAATACCATAATACAAAGAAAACCCCAACAAACAGATGCCCCCACTATGAACAAGTATTTAGCAACAATGGGAAGAAAGAAATTTCCTTTTAACAGGAAGAAACATCCTGCAGAATCAAGCTCAGGGAGGGGCAGCGTTTGGGTGTGAGGGGAGGGAGACAGACAAAAGACACACTGTGGAAGTAATGATTAAATGCAGGCAAGTGTATAAACACAAGTAAGTGAAGAAGAAACACTGCTTCATGAGAAGCTTGCAGCAGAATAAACCTATTAAAGTATAATAAGGGAAGATTCAGGGTCACCTGATCAAGCCCTAACTATATTCTATATCCAAACAGATTGTTTTTAGCCTGATTTTGAAAGTAAAGAAGGTCTCCCAAATCCAAACTGTGGGACAGACATGACTCTGGGATAGGGAAGTGACAAAAAAAGAAAGAGAGGGAGAGAGGGAAAGAGGGACAGTGAGAAAAGGCACTTGAAAAAAAATCACCTGGATCACCTGTTGAGAGAAGAAAAAACAGAAGAGAAAACAAGCAAAAAAGCAACATAATAAACACAACACCATCGCAATAATCTAGCTAACAGTAAACAACAGAAGAAACTAAATACTGAATGTTATTGTGCAGCACGCAGGACCGACAGCACACAATGTGCTTTGAGGCAGCAGTCAAGAAAGGTGTAGTTTGTGTCTTTGAACACCCATGTGTACACCTGTGTGAATGAGCGCGCTTGTATTCAAAAGGTTTCCCCATGTAACGATCTGCTAGAGGGTGTGGGGAGCCATAGCCCCGTCCCCCAGGGCATGAAGCAGGCATGGAGGAGATCCAGGCCCCAGACATCCAGAGGCCCCAGAGTGCGAGAGCCTAAAGAGGACCATTTTGATTGCTGCCTAAACACAGCATATATGTGTGAAAGACCCCTGAACTGCACAAGTGTGTTGCATCTTTTAGCAGTCAGTATGTCTCTGTCAAAATCTCCCTTAATGCCTCTTTGTGTTTTACTTTGTTCTTTGTATATATCACAGGACATACACTGTCCATTCTCTTCATTCCATGTCACATGGAAACCCCTTTGTGAAGAGGCGCGGTGCAGAACTACCACACCCTAAATGGAACATTTCCTTAGAAGTATTTCAATATCCATCCATGCATCCATTTTCTACTGCTTGTCCAGGGTCATTAGTCTGAAACGTCCCTCATTCCACCGGTCTGATGATCATGTCATGATCCGGGCTCTGCAACCCAATTTGACAGTTCTGGATATTCATTTCTATTTTAATGCCTTAAGTTTCACTTTTTCCTGCCCTCCTGTGTTCCCTGTATCTTGCTTCCTGTTGTCATATTAGATATTCCCTTTGTTTAGTTACTCCCTGTTTTATTCTCATCTTGTGTGCGTTGTATTTAGTTTTGCTTTCTCTGTCTTGTTTTCCATGATTAGGTTTAGCTGTGTTCCCTGGTGTTTTCCGTCTCCCTTAGTAGCCGACGTGTGTAGTTAAACCCTCAGTTTAGTCATGCTGTTTATCTGTCTTCTGTTTCCTCATGTTATAGTTGTGAATATTGAACTCAGTTTCTTCCTGCCTTGTGGGTTTATTGACACAACCTAAGTAAAGGTGCATTTTCTGTTCTTAAAGTCTGTCTTACAGTGTGCATTTGGGTCTGCATTCTGCTTAACTTATAACGTTTCAAGCTCTTCTGGGGAGGCACCAAGCCAGCCAAGAGACATAATCTCTCCAGTGTGTCCTGTTTCTTGTCCAGGGCTTCCTCCCATTTAAGCATGCCCAAAATACCCTACCTGAGTCCATTCAATGTGGAGCTCAACTCTGTGCCCAATCACTGAGCTTCTCCCCCATCTTTAAAGAAGAGCACAGACACCATTTGGAAAATGTTCACTTCCAGCGTTTGGCCACTGTCATTGAACAAGTCTGAGTCAGTCTTAGATAGGGATGGGTACTGATAAGATTTTCATAATTCCGATTCTATTTTCGATTCTGTTTAACGATTCGATTCTTTATCGATTCTCTTATCGATTCTTTTTAAAAAAGGAGAACACTAAGGTCGATTAGCTTAGAACTTTGTTTTATATCTTCTCTTTGAACAAAATAGAAATTTAGGAGTAACATGGCCTTACAAACCCAACAGTGAGATCTTAAGAGATCCACAGCCTACGGCTCTTCAATGGGGTGTCACAGGGTCCCCAGGAAAAAAAATTGTAAATGTAAAATAAAAAAATAAATATTCTTCTGTAGCAATAACAAAGTATAACATAAATTATTCTGTAGCAATTACACAAGAATATCCAGTAATGTCCCTGCCTACAATTAAACACATTCACTTACCGAAAATCGGAGGCATCTGCTGTGGCAAATGGGTGCAAGCCTTTTACCACAAACTTAGTCCCTGCTCGGTGACATTCGTCTATCCTGGCCTGAAAGGAGACGCTACCGATAGACTGCAGCGAGAACTGCCAGCATCTGAGCCAGACTCTGTCTGTCTGTCTCATCATGGTCACCTAAACGCACAGTAATGGCAGGTTTTGTAATAAGGCAGATCACGCCAACATAATATGCACTGTTAGTTGATTGTTTACCTGCCGCATTAACAGGAAAGGAAACGTTGCTGCTGCTGCTGGGTTGAGATTCATGAGTCTGGAGCGGAATTAAAAACACGACATTCATTTACAGTTTTTTCTGAATGCTTAAACCCTAACTGTGATTCTTATAGCACAATTTCTAAAACTATTAATACTTATAGCAAAACCACTCACTGAGTTTGCAAAACTAAAAGCACAAACACTGCTTTGCACTCAGTTTGCAATTTTGTAACACACACTTTGCAAAACTGTAGGCACAATTCACTGCTTACACTCAATTACCAAATTTCCAACACACTCCTAGCAAAATTATACACATGTATGGCTATCATTAACACTATTTTGCCAACTGTCTGGCACACTTTCACTTGTGAAAACTTTTTTAGATAATTAGTTCACTTTGCAATCAGCCTAAGCACTATAATACAGGTAAGCTCTGTGTGTGGAGTACAATGGAGGGAGCAGGAAGAGTGAGAAGTAGAGGAGGCCGAGGAAGAGGACGTGGAGGTGAAGAAGTAGGATGAAGAGGACGACAAGGACAAGGAGGAGCAAGAGGAGGACGAGGAGGGGGGAGAGGAATGGTAAGAAGAGTAAGAAATAGAATTGCTGATGACATCAGAGCTACAATAGTGGACCATGTAATCAACCGTGGAATGACCCTGAGGGAAGCTGGCCAACGGGTTCAGCCTAACTCGAGCCACTACTCTGTAGCAAGCATCATAAGGACATTTTGAAATGAGAATCAGTTAGTACTGTCACTTTGCACTAAGATTTGTAGCACAACAATACCATAGATGTAAAAATACTGAAATTGTTACTTTACAGAATTGCTAGACGACCAGATGCTGGGGGCAGAGGAAGCATGTTCACTGCAGACCAAGAAACCCATATAGTCAATATGGCGATTGCAAATAATCCTATACTTGGAAATAAACACTTATGTTTGTTTTGATGTGTGTGAATAATAACTTCAAGTTAACTGACATAGCCTACCTTGTGCACAGAGAAAGCAAAAGCCAGATGTGTTTTTTATTCATACCATCAGTGTGCAGTTAGCGCATTGTGTGCTTAGTAGATGATGGCTTGTGTGTACTGTTTGATACGAAAACACCATTTTTACGAAGGTGTGAAGAGTTAATCTAGCTGTGTTCGCTTTTGCAAGAGAACTACAATGTTTTGATAATTGGGTGACAGGTTTTCTTATTTGTGTGTAGAGTTTTGCAAAAATAGCCAATAGTTACAAAAAATGTGCTTAAGCAATCAGAAAAAACTGTAAGGTCATCGCTTGTTTTGTGAGCAAATGCTTTTGCATCTTCGTAGTGTTTCCTCCCTTAAATGAAATATCTACTTTGCAAGTATTGCAAGTGTTGCCCTGTTGTCATCCGTTCTCGTAAAGTATAACCAAACTTTTGAGCGTTTGAGCCGCTTAGGCGCCATGTTTCCTGTCAGGTAAATGACGCTCCGCAATGTGGTGACGTCATTCGGGGCGACTGGAATCGATAAGGGAATCATTTGCAATTCCAAGGAATTGAAACAGTGGGAACCGGTTCTCAACAAGAACCGGTTTTCAATACCCATCCCTAGTCTTAGAGGCCCTGATTAGCCCATGAAAATTACTTTTTTACATTAAATATTTTAAAATTTTCCGTGTGTGAAGCTCGATCTCTGCAACACTGTGGATGAAGGAAGGCCACAATGCCCAGGCCCATGCAAAGAGTAGAGTACATCTACTACAGAGCGTACTATAGGGCCACTGAAGGGCTCCAGAAAATGGTAAAGGAAACAGAGCAGCAGTGAAGGAAGATGAAGAAGGAAATGAGCTCAAAGACTGATGATCTTGGATGCAGTCAAATTGAATACCAGTGATTAAATAAATAATTTTAAAAAATGTTTATTTCTAATGTTTTTGTGCCTTTATTGTATTGTGGTTAACCCATTTGCTTGACTTGGGAAACAGCACTGGTTAGATTTCAACCAGAATCACAAATCCCCTGGGTTTCGTTAGGAAGGACTTCCAACCATGGGGAGCTGCCTGTCATGGTCCCCCCGTGAAATAAGAGAGTAGATTAATGTAACTTCTTTTTTTCTCATGTTTTTGCATTTCAGTGGGGTTTTTTGTTATTTGATATATGTTATATGTCATAAAGTAGTAGACATAATGTCATCAACACAAAATTTAGCTATTTTCAAGTTTATATTATGATGATTCTTCAGATGGAAATATTGGATTTTTAAAGCTCTGCTGGTTTCAATTGCAGTTGCTAGTTTATTAACCCTTTTATCACCCAAAGAATGAAAAACGGGACCATAAATGAAATCTACTACATCTAATAAAGATGGACTACATAGGATGCATACAGTATGACAGACACTTTTTATTTATATATATATATATATATATATATATATATATATATATATATATATATATATATATATATAAATTTTACAAGGTTTTCACTGCAGCTGTTCATTGTGTAATGTAGAGGTCCACAGAGGGATTTCACTTATCAAACCTGATTTAAAACTCTTACCTGATAATTACTACTTGTCTTAATCTTCATGAGAAGGTAGGTCATTTTATTTACATCACAAAATAACAATCAGTATGCACACATTTGTATCTCAAGCTTTATTTAACGAGTTTGAGTAGTGTTTAATAGAGTTGATTTACATGCCTATTGCCCAGTTTTCTGCCTATTCCCAATTTACAGTAGTTACAGGATTTTCTTGTGAGGGCAGCTTTAATAATCAAGGTATCAAATCATCTGTAAGTGGATACGACATACTGTCAGCCCAATACAGAGGCATAATCCTACAGACAGTAAGCATTTCCCATTTTGATGTCCAAATTATGAATTCCTCATAAATAAAGTGATTTTTCTTGCATGTATAAATCATAGAGTTCTGTGACTGAACCATAGACTGTATATAAAAGATATGACATGATCCATTGATTTCTGCACTCCACAATTCAAGGTTCTAGCATAGACATCATAGAAGTGACAAAGTGTGAGGGTGAAGTACAAAATTATAAATTAATTCTAACAAGCCTGGTTTGGGTATGGGCCCAACTCACAAACCTATGTACCTGCTCATTAGTGTTAAATAAAAGACTGAAATTTTACTCATAAAAACTGGAGCGCAGTCTTCTGGAATGGCCATACTTAAAACAAACCTCAGTCATGGTGGAATCGTAATTCACTGACTCAAATTAGAGAATGAGGTGACTGTAGAACTTTAAATCAAACTTGTGCAGGTGTGGACACAGTAATCACACTCAGGTGCAGACCAAAACAACCGCACCGAGACCCACTGCTGGAGGTGGTCATGAAACGGTCTCGAACATGTCTCTCTTCCACAGCATGTCTTTGTCCTGTTTTTCTTCTCTCGCCCCAACCAGTCGCAGCAGATGGCCCCGCCCCTCCCTGAGCCTGGTTCTGCTGGAGGTTTCTTCCTGTTAAAAGGGAGTTTTTCCTTCCCACTGTCACCAAAGTGCTGCTCATAGGGGGTCATATGATTGTTGGGTTTTTCTCTGTATCTATGAAGCGCCTTGAGGCGACTTTTGTTGTGATTTGGCGCTATATAAATAAAATTGAATTGAACTGAATTGAATTGAATTGAACAAACTCCAGACCACTCTGTTTATCTTGTGAACATAAGCGGACCATAATCCGAACCAACTTCCAGATGTACGTTGTAAGTATGGGCTAAAAAACATCCCGTAGCCACGTATGCTCTATATTCTCAATGCAGGAAGATACTATAGATGTACAAAGGTCTGTACGGGCTATCAACTAGCTGTGAAACGAACGTTAATTCTCCGTTTTCTCAAGTCATCAACCGATTTGGGCCAGCGTAAATGAACTATAGGTGTGAAAACGCCCTTAAAATAGCCATGCCCTCGGCACAGTGGGTAAATAATAAAAAATAGACTATAAATATGTTATCTGCATTATCTATGACTACACCTTTCTTTCTGCATGGAAGACACACACTCTTATTGTGGACAGGATTTTATTTCTGTAGGTCTGAGCTAGTAATGCTGTCTTAAAACCCAAACAGAAGACACCTGTCGGTCTTTTGTGTTTGTGTCTTTTCTGCCTTCGATTGACCAGCAGCTGTGTGCGTGCGTGTGCGTTTACAGGATCAAATTCACACACTGAGCTGTGTTTGATGTCCAATTGATCTGAAAAGCCTGATTACCCACCCTACATCTTAGAAATAGCCAGCTGAAATCCTAATGTGTATTTATATCTAACTGTAACCTGTGTGCTCTGCTGGAGCAGATCAGATCATGTTTTTGTCCATAAAGGGCTTTATCAAGGACATTTCCTTTGTCAATAGTAACATCGTTTTTCTGTGTTTGTTGGTATTTCCAAAGGACAAGAAGGTGAAAGCAATGACAAAGTTGTCAGATTATCTGTTTAATTCTAGTATATCTGTTAAGATGAGATATATGTCCAGATTATATCCTTTACTCACATCATTAATCTGAAAATCATGTTAAAATCAGAGTGTTTTTTGCATACTGTACATAAAAGTCTGAGGCTGATGGCACAAGCAAAAGAGTTGAAAGACTCTGGAAAGAAAACAAGTGAGAGATGTGTCTAAAGACCTCAGAGCAACTGCAAAGACTTGAGTGAATAACTCGCTCAAGTCAGGAATAAACTGCAAGGTGGCAGATCAGAAAAAACAGAAAAAGAGACATCTTCAAGCCAGAATCAAATATGCTAAAGCCAACCTGGAGAAAGAGGATGCATAGTAGAAGCAGGTCCTTTGGTAAGATCAGATTAAACTAGAGCTCTTTGGCCACAGAAACAACGCTTAGGTTTTTAGAAAGGAGGTAGAGGCGTACAACCAAAAAAGCAGCATCCCCACAGCGAAGCACAGTGGTGGCAGTATTATGCTGTGAGGATGCTTCGGTGGATCTGAAAATGGGAATCTTGTCAAGGTGGAAGGAATCATGAAGACAGAAGGAAATGTGAAGATTTAGAAATAAAACCTCAAACAGTCAGCAATAAAACTGGTTCTGAGTCGGCACTTGTCATCTTCCAGCACGACAGTGACCCAAAATATACATCACTACTGTTGAAGAACTACATATAGGACACCAAAGCAAATGTTACTGACTGGCCTGTACAAAATCCTGACTCAAATCCCACTGAAAACCCGTGGGGAGAACTGAAGACCAAGGTCCAAGACCATCAAATCTGGAAGAGCTTGAGACATTTGCCAAAAAAGAATGGGCTGAGATTTCTCAGGAGACAGCAAACAGCAAAATCACATGTGACTACTAGAACAGAATTTTTATTTTTAAGTTAGATGTGGAATTTTCTGAGTACATCTTCAGTAGACAAAATGTTCCACTTTTGTCCCACACAGGTACAATGTTTGCCCCACATTTTACTTTGCTGACAAAGCCCAATGCTCAAAAGACGAGGACATTGTTGAAAGAAGTGTGCAAAGAATTTGGTAGCAAGGAGATATTTTACAAAAAACACACAGCATTTTTTTTTTTTTTGGTTGTGGTGGTGGATTTGTTTGTTTTTTGGCCTTGGACCATAAAGACCTCAAAGCAGATTTTTTTCTTTGCTTATTTTAATACCTACTTTCTTTACTTGAAACTGAATGAATAACTAATTTTGTTTGTGCTTCTCTGTGAAGCTTTTGACTGATCAGAATTAAGACTGTGGGTTATTATTCTGTGTTTAACAAACCCAAGGTTTATGTTTCTGCGATGGTTAATCCATCAGTATGAACACACTCTTTAATCAAAATGATATGTTTTACGGTAAAATATGATTATTTTTATCTGTGAATTTTTTATGACCAAATGCAAGAAATAAATCATCATTATTTTATGATTAAAATGCCAAATTACAGTTACTTATCTGCATTCCTGAACAGAAAAAAATTTGTTTTAGTGTTTGAATGTTACACTTGATCAGTTTCTGCCGGCTCAAAGTTCACTCCAGTAAATTTAGTAATTTTTAGTTTTAATTATGTTTCTGACAAATTTCTAAAATATTTATTTTCTTGTATTTATGACAAATGGTCTAATACATTTGTTAAGTTATGCTTATTTTTTTTATTAAAAATACACTTGTATAATTTTTCTTTTATCATGTCAAACTTCTGAGAGAAAAAAACAGGTGAAATTTAAACCAAAATATCTTCACATCTCACTTTTTAAGTAAAAAGGAACCTTTAAGCTTGACAGAAATAATTATTTGATCTATATCATGATTTATATCAATATCTATTTATATATGAAATATATTTGAATATGAATATATTTTCCAGTCCAACCTCGTCACTCTTTTTCTAGCTGTTTTAAGCTGCTTTGTTTGATTGTTTCCTTTATGTCTTCCTTCTTTTTCACATATCCCTGCTTGTGCCTTTGAATCTCTTTTTACTTGTTAAAATCTAGAAAGCTACCAGCTTAACTTTTTTCTGTTTTAACTAATAAAATTTAAATCAGGATAGTGTAATGTGTACACTGATAAAGCCTCTATAAATAATTATATATAAAGACTGACTGTTACCTGATAAGACTAAATCTTAATATGCCGACACAATGAGATTAGGGGCACAAAACACAAGCTGCACCAGTCAGCGGTCTTCTCACTTTGCATCTTTGGCACCTGCTTACAGGAGAGAAGCAGCGGCTGCAGCCGATGAAGCAGAAAAACACTGAGCTTTTCTTCTGCTTGTCCGATCAGCAGGGCGTCACTGAGACACCTGGAAGGACTCCAGAAGAAACACATGCTCGCGCTCACTGTCCACGAGACTGAGTGCATGCTGTGTAATGAAGAAGAAAAGACACATCTGCACGTAGCTGCTGTGATCCTGGTGGGGGAAGAGAGACAAAAGGGGATAATAAAGATGTGCATTATGTGTCAGCAGCTGGAGTCACGCTGTAGATCCTCAGCCTGAGGAAAAGGATTATTTTTAGTGTTTTGCATTGGGAAATGTGGAATATGTTGTTGTGGTTGAACTTTAGGTAATAGCATAAATATCGATAGTATCAATACAAGCGCTGGTATTGGTATTGGATCGATACTAGTGTGATAGGGTCAATATTTTTATTCTATGCTTTAAGTTCAGTATTTAGCCCACTGAGTAGTGCTAAATAAATTATTTGTCTGGAAAAGAAAAAAAATATTCCTGAAACACAGACTATGAAAAATGTCTGAACCTTTTTGTGTTAACTGTCATGTCCATTTTATATATAGCCTACAGCATGTTTAAACAACAGAAGCTGACCCAAAGTGCTACTGTGTATTTTTTTAAGATGTCAGGTTTTTAAACTTGACAAGTATTAAGCCAGATGTCAACCTTGTTTTCTTAATTTTCTATAAGTGTCTGTCTTCCCCACAATTCTCTGCATCTTTATCAAATATTTACTGTTATTCACAGTCCATCTTTTACTTTGATTTCACTTTCAGCCAAAATTTTTGCGTGAAAAAAGCCAACACTGGTTACTTAGTGGTGATGGCTAACCAGCCAGACATAAAAGTGATGGGCAAGCAGAGGAAGACGGGCATAGTGATAGATGTAGCTACACCGAGTGACAGCAAGACAAGAACACGAGGAAAAAAGGAGCACGAGAAGCTGGAGAAGTACCAAAGTAACAGTGGTCCCAGTGGTAATCGGAGCACTCAGGGCAGAGACCCCACATCCCTGTCCAGAAGAACGTAGTCCTGGGAACAGCAAAAATACTGCACAGGACACTGAAGCTCCCAGGACCCGAGCTTGAAGGATAAAGACTGTCAGGGTGGGTGGAGAATTTATGTCTCGCTAACTATATATATATATATATATATATATATATAGAGAGAGAGAGAGAGAGAGAGATAAATATATATATTTGTGTGTGTGTGTGTGTGTGTGTGTGTCTGTAATATGTGTGTGTGTAAATTCCCAAATCCAAACAAGCACCCCGTTGGGTTTTCACCATTGCTAAACTTTAGACAGTAAGGAATTATAAAATAGAAGCACACACACACACACACACAAATAAATCCACATAAACATAATGTGAGATTATAAGTGTACCATTTTTGGAGCTCAGGAAAAAAAAATTCAGATTATGAAGAGCAGATTTAGAAGGTTTAAGAGAAAGATGTGACGAGACAGAGGGAGAAACAGTGATCGAAAGAGAAAGAGGGGATAATAAAGAAAGACATCTGTAGCACTTGTAAGGACGTGGATTTGCTGTCTTAATACAGTTACAACTGTCCCAAGGGGAACAGAGGATTAGATATGGTCATTTCATCAGACAGGGGAGCGGCCGGGTGGAGGATTAAGAAAAGGCTAAAAGAATAGATGATAAGAAAGTGAGATGGACGATGGGATTGAGGGATAGCGAAGGAGAAGGCAGAAAATCATTCTGGCTTTTTGCTTTTATGAAATTGGACTTAATCTTTACAATCAGGGACTATTTAAACATAGGTTTATGTATGTATATGTTTTATATTTCTAAATCCATACACAGCAGCACCCTCGCCGTCACAAGAACTGGCACTTGAAGGCTGCAAGGACCCAAAATGGCCTCGGGAATTCTGGAAAGGAAGACAAGAAGAAGCATGAGGCTTCCTTGTAGCCAGGGTCACTGACACACCAGCTGTCCCCACACAGGGGACCAGGACACACATGCACACTCACACACGCACACGTGCAGAGGCACTGACAGCCTGCTACATACATTAATGCAAACCAAATCACCTTTTAATTGGAAAAAAGATGATATTCATGACAGAGTTCATAAAAGATGACGAGTGAAAGGACAGCTCAGATCATGAAGGAAGTGAAGGAATTTCTGAAAATATAACACGACTGAATGACTCACAGTACTAACCCAGTGTATGAATACAGTTTGACTTTCATGTTTTTAACATATTCTATCCATATTCTGGATTTATTCAGTCCTAAAGCAGAGCTAAAGTGGTTTGAGGTGGCTCGACCTTGTGCTGTCTCCACTATTTGTGGCAGAAACTGATAGGAAAAAAGAGTAGGCAAACAAAAAGGATCAAAAGTTGAATGTTGAAAAACAAAAGTAGAGAAACTGAGGCTGAAAAGGAAAACTGAAAGACTGCGAGAGAGCGAGGCCAAGGCTCAGCACCCTCAGACATATGGCTGTCTCCTTCTTGATTACACTTCAGCTGGCTGGAAGATTACCAGCTCTCTCTCGCTCTGTGTGTGTGTGTGTGTGTTTATACTGTATCTGTGTATACTTCTACATATGTTCGAGCGTGTGTGTGTCCAAGACCTCACAGTGAAGCCTGCTAAAGATTATTCGATACAATTTAACTTCTGTGCATGTTCGAGACGTATTTAAGATTACCAAGGCTCTGTTGGGGTGCGTGCATGTGTGTGTGTGTGTGCCATTTGTGTGTGTCCGTGTGCATCAAAAATGCTCAGCATGTTTTAAGAAGTCAGTGATTTCTGTGCCAGATTAATAGATGACCCCATATTTCCACTTATGTGCACGATTAATTGTGAGCGTGTGTTTACGGACACTTCTTCAGCCGGTCTTCGATGGATTACTGGAATATTGAGCACAGTGAATGTGCGTGTGTGTGTGTGTGTGTGTGCGTGTGTGTGTGTGTGTATTTGTGTCTTAACACCAAGATTACGGCAAGTCAAGTAGATTGAACCCTCGGGTCAAAGAGAAGATGAGAAACACGATCAGATTCTTTAATCTCACACACTTAAACTGCGAGTGTGTCAGTGTTTGTGTATTTAAAGTAGTGCATAGTTGTGTCTGCATGGAGGTTTTTTTTTTTCTTTTATTCATTTCTTAGAATTCTCCATGCTGTCAGTCTGCTTGTTATTGTGTGTGTGCGCATGTGTGTGTGTGTGTGGTCTCATCTGGCCAGGGTTTTCTTGGAAGGAAACAAGTCCATATGCTACAAGAAGGCTGCCTGTGACCTCGCACCAGGCCCCTGCTGTAGTCTGCCACTATCAGCAAGGAGGGCGAGAGACATACGGCGACTGAGGAGAGGGGAGAGAGAGATGAAATAGGGTGGTGGGCAGAAAGATGGAGGAACAGGGGAGGGAGGGAGGGAAAAGATGCCAAGACAGAGGGAGATAGCAGGCTGAGAGAGAAAACTGTAGATATTGCACACAGAGAAAAAGCCAATACATCACTGTCACAGCATGTTTGTGTTTACCAGAACAGGAAATCAAAGGCAAAAAAGAACCCAAAAATCGTCTCAGCTGCTTTGATCATACTTAAACTTTCTATTGTAATGGACCGACTGCTCAGTTGAGTTTCACGCCGCGATACAAAAGCATGTCAGGCATGTTCACCTTTTATTTTCCAACATGCCTAACAGTTATTTATCTACATGTAAAACATCTATTTTATTTCCCATGTGACGATGTTAGAGCAGTGTGGTGATGTTACCCAGATGTCAGAACTATAGGCAGCTGTGTCAAATGAACAGGAGTAAAGGAAGTTTGGATGAAGTGACCCATGGGGCAGTTATTAATGGCAAGAGAGCAAATCTTTTCCGTTTATCATTCTGTTGTGTCTGATTCTGCATTTCTTAATCCTTTTAGTATCTGTAAGCTGATCTTTTAACATTTAACATCCTAATGTAACATAGCTGGTCTGGCAGAAGGAACAAGAGTTAGAGAATAAAGCTTTATGCCTCTTTCGTGAAATACTGTTGGTAAATACATGTATTGGATTCACCAATAGTTTGTTAAACCTAGAGCCTTCCATGATTTGGGGAAATTGAGGAAAAAACTGTGGAACTGATGAATGATTTAAGTGATGGATAAAAGTTAAAGACTCTGCTGTTGCCAGGCAGCTTTCACAAAAACTTGACTTCTGTGTCTTTTTAATTCTGTGGAATGAAAAAAGAAACAGAATGAGACCCAAAAGCAAACAAGGCTGAAACTCAGAGTGGTGTTTTGTCTGTTTCTGTGATTTCTTCAGGACTGTGTCACACATTAGGTATACCTAATATCCTAATATCTAATCACCTACATCATATAGCAGCAACTCAATCCATTTAGGCATAATTTTCTGACATATTCAAGACAGGCCGTGGGAGTTCACACTGAGCATCAGAATGGTGAATAAAGGCTTTGAATGTGGTATGGTTGTTGCTCTGAGTGTTTCAGAAACTGCTCATCTACTGCAATTTTCCCATACAAGTATCTCGTGTGAGGGTTAGAGAATGGTCTCAAAAAGCTAAGCTGATGGGAAATCAGCAGTATCTCAAATAACCACACATCACAACCAAAGTATGCAGAAGACGATCTCTGAATGCGCAACATATGCTGAATGCTCTAGCAGCAGAAGATCACACCAGGTGCCACTTCTTAATTTTTCCTGTGAAATGCAGATGGCAGGGTCAGAATCTGGCATAAGCAACATGAAAGCATGGATCCATCCTGTTTTGTATCAACAGTTCAAGCTGTTGATGGTGGAGTAACAGACACGGAGGATATTTTCTTGACCCTTTAGTACCAACTGAGTATCATTTAAACATCACAGCTTACCTGAGGATTGTTACTGTCCATCCCTTTATGGCCACAGTGCACCCTGAGGTTCAGATAATCTCAAACTGTTTCCTTGAGCATAACAACGAGTTCACTGTACTCATGAGTAGTACAGTTAAAAAAGCAAAAGAGGGTCCAACGAGGTACTAGTGTGAAGTGCCTCATAAAATGACAAGTGTGTGTGTATATACAGTGAGGAAAAAAGGTCAGTTAACAGGTTTAAAACACTTTGCTGTAAGGTGCATAAATCTTAAACTGGGGTATATTGGCCTGACTTTGATACAGTCTGATCATAAGTGATGTAAAGCTGAGAGACACAAGTTGGGACAGGCGCTGTCCATGGTGCTGATCTCACTGTACACTCTAGAGTAGGAACAAGGATTCCCCAGAGAATATTCCTGCAGTAACACTTTTTCTTCTTTTAAATTATAATCCATCATCTCAGCAAGACTATTTTAGTAATTATCACATAGACTTTTCCTCTATTTCATTCTTTTCAATATATTTCTGTATGAATATGTGTCAGCTGTCTGCGTTCATGTGCACTGGCCATGCCAGTGTCTCCAATATGTTTGCGTGTGAAGGTTGAGCTTTGAGAGAAACAAAAATCTCAGAGCAGGAGACAAACGCATTTAATCCAAATGGACACTAATGGGTCAAGGTTTGTTTTTTGTGTTTCAAGCATGCATAGACATCATTCAAAGCTATTACAGCTGACGTTTAAGGAAACGCTGCCTTGCAGAAGACACAAACAGCCCGAGGGCGATGAAAGAAGAATAATAAGCAAAAATTAGTGTTTGTAAGTGCGCGTGGTGCATCTGCTGATCCCATGACAAATCATTCCCCTCCAATCACAAGGCAACTTCGTTATCCACATATTTATAAATATCCTTTATGTCTGCATATATATCCTCCTCTGTGTGTGTGTGTGTGTGTGTGAAATGTTGTAACTGAAGAAAGACGTGCTGTCGTCTTTCCTCAATCTACATTTGCTGACAGTTGTCTTCTCTATGAATACTGCATGTATGGATTTAATAGCACATCATTGCTTGAATATAAGCTGAATCTGAGCCTAAAAGGTACTAAAGGCTACTTGGTATATGCCCTTTTACATGTGATCGTAGTGCAAGCAAGTATCCCTCTTGTATCTCTGAAAGATAAATTTGATGAAGCTTGAAGCTCCTCTGTTTTAAATAAAGTAGAAAACTACATGTGTGTGTGTGTGTGTGTGTGTGTGTGTGTGTGTGTGTGTGTGTGTGTGTGTATGTGTGTATAAATAATAGGTGTATTGAGTAAAACAGGGTACTGATAGTCAATCAGCCTTTGCTGTTTTTCATTGTTGAAAAACAGAATTATGTAGCACATTTTTCAGGACTATTTTCAGCTCCTGGTTTTAGCTAGAAGTGTTCTTAATTGTTTCATTTTAAAAGCAAAATGTCTTTGGCTGATTTCTTTGGCCACCTGTAGTTTGTATAAAAGAGCTAGTTTATATGGCACTTTTTACAGTTCCTCTCCTGCTTGCTGAACACTTTGCAGACGTGTTGTTGTCTTCCATGCAAGCTAGTGGTGCCCGTGCCAATCTGCTAGCAGTTCAAAGCAATTGCATTGAGGTTTTCAGTGCAGCTCTGTATACTTAGTGACTGAGTTCACTCTAGCAATTGCCAGCAACCTCCAAGAACCACTTGCCAACCAGCCGCACAATACAGACTTTTCTTCAGTAGCTGTTGGTTGTCAGAGGATCACTGTCTCTTGCCTCGTGTGAATGAGGGTTTAGCAATCATTGTAACAGTCCCTGGAAGCAACCTCCAACTACCACTTGCCAAGCAGACTCAGGGTGGTTGCCAACTGGTCTCTAGGCCTGTGGGACTGAGACTCACTGTTGGTTCTTCTTTTTAATATATGCATAGAAGTTTGTGAAACCATTTTGATCACTAATGATTTAATAATGATAAGAACAGAACATGTGCAGGACTTCAGTCACATGTAGTTAAAACAGAGCTACCAACAACAACAATTACAACACACACATGCATAATCCCCTGGAAGGAGTTGGGAGCCAGCTGGTCCAGAACTGCCTCCCTGAAACAGTTAACACCCCACCCCCCACCCTTATGTGTTGCCATGAAATCTTTGGGTAAAATATTTGCACAGTGGCCACTATGGATGAGTGAGATAACCTCAGAGCTTGAACTGGATCCTCTTGGATTGAAAACAGCGGCTGAGCTTATTCTTTCTCCCCCTCTAATATATTCATTTTTTCAACTCCTCGCATGGGCTTTTCTCAGCTCACCACCCACGATGGCCAGTCGTCTATTATTAGCCTGCATTGAACCAATCCCTGCATGCGCGAGCGTCCGTCAGATGTAAAACTCTTGCTGTTGCGTTTGACTTGTAGAGAAGTGTCTTGTAGAGTGTAAATCATTATGACAGAGGGAGAGTTTTTAAAATAAGGACAGCGTGGAGGAAAGACTGGAAAAAAAATAGGGAAGATTGAGGGAAGAAATGGAAAAAACAAGAAATAAGGTGAAGTAAACAAACGGAGAGATACCCAGGTGTATCTGTGGAAAAGGTGACGAGCAAAGTAGTGCCAGAGGAGAGGGTGGGGGAGAGGGGACTCTTGGCAGAGCCGAGTGATAATCCGGTGCCTGTGTGAATGATTAACATAAATGCTAAACACTTCAATTCTATCAGCTAACACTGAGAGGCTGAGATAACTGAATCAGCACATGCTCCTTCTCTCTCTGTTGCGTTCTGTTTTGGGTCTCCTGGTGTTGCCCTTCTTGTTTGGTTTTGTTTTGTGTGTTGTTGTTTTTTTACATTTTACATTTTCTCCTTATTTATCCTGTTTTTTCTGATTCTTTGCTCTGTGTGACTGTGTTACTGGGGAGACACAGGACACAAGGAGAGACACGTGAGAACAGATGCAAGCACAGGCATAACTAAAAGTTAAACACAGAGGACAAGACAGACTACACAGAGGACAGGGAACGGAGACGTAGATAAAACATAAACTAGACTTAACTCAACTAAACCCTAACTAAATAATAACACAAGAACTCCAACATAACAGATGTCAAAAATACAAAATGAACTTAAAATGCTGGATCACAGACCCAGCCCCCTGACACTGTTGTTCCTCTGCCTTTCCCCTATTTTTTCTTTTACACATCTTCTCGAAAATCATTTTCTCTGGTGTCTTCTATGCTTTTGCCAGGTCCTTTCTCTCACTCTTCCCAGCCTCTTGCTAAACCTTTACATTCTTTAGTCATCTCCCAACTTCACAGTAATAGGCAGCAGACAACAAGGCAGTGAAAATGTGCTGTTGTCCATCTCATTCTGTTCCTAGTATCCTCCTGTGTCACACCAACCCTCAGCATGTCTTTGTTCACTACATCCACGAACCTCCTCTGAAACTCCTCTTTTCCTCCTGTTTCTGTTGACATCCAAACCATCTCAGCCTCGTCTGTCTCTAACTTTGTGTCCAAACATCTGTGACCTCATCTGTGAGCTTGTCTATCACCATCGCAGGCAAACTGGAGCTAGGAAACAAAAGTGACCAAAAGGGTGGAGTGCTACGTTATTAGGAAGTGCAAAGTAATGCTAGTGCTAAACTAACAAAATGTTGGGCTTTCACTCATCAGAAATGAAACACAGACTTTATATAACGGGCTGTAAACATATTTATTTGTACTGAAAAGTTGGATATTTTTACACAGGAGTCTATGTGCCAGTCTCAAGTGGCCACTTGAGGACCTGGAGTTTTTGGCACTTGTGTGTTAGATTAATTATTCAGGCCAACGGTTGGTAGCTGCTTGTTCAGCCCTCATGTTCACCTGGCTGCTGATCCCCAGCAAAGTAAATTACTTACTCCGGTTTGAGTCATGTCTCCTAACAATCACAATGCATTTTTAAAGATAAATATCATCAGCCGCAACTAGCAGGCTTGGGGTGAGGTGCCTCAGGGTAGACATGTCAGAAAATGTTAAGAAAATTTTAAGATCGCTGAGTGTGGTCTTTGCCATGAGATTTTTTTATTTTTTGACATTTTCTATCTCAACAATCACTCAATGTTAGATTTTGATGAAATCATTTTTTTTTTATTAATCATACAATAAGATTTTTTTCTTTGGGGGTTTTCAGGTTCACCCTTTCTTTTACTCTGTATCAGATTCACCTCGGCTGGGAATGAAACAAAAGACAATTCATGTTACCATCTCCGATTGTGAAAACAGCCCACATCCTTGTTATTTTCACCACCGATAATGTCCCTGAACACACACCTGCATGGACACTGATACACTTGAGGAGGTGTGAAAGGTGTTTATAAAAACACTAGCTATGTTTATGCAGAGTGCTAGGGAAACACACTGGGGCTCTTCAGAGTCCATTCAAATTCAAAACTACACATGCACACAAACACATATAAACACACAGCGCACATACACAGTGTTCACCCCTGCCCACACACTCAACTCATTATCGTTACGACTATGATTTACACGACAGATAGTGAAAGAGGTGTGAGGCCGCAGTTAAGGATGCAAAATGGATACTGGGTGATGAGCAGACATTATTTTATCGTGTACATAAACATATGTGGGGGACAGGTCTACTAATCGAAAGGTTGCTGGTTCCATCCCTTGCTCCTTTAGTCTGTCCTTGGGCAAGATACTGAACCTGAAGTTGCCCCGATCATAGTGTGAGTGTGTGTGTGTGCAAATGTTAGGAAAAATCTAAAAAAGGCACTTTTCTGAATGTTTTTCTGATAAAGTGCTCAAATCAATTAGAAAAGTGCGTTTTAAGTATGAACTCATTATTTAGGTACATATTGACATTGACTAAATTAACTTATTAGTTAAGTACAATTATTTTCATTAAATAAAAGTCACGTTTAGTTTTGATAACAGAGTATTGATGTAGCATTGGAACTGGCTTACAGGTTCAGGAAATGTGGAGAAAAAAGCTTCTTCTGTTTTTTTTTTATCACATAATCATTTTGTTTTGTTCATGAATGTACAGTACTGTGTAAAAGTCTTGACCCACAGCCTCTTTCTTTATATTTGGCTTCCAAGCAGCCAGACTTTCTTGTCTTTTTTCCTTTATGAAGTGCTCTTGAGCAAAAATTCTCCAGGCTTTCTGAAGGTCTTTCACAGGTTTTCTTTGGCGGATTTTTCACTCCGGTCCGTTTCTTGTACTTGACCATTTTCAGAGAAATCATTTAATTTCTTTGTTAAACCATTTAACACCGAGCTCTGAATCATTTGAGCTTAAAAAGTTACATGAGAACTGGAGTGAAAATTAGTCCAACAGGTCTGATGGTGTGATGAATCCAGATTTAAAATCTTGGGTTCAAATCATCACCAGGGGGTCAGGAGTGTCCACAGCCATGTGTAAAACACTCTGTCATGGTTTGAGCTGCATTTCAGCCAGTGGTGCTGGAGATCTTGTCAAAATTGATGAAATTATGAAGACAGAAAAGTAGCATCAGTTTGATCCATAATGCAATACCATCTGGGAAGGATCTGATTGTCAACAGCTCCATTTTTCAGCATGACAATGATCCCAAACACACTGCCAATGTGGTAAAATCATAGCTGTATAGAAAAGACACAATGGAGCACTATCAGTCAAGTATTGGCCTCCCCAGAGCCCAGACCTCAACATTATTGAAGAAGTGTGGGATCATGTTGACAGAAAACAGAACAAAAAGCAGAAACATCCAAAGAAGAGCTTTGAATGTCCTTCAAGAAGCCTGGAGAACTATTCCTACTGGAGAACTATTAAAACCACTTAAAGAAAAAATGACAAGAAAGCCGTCTAAGAGAGTTCAGACTGTGCTGAAGAATAAAGGTGGTCACACCAAATATTGACTTCCAAGCTTTGTACAAACTCAGTTTTTGTCCTTTTATACTGTAACTTAACACATTTTAACATATTACTATTTTGCACTTTTCTTGCAAAATATAAAGAAACAAGGTATGACTTAAGACTTCAACTCTCATGTGAAGACTCTGGGAACTCAAGGGCCATCATTTTGGGGTTGCAAAGTTCTGATCTATTACACGAAAATGTATTGGAAGCTATATCGCCATCCCATCCTAGTCAATAAGACTTGCATGCAGCCAAAGTCTTCATCATATATATCCAGCCCGTTCTCACTCCCGAGGCGTAACATGCCGACGTTTTGTCACGTCCCGGGGCGTTCCTGAGGAACGCAAAAGGAGACCTTCGGTGTTCTTATGGTACGCGGCGGGTTATGGCCGAAATCCAGTGCAATGATGCTCCCGCGGTAATAGACGTTCCAGCCCTGTATTCCAGCCCTAAACCTAACCTTATCCATAGCCCTAACCATAACCTTTTTCCTGACCTTAACCAGGACTTTAATGATGTTAAATAGCGTGTTTCTAAGTGATTTGAAGAAAAAGAGCGAACATGTGTAGATTGAGTCCATACGGTTCTCATATTTCCTCATTTTTCCGAGGTCGTCATTTAGGAACGTGGTGGGTAGCCGAAAACGTAATATGTTGACGATTTGTCACCTAGCGTAAATTGTTACGCTTTGGGAGTGAGAACGTGTTGATATATCTGTATTGTTTCTCCTTACCTATGGATGTTGGTAAATGAAACTTTAGACTGGAAGGTATGAGTGATGATAATCTGGAGACAGAATGATCAGTCTTTTTGTACTCTTTCCCCCTCTTCTTTCATTCAGTCTTTTTTTTCCTTCTGTCATACTTTGTTTCCTTCGTCCTTCCTTTCCTCTCTCAGCCAGCATCTGTTTGTCTCCACCAGCTCGGTTTGGGCCTCCCAGTGCTCCTGGCCTTCCTGCCTGACACTTCCCTTCCATCTTTTATTCAGCTGCTGCCCAGCCGAGGGCTCCTCCAGACGGGCTGTGCCTTCAGGCGAGCCCCAGGCCTGGACGCCCAACAAGGCCTCTCGAGTGGAGTTCTGTACTCCACCCCTGCTCCTGGACTCAGACATACTTCCACACAGATTGACACTGAGATGCATTAAAGCTCCCCCCAGCTTGCATAAGCATGCAACACACACTTGAGCATTATCATGAGGCCCAATCATACTGGTCCTGTCACTTTTTGTTTTTATTCATACAGCTAGTTATTCATTTATTGGTGCTCTTTTATTCAGAAAGAAGAAAGAAAGGCTTCCGTGACAGCGATAATGGATTTCATCTTTGCAAATTTCCTTGAATGTCCTTAACAGGATAGTGACTTGTCAGGGCCTTTAAGGGTTAAATCAGGGTCAGGTTGTCATTGCAAGGTTGAGGTTGGATTGTGTTTTGTACTGACAGCAGCCCGCAAGCCGACAAAAAAAAGTGTGTATCTGAATTTGGCATGTTTTCCTTGTTCCCATCTCTCAGAAGGTTTGCACACAAAGCAGACACATCCTTGCATTTGTTTGTGTGCGTGTACACGTGAATCAGGGCAAGCTGCTTAGCCCTGGCGTGGCTCCAGACAGGAAGACTTTGGCCACGGTGTTGAGAAATACTTCCAGGTTAGCGCAAGGTCGACGGAGAGGCTACAGGAAGTGTTGGGTTGACAGCTGCGTCCATCTATCTTGCTGACACATACACTCGAGTGTAATGAGACACACACACACACATGCAGGCACACTGGCGGTGCCCAGGGACTGCGAGGAGCCTCCTGGTCTATCACACGCGTCCTGTTTTCACTGCGTGGCACAGAAACAGAGGAGGAAGGCAAACAGGCGAGGGGTGCAGAAGAAAAACAGAAGAAAGAAGAGAGGGTGAGGCAGAAAATGAAGTGAAGCTGACATATATCAGGGTCCATTTTTGAGAACACTGGAGGATGTTTTTTTTTTTTTTTAGTTTTGGATGTGATAAGAATGTGTGTGTTCAAACCTTCACCTGAGTGTGTGTCTGCATGTGTGTTTTCCCTGTGTTGTCTTGAGGATAGGCACGACTACCGTGACGGCCATTGTGCTCAAGCGAGCATATGGTTTCTGACACATCTCTTTTTAGTGCCATACTGTCTGTCTATACGGCACAATGGCAGCCAAGACAGCAGTCCTTTTTACTGTGACTGAAGGCCCGTTTGAAGAAAAAAATGGAAACGCATTAGTGGAAGTTTATTCCCCGGCTCCTGGTTTTGGACTCAACGGACGAAGACGGTTTTTAAAGAGTGGATTCACTTTAAAGGAAAAAGAAAAAGTTTGTGTCTCCAACTTAGTTTTTCTTCATTGCTATTTATACTCGCTGAAACAATGTGATTCTCGGTGGGAATTTGAGAACGGGGGAATAATGCCTTCCAAGTGACTTGGAAAGTCAAACAGAAAAGAAGCAGAGTTTCCTTTCTTATTGTGTTTTGCAGAATTGGATGGAAAATACGGTTAATGTTATTGTTTAAAAATTGCTTAGCAGTGTTCCAGTGGGAAATAGAGATCCTGTTCATTTGTGCTGTAACTTAAATTACCTTTCTCTATATTTTCCATTGCTATTCTAGTCTAAAAAAGGGGCCTGTTTCCTAATAAAGCAATTTTGTAAAGACACGGAAATTAAAAAATTCTTTCTTTCTTTATCTTTTTTTTTTCTTGACATAATTGCACGCTGGAATCATTGATACAGAGGTATCACAACCACCACAGGCAAGAGCTTCCCTTTACTTAAAGGGGCTAATGTAAATGTGTCTTTAGCTTCACCTTTGACCCCAATAAACTATTTTCTTTCCTCTGAGCTGAGTGGTCACCCTTTATTATTAGGTCTCACAGCCATATGAACACAAGAGCTCCAAACGTCCAAATGTTCATCTTGAGGCTTCCAAAACCACTGGGTTAGGTCTAAGTAGCCTTGTTCTCCTTTTATATACAGTCCCCTCCAACCCCAAGATGACGTATTACTTTTGAAATGTAACATTAAACATGTTTTTAAAAACTGCATCACAGTATGTAATTTCTCCCCAGAGAATGTAATTTGTTGCACTGCTTGTGTAACTTAGGCTGCAGTGCCACACACTGACACAAACCTCTATCTGATTGACGACGTACAGAAAATCATCCTTTAGTGTTTAAGTGTAAACAGAAAGCTGACACCAAAAACCAGTTTACAGTGTAAAACCTGCTTCAAAGACTTCAACAGGATCACCACAGTGATGTTACAGTCTAATGCTACAATGTTGCAAGCCTGACTGCTCATCGCTGCCTTTGTTCCTTGTTGAATGTCCAACACGTTCTCACTCCCAAAGCGTAACATTTTAGGCTAGGTGACAAATCGTCAACATATTACGTTTTCGGCTACCCACCACGTTCCTAAATGACGACCTCGGAAAAATGAGGAAATATGAGAACCGTGTGGACTCAATCTACACATGTTCGCTCTTTTTCTTCAAATCACTTAGAAACACGCTATTTAACATCATTAAAGTCCTGGTTAAGATCAGGAAAAAGGTTATGGTTTAGGGCTGGAATACAGGGCTGGAACGTCGATTACCGCGGGAGCGTCATTGCACTGGATTTCGGCCATAACCCACCGTGTGCCATAAGAACGCCAAAGGTCTCCTTTTGCGTTCCTCAGGAACGCCGCGGGACGTGACAAAACGTCGCCATGTTACGCCTCGGGAGTGATGTCAGGCTCTGGCTGCTGGGCTGGGGTCTGCATGCACTTTAACGTTACTCTGGGTTTTGGAGACTTTGGATAAGAGTTTATCATGACGAAAGTGGACCATTATACATTTATTTTAATCATCAACTCATGCCTGGTTTCACTGGCGCTTTCTTCCTGTTAAAAGGGAGTTTTTCCTTCCCACTGTCACCAAGTGCTTGCTCATAGGGGTTCATTAGATTGTTGGGGTTTTCTCCCTACTATTGTAGAGTCTCTGCCTTATAATATAAAGCATTTTGAGGCAACTGTTGTCATGATTTGCCGCTATATAAATAAAACTTTATTGAAAATTGAATAGAGTCCTGAATTGGAAGATATAAAATATTTACTAATGAAACTAGTGTTAAGTTATTGTTGATTTCTCACTCATTTCTTAGTACCTAAGCAAGTCTTCTGGCCCCTTATTGTAAAATGTTACCTGAGTCTTTGTATCTGTTTTCATATTCAAATAGAACAAGTGCAAAAATAAATAATATAGCAAAGACACCATATATAGCAAACCTAACCTTAAAATGTATTTTATCAGCCTGGTGTTGTGGCAAATTAAAAAATAATAATTTACACAGTAGGTATTGCACGGTATTTCAGATTCTACACAATAGCACCAATATATATCGGAAGTAAAAACTTCTTTTGCACAAGGAGCTCCAATGTTGTTAACATGTTTTGTCAACAATGCTCTCCTTCACAAGCATGCTACAGTAAACACTGTAAAAGAGCTGATACGTGTGTAATGCTAACATTGATCTGGAAAAAAACAATAACACAACAGCTGCGAAGACAGGAGAAAGGAAGGACATGAAGGAGATGATAAAAGAGGGAACAAGTAAATGTCCCTGAGGACAAGAAGAACAAATAAATGGGTTAATCCTCTGGAAACAGGAGAACAAAAAAGAGAGGGATGAGGGTGGAAGAAGAGCGAAACGTTGTTTGATTGCTGTTCTTCTTAGAAGGTGACACTCTTTATGCTACAAAGAATGTCCCTGCAGAGCAAACATAAGCACATGTGCTGAAGTTGAATACTCCTGGGAGGCCGCTGAGGATGCGACCATGACCGTCAGACTGAGAAACAAGAGAGTTTATGAAGAGGGTTTGGATAAACCGGAGAGAGGAGGGGGAAGATGGATGAGAACAAGAACCAGGGAGAAAAGAACAGGAAGCTCGAGAGTGAAGGAGAAAGACAGGAAGAGCGAGGGGGGCTCTCAGGATGGAGTGTGTTTCTTGGAGATGCTCAGGATGGATCATTGTTTAGAGATGGTCACTAGGGAGGTGACACAGAGGACCAATGGAAAAGAAATGAAGGGGAGGTAAGTACACTTGCCTCAAGTTCACCAAACAGCTTATACGTCTGCTGAGACAAGTTCCTCTATTTATTCATGTGGGCAAGAAAGAAATGTCTTTTCGTTGTTGTTTACTTGTGTAAACAAGTGAATGAATCAAAAACAGAGTGCATTAAGAAAATCTTGGAAGTTTAAAGCCTGAATTTTCCGATTCATATATGGAAAAAACACTGTATATGCTATATTTGACATGTTATGTTTGCTCTAAGAGTTAATTTATATACATGTCTAACGTGCCGGCTGCATGACAGAGAGAACTGCATGAGATGGAAAAGAAAAAGCTGGTATCCTCCAACAAGCCTGCCTCCCCCGCCATCGTGCAAGATGCTCCTTCAGTCGGAGGCTGTGCCACCTCTTGACTTCATTTTTTAGGCCTTTGTCAAAGTACAGCATCCTGCCGAGTAAAGGAGAAAGAGGAGCAGAGCAGGAAAGATGGGATAGAGACAGATGAGAGGAGTTTTTGTTGCTCCTGCTGTGGATCAGAGAATGATTTATCATCAAATAAAAGACATGTCCAGCACCTTCTTCACCCTTAAACATTCACACACACACACACACACACACAGAGTCCTTTTTCACATCACACACATCTTAAAAGCCATACAGTACCCCCCCCCCCCCGGCATTGTCTTTGCCCCATCACCCGCTGTTTCCTTCTGATCTCCCTCCCTTTCCATCAATCACTTCATCTCATGCTTGCAACACCACCTCCATCCATCATGCCTTCCTCTCTTCTCCATCCACTTTTCTTTTGTCTCCATCAACCTATCTGTCCCTCCATCCATCAGCTGGTACAGTGCTAGTGTTTTGACAAGGGCATGGTCATAGGTTAGCCAATACATCATTACTGTTGGCTGCAGCTTGAAATGGCTCTGCAATCAGATTTTTTGGGACCTAAGTTTGTAAAACACAACCTATACGACAAGTACAGGTATTTGCTTGAAAGGAGCAGAGGGGAGCTGGGGGTAGTGGTTACATTTTGTAATGTTTTTAGATACATCTATAATATATTATAAAACTGAATAAATGCTGACATAAACCAGGCTAAACTTTAATTAAAGACAAATGTTTCTGTTTGGTGCAGCACAGTGGTGTGGTGGTTAGCACTGTTAGCACCGTGAAACTTCGCCTTTCTGTCAGTGTACAGAAGTTAAACTACACACTTGAGATATATCGGTATTAGAAAAAGAAGTGCAGTGTAAACAGGATTTCTCAGAGAAATCCTGCTCTAGTAAAAGAAAAAAAATCTGTCGCCATGAAATAAATGTGTACACTTACAGAAGAGGTCTGGTAGCTTACATCCCAGGATGACCTGTCATTATAAAATAAAACGTTTTTGTTTATTCACAGAAAACCAAATTTGTAATCAATATGGACCCATTGTTAAAAAAACAGAATGGTTTCTGTTTTGAATGTTCTCCTTGTATTTGCATGGGTTTTCTCAGGTACTCCAGCTTCCTCCCACAGTCCAAAGACATGCAGTTAGTGTGGTTAGGTTAACTGGTAATTCTAAATTACCCAAAGGAGTGAATGTGAGTGTGAATGGTTGTCTCTCTGTGTTAGCCCTGCAACAGACTGGCCACCTGTCCACAGTGTACCCTGCACTAGGACAGGCCACAGTTCCACCCCCCCCAAACCCTAAATAGGTGAAGCGTTTTCTGTTTTCTTGGCTCATGAAAACTCTGCACCACCAACTTTTCCCAGGTTAGCCAAACAGCAAAAGCTTCACACACTTGAAATCTCCAGATGCAATCATTCGTTTTCACCGAGGCTCTTTAACAAATAACTTCAGCGGCTCACTTACAGCAGTAAAAGTTGAGCTCATCCAGCACAAACACAGGTACACTTACACCACTCCATCACCCATACAGATCGATGCTCTTTGATCCACACCGATTATCCAGAGGTCGAACTGATCAGGGATCAGATAAATGCTGCAACAGCTCGTTGCACATTTTGATGATTGTGTGTCCTGAAATTACAGGTGCCACCGTTCTCCTGACATCACTTTAATGATGCGGGAAGAACGGAGGATGACTTTGGTGTAATTTCAGTGCCACTTTAAGAGCCATTATCAGAAGGGTCAGAACCTGTGCAGGCGAGCTCCGCGGACTCCGTTGATGTAATATCACATATGCATTTCACAGGGAATGCAAATGTGGCGAGACTGTATTTCAAACCTCTACTGAATCTGTCTTGATTCTTTGACATTGCCCCTTGGACACATTAGTGGTACTGGACAGCATCTGTCTAAGATGTGTAACGTTTCTATTCTCCAAGCACACTGTGGCTTCTCGTTGAACTCGACGATGTATTTTGTCTTCATTTGTTAAAAATCTTTTGGATTCATGAAATTGTCTTAAAGCAATAATCACCAGAAAGCCATCGTTTTTCTTCTTCACCGGGGAATTGTGACACATTTCGACTCACAAAACTTACAAAGAGACAGACAGAGAAGGAGCCTAAGTAATTACCACCCTCTTCCCCTCAAGAGCTCTCTCCTCCTTGCTCTCCCCCTCCCTCCTTTCACACCCCTTCTTCACCCCTGGTCTCCTCCTGGCTCTCCCTCCCCTCCCCAGCCCGCTCCTTCCCTCCCATCAACCATCTCACCCGTCACCTCCTTAATCTCTCCCCCTCTCTCTCTCTGCCCCTAATTTCCTCCGTCACCCCCGTGGCCCCCGCCTGTTTTCTGAGGATGCTCTTCTAACACACACACACAAAAACACACACACACACACACACACACACATTTGCGTCTGTGATTCACATGCAAACATGCATTATTCATGTGGACACGCACGCAAACACGGACACAAGTAAGAAGTGCAGGAAGAGCGGATGTAAAGATTGTTGTTTGGAAGAAAACACAGAAACACGCGTGGTACAAAGGAGCACCCTCACAAGTCTCTACACGCATAATCAGGTAATGGAGGATGATTGGGGGCAAGATGGGGGTGGCAGCTAAGACGGACCTGATGACTCAAGTAACCACTCAGAGCGCAACGTTCGCATGAACTACTCAAAGCCCTTCACAAGAGCTTGATTGCCTTCTGGAGGAGCGGTATATGTGTGCATTTATGTATGTGTGTGTGTGTGAGAGCAAAGGTGAGAAAGACAGTGAGGAAAAACTGGGATGCAGAAGAGGCAGAGAAAGAAGTTGTCTTCCACCACAACCATCCCCTCCTCCTCCTCCTCCCTTTCCCTCTCTTTTCTGCGTAGTACAGTACTCGGCAGAAATCCTTGATGGAAGCGATTGTCCAATTCAGCCTTTCACCTGAAGAGACCACTTGAAGAACAATGCAGAAATTGATTAGAAATAGAATTCAGTGTGCACGTGCAGCCGTGCTTGTGTGTCACGCATCAGCGCTGGTTGAAGTCAGTCGAGGGACAAGCCAGTGCACGAGTTTGGTAGCGTGTTTCACAAATCTACGATTCTCCGAGGAGCAAAGTTCAAACAGAAACAATTAAATGCAATTCTGTTGTTCCAGCTAGCACCATAATGTAGTTGTAGAAGAAGAAAAAAAGATCTCTTTATGCAAAGGATGAGTGTTTCTGTTTGACGGTATGAATTTAAATAAAGCACTGTTTCTCCTTTCACTCTAAGGTTTATCGGTAACACTATAACAAGAAAAATTAAGAACTGAAAAATAACCAGTTCAGCTGTGGATCGAGGTTCTTTTATAAATACAAAATGATGAGAAAAAAATAGGAGAATAAGAAAACACCGGGACCTTCGAGGCAATGATTTGGTTACGTCAGGATGGCATTCATGAACCTCTCAGAGAACATGCAGCACATGCGACTGCCTCACTGTCCCTGCATCGCATAGACGTGCAGCATCTCTCCAGGCACACAGTACATATCGGCCTGTATCTCCCTGTTTTGTTACAGCTACCTGTAGTATTTTGTCTAGTCACTCATTGAAAAAAAATTAAACATGGAGGGGAAAAGGAGAAACGCAAGAAAGTGACAAAAAACAAGTCAGTCAAAAACAATATAGATTAAATATGCACACATATCTGCTGCTGACATTTTCAATGTTTCACCACTGTACACAGGTACACATTTGTGGACAGCAACACAACTTTTGTACTTTGACTCTGTACAGGTTTTAACAACAGTGTTGCATTCAGTGTTAACAGGTATTACAGCCTTACAAAGGAAGTACTCACAGAGCTTCACTTGGTCCACATTTTTTCATGTTACAGCTTTATTCCATCTAAGATTCGATTTTTTATTTTTCACTTTAAAATTGAACTCTGATGCTTCCTGTTTCCACTGATCACCTGTCTGTTCATCTGTTTCTACAGCTTTATCCACCTGTGGCACCTGTGGAAAAACAAGCACCTGTCTTGGACAAACCAACGCAGGGAGTCCAGGAAATTGTCTGTAGACCTCAGAGACAGGATTGTATCAAGACACAGAGCTGGGTTCAGAAATGTTTCTGTAGCATTTAGCACTGAGATGGAGATGCATTCTCCATCATCCATAAATAGATTGGGCTTTAGTCAGTGTGGTGACCAAGAACCCGATGGTCACTCTGATAATTTATATATTTTCAGTTATTGTTCTCTTCCCATCAAGTTAGATTAGGATCTGGTCTTGTTAACCCAAAATATCCTTTTGCCAAGAGTTGCTTCTAGAAGGACTGACTTAGGTTTCTTTCCACCCCAAGTTGGAGGAAGCACAGAAAAAAGTGCTTGTGTGAATGGGTGAATGAAACATGTTGTATTCATGAAGTATTCAGGTAGAGTAGAAGCGCTATATATAAGAACCAGTCCATTTACCATAACCATGTGATCACATTCAGGACACAAAAGTCCTGTTTCTGTGAATTTTGAGTGTCCTTGCTCTGTGACATCTATAGTGGTCCTTGAATGGACCATCAGTGACAACTCAGTATTTTTCTATCACACATATCTTTACACCTGTGCCGTCTATATAGTGTGCCTAAAGTCATCTGTGTGATATAAGCACAGACTGTTGGTCTGAACATCAAAAGCAAAGTGTTACAGAGAAGGGAAGCGCTAAAGAAAAGGCCATCAAAAGTGGAAAATAAGTTAAAGCGGAGCGAGAAGAAACAAATAGATGACAAGCAGAAAGCAAGGTGAGGAAGCACGGGAGAGGGATGGCAAGATAGATAGAGGAGAGATGAGAGGAGCGATAGCACGATGGACGCCTGAAGGACGCGTGTACTTCGATAACAGATAGCATCGGAGAAGATGCAATCGCTCGGCACCACACACTGTTAATGGACAGCAAATGGAGCCAAAGGTGTGTGTATACAGTATTTATATACTTGTGTGTGTGTGGTTTCTATATACTTCTATATATTCCTTTCTTGATGGCAGTATATACAGCTTGTCTGTGCCAACTCCTGAGCCTCTTTTACCTCACCATTTCACATTTTATTCACCCTACATCTGTCTTTTTCCTGCCGAACCTGCTTTCAAGCCATTATGTGGCTATTATATCACAAATGACTCATTCCAGAGAACAAGAGAACGAGCGGGAGAGGAAGAGGGGGAGAATTATCTAATTGAATGAAATCATTTCTCCAAGTTGGCAAACTGGTTCAAGTGCTATTAAGTTGTTCACGGGCTCGCATTAGCTCTGTGTCTCTCTCTGCAAATGTTGGTAGTTGCAGGGTAACAAAAGAAAATTGTCACTGGCTAGATGTGCTTGGGGGCTCGTCAGAGCCTTTCACAGACACACACACACACACACACACATATACACACACTCAGGCACATCCATCAGCCAATCATGTGGACAGATGGGTCATCAGCTCTCTAATTGTGTGATTGGCTAAAATCAGCAGCAAAGGATGCACTAGGTGGCTGGATGACACATTAGGTTTCTTTCCATGTAAACAGGGATTTTGTGTGTGTGTGTGTGTGTGTGTGTGTGTGTGTGTGTGTGTATGCATATGCTAGTGAATCTGTGACTGCATGCAATGAATGGCAAAGATACACTTTTGTAGAGTAAAGAGAAAGAAACTGTCCTCCACCACAGTGTCACATAAAGAAACAGAGACAGATATACTGGCTGACTGACTTGTGTCTGTGTGCACGTGTGTGTGAGAGAGTGTGTGTACTTATGCTTTTGTCCATGCAGAAAACGGGCCAAAACACATTAGAGCACATCTGTCCACTCCACACCCACTCCTCATACTCCTCATTCCCATTCTGAAGAGCTCTCTCACTCTTTGTCAGTCTGTCCGTCCATCCCAAAATTTTCTTCAGTGAATTAAATCCGTGTGAAGTGTCATTGTATTTTAAAGAGGATGTAGGTCACATGACGAGCAAAGTTCTTTTTGGATTTCTATTTCTCCTCCTCTGCTTTTCCACCCTTTCCCTGAAAATAAGGCGGTGGTTGCTCAAGACGTGAGGGGAGACGAGCTCACTGCTGGCAAATCACGCGTCGGTCCTTTAACTGTAATTAGGTGCATATTGTGTTGAATTATTTTGCTAATGCCACTTTGTGTTGGTATGCAGCGTACACTATATTTTATTGTGTATGAGATATCCTGGCACTGGTGAATGTCTCTCTCATTTCTTTCTTTTTAAAAAATAAAAAAATAAAATAAAAGTATAATCTAGTATCAGCTCTCTCTGTTTGCTTAAATTAAAATCAAGCTGCATCTTCCTGTGCTGAGAAGCTGAACTACTAGTGCAGGATATCCAGTGGTCGTTCGAGGCTGGCTCTGGAACATAGTTCATCCTCGTAGCCTTCCATGGTAAAATGCCAAATTTGAAACCAGGTGGCTTTGCCTCAATTACTTTTTGTTTTGGAGGTTATGTATCGGAATTTCAGGAGCGGAACCACGCTTCCAAACATGCTCCTTCCGGTTTTCATCTACATAGGTTCCTCCAGGTTTGCAAGCTGTTCATTCTCGTTTACGTGCCCCACCCTCCCTGCCTCCTGCCTTGTTCTCAATTCTTTAACTTCTTCATTTCTATTTAGTGCATGGGGATCTGCCAGGCCTGGGAGCCATCGCCAGTCCCCTACAAGGCCTTCCCCAAACCACAGCTCAATTCATGTAAAAGCATTCACTTTTACCTGCTTAAACTCTGTCAAACCTAAAATGAGGACGTGGGCCCAGCTAGTGAATTAACCTTTATTTTACAAGGAATTACAAGGAAACTTGAGATTAAGAAAGCCAAGCAGCATTAGTCAAATGTGTTGTCAAAGCACCTTTTAAAGTTTTAAGGTGCTGCATGACTTTTGTTGTAGTTTATAATGGTTACAGAGGCTGGAGCTCCTGGTAAAAACCCGTGTAAGCAGGGGGGAGAGCATCCATATTCCACACAGAGGGGACACAACGATGCTAACCACTTCTGAACCGTGCTGCCAGTCTGAGCAGGTGTTTCACCTCAACCTTTCTGATGTGCTTGTGGTGATGGTACCTTTTAGAACGCCTTTAATAAAATTATCTAACAAATAATGACTTGCTGTGTGGTTTATTGTACTGACAGCCTAACTGTCATCCAGCTTTGGTCAGGTAAATTCAGGTACTTTCTTTAAATGTTATTAATTAATTAGCAAGTGACCGCACAGTTCATGGCGCTGCATGTTAGCCAAGCATGTTAGCCAAGCATGCTAGCGTCCAAAAATGGAGGAGCACTTTGTTTGGCTGCAAAAACAAAATGTCAATAGCTAAAATGTTGAACTTAGAGGCTTGAGGCTTTATTAAACAACACCACTAAGGCTGTCTTTTATAAGCACCTTAATTGCTCATTAACACAAATACCTAATCAATCACAGAGAAGCAACCCAATTAATTTAGGCACTGACCTTGTACATTTCAAATCAAATCAAAATTTATTTATATAGCACATTTAAAAACAACAGTTTCGATCAAAGTGTTTCACAGTTTAGGAAATAAAGAAAATAAGACAAATTTACCAAACAGCAACACAAGACATGACAAACTTACAAGCCAACCAAATGATAGTCAAGCTATCTTAAGTCAGAGCCAAAGTGAAACGATGGGTCTTTAAGCGAGATTTAAAAGACTGAATAGACACAGAAGAGCGAATGGCAATAGGGAGATTGTTCCACAGTCTAGGAGCTGCAATAGCAAAGGCACAATCACCTCAGCCTAGTTTTCAGCCTAGACTTAGGTTGCATTAACACTTGGTCAAGACAACCCTGATGTTCAAACTGAGCATCAAAATGGGGAAGAAAAGAGATTAAATGTGTTAGGAGCTGGGACAGCGTGTGCGTTTGTGTTTTTTGTTGTTTCCTTTTTTGAAGCTGGCAGGCGTGGCTGTGATCCTCAGGGTTTCCCAGACACACCTGTGGAGCATCACGAGCTATTTGAGGAGCGGCGTGGCCTTCGGGTGTCGGATTATTGTGTCAGCCTCAGTGGTGACGAGTTTGCCGTCTTTTATGTTTGACTCTGTTTATCAAGGTGCTCGACTCACTCTGGTGCCTCCATTCTGGACTGGTATCGTCCAACAAGCCGGAGGCGTACAAGCACCAGCACTATCATCGAACCCTGCCTGTCTCCGCCGAGGCCTCCTGCCTCACATACCTCGCTTAAGTCCTCTGTTTCCCCTCCAGATAGTTTGAGTTCCCCGCCATTGTGCTGCATTCTGTATAACTTGTTCTTTCACTGTAAATAAACCTGTTTCACTACTGTCGTGTTTGAGTGATCTGACACCTGGGCCCACTTTTGTCACACCTGACAGAATGTATCATGGTTGTTGATCTGAATATTTCAGAAACTGCTGATCTACTTGGATTGTTCCACACAACCATCTCTGAGGTTTACAGAGAATGGTCTGAAAATTTGAAAATATCCAGTGAGCGGGAGTTCTTTGGCAGAAAATGTCTTGTTGATATCAGAGGTGAATAGAATAGAATAGAATAGAATAGAATTCAACTTTATTGTCATTGCACATGCACAGGTACAGGGCAACGAAATGCAGTTTGCATCCATCCAGAAGTGCTTTAGTGATATAGATATATTACAATATATATTAGCAATAATATAGATATGTGAGTATATTACAGAAATGGGTCTATTATGGTATGTTATAATGTACACGGTATGAAGTATGTTATGAATATTCTATAACTATGAGTATGTACAGGCTGTAGTGAGTACAAGCTATGTACAGGCTATGAACAGGATATAAATATAAAATAAAAAAAACTATACAGAAATCTGAGATATACAGTTATACAGAAATGTGAACTATGCAAGTTATAAACAGTTGTAGGATTAAAAATTATAGTATGATTATTTACACAGAACTATACAGTAGTGCAGTTAAGATCAGTGCGATATGTGGATAATTTCTACAGAGGCTATAAAGTGCTAGTGGTTGTGAATGGTGGTTCAGTCCATGTTATTATTGTGTGTTTGAGGGTACGGTTGTCCATTGTGTGTGTGTGTAGGTGGTTGTGGGTGTGTGTATGTCCAGTCCATGAGTTTAACGTGGGTCAGATGTCAGGAGGCAGAGTTCAGGAGTCTGACAGCTGTGGGGAAGAAGCTGTTCCGGTACCTGGTGGTCTTAGTCCGGAGGCTCCTGTAGCGCCTCCCAGAGGGCAGGAGGGTGAAGAGTCCATGTGATGGGTGACTGGGGTCTTTGATGATTTTCCCAGCCCTTTTCAGACACCGCTTCCTGTAGATGTCTTTTATGACAGGAAGTGGTGCTCCGGCGATGCGCTGGGCAGTTTTCACGACCCTCTGCAACGCCTTCCGGTCCGAAGCAGAGCAGTTCCCGTACCAGACTGTTATACAGTTGGTCAGGATGCTCTCGATGGTGCAGCGATAGAAGTTCACCAGGATGTCTGAGGACAGGTGGTTTTTCCTCAGAGTCCTCAAGAAGAAGAGGCGCTGGTGAGCCTTCTGGACCAGCTTGGAGCAGTTGGTCGTCCAGATGAGATCCTCGGAGATGTGGACTCCCAGGAACTTGAAGCTGCTCACACGCTCCACAGCCGTCCCCTTAATGTGGATGGGTGGATGTGGGTCAGCATTCCTCCTGTAGTCCACGATGAGCTCCTTGGTCTTCTCGGTGTTAAGCAGGTTGTTTCTGTCGCACCACTCAGCCAGACGATCCACCTCCTCCTTGTAGGCGGCCTCATTGTTGTCACTGATGAAGCCAATCACCGTGGTGTCATCTGCAAACTTAATGATGGTGTTGGAACCATCAGCAGGTCTGCAGTCATGGGTGAAGAGGGAGTAGAGGAAAGGGCTCATCACACAGCCTTGTGGTACACCGGTGTTCATTGTGATTGTAGATGAGCAGCAGTTATCCAGCTGGACATGTTGGGGGCGGTTGGTCAGGAAGTCCAGTAACCATTTGCAGATGAGGGAACTGATGCCCAGGTCTGTCAGTTTCCTGATGAGTTGTTAGGGGTGGATTGTATTGAATGCTGAACTGAAGTCTATAAACAGCATTCTGGCGTATGTGTTGTTGTTGTCCAGGTGTGAGAGGACAGAGTGCAGTGCGATGGAGACTGCATCCTCTGTGCTCCTGTTCTGGCAGTATGCGAATTGGTGGGGGTCCAGGGTGGGGGGGAGACAGGATTTGAAGTGTGCTAGGACCAGCTGCTCTAAGCACTTAGTGATGATGGGGGTGAGTGCTACTGGGCGGTAGTCATTGAGGCAAGATGGGTTGGAGTTTGTGGGTATCGGGACGATGGAGGTGGATTTGAAGCAGGCCGGTACCACAGCGTAGGCCAAGGACAGGTTGAATATGTCTGTCAGCACTCCTGCAAGCTCCCCAGAACACGCTCTGAGAACACGCCCGGGGATGCCATCAGGACCTGCAGCCTTGTGGACATTGATCCTGCTCAGCACCGCTCCTACATTGGTGGGGGAGAGAGTCAGAGGTTGGTGGTCTGGCGTCATGTCTGTTTTGGTTGTGGTTGTGGGGTTCCCTCGCTCAAAACGAGCATAAAAGTTGTTGAGCTCGTTGAGGAAGGAGACATCAGAGGATGCGGGGGAGGGTTTGGTGGTCCTGTAGTCTGTAATGGTCTGGAGTCCTTGCCACATGCGTCGGGGGTTGGAGTTGGAGAAGTGTTCTTCTACCTTCTTTTTGTAGTGGTGTTTGACTTTTTTGATGCCCTTCTTTAGATTAGCCCTGGCTGTACTGTAGGCGTGTGCATCTCCTGACCTAAAGGTGGTCAGCCAGACTGCTTTGAACTGCTGGACGCTTCTTACAACCAAGGTATACAGACTCCATCAAAACTGGATGTCCATCCCTTTATGACCACAGTGCTGCTTCCAGCAGGATAACACAGCATGTCACAAAGCTCAGATCGTCTCAAACTGGTTTCTTGAACATGACAGTGAGTTTACTGCATTCAGATGGCCTCCACATTCACCACATCTCAGTCCAATATAGCAGCTTTGGGATGTGGTTGAACAGAGGATTCCCATCAGATATGCAGCATCTATGTGACGCTATCATGTCAATACAGATCAAAATCTCTGAGGAATGTTTTTGTTGCCTTGTTGAATCTATGCCATGAAGGTCCAACCCAGTAAGAAGAAGGTATACCTAAAAAAGTGGCCAGTGAATGTAGATAAAATGGGTTTAGTAAGCTGTATGTACCTCACTAGAATCATTTTTACTGTAGGTCGATGTAGCTGCCTTGCTAACAAATGAAATGTCAGCCGCCTGCGGTGAGCACACAAAAGACTGATGGCAGAAACCCTGAACTTCCCGCCTCTTCCATTTAAAACTACTGGTTCAATTTAATGCCAGTACAGTATAAAGATCCACTAACAAAGACTCGGATGTGATAGAAACTGGATGCCAGCTGTCGAGCTAAATCCAATCCAGTTTAGTGTCACAGAAAAGGTAAATAGATCATTTTTAGCATCTTTGAAAACATCAAGTGTGTAAAGCAAGTATATGCTGAGGTAAAAATGGCACAGGGACTTCCCTAACACTCTCTCTCTCTTGCACACACACACATAAAAGGCCCTTCCTTGAGTTTATTGATTTGTCTTTTACTCAAGATTCTCATCTCTAATAAGTGCCATTTACCAAAGGGATTACTTCGTTATCAAGTCGATGACTGAAGCAAAGAGCTCACATACTTGGAAGCTGTGCACATGCGAGTAACCGCGTGTTTGCAAATAACACATCCGCATCTATCTAATCACTGCCATTTTTCTGTTTTTTTTCTGTTTTTTCTACTAATTCCTCACTTAGCCCGCTCTTAGTCTCCTTCTCCCTCATTGTGTCTTTATTTCAGATGTTGGATTTATATGCTGTTACATCTAATTCAGCGCGCTTCTGTCTGTCTTTCTTTCCCTCTTTCTCGCTCCCCGTGTTGCCTCGTAATTAAAGTGCACTGATATATAATTACTGTGCATATTTACCTCAAGTCCCATCTCAGTGAATGGGAAGCCTCTCCCCCTCTTTTGTCGCTCTGCATTATCAAATGTTATTATTTGCATCCCGTTCAGCTTCTCAGCCATCCACTCATTAAGTCCACAGCTTTGAGAAAATTAATGACCCCATATGCAAATTGAAAGAAAAAAAGAGAAAAAGAAATAGAAAAACATAAGCTTGCCTCTAAAGCAGTATTTGCGCGGCTGCATATTACCAGAACTGTGTGTCTCCAAGAGTGTGTGATAACATCTTCTTTTTCCATCCCTAGCACCCATAAACGCACTGTCAAAGTTCTCTGCCTTTACTAATGGCAGTATTCAAGGAAACTTCAAGTTCACTTCATCTCATAATAGTAACTAGTGAATATCCCTTCAAAATTGCAGTAATAGATAAATAGAAAGGTGCTGACCTTGGTTTGGTCCTAAACAGACAGAGCTGTGCCTTTTATGAAAATTGTTGCAGTCTTGTAAGGGGTCACCGATGGCAGAAAAAAACTAATTAACTTTTTTTTTTCTTTTTTATTCTCGTTGCTGTTCCAATTAAAAGAAGATGTCCAACTTTCAATAGGGTTTTCCAGATTTTTTTGATTACGTTTCTTTACAAATTCCGTAATTGCTCTTCGATCACGGAGGTCATATTTTATTAAACCCGTCTCTGATTCAACAACTAATAAGAAAATGATGTATCTCCTACAAAACAGACGGCCACAATGACTGATGTAGACAATGACAGCACTTCATAAGTTTATGATTTTTTTCTTATTTGCACACATTTGTTCCTGCTTTTAAGCTGAGCATTGTAACCTTGTTGTGTTAATTAATTTGCATTTTAATCGTGGTTTTCATAGACATAGATGACATACTAGGGGTGGCTGTAGCTCAGGTGGTAGAGCAGGTCATCTACTGATCGGAAGGTTGGTGGTTCGATCCCTGGCTTCCCCTAGTCTGCATGCCAAATATCCTTGGGCAAGATACTAACCCCAAATTGCTCTCCGATGCATCCATCGGAGTATGAATGTGTGTGAATGTTAGCTATAAAGCACTTAGAAAGATGTGCTTGTGCGAATGGGTGAATGCACAAGTTGTGTAAAGCGCTTTGAGTGCTCAGATGAGTAGAAAAGCGCTATATAAGAACCAGTCCATTTACCATACTGATAATAGCTCATTTAAAATGACAATTGCCAAACTTCGGAACGCCAAATCTTTTGCTTCCAAGATGAGCTTCACCTCAGATATGCATGCTTATTTACTCCTTTAGTTTCTTTGCTGGTAGCATAGTAATAACTCCATCATTTTTACTCATTTGTCTGCATTTCAGCAGCTACATACCTTCACTTCTGTGGTCTTCCAGCATTATTTGAAATGAGGCTTGTTTGTTTCTCCCCCCTTCATAGGTTGCAAACCTTCTATCCAAACTCACAGTAATTGATAGATGTGTTAACATATGTAGTAGCAATGATAACAAATATAGTATTTATCTTTTAAAACACAAAGTTAAGGACAATAAGAAGCATACTGTAAATGCACTGGTTCTTATATAGTTGTTGAGCTCTCAAAGCACTTTACACAACATCACTCATTCACAAAAACTCTTTTTTTCTATGCTGGAGTGCTTTCTATCATTCACACAACCCAGTATCTTCCCTAAGGATACTTAGGCATGTTGACTGGAGCAGCCAGGTGTCACGATCCTGGGTCTTATGACCCAGTGTTTTGAGTTTTAGTTCTTTTGATGTTTATAGTGTTTGTTTAAGCTTATTAGGTTTCTTATGTTCATTTGCTTATTAGCTCCCCCTTGTGTTTTCAACCCCTGTGAAGTCTCCCTTGCCCTTCGTGTGTTTCATGTCTGTGTGTCTTATGTTGTCATGTCTGCCTCTCATGTTTCCTGTTTTATTTTGAAGAGATCTTGTGTTCCTGTGTTCATCGTGTTTAGTTTTACTCTTCCACTGTGACATCGTTATGTTCATGTGTGTCAGCTGTCCCCCATGTGTTCCCACTTCTCTCATTAGCCTCCTGTGTGTATTTAGTCCGTGCGTTCTCATTCAGTCTTCGTCGGATCGTCTGTGTTGTTCCCATGTCAAGTCCTGCGTTCAGGTTTTCATATATATATAGATATGCGCTCATCTTCATTGCCATGTTTAGAGTTTTGTTTGTTTTTCTGCCAGGGTTTTTCATAGTTCGTGCTTCCTTTCTAGTTTACCCAGTTTAGGTTATTGCTTAGTTTGCATTGTTTTTGCCCTTTTATTTTTTACTGTTCTGTCTGCCTTAATAAACAGCTCATCAGTTAAGTTTGAGTTTTAGAATGTATGCACCTGGGTCCACTCTTCACACTCCACGCAGTTTGCCTCGGCAAACTGTGACACCAGGGCTTGAACCACCAACCCTCCAATTAATAGGTGACTGGAGCTTATCCCAGCTACCATAGGGTGAGAGGCGTGGTACACAGTGGACGAATTGGCAAAAATTCAATAAATGAACAGTGTAATATACAAAGCTTATGTAAAAATCCAGTTAAACAAGTGTATTGACAGCTGACAAAAAGCTGATCCCACACTGTTAGAGTCAAATAAATGAAAGGCCTCGCACATACAGGCTATAGCAACCTCAGGTTGCTAGGGAAAATATGTATTTTCTAACCAGTTGCTTGCATGTTTTTGGTGAAATGGTTTTGAAAGCAGGTACTGCACCACATACATCCCTGTGATTGTTCTGGTCACTACCAGATTGCCACAGGAGCCTGTAGTTTGCATGGAAGATGCCGATTTGTCTGCAAACACTTGCTCACTACTCAACCTAAAAAAGTGTGACTCAACCTGAAAGTATGCTGTTTGCCTTCAAAATAATTGCTGGTTTCTGTGATAATCCACAACTTTTACTTTGAAGGCGAACAGTCTCCATTTTTCATTAAGTAGTTGGTTAGTAGTTGTGTTAGCAAACATGTCCTTGTCTTCCATACCTAACCAAGCAGTATCTACAAATACACCTACAAATTATCCTGCAACTGTGGGAATCTGCTAGCACCCAAAGCAACCACATGAGGTTACTGTGACTGATTTCCTGTGATTGCCAGGAACCTCCAGGAAGGGCAATACACATTTTCCCTAGCAACCAGAGATTTCCAGTAGGACTGCTGACTATTTTCTATGTCTTGTGTGAATGGGGTATTAACACATTTATGATCTAAATAATCTGGTAGGTATCCTCAGTTCAAATTGCTGAGGTAAACAGGGGAAAGGTCACAGAGGGAAAACACATAGTTATTAAATTTAATGTCTCTTGCACCGCTGATTCAGTCAGTGCACAGTCTCTCTCCAGTCTCACACGACTTGGTGCTGGGATGGCCGATGGTGACGTGTGGTTTTACTACTTCAGCAGACATTGCATGAAAGCAAATGCAGAAAAAGGGATAAAAATGAAATTATTTAGCAAGTGAAAGGCACACAAAGCTCTGGTGGAGTTACTTTGTGTGTGTGTGTTTATAAGTAGTTTTAAACCTTGTGATCCACAAAACAGCATAAGAGTAAAAGAATAAAAGAAGAACTGACTGCGTTACAGCACCCGCTGCTTCTTGAGAGTAAAAGCGATATGCGCTTTCACGTCTTTTTTTTAGCGACTTTTTGTAGAAAAAAAGTCGCTAGGGGGTCTGAAAACTCGCTAAATATAGCGACAAAGTCGCTAAGTTGGCAACACTGATGGGTCGTTCACGAACGAAATGGCTCTTAGAGCCAGGTCTTTGAAGTGAACGACGCGAGCCGGCTCCTTATTGGGAGCCGTGAGGTTTTGTTTTTTCTTTCTCTCACCTTCTCTCTCGCCCTTTTTTCCGCTAAACTCCGCACGCACGGCCTGTACTTTGCGCTGGGCAGAGGGGGGAGGGGCGTTAGTTACACTTGCAGTAGCACAGGAACAGAGCCAGAGAGAAAGAGAGCCAGGGGCAACAACGTCACATTAGAAAGGTATAGTAATCATCCACAACTATTTTCAGTTGCAGATGATAAAGGATTCAGAAATCATGCAGGCCCATATGACAGAGAATATGCATCTTCTTTTTGTTTTCATATTTTAATTTATATTTAATTGTGTTGTGGTTTGCAGTGTTTTGTGTTGTTTCACGTTAAATTTGTTTAAAAGGAAAAAGCTGAAAATTTAAATAGTTTAAAATTTAAAATGTAAATAGTTGGTTTTTGTATTATATGATTTATTTATTACATTTTATGTGGAGTGAATAAATAAAGTATATTTATGGTGGCCCTTAGAGACAAAGCACGTACAAACTCCAAAACACGTCCGAACTCTGAAGCACGTACAAACTCCAAAACACGTACAAAAGACAACAGAAGTGCTCCAGGATGCTGGGCGCAGTGTTGAGCTTTTGTTACCCAGTGGCTACACAAGCCAGGAAGTATCAACAACAGGATTTGGTGTGTGGTAGTAACAGGTAAATGAACTTTTTTTTAAAATTATTTGAATAAATATGAGTGCTTGTCTATAAATACACAAACAATACACACATGCTTTCAATTGTGTAATTTAAGTGATCTGGGTAGCTCTGTTTTGGAAGTTCAGTTAACACTAGAAATGTGTTTTGGAGTTTGTACGTGCTTTGTCTCTAGGGGCCATATATAAACTTATATAAATAAAACCACTTTTTTTACATTAGTAATTCCTTTTCTGCATAATTTTATATTATTGTTAATGATTAAATAATTAAAGCAACAAAACAACCTGAACCGGTTCGGAGCCGAAAGAGCCGGATCTCTAAAAAGAGCCGGAAATCCCATCACTATTGTTGAAATTTTGTGAGATTTCACCAGGGATTCTGGCATTTCGGGCAAAATAAATTTATATAAAAATTTTTTTTTTCTTCTTTGCAGTAAGTTTTGTGATTATTTGCAGCACGTGTTTTGATTGTCTGCCATCTTTCTTTTCAGCATTCAAGTAGTTACCCGAATGATAGAATTTCATTTTTGGTTTAAAAATATATCTGGTAACTCCGAGAGAGAAAAGCTCATTGTGTTTATACTTTTCATGCTCATAGTTTTGAATGTTATGAATGCAGGACAAGTTGCTTTTAAAGCGACTTGTCCTGCATTGATACTTGATTTTGTATTTTGATACAAAATCAAAATACAAAATCAAGTATCAAAATACTTGATTTTGTGTGCAGAACATGACATTATGTCAATCCCGAGGTCAGTCAGACATAAGTAGTGACAGCACAATAGAGGGAGCGATTGCACCGTGATACTTGTCTCTGTATTGTGGCAGAAAATATCAGAGCTCTCATAAGTGAAGTGGAAGTGAAGATTGAGTTTAGGTGTGATACACTAACTGGTGACATTTCTGAAATGACCGCATTTGATTTAGATGCACCTGCTCACCAAAAGATACATTCAGAGAGGTTAGGGGTTTCATTTATTGCATAAAAATGTTGAATCTCTGTCCCGTTCCACATTTGTTAAATTGAATTCAATAAAATAAAAAATGTATTTAAAACATTTAGCGTGATAATGTTTCATTAGTTGTACACACGAAATTTAGACTGGGTGTTTATACATCCATCAGCCAATCCATCTTTTATGAAAAATAACCCTGTATTTGTATAAAAATATACAAATGTATACGCCCCCCCCCCCCAAAAAAAAGAAAGAATATGAGACATATCAGCATCAACTGTATCATACCATCACCATAATGAGTGACAGAGGTGCAGTAAATGGACTGGTTCTTATATAACGCCTCATTCACCCATTCATACAACCCATTGAGCTGCAGGGTCCATATAAAAAAGTCCAGTCGGTGACCCCACGTAAGCCTCCAGTTGCTATGAAAGAAGTCCATTCCCCTAATTAGGTATTTATAATGCAATTGCATTATTATATTATTATTATTTTGGTTGCTAGAGGTTTACAAAGTCATTAGTAGTTTTTGCAGACTAGTCTGCAAACACTTGCTAAGTAACCAACAAGTGGCAGCAAAACTTGAGAAAGTACGACTCAAACCAGAAGCAAAGCAGAGACTGTTAACCTTCAAAGTCAACAAATCTTACACGGAGCAACTTTTATTTTCAAAGGTGTACCTGTGGTTTGAGTTGCACTTTAAAAAAAAAAAAAAAAATCACTATTGCTTATTGGTTACTTAGAGATTGTTTGCAGACAAGTCTACAAAAACTAGTAATGGCTTTGTTATCCTGCTAGCAACTAAAGCAGTAGCATTATAAATACATGTATACCTGTTTCCAACCACCTGTCAACAACAAGCAACCATTTCCCAACCAGTTGGGGATGGTTCCCCTGAGATCACGGGCATATGAATGCATGACTGAGGCTTTTAGCAATCAGTTTTACAGTAAGTGCCAGCAACCTCCAAAAACACTCACAAGCAGTCAGTGAACATTCATTTTTCCTTAGCGACTGGTGGTTGCTTGTGTCCCTGGGGCCCAAAACAAGAGAATGGGGACTAAAGATCAACTACTAATGTAAATGAAATGAGAAATGAGAAAAATCGAAAAATTCCTTCTCTTCGCTGGGGTGAATATGTTGAAGAAATTCACTGTATAAACAGAACTTAAACTGTAATTATTGCGGAACTTAGGCAACTAATGCCACTGAAGGCTAAGTTCAAGGAAAGTTATGGGTTATTACTGAAAGTTATTCAGTAAAAGTGTATAAATAATAATCAAATAATAAAAATCCCAGAGTTGAAGGTACCCCATCCTTACCAGCTACGGTTTTCTTTCCACTTCATTGCAGACCCTGCTAGTGAACATTAATCATTATGCAGACTGATTGCATATGAAGGAGACACATACCTTTGGTTTTGAATAATTCATTAAATGTAAGTCTGATATCTGCAGCACAGTATTGGACCAAGCAGATATAGAATATGTATAAAAACTAGCTTTGAAGGGGAATTCTAAGGCAACTATTGAGGCTGAAGAGGTTTAAGTGTGTAGGTGCTGCTGTCTCGGGGCCAACAGGTGGTGACTTACCGCTCTCGACCTTGCACCACATCAGATGCAGGCACACACAGAGAGTCACAAATCACTCACACAATCACACACTCCTGATCTTACAGATATACATATTTCACCACAGTTACACAGTAATAGAAAAACCTCCTCACTGTGCTGGGAAGTAAAGTAAGTCGGTGTTTTGTCAGTTTTGATAAATCACCTTAGCGACTTGAAGAGTGGGAAAAAAAGAAGATTGGGTTTTGGGTATGAAGACATTAGAAAAGGTTTTAGTAGTGACTGAAAAAAGGAAAGTAGTGGAACAAAAGAAACAGGGGGCAAAAGAGGAGAGAAAAAGAGAAACATGGTTGAGTAGTGAGTGACAAAATTGCAGTATAACACAAGACAGAAAGAGAATAAAAAGCCCTACAAATGAATACATACTCCAAGGAAGCAGGAATACGGTGAGTGTTTAGTTTTGTTTGGAAAAGCCACAGACAGACAGGCAGACAGCATACATCTCCATACTGATTATGCAGCATCTATTGTCCGATGGTTTGCTAATTATTGCAATGCACAGTGCTCTGCTTTTCAGAAACCATTATGAAGCTCGGATAAGAAGTCTGACCTCTTTCTGTCTGACAGACTTGCTGGTTCTTACAATAAGAGGGGGCAGGGATGGAAAGGGGGAGGAGAGGGGGCTACGTGGCTTCGAAGAAATGGAGGAAGGAAGGTCGCCTCATAAGGGGGAGGGTTGGAGAGAGGTTGAATAGTTTAGTGAAACTGAGTTTTCATTAAAAACAACTATGAGAGACATGGAAACCTTGAAGAAAAAATTATTAATAGCACAAAAGAAATACTATTAGCCAGTTGGATATGTTAGCCACATTATGCTACCTTTACATTTGGGACAACATGGGCTGAAGGCCACAGCACAACGAAAGATGATTGTGGCCCTCTGCAACAAACTTGCACCTGCCTTTGAAATGGTTGCTTCAAAGATAGGGACTAACTCTGCAACTATTCACAATCAGCTTCAAAGTTTGTCTTCAAAGTGACTTTGAACAAGGCAATACGATGGAATGGCATCAAGTGGGCAATTACATCCAATCAACTTCTGATTATATATTGGTTAAATGTAGCTAATCCTTAAAAATCACAAATTTGTGTCATCTTTTGGAAATGTTTTGCCATCTGCATACACAGAAATTACTTAAATACACACACAAAAAAGAAATACTGACATCGATTGCTGTGTTGGCAATCTGTTGGATTTATGAATTAGATGGCAATTATTTGTAGATCTTCACTAATCTGACCACAGTCAGTCTGAGTGGGAACACAACCGTTTGGAGACAGTTTGCCTCCCACCGGGTGACCTGTGCAACTCACCTTCATCAGAGTGTTAGGGTGCTGTACACTCCACATTTGGGTGGCCAGTTGGTCACCACAACTGCTTCCAATCGGTCTCGAACAGAATTTTTTTTTTAAATCCAACCACTGAGCAACCACCTATTTTCTCTAGCTGCATCGAGGTTGTTATCCTAGTTTTATTCTATTGTGACTTCATCAGCCATCAGCTCCACAGGTGAAAAAAATCTCCACGTTTGCTCTCCTTCACTTACATTTGAACTTTGCTTTCCTCACTTCCAGTATGAAGTAATTCACTCAGTGACATAATGTGAGGTAAGAATTTGTTTGTGGTGTGATGCACATGTTATGTTGTAAACTCTTTGGATGTACTTGGGGCAAAAGACTATTTTATTGCATAAAATAGCACTGATCACACCTTGCAGACATGTGCTCTGTCCACAGATTGCGCCACTCTGTCCACCTGACCTGATGAGAAAAAGTCAGTTTTTAACAGAAAAATTTTTTTTTTGACTCCGGCTTGTTATTCTGATGAACCACCTGACTCAAACAGGCTCTCCTCCTCCTTATCCTTAAAGTGCTTTACAATAGTGGTGTGTCGGTCGCGAACGAAATGGCTCTTAGAGCCGGATCTTTGACGTGAACGACGCGAGCCGGCTCCTTTTTTTTCTTTCTCTCACCCTCTCTCTCGCACTTTTTTTTCCGTTTCACTCCGCACGCGAGCCTTGTGTTTTGCGCTAGGAAGAGGGGGGAGGGGCGGTAGTTACGCTCGCAGTAGCACAGGAACAGAGCGGGAGGGAGAGAGGGAGAGAAAGAGAGCCAGGGACAACAACGTCACATTAGAAAGGTATAGTAACCATCCACAGCTATTTTCAGTTGCAGATGATAAAGGATTCAGAAAGTTTATTCATGCAGGTCCATATGACAGAGAATTTGCAAGGTTCGTAAAATTTCAAAATCTCTGGTAGCCCTTCGGGAAGGCATTCTTCAGTTTTTGGTAGCCCAAAATAAATTTAAGTAGCCCGAATAAAAAAGAAAGCATATAATATTGTAAAGTTTTGTTTCCTTTACAATATTATACATTAAAGTATAATATTGTAACGGAAACAAAAATTAATCAAAAAAATTGTTAAAATACAAATCACAACAACTGTATAAAAATTACAATCATCAACTCAAATACTTGGTTCAAATTGAACAGAAATTTCTATGAACGTGTAAGAACTGTGTAGAACATGAATCGGTTCCATCGGATCCTGAATCTGAAATTTCCACTGAAGTCACGGGTATGAAGTAAGTGGAACCAAGATCGAGGCCATTTGCTTTTTGAAGTTTGCAAAGACTGCTAAATTTTGCCAAAGGTAGTTCACTTTTTGCAATATAGCACGCTGTTCTAAACTGCTTTTTCAGGAGTTCTTGTTGTTGTGCTTGGTTTATTTTTAGTATGTTTTTTTTTTTAGCAATTGCTGTTTGTTCTGGGAAAGATACTGCAGACTGGGCAATAATGCATTTCTCATGGGTTCTGATGGGGTCTTTCTTAAAATTACTGGTCCCAGTAACAAAGGCGCTTGTCGACTCAGAAATCAAATGAAACTCACAACACATCTGGCAGAACATTATGTTATTTAGCTCGTCATATTCCAGCCACAGAAATTCTTTTGTCCATGAAACCAAAAAAGCTGCGCTTTCTTTTTGCCTCATAGTCTGATTTGTCATAACTTTTTTGTTTTTATGGTAAGCTTTTCTTTGGCTGCCCCTTCTTCACCCTGACCTGTCTTATTTGGCTCAGCAGAACTAAAATACCAGCGTAAATCCTGCTGCTTTTACACACGTACTCACATAACGGTCAGCGATTCTTTGCGCACTCAACCTCTCACATGTTTAAGCTTGCTGCCAGAGATTTCACTTGTCACGTTTGAATAGTAAGCCAATGAGTGAGACGATGTCAGAGGAATTGGTGCGCAATTAATCGTCACTCACCAATCAGTGCTGCTGCTCTCTACACACCTTTCGTGCGATCACAAAATGAAAGTGAAAGCAAAAAGCAAGCGCAAATTCAAACGCGATTTCAATATGTCACATATTGACAGTGGCTCACCGATGCCAATGACATAATTACTCAGCTACATTAGCAAAAGAATGCAAAAGCATAGACATATATTTTCCTTCCTATGATAGCCTGACTGGAAAGATCGCTAGCCCCGGGACGTCGGGCTAGCAATTTTGCGAGCGCTGATATGCATCTTCTTTTAGTTTTCATATTTTAATTTATATTTAATTGTGTTGTGGTTTGCAGTGTTTTGTGTTGTTTCACTTTATATTTGTTTAAAAGGAAAAAGCTGAAAATTTAAATAGTTAAAAGTTGAAATGTGAATAGTTGGTTTTTGTATTATATGATTTATTTATTACATTTTATGTGGAGTGTATAAATAAAAGTATATTTACGGTGGCCCCTAAAGACAAATCACATACAAACTTCAAAACACGTCCGAACTCTGAAGCACGTACAAACTCCAAAACACGTACAAAAGACAACAGAAGTGCTCCAGGATGCTAGGCGCAGTGTTGAGCTTTTGTTACCTAGTGGCTACACAAGCCAGCAAGTACCAACGACTGGATTTGGTGTGTGGTAATAACAGGTAAATGAACATTTTTTTTTATTATTTGAATATATATGAGTGCTTGTGTATAAATACACAAACAATACACATATGCTTTCATGCTTTCAATTGTGTAATTTAAGTGATCTAGGTAGCTCTGTTTTGGAAGTTCAGTTAAAGCTAGAAATGTGTGTTGGAGTTTGTATGTGCTTTGTCTCTAGGGGCCACCGCATATATTTATATATAAACATATATAAATAAAACCACTTTTTTTTTTACATTAGTAATTCCTTTTGTGCATAATTTTATATTATTGTTAATAATAAATTAATTAAAGCAACAAAACAACCTGAAGAGCCGGTTCGGAGCCGAAAGAGCCGGCTCTTTTTAGTGAGCTGAGCCGAAAGAGGTTCTCCAAAAAGAGCTGGAAATCCCATCACTACTTTACAAACCATAACATTGCAGCTAACAAGTTTATTTTCCTGTTTCATTGAAGCTAGCTAACAACTTTCTGCTAAAGGAAGTGGTTTTCTTTTACATAAAACGAATTGCTGCGAGTACCAGTACCAAAGTGATCCCCTTAGTTTTAGTGTCCTTATTTTCCACTGAATAATTGGTTTTGTTACTGTACTACTTAGCTAACATAAAGTCTGCTAGCTAACAAGTTAGTTAACAAGGCAATGAACCTAGTAATGTTAAGTTCTGAACTAAAAGTAACTCACATTTTCCAGCAAGTTCTGACACTGGTTAACTAACATAAACTTAATGTAAGTCTATTATCTGTGACCAACCAACCAACCCAGTGACGTCGTGCTCTGTACTGCTGTAACAGTCTCTGAAAACTTTACCTTTCAAGACTTATTTCTTAAATCCAGCATCACAGACAGTGTTAAATGTATTTCAGTTTTTGAGAGCAGGGCTCCACAGTGTACATTACACTTTAAATATGCAGTATTTCATTTTCTTGGAATTACTTTATCTTGTAAATTACAGTAAGTTCAAATGGGACATGTAAGCTAGTCACCAAAATCATCTGAATTTGTCATCAGGGAATCAAAACTGATTCCTCGAACTTCAGATATTTTAGTCATTACCAAAAACAGCAACCTCAATCAATCAATCAGAACTTTACTTGTCACATGCAAGTTGCCCTGCAGTGAAATGGGACCCCCCCCCCCCCCCCCCCCCCCCCTTACATACACAACGCAGACATCACATGGGGAGACAGGTCGGGGATCGGTAGTATTACAGAAAAACACTGAAATGTACACTACAATGGGAAAGTCCAAGAGTGAAAAAAGAGACATCTACTAATGCTGGGCTCCTATGGGAGGACAGCATGAGAACAGAAACCAAAAAAACTCCTCTGCACAGAAAGCACATAAATGTCCACAGCACAATATTATGGAGCACGTGACAAGCAACTGGGTAGGGGGTGAGGAGTAATCCCAAGCAAACACAGCAGCCATCCTGCCCTGCAGCTATTTAACCTGCTTGGTCAGTTTGGACCATGGTGCCACTACACAAAGAAATAGTATGCTATAACGGCAGCTGAGATACAAGTGATTTAAAAAGAAATACTCTCCTGGTTGGTGTATTCAAGTGTTTGTTGGAAGTCATTTGATGTGCATTTTCAGTCCATTTAGCTCACTTTAATTGCTTGATGTGCCACATTCAGGAATGCAATTAGATATATTCAGTATCACAAAATTCTTTGCAATGCATGTATGAGGGTAAAATCTGGAGTGTAATTCAAACAATGATGGCGCTGCTGATCCCTTTCACACATACAAATATTTCTTCATCAGAGCGCCACTCAGAAGCATCTGCTCCTGAAAACTGAATGGCTTCCTAATGCAATTAATTAGATTATCCCACTAATGCACCCATTTGAGGTATCAGTTTTGCCCCCCTCATGTCATATGTAAAAGCATTTTTAAAAGGGCAGGAATGGGCACGGCAGGAGGTGGTGTCACTGTTCTTAATTGGATATCTGCCGATACCGATATGAATCCGATATAGCGTATTTTGTAATCAATAAAACAGTTTTTTATAAATATCTTGCTGCATTTTGTATAAGTTTACTCAAATTTTAAAAAACAAGACACTGAAGCTATTCTGTTATACCTGTATGCAAAAAATACACTCCACCCAAAACATTTTATAGTTCAGCAACACTGATCAATGTAATAAATTTCAACCTCCACCATCCTCCCGTTTCTGGTATTTTAAAGAGTACTTACCTACCTAAGTAATAGGGTTGCAAATTCCCAGCAAAAATATTAGGGAAACAAAAAAACAAATGCACAGAAATCAATTATTTTTCTACATTAATTAAATAGATTCAACATCTTCAACAGAATTGCAGACTGCTCAGATGGTACCTTCCCAAAAGAAAAAGTACTGTACTATAGCTTACAAGGGTGTATATTAAACTTATTAATTACTACATACAATAATGGATTTCTATACATTTAATCAGGTGACCACTTTTGTTGTAAGATTCAGATAATTATTTATTCAAAGTTATTAAATCACATAAAGAAAAATATTTCTTTGTGCCCCCCTTTCCCCGTTAATGCCCTACTTGGCCCCCTGGCAAAACTTTGCTAGACCCGCCCCTGCACAGTTACCAGCCGTCAGCTACATAGAGATGGATCCTGGTGTTATTTGTCTCTCAGAAACAGTTCATAACTTCCCTTCAACTCATTCATGTCACCTAAAAGGTAAACCTGTTTCTCCATCACCTGTTCAGCTCTGATGATTCAGTAAGGACATCTCCTGGTTTCATCTTCATGTTTCCCTCTCACCACAGATCCAAACCGATATCATGACCAGCAGCTTCTACAGCCGTTGCTCCAGCAAACATCAGCTGATACTAGAAAGTAATATTAAATACATTCTAACAACAGCTTATCACGCTTAAACGTGTTGCTGTTGTTAATCCGCTGGTCTCCTCTTTCTAGCGCAAAGTGGACGATAAACAAACAAGAAAGATGGGACTTGCAACAGAAAAGCCGATCAGCTGATCATTGATCAGTTTCATGTTTGAGGTAATAACAGGAGAGGGAGGGGGAGTGAATGAGAGGAGATGCAACTGCGGAGCAAAGACAGAATAACTCCAGCTTTGTGTCTATTTTTTAATTCTAGCTGAAGTACGGGACAAATCGCTTCCTTTTCACCTCAATATGGAACTCCGATGGCCAGTCCAGCTGTGGCTCAATATATTAGTGATGGGTCGGTCGCGAACGAAATGGCTCTTAGAGCCGGTTCTCTGACGTGAACGATGCGAACCGGCTCCTTATCGCAAGCAGTGTTTTTTTTACGCTGGGAAGAGGGGGGAGGGGCAGTAGTTACACTCAGTAGCACAGGAACAGAGCAGGAGGGAGAGAGAGAGAAAGAGAGCCAGGGACAACAACGTCACATTAGAAAGGTATAGTAATCATCCACAACTATTTTCAGTTGCAGCTGATAAAGGATTCAGAAAGTTTATTCATGCAGGTCCATATGACAGAGAATATGCATCTTCTTTTTGTTTTCATATTTTAATTTATATTTAAATGTGTTGTGGTTTGCAGTGTTTTGTGTTGTTTCCAGTGTTGGGTAAGTTACTTTAAAATAGTAACTTAGTTACATTACTAGTTACTTCTATCAAAAGTAACTCAGTTACTTCAAGTTACTTGTTACTTTCAAAGTAACTAGTTACTAGGGAAAGTAACTTTGGTTTTACTCAGAATTCTCTTGTTAATGTGTTGCTTCTGTAACTGGATACCCAGCAAGATTGCCAGTCTTCTAGCTTGCTTACTTGCCACAAGTGCACTGTGCACCTACCAATAGAAAGGAAAAGATAATGTGCATTTTTCCACGAGAGAAATCCCACGCCTGGACCATCATTGACTGCTGCCATGATTCTAGCCTACGTCACAGCGTCATGTGCGCCTTTTACATCCAACACAAAAACTGCAGTCGTGGTGCTTTGATTGTACTCAGAACTCGGAAATTCTGCCTTCTGAATAGGAAGATGTAGGTAACACCAGACTGCAGATGAGCTGCTTACAGGGCTGGACTGGGACAAAAAATCGGCTCGGGCATTTTGACTAGAGACTGGCCTGACATTATAGGAAAAATCATAAAGTCTTTGAATGAAAACTGTTGTGACAGTGATGTACACTGTTCTGATGGTACATATGTATCAATCTATCAATTGTTTGTTGTAAGATTCAGATAATTATTTTTTAAAAGCTAGACATTTTAAATGAGAATAAGAAAGAAAAGTATTTCTTTGTGCCCCCCTCTCCCTGTTAATGCCCTACCTGGCCCCCCTGGCAAAACTTTGCTAGACCCGCCCCTGCACAGTTACCAGCTGTCAGCTACCTAAAAAAGGATCCTGGTGTTATCTGTCTCTCAGAAACAGTTCATAACTTCCCTTCAACTCATTTATGTCACCTAAAAGGTAAACCTGTTTCTCCATCACCTGTTCAGCTCTGATGATTCAGTAAGGACATCTCCTGGTTTCATCTTCATGTTTCCCTCTCACCAGATAACCAAACCGATATCATGACAGCAGCTTTACAGCTGTGGCTCCAGCAAACATCAGCTGATACTAGAAATTAATATTAAATAAATTCTAACAACAGCTGATCAAGCTTAAACGTGCGGCTGTTGTTTAACGCGACATCGGCTGGTTTCCTCTTTCTGGCGCAAAGTGGGCGATAAACAAACAAGAGAGCCGATCACCTGATCATTGATCAGTTTTCATGATTGAAGTAGAAACAGGAGAGGGAGGGAGGAGAATGAAAGAAGAAGAGGCAGCTGTGCAGCAAAGACACAGAATAACTCCAGCTTTGTGCCTTTTTCATTGTAGCTGAATTACGGGACAACCCAATAAGAAACGCGTAATATTTTCTCTGAATACCAGACGGAATACCAGGTTGGCAACTCTAATAACTTATGAACAAAATAAAGTTCAACATCATTAACTTCATAGCACCCACCCAGCTGTATAGAAACTCTGTCATGCTAGCTAGTACGCAGTACGGAAAAGTCAGAATAATGAAAATAAACTCCACCTAAACTTGGTTTATATCTGACCCAGACAGACTGTAGGTCATAACTTCTTACCTGAAGTTCACACTTGGACCGGCGGCCGCCTCGGGTCTCTTTTCCTTCTTCGTCCCCTTTCTCTCCTCCACCTGCTGCCTCCACCACTTGCTAATGTTACTGAATCTGTAGAAGCTCCGCGATAGCCACCACACACAGTAACGAGTAACGACCCTATCTAAATCCCAGTAACGACTAACGCGTTCCCGATTTTGGCATAATAACTAGTTACCGTGCTCGTTACCACAATAATAACGTAGTTACTGTAACGCGTTACTTAATAACGCGTTAGTCCCAACACTGGTTGTTTCACTTTAAATTTGTAAAAGGAAAAGGCTGAAAATTTAAATAGTTAAAAGTTGAAATGTGACTAGTTGATTTTTGTATTATATGATTTATTTATTACATTTTATGTGGAGTGAATAAATAAAAGTATATTTACGGTGGCCCCTACAGACAAAGCACGAACTCTGAAGCACGTACAAACCCTGAAGCACGTACAAACTATAAAACACGTAAAAACTCCAAAATACGTAAAATCTCCAAAACACGTAAAAACACATACAAACTCCAAAACATGTAAAAGCTCAGAAGCACGTAAAAACACGTACAAACTCCGAAGCACATAAAAACTCCAAAACACGTAAAAACACGTACAAACTCCAAAACATGTAAAAACTCCAAAACACGTACAAAAGTCAACAGAAGTGCTCCAGGATGCTAGGGGCAGTGTTGAGCTTTTGTTACCTAGTGGTTACACAAGCCAGCAAGTACCAACGACCGGATTTGATGTGTGGTAGTAACAGGTAATTTTTTTTTTTTAATTATTTGACTATATATAAATGCTTGTGTATAAATACACAAACAATACACATATGCTTTCATGCTTTCAATTGTGTAATTTAAGTGATCTAGTAGCTCTGTTTTGGAAGTTCAGTTCATGCTAGAAATGTGTTTTGGAGTTTGTACGTGCTTTGTCTCTAGCCAAACCGAAAGCTCTAAAAAGAGCCGGAAATCCCATCACTACAATATATCAGTTGTTAAGCTTAATGCTGAAATACTATGCAAACATTCAGGGATGAACTTACACACTTGCTTTACTTCTCTGGGATAGTTTTCGCAGAGATAAAATGCCGCAGTTAGGAAGCATGTAGCGAGGCTCCAAATGCTCCAACAGACCACCGACAGGTCTCGCAGACAACAGCCGCTCTATCACGTGACACATACTGCCCCGATGAGCCGAGCTGGGTTATGCCAAGTGAGGTGATTTTATGATAATTCGGATCGGATTACATTTTTATTTCTCTCCGATATCCGATCCAGTAATTTAGGTCAGTATCGGACCGATACCAATACGTAATATCGGATCGGTCCATCTCCAATCATTACACATAATTCATGGACATCTGTGGTTTTTATTTCTTCGCATGCATGGATTTGGATGGGTTGTCAACGACATCTGGAGAGAATTTCGTGTCAGCAACAACCTCTAGAAGTATATTTACTTAGAAAATTAATGACATGTTCAATACTTATTTTGCCCACTGTATTTACAGGCTACATGTATGCATATGTAATGTATATACCTCAGGGTGGTAGCCATGTGGAGCTGACCAGTACTTAAAGAATTGAAGTTTTAAATAACTATTTTAAGCTTAAAAGGTGACATTTAATTTTAAACCTAAAACAAAGTCCTTAGCACCACCTTGTCGTCAATAAGCCTGTATTATGAAAATTGTGCTTATGAAGATTTGGGTTTAATCCTGGATTTTCTGTATCATGAAACTATGAAAGTGGTTGACTTTTACCGTGATGCATCGCCATGGTAACTTGCACACATAGTCTGCACTGGAGCAAGTTATGCTCAAAATAAGGGATTAAAATTTGTTTAATTTGTTTACACCCTTACTGTCCAAAAAGCTTTTAGTAATTTACTTCTCCAGTCACATATAGAAACAAGCTTTCTTATAGAGGGTAGGATGAAGGAAGTCAGATAAGGAAATGATAACCTGGGTGCTTTGAAGTTGATCTACAGTACAGAGCAAGGTGGCTACAGCCTAGGATTTTGGCTTTAGCCACCTTGGTAGAAAACAAACAAAAAAACAGTTGAGCACAAGTGAGGAAAATATTGATGACCCTCAGATGAACAAACAATGCTCAGAGAGATATGAGGAGGCTGGTTTACCAAAGTCAGCTGTTTGGCACATGTAGAAATAGGTGGTGTGCACATGTTTGCCAAGTATCCTGAGTAGCAAAAATCCTGTGAATAAGCAGAAAAAATTATTTGCATAGTAACTCCCTGACTGAACAGCAGGAGCAGACTTAGTGGTTTAATGTAGTTCGTTTGTTTTTTATTCCGAACTTTTTCATCTCTTCAAAAATGAGCCAAATGAGCAAGCCCCCCTCACACAGGCACCCAATACAAAGACAAAGACACACCATGAAGCACTCCATTTAGACCAGTGTCACCACTACACATTGTTCTCCCCCAAGGCTAATGCAGTGTGTGCGTCTGTGTGTGTGTGTGAGAGAGAGAGAGAGGAGGGGGGATAATAGTATTGTTGGTAATGGATGTGAAGGGCTTCAAATTGGATGTTACTAGGACTACAAGGCTTTACTGCACACTTTACATGAACACAATGGAGTGGAAAGACACAGCAGTGGGAGTTTGGAAGTCTCAGATTTTAAAATCAAGGCATACTTTTTTTTTTCAAGGGCCACACGAAGAATCCTCCGGCTATTAGCATTTCAAATAACTTGTTGTAACAGCATTAAAAATTAAAACATTTCAGTCACAAAATACTGCCTTGGTTATTGCCATAGCATCTTTAGCTAAAAAGCGCCATTAAGATAAAAACACCTCTGGTTCCCTTTCAGTACACTTTAGGAAGACTTACTGTTTTAGTACATTGATGCAATTGAATCTGCATGTAAGGTTTCGGCAAGGTTTCTTGTTTGTTTTTTTTTTAAACAATCATACCTATCCAGGTATGATTTTACTGCATTTGCAGTGTGTTTGGGATCATTGTCATTCTGAAAAATGAAGCTGGTTCCAATCAGAAGTTTTTCAGATGGTATTGTATGGTGGATCAAAATCTGCTGGTACTTTTTTGTGTCCATAATTCCATCAATTGTGACAAGATAATTTGGTGTAAATCTCTCAGGTCCCATGTCAGGTAAAACGCTTGGGCACTGAAACGCAAAGCAGGAGATGAAGCATAGCTGAATATGTTTCCAAACCAACTTCATTCTAAGCCAAAGACTAGAAAATATGGTGAAGCATATCTTCCCTTTGGCTTCACCTGCACAAGTGCCGAGGTAGGTCTCCCTGCAGAATTGGTTTTCCCTGTGTCGGGAGCAGCTCTGGGCTCTTCAAATCACGGACAAACAGGATCCCAAAACAGTATCCCACAGTTGTTTATGTTTTTGAACCCATTTTGCACAGAGCGACATTTTTTGAAAAATGTATTGATAGCAATGTTGAATATTATTACACAGGAAAAAACAACTACATGTAAAATAATCACACCGTGACGCCTCTGCCTTTGTAAATGGAGGGACAGTAACTGCGTGTGTATGTAAGCGTGTAAAACCTGAAGATAGAGACAAAATACTGTTAATCTAACTATCTCCCATTCTGCAATTCATCTCATGTAAACGTGGCGCACAGCATGACGTGAAAAAAGGCAAAATACCTTTGACACTGCGTGACGAACGGACGTATTCCTCGTCCACATGTAAATGGGGGGGGGGGGGAATGAATTTTAAAAAATCTCAGTTTTCGGTGATAGGAAACGCCGTTTATGTGTGGACGAAACAGCTGCGTTTTCAAAAATACCCATGTAGGTGTGGACGTAGCCTAAAAGAGTTAGTAGGGTATTTTATTACTACCTGTCATTTATTGCAGATTACTTGTATTTGCTTAATTGTTTACTAAATGTTTGAGGTGTGAAAGAAACCGCAATGGAGCAAAATATGGGTGTGTGTGGTTGAAGGATGTGTTTGTGCGTGTGAGCGCGAGAAGGGGGGGGGGGGGGGTGCGAACATTTTTCTTGTAAAACAAAGGGGTCTAGCAAAAAAAGATTGGGAACCACTGCTTTAACCCAACTTTCTTCTGATTACCAGTAGGAAATAGGTTAATTTGAAATGAGCTGGACGAAGATAATAAAGCTATGGCTTGTGACTGTAAAATAAACATGGAAAAGAAGGAAATGAATTATCAGTAAAGGAAACAAACAAGGAGAGAGCAACTGATGAGACAGGGCTGATTGAAAAGATGTGAAAAGCAAAGGAGGAAGGACAAAATGATGAGCAGTAAGAATTAGGAAGGGAAGTAATCAAAGTGCGAGAGAAAAACTCAAAGATGCTAACAAAAGAGAGGGCTGGGAGGGGGAGGAAAAACTGGAACATGTAAGAAAAATAAGTGAACATACAGCCAGAAGGTGACAGAGGTGGGAGGAGAATAAAACAGAGACAAAGTTTTGTTAAAAAAGATTTGAATAAACTGCAAGGCACACACACAGTTATAATACCTCTTCAGATCAAGGCACGGTCACTCCTTTGGAATAAATGAATAGTAATTGATTGGAGCAAGAACAGTACATAATGCCCAGTGTGGCTCCTTCACCACCCACTAATCTGCTGAGGAGGGTATGAGCGCTCTATACGTAGGTGTGTGTTTTTTGTGTGTCTTAAGTATCAGTCTCCAGTCTGTTAGAGGAGTGAATAGAAGTTGTTTGACAGGCAGATATTAGGCCATCATGGCCAACCTGAATAAAAGAGACTCAGATAGCAAGAAACATAAAACAGTCATTAATGTACGTACCCCGCTCTTCCCTGGAGGAGACAAAGACACACACGTGTTCATGGAGGTACGCTTACAGCCAAAAGCACAAGCAGGCACACACTAAGGGCAAGGGTGACCAGAGCATCCTTTCCAATTGCGAAATGATAATGGCAAGGATTGAAAAGATAAAGTAAATTACAGGACCGAAGACTGAAATTAATATATAAGACATACACATGCAATCGACTCAAATTTAGGCCTTGAAATGTCTTATTTTCATGTTCAACGTGAAGGAAAAGGACTGATAGAGCCGAATGACCATGAAGGGAATTGTATAGAACAGTGGTTCCCAAACTTTTTTTGCTGGCCCCCCCTTTGTTTTACAAGAAAAATGTTCGCGCCCCTCTACCCCCCGCACGCACGCACTCACACGCACAAACACATCCTCCAACCACACGCACCCATATTTTGCTCCATTGCGGTTTATTTCACACCTCAAACATTTAGTAAACAATTAATCAAATACAAGTAATCTGCAATAAATTACAGGTAGTAATAAAAGAAACTACTAACTCTTTAACGCTACGTCCACACCTCCACGGGTGTTTTTGAAAACGCAGCTGTTTCGTCCACACGTAAACGGCGTTTGGAATCACCGAAAACAGAGATTTTTTAAAAATCCTTTTTTGCCTTTATGTGTGGACGAGGAATACAGAGTTCGTCATGCAACGTCAAAGGTATGTGCCTTTTTTCACGTCACGCTGTGCGCCACGTTATTGTTTACATGAGATGAATTGCAGAATGGCAGATAGAGACAAAATACTGTTAATCTGACTATCTGCAGGTTTTACACGCAGTTACTGTCCCTCCATTTACAAAGGCAGAGGCGTCACGGTGTGATTATTTTACGTGTAGTGCTTTTTTCTGTGTAATAAAATTCAACATTGCTATCAATACATTTTTCAAAAAATGCCTTTCTGTGCAAAATGGGTTCAAAAACATAAACAGCTGTAGGACACTGTTTGTCCCCCTAGGGGGCGGGCCCCATACTTTGGGAATGTCTGGTATAGAAGATCAGACACATTAACAAAGACATGTAAGTCTGTGAAGGTTCTCAGTCATCCAGGTCATCATAGTCTAAGGAGCTTGGAAAGAAAAGCGTCTGGACTTCCTTAAGTCGCTTAAAGTTGAGAAGCTTCTTCAGACATGTAACTGTATTTGGGTAGTTGGTGTTAATGCCAGGTACATGATCATGTGTATGAAAGCATTAACTGAGTTTTTTTCCAAAGTTTTAAAGAGTCAACGGAAGCTGTATGTTTTGACTTACATCTCTGCAGTAACGTAGGTTAATAAAGGAATTGATGAGTTTTATAAGAATCTAATTTATGACACACACTGACTCAGTCAGTCATGAACATAAGTTATTAGATTGCGTTTACACATCTCAGAGAGGAAATCTGAAGTGTTGGATCAGTACGAGAGGTTAAAAGATAATACCAAAAAGATGGCATGCAAACTCTGAAGGCAGATATTTGATCATCTAAAATGTGGCTCGTTATTTGAAATGTGTAAGCAGTTTAACATTAGCAAGCCAACATAACAACTCACAACTGTGATCGATTGATGGTATCTTGTAAACCTATTAAAGTTCCAGACCACAACAATTCAAAAATCAAACACATTTTCATGTTTTCCAAAAAAAAAAGAAGATAAATTAAATCCATTTTCCATGTTAATGTAGAAGTTTAGACATTTTTGGAAAAAAGAAAACTTTGGCCTTGACCTTGTTTTAGCAAATGTTAGTTGCTTACAAACTTTGTAAAATTTACATTGAAAGGACGTGTTTTTGTCAGGGATGCAGATACAGGACTTTAACTTCCAACTTGTGTTTCACCAGAGCAGCTCTGAACATGTAGGGGCAGAGTAGATGTATCAAATCATGGCTCTAAAAAATTTAATATTTCAGACATATTAGCATTATTTATAAAGTCGATATGGGAAGTGCTTTGGCAAATAGTTTCCCTTTTTATGCATCCAGCAGACACAGAGAAACGCTGGGATTCATTCAATCATATCTGTTTAGAAATGTGCCCATCCTACATTTAAAATATGTGCACATGTAAAATTACTGTCAGATTTATTTAAATTTGTTTTGTTGATGCTACTTCCAAGTGAAAACGTTTTTTTTTTTAGTCCAGTCTGAAGACTACATAACATAAAGGTTCAGTACAGTAATTGTACAAACTCTGTTTTTGCCTCATATAATGTATTTCCATGTCTTTCCATGTCTTCCCTAACCCCTAACCCTTTCTCCTATTTTCCCCTACAAAATATAAAGAAATGAGAGGTGGCTTGAGAGCTTTGCACAGTGCTGTAATTTCTTGAAATATTCTTTCAAATCACACAGTTTTTTAGTTGCCAATAATAAACAACATTATCAAAACGTGTGTTCTTGAAAATTAGAATCATTAAACTGACTATTGTGGCCACCAGTGGTTAATTTGTGCAAATCAAACCTGTTTCTTGGCCGGTAAATCTGTCCTGCGGTGAGTCTACTGCCGCACCTTGCAGGTGCTTGGAAATAGTTTGGCAACACATAAACATACAGCACATCATCCAACTGAGAGACACACTGTAAAATGCATTTCCCTGAAACAAAACAGTAGGCTGTTTAACAGACGGAGAAATATGGCATGGAGCCTTTTGTTTCATCTACACATCAGAACTGAAACTACACATTTGTTGTTGGTATTAATGTAGACCCTATGGGAGTCAGTCCACTTACAGATGCACGTTTCCACCTGACTGTCTAAAGTGACAGTGAGGACACATTTTTATTCATCTGTTGTCTTGTCCAGTATTGATATCAGTGCACATATGCAATCTTTCATTACAAAGGAGGCCTATTAATAAATGAGCAGGAAGACAATGGAGATTTACATATTTATTTTTAGCTTGCATGCCATACCTCTGGAAAAATCAACAATACAAAACTCAAACGATTTATCCTTAGTTCTAATTTTTTAAAGAATCTGCATGGGCAGAGATAGTCATGAAAACAACTGCAGTTGGAGCCATTTCACATTATTTAAAGTACTTTCTGTGAGTTGTATTTTGCAACCTTGCTTCTCATGTTTTCCTGTTCCTTTCTCAAATTTACTTACAAGTTTGGTTTTTAATCAGTCTTAAACTCATTTTCCATCAGTTTACACACATATACATAACGGGCATGAATTTTATGGTCATTTTTTTCTTGTAAGGATTTCTGTGAACTGTGATTTCTTTTTCCCAATGTAGAATTATGGTACAGCATACATCGTTAATTATTTTAGAAAGACAAGAACTGTTTTTTAATTTACTTTGGAAATTTTCTAATCCACACAATGTGAAAAGTATACATAGAGTCTCAAATATAGTCAGTGCTGCTGAAGGTTCTACAATATTGTTTAACTTCTCATTAGCAATAATAATTGACAACTAGTGGTGGTTTCTCTTTGCAGCATAATAAGGACTTGTTTGACAGCACTCATTGGACTGACCAATACTCAGAACAATGGGAAAGTCCAAGGAACTCAGTGAAGATATAACAAGGAGAACTGTACTGTGCGTAAGTACAAGTCATTTGGCTGTGTCACCACTATGCAGAGATCTGGAAGAAGACCCACTGTCACCCTCAGAGGAAATTGATTAGGATGTTAAGGAACAGCCAAGGATCAAGCCTGCCATGAGCTGGAAATTGCTGAAACACCAGTGTCTCTGCACACAGTGAAGATTACCATCAACGTTTACTGAGAGGGGAGCAGATCAGGAAAGAAGCTCGCTCTCCAAGCACTCCCAACACCTTCAAGCTTGACTGAAATGTGCAGCTGCTCACATAGACGAGCCAAATGCCTTCTAGAGAAGATGAAACAAGGGCTGAGCTATTTGGCCACAATGACAAGATGCATGTTTAAGGCTTTCAAACCTAAGAACACGGTACTGACTGTCAAACATGTCAAACTTCACCTCAAATTAGCAGCTATACTGCTGAAACCTGGATACAAGTGTTCCAACAGGACAATGATCTCAAACACATCAAAACTGGTTTCGGAGTGGATAAAGCAGGCTTGTTTTATCCAAATTTGGGGACTATACTTAAATGCTGGGTCTGTGCTAGGAAACCAACCAATTTAAATGAACTCTACCAATTCTCCCAAATGAAGAGTGGTCAAATATCCACCCAGAATTGTACAAGAGGTTCTTTTTTAAAGTCATTAAAGATGGATGCTGTACAATCATTCCACCCTGGAAAAAGAACAATTCAAAGAAATCATTAAAAGCCCAAAGATTAGCCTGACATTCATGCTTATGATGAGTGCACGTAAACTTCTGACCACAGCTGTAGTTGCATAGTTGCCATTTAACTGCAATTATGTTTCTGGTCAATTTTTAATTACTGTCTCAAAACTGTAGCCATCTGATCCACTGATGGATCAGAAATATTATCCATGCAACTGAAAAAAAAACACCACTTCTATATTTAGGTACCTAAACTGAGATAAAATGTGTGGAGTACACAGTACGGCTTGCATGCTCGATGTGGGATCTGAAATTGTCATTATAGGCTGTAAAACAGATATTCTGATAAACTGTTCTGACCACCAGTCGCACCCTTTTATTTATAAATATAAAAGGCTTACATACAGAAACTCCACGCTGAGTCCTTTCAATGTGCGTGCCCTCCAAAACACTTCCCTCTTCACCCCCACATACACAAATACACTGTATATCTGTCCACCGGTAAAGTGACGGCCTATCTGAGGTGGACTGCAGGGTACTTAAGGCTATCTGCAGCTAATTCAAGATATGTGAAATTGAAGGGAGATATGACATGAGCGAAGAGAGGGAGCGGAGGAAGAGAACAAGAGAAGTAGAGAGCAATGGGAAAAACAGTAGGAAATAGAAAAAGCGGCAGAGATGGAGATGAAAAAATAGAGAGACTTCTTGGAAAAGCTTTCAGATAAATGCAGAAATGATAAATAGAAACCACACAAGGACAGAAAAAGTATGTGGTGTGGGCAGTGATGTGTGCGTTTCAGGTGCTTATGTACTGTGCTTGTTTGTATACACATGAGCCCGTGTGTGCACATGTGTATGTGCGCATGTGCGTGTGTGTGTGTATGTGTGAGTGACTTTGAGGTGCAGTCCTTGGCGCACAGATGCCCCTCCATTATCTGCCTGTCTTCGTCCGCTCAACCTACTCTGCCTCGGGCAACTCTCTACTTTAAAGAGCTGTCCAAAGGATACACACACACCCACAAGTGTGCACGCACACACACACAGACTCTTCCTCACTCCATGTTCCAGTGGGGCAGAGTGGTTTGGCATGGAAGTGCTTGGCTAACAGCTTGCAAGAGTAAGGTGACATTTCTCTGTATGCACAGCAGTGTGTGTGTGTGTGTGTGTGTGTGTGTGTGTGTGTGTGCGTGCGTGCGTGCGTGTGTGTGTGGTAAACTAGCAGGTGCAGCTCTGGAAGTTTTTTCATGCTTGAGCTTGTGTGAGCATTTTAACATGCGGGTTTTGAGATTTGTGTTTGACTGTCTGAACTGGAAGTTCATTGTTCATTTAGCTATATAATTTGCACAGTGTACATCATAGTGTGTGTGTGTGTGTGTGTGTGTGTGAACAGAGAGCACACTCTGTGATGAGCCACATGAATTTTGATTCTTTCAATATTTTATTTTGCTGTTATATGACTGAACTGCATGGAACACAAACTCCTGCTCACCTTTCAGTGCACAAGTATTACACTGTACTTTACAATAATACAGTATAGACATGGTCAAGACAACCTGCTCAAGTCTTGATTTCTGCTACAATATACAGATGGTAAAGTCAGAATTCGGCACAGGCAACATGAAATCAGGATCCAGCCTGCCTTTTATCAGCATTTGAGGCTGCTGGTGTAATGGTGTGGGAGATCTTTTCTTGGCACACTTTTGGGCACTTAATACCCCTAATGCTATCATTTAACCCTTTAAGACCTACCATAGAACCAAGTCGAGGTTATATTATATTTTTACATGTTGTAGAGCCATTTTTGGGAGCATTTCAAGTTGCTATACATCAATACAACTATTACAGCCTAAATTTTAATAATATGCATGCATTAAGTGCATAGTAATTACATAAATTGCAAAAAAAAAGTGCAATAAACTACAAAAACATTGAAAATCGTTTTTGCTTTTTTAACATATATTTCTAGTTAGAGAAATTTAAGAGGCTTATCCCTCAAAACTGTAAATACAAAAAAGTTGCACAAAATAGTTTCCCACCACAGGAAATTTATTTTGAGTGTCTTCATAGTTTTATTTTTGAAATACACCAATTTTTATATAATGCAGGAAAAACGAAAATAAATATTATAGTGCAAATTTGCAAAAAAGCAGCAAATGCATCAAAATAAACTATTTCCAGCAGTGCAATATGAGTCCTAAGCATCCCAGAAACCACACAGAAAGTCATAAAGTCAAAGATAACTTTTAAAAACACCAGTATAGGCTCATGAGGCCTTGATGGTAAAAAACCACATCTCCGTGAAAAAAAACGTCACTTCCGGTTTCGGGCAGGTCATGGCGGACATGCGATAGTTCGCGCTGATGGACGTAGGAAGTGTTATGAACAGCTGATCGGATCGGCAAAGCCTGTTTCTGGAATATTATGTTTTTGTTGCTGAAAGTGCTTTTTATGCAGTTTTTGCAAAGGAAACTGTGACCTAGGACAAGCTGATGGCATAAGATGTAAGTACAACTTCTCCGGTTTCATATGCAAAAAAATTTATTGTGCTAGCTTACGTGGTTGCAGAGTTACCGGGATTTAAAAGTAGTTGCGCAAAACGGAGTGCACCCGCTCTGACCGGTTTTAAAGGGTTAAACTCCACAACCTATCTTTGTATTGTTGCTGACCATGCCCATCCCTTTATGACCACAGTGCACCATCTTCTGATGGCTACTCCCAGCAGGATAACACATCATGTCACAAATCTTAGATCATCTCAAACTGACATGAACATGACAGTGAGTTTACTGCACTCAAACGACCTCCACAGTCACCACATCTCAGTCCAGTAAAGCAGCTTTGGGATGTGGTGGAACGGGAATCTGTAGCAACTGTTTGATGCTGTCATGTCAACATGGACCAAAGGACCTTGGACCTTGTTGAATCGGTGCCCTGAAGAATTAAAGCAGTTCTGAAGGTAAAAGGGATTCAACCTGGTCCTAGCAAATGGCTGGTGAGTGTTTATCTTCACTTTGAGAAAAAAATGGTGGCACTTAACCCCTAGCTCTAGGACTTCAAGTGTGTGTAAAATACACTAATTTTCTGTGTAATCTGCAATTTTGCTGGCATGAAAATCAGTTTTTCAGTTTGTGTTTCATTTCACGCAGCCAGATAGAAGAAAAAAAGTATCACTGCCAGCATTACATTTGTGGGACCACTAAAGTTTTTTTGGTGAACAAATAAATCTAAGATTACTGAGTTACCTCATTAGTTTTTGCCTGTAAAATGAGATTATTCTCACAATGAAGTTTAAATGTTAAGGAGAGGAGAGAGGAGTGCGGTTATTGCCCAGCAGAGCAAAATTCAACCTAATGAATAAAAAGTGAAAGTGTGTGTGTGTGTCTTTGTGTCCCTATCGACTAATCAACAATACACCTTGAAGACACAGCAGATAAGGGAGGAGATAGGCTCACCTTGAGACGCACACCGTATATAAACATAATGCTGCTCACACACACACACACACACACACACACACAGTAGATTCCTATTTGACCTGAGACTTTTAGAAGCTTTTCTCTTTTTTTCCTGATAAGTTCAGTGTGACAAAATGGCTGTTACTTAGTGGCTGGTGCTGTGAATAGATTAATTAGAAAACACAAAAAATTCAGCCCCTGCCGCCTCACCAATTTCTTATCACTGAAGGAGAAAAAGTCGTGGTTTGCCGGCAGTGGAAACCAGAGGAAACAAGAAACACTTCACACTTACCGCATGACAAAATAAAACTGGTGTTGACAAAGCAAATACAATAATCAGGCGGTAATACTAACCAAGCCAACAGGGTAATGTGTTTGACTGCAGGACTTAAACACATGTAGAAACATGAGCGTGAACAATATATTTTTATTTATTTATGCAGATATAAAGGGTATAAGAGTCTGTCAACAAGCCAATCTTCACTTAGAGTGAGGAGCTCTTGAATTCCTTTTATTTGCATTAAAACCTGCAGGTTTAAAGCACTGAGGAAATGGCAGAGACACAATATGTCTCTGCCATTTGTGAGATCAAAATCATTTGCTCCTCTTTGAAGATTTTCTCCAAATTTTCCCCAATTGTAAAATACAGCATTTTTAAACATGCTAGTTTTCTTAGTTGCCTGAACACCAACCGGTTCCAACCTTCAAGTTCCAAATGTAGTCTTAAAAAAGGACAATTGCTAGAACCCTGCAAGGTTGCAGACAAGAAAAACTCCACTTCTGCGGAAGAGATGGCTTCAACCCAGACTGAAGTGAAGAAAGGCATACAGGAAGCCCCTCCTTTGATCAGATGAAACACAACTCAAGCTCTTTGGCCACAGAGACACTGCTTATGTTTGGAGAAAAGTGGGAGAGGCGTAAAACCCAAAGAACACCATTTACACAGTAAAACACGGTGGTGGGAGTATTATGCTGTGGGGATGCTTTGGTGTGTCTGGAACTGGGAATCTAGAAAGAATAATGAAGAAAGAAGGATATGTGGAGATGAAAAGAAAAACACAAGTACTGGCCAGGAGACCATCAAATCTGGAGGAGCTTGAGGGATTTACCAAAGAAGAACGGGTTGGTATTGTTTAGAAGACGTGTGTGAGATTGTTGACTGCAGACTGTTACTCACCAAAAAAGATCACCATTTGCATCTCTGGGGCTAATAATTATGACTCTGGTAGTTTCTCTGCGACAAGTAAAAATTAATAAGCATCCAAAATAAAACTAGGATGTTTGAAAAAGCTGTGTTAAAGATTTTCACTGCTACCTGTTTAACCTTGTGGGATACCATGCTCTAAGCTGTAAACTACTCTTTTTCTGGAAGTGGACCATATAATAACAATGGAAAATACAATAAAAAAGAAATGTAAAAGTTGAATTGTGAGCAGAAATGACTGATATCTATGTGGAAACATGTATCCTAAAGCATCTGATAACAGAGTGCTACAGTAAACCACACTTAATAGCTGCTTATTAGCTCTGTTTCACAGTAAAAACATTTCTTAAAAAACATACTTTTTCATAATTCTGTCCTCATCTTTGTGCATGCGGCACAGGTGAGATAAGACGGCTGAGAAGGCTAATACAAGAGGCAGCGCTTGTCTTCATGAGACACATGCTGTCTCTCAGGCCTAAAAGAGAATTCTTTCTAATGCTGCTAAAATGCAACTCATTTAGCCTGCATTTACTTGGTTATTTCTTTTTATTTGATATAATAATTGCCATGTCTGTATCTGTACTGCAATAGTCTGTGTGTCTTCGTGCATGTGTGTATGTATGTGCGTGCATGTGCAGTGATTATGTGAGCTATTAGCCGCTAAGTGGACTAGTGTCTGGCAGCGTGCCCAGCCTGTTCCCTCGGGAGGGAACAAGCACGTCTTAAGACAGGGAGAAGGAGCAGCGCTAAATCAATGTTTGGTTTCTGCTGTGTGTGTGTGTCTGTGTGTGAGTCTGTGTGTGTTCATCAGAGAGTTTTTTTTTATTTTCTGTGAACAGAAGCTTAGATTTTATTGCGATTAAAAATGTTTATCAGTGTCATTTTTCAAGGACATGAATTGACAGTGTGTTTTTATGCTTTACTCGCTGACTCTCCACAGATTGGTCTAATTGTTGCCTGTATATACATGCATTAATACTCTCAGTGAGTAAACACCATTAAACCGAGAATAAGCAAAGGAATGGTGAGTGTCATTGAAACTGCACTGCAATATTATGTTTACCATATGTGGGATGAATTAAAAGAAAAAAAATGCCACTATTTTACTGTTCCATTTGCTGCACTACTGGTGCATTTGTTTCCTTTAAACGACTAAATGGGTGTAGATGGTAACTCAACCAGCACCTCATGGTGACCATAGCAAATGCTTTCAGCAGTGTATTTAGGCTGGGTGTGATCAAAAACAGATTAATGCAAGTAATCCTTTCAACATTAAATCTAATCTTGACCGATGAGCCCTCTCAAGAAATGAGATTGTATACTTCCAAAAGTACGGTTATGTTATTGTTTGTTTAACAAGAATGAAGCCAAAAATGTTGAAGTAGTGTGTAAAAAAATAAAAACAGCCTTACTGCTTCCACAGGAATTAAGAGGGTAAGTAGCAGCCAGGTGCAGCTAATCAAATGCACCTGATTAAGTGATAAATAGTAAGTGTGAGCGCCTCTATGAAAGTAGAAGTTTTGCTGGGCTGGAGCATTCAAGTGTGTGCTGACACAATGCCAGGAAAAATGACATTATTTCTAAACAGTTTGAAGTCCATCATTCCATAGTGAGAAAGATTATTTACGAGTGAAAAACATTCACAACAGTTATCAATCTTCCCAGGAGTAGACGTCCCAAATAGCAAATAAACCGGAAGTTCAGACCGTGCAATGCTAAGAGAAACTGCAAAAATATCCAAGAGTTCAGACTCTACAGGTCTAATCAGCATGTTAAACTGTTCATGAGAATGCAATTAGAAAAAGACTGAACAGGTATGGCTTGTTTGGAAGGACTGCCAGGTGAAAGGCGTCTTAAGATAAGATAAGATAGATAAGATAAGATAAGACTTTATTGATCCCACAACAGGGAAATTTTTGCGTCACCTCAGCTCAGGTACAGATATCAGAAGGAAATACAAAAATACAAATAAGTACAATCAGTGAAAAAAAACTAAGATAATACACTATATACAATGGTAGCATACACAGTATGTGATTATGGATATGGTTGGAAAGATGGAAGACATAAACTATATAGCTTGATATAACTACTGTACCACTGCTATTCCTATTTATAGACATGTACACACACGCATGTACACACTAAATATACATATGTATACATATACATATATACCTGCACATGTCTATACATGTGGAAGGTCCATTATCCATGAAGTGGTGACCGTGGATGTTCACAGTGTCCAGTGACTTATGACATCGTGATTGAGGAGTTATAGAGTCTAACTGCTGTTGGGATGAATGATCTCCTTCCTGCAGCGAGGGTGTTTCAGTCTCTGACTAAAGGAGCTGCTCAGCCCACTCACAGACTCATGCAGTGGGTGATGTGGGTTGTTCATGATGGATGTCAGCTTTACTAACATCCTCCTCTCGCCAACCACCTCCACAGACTCCAGGGAACATCCCAGCATGGAGCTAGACCTCCGCACCAGTTTGTCAATCCTGCTCCTGTCCTTGTCCATGCATCCACTCCCCCAGTAGGCCACTGCATAGAAAAGGGCAGATGCTACCACAGTGTCATAGAATGTCCTTAACAGAGTCCTGCAGACTCCAAAGGACCTCAGTCTCCTCAGCAGGTGGAGTCGACTCTGGCCCTTCTTATACAGGATGTCTGTACTTGTAGTCCAGTCCAGTTTATTGTTGAGGTGAACACCCAGGTACTTATAAGAGTCCACTATCTCAATGTCTTTCCCTTGGATGTTCACCGGTGTCGTAGGGGGTGACTTCCTCCTGAAGTCTATGATCATCTCCTTTGTCTTGCCAGCGTTGATTTGGAGTACGTTGGTCTCACACCAGCCAACAAAGTCACTGATGACCCCCCTGTATTCCTGATCATTCCCGTCTGATACGCATCCAATGGTGGCTGTATCATCTGAGAACTTCTGTAGATGGCAATCGTCCGAATTATAACAGAAGTCTGAAGTGTAAAGGCTGAACAGGAAAGGTGAGAGAACCGTGCCCTGTGGTGCCCCCGTGCTGCAGATTACCACCTCGGACACACAGTCATGGAGCACACTGTATCTTCTTGGCAGGCACAGTGTTCTCAACACAGAAATTAATGTAGTCCGTGATGCAGTGGGTGAGGGCGTCGATGTCCTCACCGTGAGGCTTGCAGAGTTCCTGCCAGTCTGTGCATTCAAAACAGTCTCTTAGGGCCTCAGTGCATTCCTCAGACCACACCCTTATCACCTTCTTCGTGGGGGGGGGGGGGTTCCTCTTCACCATAGGAGTGTAAGTGGGACGGAGAAGGACCAAGTTGTGGTCTGAGTGGCCAAACGGGGGGAGGGGTGATGCACTGTAAGCCTGCTTTGTGTTGGCAAACAATAGATCCAGGGCTTTGCTGTCCCTTGTATGGCAGTCAACGTACTGGGAGAAGTTAGGGAGAGTGACAGATAGTGAGGCATGATTGAAGTCCCCAGAGATAATAATGAGGGACTGCGGATGTGCCATCTGTAGCTGAGAGACAGTGGAGTGAATGTACTCTGCTGCTGTAGCGTCGGCCGAGGGTGGGATGTAAACAGTCAGCACAATAACGTGTGAAAATTCCCTGGCCAGGTGGTATGGCCGGATGCTAACTGCCAACAGTTCAATGTCTTTGGTACAGCTCTGTTCCTTCACAGTGATGTGCCCCGGGTTACACCATCTCTCATTGACATACATTGCTAGTCCCCCACCTCTCCTCTTACCACTCTCCATTGCAATCCGGTCCACTCTAACCAGTTGAAAGCCATCCAGAGTTATGACAGAGTCTGGTGTGTGGTCCGTGAGGAGGCTGCTCTGCTTGTACTCCCACTGCAGTCTGGTTAGCGCAATTAGCTCTTCCATCTTGTTGGGTAAAGATCTTACATTCTCCATGAGAATGGATGGAATGCTCGGTTTGTACCGTCTCCTTCTTTCCTGGTACTTCACTCCAGCCCTGCATCCCCTCCTCCAACGTCGTAATTCTTTCAGAATCTTGGGTCACTCCTCCGGGAGTACTTTCCTGTTGCCCAGTGCTAGCAGCTGCTCCCTACTGTAAACAATGGCTTGGCTTACAGATTCTCCAGAAGTGGTGGTATAAAGTCCCAAAAAGGGTAGAAGACATACTACTACTCTCACGAAAATTTGTGGGTCCATGTCCCTTTGCACAACAAATAAAACACGACCAAGAATGTCGGGTAAAAAAATGCTTAAAGCACAAGAAAAAACAGAAAGGAAAGGAAAAAGCTGGAAGCTGAGGAAACAGGCTGCCTACTGTGGCGCCATCTTGGAAAAAAAAAAAATTTTCTTGACTCTAAAAAAAACACGTATGTTTGCAAAGTCTCATCAGATTAAACAAGAAGACTTCTAGAAAAATGTCCTTTGGATAGAAGCCAGCACCATGTAAACCAAACACACCATATCAGCACAAACACCTCATACCAACTGTGAAGCACGGTGATGGAGGTGTGATGATTGTGCTTGCTTTGTAGCCACAGGACCTGAGCACCTCGCAGTCATTGAGTCGACTCCTCTGTTTACCAAAGTATTCTAGAGTCAGATGTGATGCCGTTTGTCTGAAAGCTAAAGCTTTGACCAAACTGGGTCATACAAAAGAACAATGATCCCGATCACATCAGAAAATCAACAACAGAAAAGAATCAAAGTGTCAATGACCCACTCTGAGTGCACACCTTGACCTGGTGAGACCTACAGAGTTTTACGTAAACGAATGCCTGCAAGCCTCAATGAACTGAAGCAACACTATCAGGAAGAGCGGGCCAAAATACCTCCACAACAATGCAAAAGACTGATAAAGTCAGACAGAAAACCATTAGTTCAAGTTACTGCGGCTAAAGCTGAGCCTCCAAGCTATTAAATCACAGAGTGAAGGCAAAGTTACGTTTTCCAGCCACTGTATTGTGGCTTCACCTGTCTTAAACAAAAAATATGCAACGTAATATTTAATGTGTTGTTGTTCATTTGCAGTTGTATTTACCCCATTTTATGTCCTGTTATATAAAACCTGATGACTGAAAGCAAGTGTACTTTGTTTTGACCATAACTGTATATAATTATTACTCCCCTCTTCCTTTTTCTTATGGTATGTGCACTTTAGCTCCACCATACCTCTCACTGCCCCTACACACACACACACACACACACACACACATGCTAAAACACATGTGCACCAATACATGCACATATCCACAGTAAAAGGAGAGAAGAGGAGTGACCTTGGTCCAGCCTGGGGGGCTTCAGCAGATGGAGAGAGGGGCAGAGGGCTCTGGCACATTAGTCTGGACCCCACACACACACACACACACACACACATACACACACACACTCATATGGACAAATGCTCAAGCTGGCGGGGTGACTTTGTGTGTGTCTCGGCAGGGCCAGCCTTTCGTTCCAGCACAATAGCTCTATTAAGGAAGGAAATCCATTCAGGAACATCCCAGTTTGGGAATGTCACTGTGCGTTGACATGGATATCAATGGTGTTATTTACCTTTGCCTTAATTTCCTTAAAAAATAACATAAAAATAAGAATAACTGTATAACTGTAAAAAAAAAAGAAATACCACAATTTCAACACTGTATGGAAGTGTAAAAGTTTTGATATCAACACACACACACACGCACACTGTTTATCTTCTATTTATCTTGTTTCTTTTGAACACTAACATGCGCTCGCATGCAAAAATCTGTTGTTGTTTTCTTGTTTATTCCCGTTAACAGATGTACATCAGAGAGCAAATAAAAGCCGCCATTTCAAATCGTTTTGGTGACAGAAGAAATCATAAAAGGCCATTTGGTCTCGCTAATTTGCAGTATTTATGTGGGACAATTTCTTAGGAGCCTGAGCGAAGGGGGGAAAATGTGTGACTACATATGTCCCTCCAGATTGGGACAGCGCATTAAAAAAACAGCAGCTAACGAGACGAGGAGGAAGGCGATGTGGGGGAGGAGGAGCGAGAGGGAAGGACAGGGTAGGAGGGAACATTTGTGAGGCTACGACTCTTTGGAAGGGAAGTGCTGCCTGCCCACCTGTCTGCAAGGCTGCCAGCTGCACCACACGCACACACACAAATGCGCACATGCATATGGTTGGTGATGCACACACAAAAAAAAAAGTTTTAATAGGCAAGGAAGAGCGCATGAAGACAGTTTTAGCAAGTGTAACAAAGGCTTGATTGATCATATTCTGAAACTTTATATGCTTTGTAATGCACTGGAACAGGTTATTAGATACAGCCTGCTTTAATTGTGATGGTGGGAAGTGGATTGAGTTTGACTTTGGTCATAAGGTCTGTTTTTTTGAGTTTGTCTTTGGTAAACCTTCTATTCAGAGTTTTGAGGGAAGGGGGATCAAAGGGACAAAGGGCTTTTTATGCTTCTGAAGGCGGTCCATAAAAACACACAGAACAAGTTAGTGAGATGCTAAAAAGATACAAGTGTGGTGGTCTGGCCTTGGAGTGGAGGAATTTGGTTCACCAGTAGTCAAAAATGATTCAAATGAAATGTTTTAACTGTTTTTCTCTGGTTCTTGTTTAGACTCCACTTCAGTGAGATTTCAGTTCCAGCTACAGCGCTGTGCAAAACTCTGGATTCATCCCTCATTTTGAAAACGGGAAACAGGTAGCAGAGATGTATCAAAACACGTGCAAACATACGTGGAAATAAAGTATATAAGACAAAAACACTTTTCTGTTCTCTGTCAACATGATCCCACACTGCTTCAACAGTGTTGAGGTCTGGGCTCTGGGGAGGCCAGTCCACGACTGATATTGTTCCGCAGTGTGTTTTTCTACTTCTACATGCATTACACATACATGAGCATATGCACATTTTGGCATTCAACCCGGTAAAGATGTCTTTGACCATTTGTACCCATGAGTGGCTTTCTGTGGTTCTTAAGCAGCAAACTCAGTGCTGCATGTGATATTTAAAGGCCTAAACTGGCCTGATGAGAGACCTTGTGCTACAATGTCAAACATCAGCTTCCATTATCCTGAGAGGACATTAGCACTCATGTGTTTTTCACGTTTAAGAGGACTAATTGCGCTCACTGCCTTCAAAGTAAGAGCGGGGCAGCAGAAAGGAAGTCATGCGGCGTGCGTGAAACTTGCAAAGAGCAGAGGTTGAATGTAAATATGGGTGATTATAGAGCCATTTATCTTATTAGAATTAGGGGGAAAACACAAAGGCAGACATACGTACAGTGTACACACACATTAAGACACCCACACATAGGCATATACGCACACATACGCACACACACACACACACACAGGGACACGAGAGCCAGCGTGGCTGAGTGAGCCAGCAGTGGATCTGTGCAAAGATGTCTTCCAGATGAATAGGTGGTAATGAGCGTGTAGTGGAACTGATTCTCTCCCATCATCCCTCCCACACACACACTTTCCTCCTCCTCCTCCATCTCCTCCACATCCTTCTGCCACCCCTCCAGCCCCATCTCTCCCTCCTTTTCTCAGGGCTCAGGTGTGCAACACATGGCACCTCTCCCACTTTTTCTCCCTTGTTTTCTCGCTAACTTGCTGTTATTACCCCTTCTGTTTCCCTCTCCTCAGCAGTTCTGTCCCTCTTTGAACTCTCAGAGCTCTTTTTATGTGACTTCTCACGCTCTGTCTCACTGTCCTTCTTTCTTCTGTCTTCTGCATCTGCACTTTGCTGTACTTACGCAAAAAAAACCCTCCAAAACCCCCCAAACTTTCCACTTGCAGAGGCTTTGAAAGGCTGTTAACAGTCCACACTGTGCCCGTCATGCATCAAGGCAGACTTAGACTCACACACCTGCACGTCTGGTTCCTGTGAAGACGGCGTGGTCGACCACTCGGTCCGCTCGTGTTCACATAAAGGCCGCAAGTTCTTAGAAAAGAAATCTTTTCATGGTGTTTGAGGGACATTTTAACCTTGCTTATTCAAATAGTCCTGTTTCTTTTTTTGTGCCTCGGCATTCACACAAGACCCCGGGAATAATGACGAGACATAAATAATGGCATCCTCAACAATGGAAGCGACTAAAGGAGCAATCAGAGTTTGACTGAAGAGAATAGGTCAGTAGACTGCAACGCATAAAAGGAGGCTGGCGGTTACAGGCTTTTTGGTGTATTCTGAGGCAGATGAAAAATGTGTCAATAGAAAAAAACAGTTGGGACTTTTTTTTTTACAACCATGTAATTTCTTTTAGTTTTCTAAATGTCTTAACATTACCTTGGATCCATATGTTCTGTCTTTCTTTTTCTTCTTCTTCTTCTGTTTTTTTGCCATCACAGATTCATACTCAGAAGCGCACACACAGCCTCGTCCGGGGGCAGGTCCTGGGGGACGGAGGCACTTGAAGGAGTGACTGCCTAATGAGGGAGAAAATCTGTTTTACTGTGGGACAGGAGGCGCAGGAGCAATCAAAACAGACTGTATTTACATTACACATGCACTAATTAAAGATGTAATTGACATCAACAAGGAAACCTCAGCGCAACCCATTTAATCATTAGACATTTATTTCTGCTCTGCCTCATCGGCATGAATTAACAATCCCCAGGTTGGCCCGGGGAAATGCACTTTTGAATCAATCCGTGCATGTCCCGTTGCACCACGGCTGTTATTTCTTTTAGTTAGGACTTCTCCTTGCTGCCTGTACACTGAAAAAAGTACAAAATGAACTGTATCCCTCCTAAAATAATCATCTTAGCCTTGTGGTCCAGCCCTGTAATATCCCCAAACAGTATTTTCTCCAACACTCTTTTAACTGTTGAACTGAAGGCAGCAAAGGTGAAAAAAGATGAGCGTGAAGCAGAAGTAATAGAAAGGTTACACTGTAGCAAACATTAAAGAAAGTCAGTTGTCATCAGTTGGGCTAAAGTACTAAAAAGCAGCAGTTCTTCTAGGGGCCACTTGAGGCTGGCTCCAAAAATTGAGTCAATCCCCATTCAAGGTGTACGGATCGATCCAAATATCAATAGTGTCGATACCAGCGCTGGTATCAGTGTCAGATCGATACTAGTGTGATAGGATCAGTACTTTGTTTCTATCCTCTAAGTTCACCATGTAGCCCACTGAATTGTTTTATACTGTATTTTCATTAATATGTGCTCAGAATTTGCAAATTGATGATGGTTCATCTTATAAATCACGACACACTGCTATCGGTATCGGCAATACCCGCCCTGTCTTTGCAGTATCGGAGAGAATGGATCCCCATAGACTTCAAGGTCAAGATGCTCAACTAAATAGCCAAAATATACAAGTTTACAGCCTGGTACAGCCAACACGTTTGGTTTTCTATGTTCACCTGGTCTCACAGATGTTTTTGAAAATGAACTGATTTTTTGTGTTCATGAACTCAAATTACTGTGTTTGTTTTTGGGTCAATGTTTAAATAATGCATCTCAAGAGGAAACACAGTTCATGTTGGATATACACATCTTTTTTTTAGGTTAAAAACATATGGGAGGTGTCATTTTGACAACCAGCTATAAAGCTTTAAAAGGCATAGCAGCCAAGTAACAAGTAGTAATCCTTAAACCTAATGAAGTGAAAAGCTTTATAATAACATCTTACAAATGATGTGCAATTGAGCACCACTTACTCCTCCACCAACCCTACATCCTTCAAATGCATCAGTGAACTGATGCATTTGAATTATCATATTATCTCATTTGGAACATGAGATAATATTGGGGATTCTTTGTTGGGACACAGGCACATGATAAATGATTAAAAATTAATGTTAAGCAACACAAATTAGCAGATCATGACTATATCACAACCTACCGGAGGATGTGTTGATTAGTCATTTCAATTTTAAGGCATCATGGCTGACTGACACATGAGTACAAACACAAGCCAATGTACCCACTTCTAGGCTTCACCTTGTTTATTTGAGCTTGCTTGTAGTGTTGGTGCCTTTTAGAACCTATTTTTAATGCTAATGCCTGATTAAAGCTTGTTTCCACCACTGATATGTTGTTATTTATTTGTTTTTGCAAAATTTAGAGGTAATAAGACAAATTTTGATACAACTCTGCCTGTCAGGAATCTCTGTGAAGGTAATTTTCTTGGTATTCTGGGTCTGGGAAGGCATTAGCTACCAGTGCTACAGCTAAGCTACCAAAGCTACAGCTAAGCTAACAATGTTACAGCTGCCGGTCACGAATAAGCAAACTGCGGAGTACTTCCAGTGTGATTTTACAAATGATGAAATCCTTGTGTTACTAGCTGAACTGCATGGCATTATTATCAGCACAAGAGCATTTTTTTTAATGTTTACTATACACTGGTAGCTCACTGATGCTACCCCTAGTGGATATTAAGAGCACCTTTTTCTGCGCCATCTATTTTCAGGTAACATAGAAATGAACTCATTTGGGGTGCTTTGTGATTGGCAGTGCTAACTTGAAATCTTGAGACAATAACTCAAAATTTAACCTTATTAACTTGAAATTTCAAGTTATGAATTGTAAAATATTTCTTTATTTATTTCGATTGGTATAAAGAAACTTCCAAATAATATTATCTGCTGTGTGATTAATTACAGTATGAGACTATCCAATAAGTGTGCACTTGTAGCAGGTATCTGTGTATGCCTCTTACTAAAAAACGCTAGTGTTCGCTAAGAGGTTATAGCTTTTACCTAGAAAAAACTCAAGGCTTCAAAAGGGGGCGTCGCAGACAGTGGCAACTTTCATCTTTTAAACAGAGTATGTGACCTGCACATGCACAATTACACACTGCTACGCACAACATTATTACATATATGACATGTTAATTCATCTGAACTCATCTTTGTAATGTGTATAACCTTGTAGTTAAACTAACTCTTTTCTCCAATGCAATTATCATCAGGAAGACAATGAAGTTCTGATTTACATTCGAGATCTTGCCTGGATGAAAATACTTGTTCTCTATAGGAAAACATACCAGCTAACTACTTTGTGCTGTTTTCTTTACATTATTACTGTTCCCCATGAACAGGAGCCCACTCAGACAATTAGCACAGGACAAATGCACACACAAAATCACAGAAGCACTCACAGGTGTAGTTATCCTGGGATTATGAGGGAGTGTGTTCTCCGATAAAGAATCTGTGTTTGATTTTAGGATTGGTGCAGGATTTAATGTGTGATCGGCATGACTGGCCTTGGGGAAAGAGCGACAGAAAGAGAGGGCGACAGACATCTGAGACTACATAGATTAATTCAGAAAATACCGATTTACAAATAAGAAAAGTCATCATGACTCAGTTCTCGGAAAATAGAAAGACTGAGCTTGCTTTAAAAAAAATAAAAAATCAAATCAGGGTTTGCGTTTTCTCCCATTTGTTTACCGCACCAGAAAAAGTGGGATGTAGGAGAAAAGAGTGATTAATCACAGGATGGAGGGATATTTTGTCAGAGTGTGTCTGTGGGTTGATAAAGGAGGGGTGGGTGAGGGTGGGGAGGACTGTGTTTGGGTTTGGGATCAGAGTGGAGACCGATGTGTGAACAGCACTCTATAAAGCACACAGATTATCAGGTCAACACACACAGAGACATACTTACTGAACTGAACAAAAGAGGACCCACTGAACTCTCTCTCACACACACACACATGCAAACACACACACCGAAAGAGATGCCATCGGATAAGCGCTCTCAGGCAGGACAAATAAAATACACTCCAGGAGAGCCTCAGGAGAACTGGGCTGAAAGACAAGAGAAGTGATAAATAACTATATTTTTAGTCACTCAAGAAAAATTGGCTAAAAACAACAGCAAGGAGTAGCTTTCGTTGATCATTTTCACCAAGAGAAATAATGAACAGCAGCCTATATGTCCTCTGGATTGTCTCTTGAAGGGTTGCACCGACAAACAGAAAAAAATTTCAAAAAACATATATGTCTGTTACTCTTTTTCTTAAAAACAAGCCGTTGTTCAAAGCCGTTTTAAAGAACCCTAAAACTGTACCCTACAAAGTAGAGCAATGCCAGGTGCAGCACACCGGCAGAGAACTAAACATGTCCCCACCTACTGGCTAAATGTGGCAACTGCAACACGCTCAAACCAATTCAACAGGCACTGATACGAACCAAAAGAGGGGGGAAATAGCATCAGGGGACACAGGTGATTAAGATAATGGTTCATTTGTGGTGTAAAATGCAGTGTGTCTGTAAATAAGTAGTTCATGCGTAAGAGTAGTCAAAACAACAAAGCTTCATATCAACAAAAGGCCCTTGTCGCTTTAATTTTGCTTGTTATGAAAACAAGCGAATCTGAGTCAATTTAATATGAGCTTGGTCTGAAATCTACAAATTTAAAAAACGGCGCATTCACACATTACAAATGAGAAATAATGAAGTGTCATTCTGTGACAGATTCCTGCACTCGTTCAGGCTTTTAATGTTTTCTAAATTTGTAATATTACCAGGAACTCTTTGATCAATTCAAGTGTTGGTGACCTAACACTGCAAAAATGCTGCTCCTGTTATAGAAGTGCTGATGATTTTCTATGGCAAAATAATCAAATAATAAGAAAAATGTAAAAATGGGTACATGTGATAATACAGCAAGATTATGACAGGCTTTCTGACTGATTTCAACATCTATGCCTCTTAAAAATAAATTAATAAAAAACATTTTTTTGCAGAAATTTTTATATTTGACAACATTTGAAATTTCATCAAATTGATTTATGGTAATATTTACTTTTTTACAATTTTATTCAGGCCTGCATTGTTTCTCATGTAAGTTCACTTCTTTTTAAGCTTCTCCACATTTTTTAATCAGCTGTTAAACAGTGAATATAATCAGAACTTCATTATAGCAGATCATTGCATTACATCTGCATAAATGCAGGTCCTTCGTGTGGTACAGTTTCATTGATTCTGCAGCCGTGTGTGTGTGTGTGTGTGTGTGTGACATTCCTATGTTTTCTCTAAGCGTACCACTTTGCCGTGTCTTGCAAGTTTGCACGTGGTTTCAAATGATTTCTCTGAAATGTTGTGGCAGTGAAAATAAAATATGGTCACTCCTGATTTGGTTTTAAATTTACAGAAAACTAATTCCTGTGTGTGTGTGTGTGTGTTTTGTGTTATGGAGACAGATGGATGTGATGCTGGCACAGAATCAGAGAGAACATCAACAAAGAGCTCTGAACACACACACATGCGCAAATGCACACAAACACACGCTACACTCCATTGTGCTTACTTGTACTACTGCCCAGTTAGGCGCTCATATTGTGAACTGTAGCAGAGCTTCAGTGTGTGTGTGTGTGCGTCTCAGGCCTTTTTGCAATCCTGCCATATCAAACCTGCAGCTCTGTGATGACAAGGAGCCACAGAGAGGCTCCCCCCTGTGAAACACACACACACACACGCATCACTGTGAAACAGCCGATAATGCTGTGTGGATTTGTATTTGTGTGTTAAAAATTACCCAACAATCCAAACAGGTTTTCCCGTTGCCTCTTTCAGCCTCAACGGAGGACAGAAGCAACAGCTGCAATTAGCCCTTTGTGGCTAAAACCAGCCTGATTAGACATCTCGTTAGGCATCGTTAAGGCTTTTACTAACAGGGCGCATAGATAATGAGCCTGCCCACTGAACAACCAAGATACTAATCATAGGATAAAACGCCTACGCATTTAATTGGAGGCAAGAGCACAGAAGAAGAGAAAGGAGACACTTTATAGAGAGAAATAGGCAGGAGGATATTAAGTGTTTAAAAAGACCGACTGAGTGGAGGAGAGAGTGAAAGGGAGGAGAATAAAAGATGGGAGATTGTTAGCTATCCCTAAACTTTGATCACATCATCTTTTTTACGCCTCCAATTTTAGTGAATTTATTACTTTCATTTCCAGTGAAAGTACTAATTATTGCTTTAAAAATGTGATAAGAATCCTGCTAATGTGTGTTTTCACCAGCTTACAGTGTTTAAAGTAAGAGTAAGTAAAAATCAGAGTGAGGATAAATGATAAAATAGTTTTAATAACAAAGAAAAGAAAAGAAAAATGGAAGAAGGTGGAGGTACTAAATACACTCATAAATACTCTCAGCTCATAGATTTAAGCAATGAAATAAGAGAAGCTACATAAGCAAACTCATCAGTAGTGCTAGTACCTGCTAATACAAGTATCGATCCAGTGCCACATAAATACAGGGCTAGTATTGCCCATGCTAATACCAATACATTTTAATGACCACTAAATCAGTGTGATATTAATAATACTAAATACTTAAGAAAACACACCTTTCAGCTTTTAATGTATTTTTAAATGTGCATGTCTCTAAAGCACTCTGGCTCAACTTCTGCGCTATAGGCTAAAAAATAGTGAACTTAGAGAATAGAAACAAAGTATAGATCCTATTGCACGAGTATCGACCCAGTACTAATACCAGCGTTGGCATCAACACTGTTGATATTTGGATTTATCCACACACCCTTACCACAGTTATAACAGTGAGTTAATTATTGAGGTCTCCTGAGTAAATAGGTGCCATGCAGTAAATTATCAGTGACAGGGTTTTTCATCACACAATCATCTTCCTTTCTTCATCTTTGCAGTTTTTCTCCCCCCAAAAAATGCATTCCTTTTTTTTTTTAAATCAGCGGTGGTGATGGCCCAGCAGGAAAATTGTTGTTTTCCCTGGCTAATACACTGTAATCTCCAGTTAACACATAGGTCACATTGGTGCTGAAGCAGGGTCAACTTCCTCCCTACTCTGACGCCCAGGGGCATTCTGTGAAAGTCTCCTAGTTTATCACATCGCCGGGTAAAAATTTTATGTTTCACAGTCCTTGCTGCTCTGTGGCCACTGAAACAACCAGTCCAAATGAACACCGCTGCGGTTAAGAGAGAATCTGTTCTCAGGGCGCCACTTCAGCTTGCAGCGGCATACGGACAGATGCAAATGGACTTAATAGTTGCAGTGAGTATTAATTCGGCACATGCTCTGACCTCCGTCACCCTCACCTTGTGCTATTATAACGAGGCCTGCCACATGACAGACACACAGCACAGAAAGGCACAATCACACGCGTTCCGCTAACACAAAAGCATTAGCATATTTTTCAGATTAAAAACAATGTGAACTTCTAAGCACAGAACAGACATATGCAAATGACTGCAGCAATTTACCAAAACAAAGCTGGCACTAATGTCACGTGAAGCAAAGGGAACGGGGAGGTGACATGGCTAACGGACACGTTAACCAAAGGTTCTGTACGAGTGTGTGTGTGTGTGTGCACCTGTGCATGAACTCACTGGGTATGGACTGAAATTGAGGCTAAGGTGACTACACAACAAACTCAGTCATACAATAAATATGTATTTATATGTTTCTGTTGTATGTCAGGTTCCCCACCTTTTTCATCTGGCATCCCCTCACAGATCAGTCAACTCAGAAGCCAGCACACTTCTTTATCTTTATTTAAAATGGCTTTAAACTGGATCTGGACTACTTCAATTTTATGTTCATCTACTGACTTTTTAGAAGATTAAATGTTATAAAACTTCCAAACCAATCAGCTACAAGGTATATTATGACCATTTAGACGTAAAAATTAAAAAAATATATATGTAAAGGAACATGAGCAAAAAGGCTAAGTTACAAGACTGTCTACTTAATTACTTTTGACAGTGAAGAAACTGCTCATTGCAAATTTTATAATCCACAATGAATGACTTCCAAAGTTCTCAAATTCAATATATTTCATTAGTTCATAGTATTGATATGGTTAAAAGTTAAGTTAATGTTTTCCATTGTAACAGATAGGATTGTGGGTAGGGTAGTTGTTCTCTATGACATTGCAAATAAAATGCATTTTTGTTTAAATAAAGTCACTGTCATCAAAATCCCTGTGCAGAATATGAATGTTATTTTTGCCTCCAAAATTTCTCTATTTAAAAAATTCTCCTTTTAGCCAATACAGTTTACTAGCTGTTCACAAAATTTCAGTTGTTTGTATTTTATGTTTAGCTTTTAGCTGCTAACGGTACAGAATAACAAGCCATGCTTTTAGATGGACATTTTGATTTTTTTATTTACTTATTATTAAAAAATATATTCTACATTTTTCACCCATTATATTTAGCTTATAATTCTGACTGTTTAGACACAAATTTAGCACACAGTTGATCCACAAAACTGGATAACAATCTGAATTGTTAGCTATATTTTAAGCTAGCTATTACGACCCCTTATTCTCTTTTTGGCCCTCAATTAGCATTACTTATTACTGAATTTTTCAGTTTAGTAATAAATAACTTTACGTGCCATTGTTATCCTTTTCAATTTATTTTTGTTTTGTTTATGTGTCCTTTAGTGAGCGACTCAGCCCAAAAAAAAAGATGAATAAAAAAACATTAGATGTAATCATTTTAAAATATACAGTGACCGTGAAAAGATTATTGAGATGAGAGGGAAAGAAAGCTGCAGAAAAACTGAAACAATCAACTGAAAGACACATGGAGAAACTATAGTTGACTTGGCAAGGAAGGGGAGAACACTGGGAAAGGCTAAACATGAAAAACTGGGAGCTAGAAGGTCAGCCAGAAGCTCAAATGGAAGACATTTACAGCTCCAACAAGACCGTATGCACACACATGCACACACACAAAATAAATACATCTGAGCCAATGTCTTTGCTGGAATAATTGCACAAGCGAACACATCTGGTGCACTTTGAGATCGAGTTCTGGCTCGATGTAGCGATGGTAATGACAGTGTGTGTTTGTGTAAAGGGGTTCATGTGTCCACTCCAAATGCCACTGCGGTGCTTCACAGGGTTTAGCTCCTCTCATTGTGGCTCACAGGAGAACGAAAAATGACCTCATGAAAAAAAGCTTTTCATCTGAATTGAAACAGTCGCATTTGCAACATAATTTTACTGTTTATAACTGATGCATGCAAAAGCAAAGCAATGCTGTGTGCATCCATAGATGAGGTTTTCCTATCTTCCTTTAGATCTTGCAGCTCAGTACAAGCTATTTTCTTTGGGTGATTATTCACTTACACTGAATTAAGGGCAATAAACTCCAAAATGTGTGCCATAATTTAAGGTTTACTCAGTCATAATTTGTTTTTGAGCTCCACCTGATATTTACAACTACATTGCGCTCTAGTTTATAATTTTAAAAATCTTGTTTTCTGTTAAAATTTGCACAATTTTGGCTGTAGAGGCTGATAAAAAGAACATAGATGACAGTTCCTGAACATGTACTAAGTAAAGCAGTCCAAGCAAGTGTACTTTACATGCAGCTGTTTGACGATGTGTAACAATAGGTAACACATTAGAGAAGAACTCATTTAAAAAAGTCATAAAACACTGTCAAAATCATCACTTTGCTGTAAAGTGTTGTCTCTGTGCAGTGACCTTAACATCTGAAAACAGTAATGATATGCAGAAAGAAGCTGGAGTGGCCACTAAAATATGTCCAGTTGTCATGGTGACAGAGGCACTCAAACGCACCTCACACCGAAGGGAAGGTCATTGTAAACACAGTAGAGTCAAATTGGCAGACATGTCACAACTCTCTCTCTGTCACTATCCCTCGTGGCTGTGAGACAAAAGAGGTCTCTGCTAGTCAGAAAGTTAGGAGGGAATGGTTGAATAGAAAAACGAAGCCCAAATACGCGATCATAGCAGCGAGATGATGAACATGACACGCAGCCCTCAAGGGTTTAAAGTTGGCCTCCAGTTCTGACCCAGACTGTTCTGATGAATTTGGTTCTGTAATTTTTAAAAAAAATTAATACGTGGAAAGCAAAACAATCTTTTTAGATCTCTGTTTTGTCTTTTGTGTGAATTAACAAAAATAGCTCTAAGTCCTTCAGTGAGAACGATGTTTAATCACAAGGGTCAACACCTGTAAGGTAACTAAGGCAATAATGTTATAAACCAGATTATATCAGCTTGATGATATATGTGCATGGGAATGTTCTTACCCTGAGCAGATAGTCTTTCTCCAGGTTTCTTGACGGACATTCGAAGCTCTTCTTTGGATGTTTCCACCTTTTGTTCTGTTCTCTGTTAACATGATCCCACACTGCTTCAATAATGTTGAGGTCTGGGCTCTGGGGAGGCCGATCCATGACCGATAGTGCTCCACTGTGTGTTTTTCTATCCAGGTATAATTTTACTGCAAGTGACAGTTGGTTTGGAATCATTGTTAGTATATCCGATTTATTCTAAATCAACAGGCTTGTGTTTACTTCCTGCAATCTGCATATTATCTGTATATAGCCATGCCCCATTTCTCTATATGAGGAAACAAGTTTACATGGAGGTGAATTTTATGATGATGTAAAAGACCTCTAACACAAAAAACAAGGAGAAAGTCTGACTGGAGAAACTTAAATAACACTGTTTGACGTCTGAGGAGGAGGCTAGAATAAGTGAAGGAGGGTGGAGGGTTTGCAAAGTGTTTCTGTGATGTTTAAAAAATGAATAAATAAAAAGAAACACTCAGGCTGATATAATGTGGGGAAAGAGACATTTAATAAATGTCTGGCTGATTGGAAGCAAAACATAAAGCAATGATTGGTGACTCAAGATGTTCTGCAGTACTGTATGTCATGTTTGATGTCTGAAATGCCAGCAATGAACAATCAAGTTCAATGTTATTTCAGTGTCAAGGTCAAAGGATAATTTTAATAGATCATAATCAAGATAGTGACCAGACTATATATGTATTTGTAATCTCAGAAGTTTATTTGAAAACACTTTTTAAACAGGCATTTTTTAGATTTACTATAAGCTATTATGCATGTAAATAAGGGGTAAGTAAAGGATATTGGTTGTTTAGCACTGGCCTTAAGCCAGTAAGTAGAGCGCTGCATGGCTGCGAAGGCCCCCGTCTCCTCTGTAAAGGCCTGCGAGGCATCTTAAAGTGCAGTCATTAAGCAGCCACTTGTGTAGGTGTTCTTGCAAGAAATATTGTCAGGCAGATACCTGCTGTCTAATTAGCAAGACAGCACACACTTGCTCAAGGGGAAGAAACGGCAAGCTCAGTCAGTGGCTGTGCAATGTAGTGAGTGGGTCCGCTGCTCAGTGTGTGTGTGTGTGTGTGTGTGTGTGTGTGCTAATAATGACCTGAGGCTCAACCTGCTGTTGAGAACAGTAACTTGTGACTCAATGCCTTTGTTCACCCCGTAACATCTGGCTCTGACCGAAGGCTGTGGCTGTGTGTGTGCTCGTGTTTGAAATGCATTCAAGCCGAATGGTCTATTGCTCAAAGAGTGTGTGTGTGTGTGTGTGTGTGTGTGTGTGTGTGTGTGTGTGTGTGTTTGCGGGGGTACTGAGGCGAGCACAGCAAGGACTAAGGCGCGAGGAGTTGATCATCATCGTGGAAACCTCTGAGGGAAAAAGGCCTGGAAGCCCCTTCTGTCAGCTGGGCTCTGCGATGCTTCCCCTCGACTGCCTTCACACACACACACACTCACACACACACGCATACACATTCACACACACACCCGAGGTCCCTCCGGAGCAGCAGATTAAGGACTGAGTGAGTGTGAGCAGAACAATACCCCAGTGTGTGTTTGTGGAGCCGTGGCTAATTGTGTTCATTTGCTGCTCAAGTTGAGACGACGAGGACACTGGAGGGGTGTGTGTGTGTGTTTACATGTGTGAAAACAGAGACAGAAAAAAACAAGAATAGGAACAAGAAAGAGTGACAGGGGGAGCCAGGACAGATGAGCAAATGTGCAAGTGTGTGTGTGTGTGTGTGTGTGTGTGTGTGTTTGTTTGCAAGGGGATGAGAAGTGCAATGTGAGGCCATGCAGGTAATTCTCATTATGATGCGGAGGTGTTCATTTGTGAGGCGAGTGTGTGACGATACGTGTGAGGTGAGCTGAGTATTTAAGAGTGCGCTCTTTTCCCTTCATACATCTGCCTGGCCTTGCGCACATTACACACTAAGATGCACTCGCTTAGGTCCTTAGGAACGCACACATTTATAAACACATGCTATCCGGCATTTTGCATGACTTCACAACTCATGCTTGCACACCACTTAGAGGAATTAAACCCCTATTTGCCTTAATCTTTGAACAACGCACAACCGTGCCAGCAAACAGAAAAGTTACTTTCTGCTGCTGAATCTCACTGAGAGGCCCTGTGACTGTGAGGCCAGTCATACAAATATTGATGCTCTATGTATCTACGTGGACGTGCTTGATGGAAAGCTTGATTTAATGATGGCAAAGTGCCTTTGCTTGCCTTCCATTTCATTCCCGTGTATTGTGCCTTGGTGAGAATAGGCATGCAATCCAAGCAACACCTGCTCTCTCTTCATGTTTGTGAGCATTTTATCAAATATCCCTGGGTTCCCTGAACATTTAGCTTAAGAAAACAAAACTATTAAATTATTCTTCTATTGATGCTGGTTACAGTGTCGTAGAAAAAGGTGTTATGAATGGGCCATTAGTGTGACTCAGAGTATATATCACAATGACATAGGCAGTCGTGTGTGTGTGTGTGTGTGTGTGTGTGTGAGAGAGACAGAGAGCGAAAGCGAGAGGAAAAATCAGCACCATGGACAGATCCAAGTGGTTTCATATTGGAAAGCTACTGCATTTCTTCAAAGATAGACCTGGGCCTTCATATTCTCCTGTTACCATAAACCATTAAAAGCAATGGGCTTTTATTTGAAGTAGGCTAGCATTAGAAGCAATTTATGGTAGATCCTGCTGGCACTAGTAAACTTCGTGCATTGTGCTTTTAACAATGTGGTGATTGTCGACACGTTCTTGCGTCCTATCTGCACTCGCAACACTCTGATAAAGATATTCTTGATCTCAAAAGTTCACATCTTAGTTAAATAAAAAATTTTAAAAAGAAAAAGTTAGCATGTGTTTTTGCCAGCTAGAGACCCCCTAGTGGGCAATGAAGGTACTGCACATGGGTCACAGTAAAAAACACAAATTCAGTTATAGATTTTTATATGTTAGTGAATTACACATGGTAATATAAGGTGGATATTAAACATTACTCTGACCTATATTTACTGCTATTGTATTTAAGTTTGGGAATGGCTGGCAAAGCCCAGAAGTTTGGTCTAAATCCAGACACCCTCTGCACTCATGGTGTCACAGCACCAAAAATACAATATCTTATTGTATTTTTGCACACCTCTGTTGCTTGTGAAGCTCGCACACAAGAATTTCACTCGCATGTACTGTACCAGTGTACCTGCACATGTGATGTGACAATAAAAGTGATTTGATTGATTTGATTTAAGAAAGCTGACATTTTTGAGCTGTGCTAATGGAAATTTGACATTCCCTGGCAACACAACATATTCTCCATATTCTGGTACAGATCTTTCAATAGACTGGTGACTTTTTAATTGAAAAAACATGATTAAACTCACAGTATTTAAATACTGCCACTCAGTCTAAACACTAACAGAAGATGATACTTTCCTTTGCAGATGAGACTTGAACTCGGGTAGAAATCCTGTTAATACACCAGGTGTTGTATTCAGGTTTCAATCACTTGTTGTTTAGTTAAATATAGCACTGTGCAAAGTCTTCTATGGATCTTGGCTACCTGTTGTTCTGTTCTCTGTCAAGAGTAGATGGATAATGTTGAGGTCCAGGCTCCCCTACATGACATAAACATGAGATTAAGGAATTGTTTTTCCAAAGTACCCTTTAAAAAAACAAACAAACAAAAAAAAACCTTTAAGAACCAATTATTTTTGATTCAATCTCAAACTAAAACACGTTTCCCATGTTACAGGTCAGGTTTGAAATTTGAGGCAGTGACCAGAAACACAATTGTTTTACCTTTTTCATGAGGGAATGCAGTGTAGCTGTTTGTCTTTAAAAACAGAACAATAGAGGCCAATTGTTGGTACAGTAGTCCCAGTGAGACAAAATATGAAACAGAGGCAAATCAATGGCAAATAATGTCATCTTAGAAGGTCATACCTGGACCTTTTGACTTTGTCGATACAAACACACACTTGTGAACACACATCGTAATTACAGCAACATAGTAAAATGCACACAAGCCATCTGACATCTGTATAACATTTCTAATGATAAAATGACACACAAACTGCAATAATAAACTTACACACACCTGCACTTTGTCTCTCTGTGCCTCCCTCACATGTAAACTCTGCAGGCTACTAAGCGGTATTAAACCTCCCTGCCTGGCCACGCTGTGGTTTCCCTGACGCTAAGTGTCCCTCTCTCCTCCCTGCCCGGGGTGAGCAAAGGAGAAAATAAACAACTAAAGAGACAAACAGCAAGAGCCACTTAGAGCCAGTTAAAGCCAAGGCTCCTTCCCACAGCGAAGCACTTCCCTAGGGCTACTGATGTCTGCCTGCCACGGTGGGAGACATCCGGATAAAGAGACAGAGAGAGAAAGAGTCTGAGAGGGAAGCGGAATGAGAGAGGAACACAGAAAAAGGTTAAGAAGAAAAGCTTCAAATGGAGAGGAGAGAAGAAGATGGGAAGAAAGAGAGCAGGAAGGATAGGACTTAAAGAGAGAATCTCTCACTTTTGTTCTCCTCTGAAGCACACTGAGCCTCCCATAAGGCGAGGCGAGTCGCCCTCATGAGTAGTGGCAGTAACCTGTGGAGAGGAGACACTGATCTGAATAGAGCCTCGCTGATGAGCTAAGACACACATCTCTCCCCGCTGTGGGTAGTGGGCACAAACTTTCTGCTTTACACTCACTGTGAAGGACTAGATTTTTTTTTTTTTAATCTAGCACATAAATCCTTAAATTTTTTTCTTCAGCTAAGAATGTCATGCTTTTCAAATCCCATGTAATGGGTTGAAGTACTTTTTTTTCTCCAAAATTTGATCATAAAGTTTACATTTTTTATCAGCATAGAAAAATGGCACTGGTTAATATTTATTTAGCGGCGACAAGTTAACATGCATTTCATTGTGTTGACTGGCTTTACAGTTCTGCCGTGCCTTATTGCTTATAGCTGGCATAAAGGTGCTAAATCCATGAATATATCACCTATTTTAAAACATTAAAGTGGACATGAAACACTGCATGTATGAAGGTTAATTTACACCATGGCGCACTGCTCTCAAAACAGTCTGTGAAGCTGGATTTATGAAATAAGTGCTTAAAGCTAAAGTTTTTAGAACATGTTTAGCGCCATCTTGTGCCAGTATAGAGCATAAAAGTGTGATGTCACCGAGTTGGTTGGCTGGGCGCAGTTAATAAACTTACATTAGTTTATGCTAGCTAACCAGTGACAAAACCGATAACTCAGAGGACAACGTGAGTTATTCTTAGTTCCCTTGTTTTCTGTTATCAGCTCTGTCACTAGTTTGCTAACATAAATAAATAACTAAAGTCCTCTATCCGGTTGTTAAGTGATGACGTGACGAATCCTACTTCCGGGCCTAAAGTAGTCTGCGTTTAATATGGCTTTTGTGTTGTTAACATGTTTAATGTTTTGTATTTTCTTCTATTTAATCTCAAAAAGCTCCTAAAACAGTCAGTGATCACTGTTGACCTCCCTCGGCTTTTATTACCGCTAATCATTTATTTAAGCTCAGTTTTTAAAACCTTAGGATGTAACTACAGCCCAGCCCATGCAGCAGTATATGAATGACTAACCTCGTATTCTGGATGGATTATCTCAGTTGTTCTCCTGGCTAAAGTTTGGTCCTTTTACAGCATCCTGCCATGCGATTACATTTGTTCCTGACCACCGAGAACACTCACGTTAACTTTTATCGAGTGGAAAAAAAGTTAGCTTGTTTATATTATGCTAGCATAGCTGTGTCACTAGCGGTCACGTAGCACATCATTAGATACCAGCTAGCCAAACTTCAGTAACCCTACAAACGTCACTGCTGTTTAGTTTTCTGTCTTCATTTATGTTGGAAGTGATAACAGAGCTGTACGTTTTAATTTGTTTCCAAAACCCCGCAGTCAGGACATGCTATATTGTGTTTAGATAGAAGCTAGCGAGCTAACTTCCTGCTAACGTCTAACTCCGTTAAATGTCATAAATTCCGTTTTCATGGATGCCTGGATGTTAAACTCAATTGTTACACCTGGTAGAGCAGAACGCTGATCATTTTATTAAAGATGAAAGACTTTAGACAGTTTTTCAACTCTCAGTAATGCCATAGTGATCGTTTGATATATGGACCTGCAGCGGAGTTTAGGCCCAGACACGGCTAGTGACGTCAGACTTAACGACCGGATAGCCGCAACCAATCAACCAACCGACCAACCAGTCCAGTGACATAACCTTTTGAACTGGAATGAGATGATGCTAAACATGTTCCAAAAATGTAACCACATATTTCTTAAATCCAACTTCACAGACAGCTGTTAAATCTCTGTCTGTTTTTGAGAGCAGGCTAGGTGCTTGATCTTACACACGTACCTTTAATGCTGTGTGTATGACTCTCTGGCATTAATAATTTGTAGCGAACAACATGTGTTATTTATGTTTTATGAACAGAATTTTTAATGAAATATATCACTTTCTATTTCTCTTTTATTTTGATTAGAATGAAGATTTAAGACTGGATGGGCCCCATTGGATTTTCTGTTTTTTAAGTGGGCTGTAGCACTCTTTGTAAGGGCGGAGAAGCTTGTACTGGTCTTTTTGTGTGTTTGCCTGCAAACTCCACCTACATGATCAGGAGGTGAGCAGTCAAAGTTGTCACACAGTTATATCTTAAGCCCCTGAAGGCTCTTATCTATATCTGATATTATATTGCTTAGCAAGTACCTACCAACGGGCTAAAGCAGTGACTACAGATATATGCTCACAAAAGTATGGGACAAGTTCAGATTGTATAGAGAAATGCTGTGCATCCAGAGGTGATATTCTAAGTTTCGTATGTAAAACTTTGTATTCAGTCATGCATGTTAAAATTTACCACAGGTTTCTACGCCTTTCACTTTAAAAAAGTATAACTTTTAGAAATCCATTGATTCTTTCTGATACCAAAAAAAAAAATTCTGTTTCCTGTCTTGTATTTAAGCAATTTTTACAATGTTTTACTATGACCCTGATGAAGGCCACAAGCCGAAACGCGTTGGTCTATTATTAAAGTTGTTCATCTTCCCTCAAGTGTTGCTGGAGTTCCTGCTTTGTGAATTCTTTTATCCTCTCCATGCACCTTGGAAGCAGGTAAAGTTGTGCCAGAAAATTGTTTTGCTGCGATTTTTCTTTCTGATACCAGCAACCACGTAGCAACAGACTAAAAATGATTATTAGCATTTATGAACCTTGAACACCTTAAAAAAAGCCTTGGATCATTTAATTTTCACAGCAGACAACACTGCACATCGTACTAGTCTTTAAAATGTAACGTGTACGGGTTGTGACCAACGTCCATATGAGCCAAGTAAGGATTGAGGTTGTGTTGCATTTGTAGTGGGTGAGATAATTTGTACTTAATTATATGTAAGGGTTTAACTAAACCAATTCTAGAAATAAGATGCTGTTCAGTATGTTTAACTTCAGACATTTCAAAATACCATGAAAAAAGAAACCTTGTCATTTAGTGTTCAAACTTCCAGGCAATTGGATTCTTTGATTTTAAAAGCTCTTTCACAGATACTTTTTAATATTAACTTTCTAGTTAATTAGTCAGATCATTTTCTCATCTTTCCCTCTTCTCTGTCGCTTCCCATTCTTCTTCTGTTGTCTTTCTCTGGTTTCATGCTTTTTCCATTATCTGCTCTCTGCACTCAGACTTGTTTTCACCATTCCCTCCTTCCCTCTCCCTTCCCTTTTGTGTCCCCCTGACTGTGAACCCAAAGGTCACCTCTCCCCTGAGGCCCTGTTTACCTGAGCCACTTCCCTCTTTTTGACATTCAACTACTTAGAGACAGAAGGAGAAAAGGGAAGAACAAATTTAGCAATTCATTGCTCAGAGGTCGGTCGCTCTCCAAAACCTTAACAGGTATTGAAAAAAAAACATCAGTTTTCTGCCAAAAGCTTTAATCACCAAAAAATAAAAAAATAAAAAATACAAAATCTAAAATAATGGCTCTAGAAATCTGTTTCAGCATGGCCATGTCTTCCTTTTCCAGGCATTTTGCCCCAATGTTCAACATTCATACAATGGAAATCCATCATCTTTAACATTAGACAGAAGCAAGCAAAGGTAATTCTCTGGTCAAAAAAGTCTCAAGCTCATGTAAGAAATGAGGAATTTAACCTTTTTCCTTTCAGGCAGTAGAAATGTTGATTCAAAAGTGATATTAGCTGGAAATCTAACAAAAGGTCATACTGTAATGCCTCAGGGATGTTTTCAAGGAAAACATTTACATGAAGCTAAGTGAAACTCCGTCCGCCTATAAGCAATTAGGAGACACTTTTCACTTTTGAAGAGTTTCTAAATTTTAAGGGTGTGTTATGAAAAAAAGAGAAAAGTTGGAGTGGCTACTTGAAAAATAAATCAACCTTGGATAAAAACATACAGCAATACCTCCTCGGATGTCATGTATGTGCACATTATGCACGAGTAGCTTTGTCCATCGCTCAGGCCCGACAAGTCGCCCTGCTTTGTTTAAGAAGTGCTTTTAAAAATGTGTGATTTGGAAATGTAAATAACTTCATAACCTTTCTTTATGCATTAATGCACAGAGAGTATAAGAACACTTGTCTATGAAGTATGTAACCTGGATATTTTCAGATAACTGCGATCACTCGTGCTACTGTTCCTCTCTAATCATCTCCACAGCGTCTGTAACCTTCCAGAACATGCGACGCCAGCATGCGTGTCTTTGCTGTCACTTACACAGCTAACAGTGTGTGTTTATGTTGAGGGTTATGCATGCTGATGGTGACCCAGACCCCCACAGAGCCTCCCACCCCTCAGACCCTCCCCCTCCCAGGGCGAGGGCAGCAGGATGGGGTCAAACAGACAAATCTATCCCTCCTGCTCCATGGAGGCCTGCCCAGGGCCATTAGTATCCATTACCAGGAGGCACGGACACGCCACAGCCTGTGGTGCTTGTTCTCCAGCGCACACACATACTCGCACACGCATACTGTCAGCTAGCATGCAACATATAAACAAGCATAATTACACAATGAAAGCATGAAACTCATGCATTCGCACACGTATGCAATTAGGCACTCAGATATTAATGAGCATGAAAGCACCAAGAAATCCACACACGGGCAAACACACCTGACAGTGAAGCAGGCGTCCAGCAGCTTGCCACAGAGGTCCTCACTTCAAACAGACATTCTCAGAGGGGATGACCTTCTGGGAGTCTGTGGGGTGTGTTCATGTGTGTGTCTGTGAGTGTGAGAGGCTGATGAAGGAATTTAGAGCTGAACGGGCCACAAACAGTATGCACATAACTATCTGCTAAAAAGATGCAAGCTAAATGATTAGAAATGTTTTTAATGTTTGCTTAATAGAAGCATGAAAATGTGAACGAAGCATGAAAGAAGAATCAAATATTAGAAAAGTGGGAAGAAAGAAGTTTAGAAAGAGCCAGAGGAAAGATTACTGAGTCGTCACTGCATCCTTGGTTGCCCTCCGTTCACCGGCTTTTCCAACTAGTGTGTCGGTGTCTGTCGTGTCAGCTGTGGCTGCCTAACAAGCTTTATCCTCAACAGCCTATTATCTAGAGCATGGCAACTGGCCCATACCTGCAAGGTGGGTGTGTGTGAGAGAGAGAGATTCAGAGCGTTGCAGCTGTGTCATACTTGCAAGCGTCTTCGGGACACTTTCCTCTTGTCTAATGGTGCAGAAGAGGGGGATTGTGGGAGAGGTGAAGGACGAAACTGATATCTTCTTCCTCCCTCTTGTCTTTTCCCCTCCCATGTGAGAGGGAATGGTGGTGTGGATGTTTCTTCTTGCCTCCTTAGAGGGCACAGAGGAGATACGGTGCCAGAGGCCACGCGCACACATGAACAGCTGCTTGCATGAATGAATGTGTTCAGAAGACACACGTTAGGAATGTCAAGGACATTTCTTACTTATCCCGCACGACGCTTGATTAAAAGACGACAAAAGCAACCATCAAATATTGATGATCTGCAAAAATGTAGGCAGTGGTCATTTGTAAATGCCGTAATTCTTTTTAATGTCCAAACACATTTTATGTGCAATATCCCTAAAAAATTCACTAAGGTTAGCATTTTCTATACCTACATGCACACACAATTACGGAGCATTGCTTTTATTGCATGTCCACACACAGCCGCATACATATATATTCTGATGTATATATTTTGCTATTTTACAAGTTTGCTGTAAGTTCTTGCAAATTTATTACCGTTTAAAAAACTAAAATTTAACATGTTTGTAAGTATTTAATCTTTGCCCAATAACTTGTTGAAACCTCAAGTATGATGCTAAAAGTTTGGCATTCCTATTTTTGGGCTGTTTCACCCATTCTTCTTTAAAGAACCTCTCAAGCTCCATCAGGTTGGATGCTCAGTGTCGGTGCACAGATCTCTTCCAAGATGTTCAATTAGGTTCAAGTCTGTGTCCTGGCTGGGTCATTCAAGGACATCAAAGAGTCGTCCACAAGCTACTCCTTTGGTAACTTGGCTGAGGGTCATTGCCCTGTTGGAAGATGAACCTTTGCCCCAGTCCGAGCAGGTTATCATCAAGGATGTCTCTGTACATTGCTCATACATGCTAACCCTCCCGATTTTTCTGAGAGAATCCCGAATTTCAGTGCCTCTCCCAAAAATCTCCCGGAGCCACCATTCTCCCGAATTTCTCCTGACTTTCCACCCGGACAACAAAAATGCAAAACCATATCCCAGAATTCATAGCGCGGCCCAGCCAATTCCAGTTTCCAATAATGGCGGCAGCTACTTAGTTTTTATATTACCCTTATTACTCTTTCTGGGTCGCAAAATAAACTTTTAGCATATTTTCAGGCGAGAATGTAGCTGTGTAAACCTCAAATACCTGAGCCAGCGAGAACAGCGAACTCCCGGCACATCGTTTTCAAACCCCCCACTTCTCAGGTTGAACATGATATATAAGTCACTTAGATAACCTAAAAATGTTATTGTTTGACTTTTTTCAGTGCTTTATTTGTTCGTGAGTAAATCGGTTTGGCTGAGATTAAAGTTATTAGATTAGATTAGATTAAATAAAACTTTATTAATCCTTCGGGAGGGTTCCTCCGGGGTTTTCACACAGCTGAATAAACAGCAAACCGATTAAACAGAAGTGTGAGATGGTCGAGAATTTACGCCAGCGTCTGGTTATATTTAGATAGCAAGGAGCAGACTTTCACTCCACAGAGAGAGCTTGTGACGTAATTCTGGAGGCTAGACCGTCACAGTCACTCACTTCCGGCCTACCGGGCTTTCGGAGTACCTGGCTCACTTTGACAATGAAGGCCGGGTCCTCAGGTAGATGCAGCCTCTGAATTTGGACAGCCCCAGCTGGGGGACAGTAATAATGGTGACATTTAACTTACTTTAAATAAATAATTTGAACTAAATAAACACTGTAAAATTTAAGTTATTTGTATATGTATATTTTCAGATTAGCTCATAATTCTTTTTAAGTGTATACAACATTTATGTCGAAATACGGAACATGCGTACTTATATTCTTGATTCAAGCACTGAGTGAAAAAGTTTTCTTCTGGTCTAAAGACAAAATTGAAAATCTATATTTTTACTTCCTAAACTGAGATCTGTTTAATACCAGTGTATCCTACGAACACGTCAAAGTGAATCCTCTCAGCTTATTGTTTGCTTTTCTCATACATTTTTGACACTGCTTCTTTTATTGGTCAACAAACCTCTGGGATGTGTATTAATATTACAATGCTGATGTTTTGTTCTTGGGTAGACTTTGTTGTAGTTTTGCATATCAAACGTATGCATGTCATTAACTGAGACAGCCAAATCATTTATTTATTTAGATTTAGATACCCCCCGTGTTGCAGGTAGAACATTTGTGTGCTGCAGACTACTGACATCTCAAATGTGGTTTTAAAAAACCTCTCAGAGTAAAGAAATGAGATAAGAAGGGTAAAATAATTAGTGAATCACTTGCAGTAACAATTTTAAAGCGCTTGAACCAAACACACTGATGCAAAGAATCAAAGTATACACCATCAAATGGGTTAGATCTGCTGCTACAGGCACAAAAACTACCTGTGAATAAAAATCAGGGTGATGATAATTTGGAAAAAAACACCAAGCTAACCAGGTAGTGCTTGATGCTTCTCATTTATGCGTTCTTGTTCTTTGCCATCCCTCCTTTCTATCTCTCTTTCTTCCTTCTCTTCGCTCACCGTGACCAGAAGAAGTTCTTCTGCACTGGTGCCCGTCCACTCATCCTTCCAAGCAGAAAACTCTCATGTGCACGCACATATACACACATGCAGACCAACAATCCCCCACCTACTTACACACACCTCCAAAGCACATACGCACATTCACCTACCTCCCACCCACCCCACACACACACTCTACATGCGTACACACTCGCCACCGGCCACACCAGCGGAGGCCTTAGGGCTCAGCCATCTGCTGCCCACCCAGCCTATCTCCCCCCCTCTGTAGTACCCACCTTCCCAACATATGCAGCCCTTGCCCTGGGTAAGGTGGCAGGGGCACTGGCCCTAGCCCTGGCCAAGAGAAAGGGGTGAAGGAGCACATATGTAGCCCAGACGGTGTGTGTGTGAGCGCGAGGGGAGGAGGGAGGGGAGAAAAGACACAGAGACAAATCAAGGATTAGATGGCTCTCTCCTTGAATCTCTACATCTATTTCTCGCTCTGTCTCACCCATATGGCTTGTTTCTTGCATGTTCACACCAGCTCAGCGACCACCAAGGTCGCACCCTACAAAGGGCTAGTGAGGCCTCAAGCGAGGCAGCTGAGAATGAAGCAGGGAGAGGTAGACATGGCGAGAATGAGGGGGGCAGGAGCGATGGTGGGGGTTGGCATTGTCGCTGAGACACCTCCTTTTTTTTCGCACCCCCCTTTTTTTCTATCCTTCATTTCCTCTGTCGGTCTCTTCCCTCTGTTAAATCTTGCCTCGGGGCATTCTCCACCACAAAAGGCAGGGGGAAAAAAACGAGTGTGGCACTTTCATCCTCCCATCATCCCTTCCATCCATCTACCCGACCTTGTGTCTTTACGGATAAGATGTGTGTGTGTGTGTGTGAGTGTGCAAAACAAGTGATGTGACAGCAATGGTGGGCATTTTGTTTCAACGCTAACATTAATTACATTGACTATTCCAAAGTCGTCCATATTTCATGAGCGTTCTTTTGCATGCGGGGGCAATGCACCACTCACCTATTCTCTTTAGTCTTCCGGTGCCTCTTTACACGTTCCAGGAAACCCAGCGCTCCTGTCAGTATCGGCTTAGGTTAGAAATCCAACAGGGAATTGGGCCAAAAATACTTTGGAAAGCTGACAAAATGCTGTTGCGGTAACTGTAGTGGTCCAACTATTTTAAAGTTCAACTTTATGTGGGAATAATGCAACATTGTAACTGCAGTTAAAATGCAACATTTTTATTAATGTTAATGGAAAAAAATGTTTTGATAAATGTAATCGTGTACTGTTAGTGTGTCAGTTTGTGAGCAGCAGACGCACTCTGTTGGCTGCAGAGGAAACAGTAACAAATCCCTTATTATGTGTTGGAGTTAATCTCCACAGCAAATAATAACCAACAAAAAGGGTTTTGGGACCATTGTTTAAAATCTTCACGTTTAGTAAAGCTACTATTTTAAGTATTTATTAGCCTACAACTTAATGGTGCAAAAACATAGTAACAAAAACACTGAAACTAGAGAGACAACTTTAACATTATAGGGCCCAGATACATATTTTCTCATCTTCGTCTTCCGGCTGCTCCCTTTAAGGTCGTCACATCATCTTCCTCCATCTCACCCTATCACTTGTATTCCTCGCTGTCACGTGTCTTTTTCTACATTCATGAATCTTCTCTGTAGTCTTCCTCTTTTCCTCCTGCATGGCAGCTCCATCTTCAACATCCTTTATCCAAAATATCGACCATCCCTCCTCTATACATGTCCAAAGCAAGTCTGTTACTTCGTCTTTCTGAGTCATCTCCACACACTCAGACCATGCTGTCTGCTTCACCTGTCTTGTGCACAGTCCATTGCTTTGGATGATTGACCTGGTTGCTCGTCGCAGTTTCACCTTTCCACCTGTCTCTCATTCACTCATGTGTTTTGTCTTACTTCTACTGATTTTCATTCCTCTTCTCTTCAGAGCATGCCTCCACCTTTCCAGGCTCTCTTCCGCTTGTTCCCTACTTTTACTGTGATGCAAACATCACAGTCATGAAAACTCCAGCGTGACCTCATCTGTCAGCCTGTCCATGGACATTGCAAAGAAAGTTTCTCAGAGCCAATCCCTGATTAATTCCACCCCCACACTGAAGCCATCTGTCATTCCTACCGTACTGTACCTACCTCACCTCTGTCTCACTGTCCTCAAACATGTCCTGCACCAGTTCTCTGTCACTCCTGACTTCCTCATGCATCACCATTGTTCCTCTCTTGGTATCCTATCAACTGCTCGAGATCCACACACAGAGTGTAATTCCTTCTGCCTTTCGCTAAACTTCTCCATCAACACTCTCAAAGTAAACATCACATCTGTAGCGCTGTACTGCTGCTCACTCACCATCACTCCTTCTAAATCTAGCTTCAGCAACTCTTTCCCATAACCTCATGCTGTGGCTCATCAGCTCTATCGCTCTGTAGTTACTACAGTTATGAACATCTGCTTAGGTCCATATAGTATGTTGAAAACCTCACAATTAAGACTGAAGAGAATGTAACTTGTCAGTTTGCTTGGAAAGAAATTAACAGTGATTAGCAGTGTAAGGTGCTGTAAGTGCCATGAAAGTAAATTTTATTCAATTCAATTCAATTCAATTCAATTTTATTTATATAGCGCCAAATCACAACAAATGTCGCCTCAAGGCGCTTCATAACAAATGTCGCCTCAAGGCGCTTCATAATTTTATTACACATTTTATTCTGTATAAAACCTCTAAGCAACTCCAGACTCTAGGAGAGGGTCATAAGCTGCTATGAATGTCCATGTGTGAAGGTTTTTTGGCAATTCATGCAACACTGTGAGCCTATCTTCCAGATATTCAACAATCAACTGAAAGGGAGCGTAAGGATATGTGTCTAGGAACAGCACCTCAGCCTCTGTCATTAACATCAGCATGATAGCTGAGCACCAGGAGCTTCATGGCATGGGTTCCATTGCCCAGCAGCTTCTCTAAGTGTAATGTGTAGATCGCCCAGATCCTTTGTAGATATCATATAAGTTGTTTCAAAGTTCCACTGTAAGGTTAATACTTTTCCATTATTACACCGTTAGATGAAATTTAGTTCCTCTTTTTCTCTCTGACAAGGTGGTAAAAGAGAAAGTCACCCTTCTCTCTCCATCTTCTTTTTTTACGTGAAAAACATTAAGGTGGTACATAGATGTGGAGAAAAAAAGGCAAGTTGGAAATAATTGTGTGTATGTGACAGCTGCGGTGTGGTGTTTGTGCACATGCGTGTCTGTGTGTGTGTGTGTGTGTGTGTGTGTGGCTGCTTCTGATAGATCAGTGATTAAATAAATCATAGTAACCTTTCCTGTAACCTTTCCCCCTCCCTCCCCAGCCCCTGTATGACCTTACAAGACCCACACACATTAAAGACTCTTCTCTTCTCCTTCATCTCCCTCTCTTCCTACTGTAAGTCCCCCCTCCTTATTCTTCATCTTTTTTTACATAACTCTCTGTCTCGCTTCCTTTTTACTTTGCGTAGTTAAATAATGTTACATTAGCATTACACAAATTGCTCTTTAACCTTTTATTATATTAAAGGCATAACCCGAAAACTGAAACATTTCATCTTAAGAAGTCCCTTGGATGAGTGACGAAACATTTATCTCACTGAAAACGCTACATCCAGATGAACAGATTCAACTTTTTTGGATTTCCTTACCTGGATGATTGAGCATGCACGAATACATTAAAAAATATATAACTTACTTTTATTACTTTATTTATTTTATTCCTTTATATTATTTACTTTTGTTACTTTATGTTACTTAAATAATCAGGCCCCATCTTATCTTAATGACCTTGTAGTACCATATTACCCTATTAGAGCACTTCGCTCCCACTCTGCAGGCCTACTTGTTGTTCCTAGAGTATTTAAAAGTAGAATGGGAGGGAGAGCCTTCAGTTTTCAGGCCCCTCTTCTGTGGAACCAGCTTCCAGTTTGGATTCGGGAGACAGACACTATCTCTACTTTTAAGATTAGGCTTCAAACTTTCCTTTTTGCTAAAGCATATAGTTAGGGCTGGACCAGGTGACCCTGAATCCTCCCTTAGTTATGCTGCAATAGATGTAGGCTGCCGGGGGATTCCCATGATGCATTGAGTTTTTCCTTTCCAGTCACCTTTCTCACTCACTATGTGTTAACAGACCTCTCTGTATTGAATCATATCTGTTATTAACCTCTGTCTCTCTTCCACAGCATGTCTTTATCCTGTCTTCCTTCTCTCACCCCAACCAATCACAGCAGATGGCCGCCCCTCCCTGAGCCTGGTTCTGCCGGAGGTTTCTTCCTGTTAAAAGGGAGTTTTTCCTTCCCACTGTCGCCAAAGTGCTGCTCATAGGGGGTCATATGATTGTTGGGTTTTTCTCTGTATCTATGAAGCGCCTTGAGGCGACTTTTGTTGTGATTTGGCGCTATATAAATAAAATACAATTCAATTGAATTGAAATTAATATTATTTACAACACTTTGTGTTGTTTTTTATTTTTTTCCTTTTGTTACTTTTTTACTCAATCTATGTTACTTACTTTGTTTTTTGTTACTTTGTTATTTTAATTGTACTTTTAATACTGACTATCTCTTTAAGCTTTATCCTTTTTAACCACCTGAGTGTGGAGAGAACATTCTTCCTATGGGAATAATAAAATGATGTTGGATCATTTTTACATTGTAATAACAAGGTATCGTGTTTGCATCACAGTGACAGCGTAACAACCAACGTTTAACAAGATAATGTCTTAACTGTGGTTAGGCAGACCTCTGAACCCCCACAAGCAAAGCGGTTCCTTTCTTTTAGCATTAATCCGTGTGTGCTTGTCTGTGTGTTTTTATGATCTTTAAGATCTGGAGGTTCAAACGGCTATTCTCACCACGCCTTGCCACTGAACTCACCAAGAGGTCGCTGAGACACCACAATGTGCATGAATGTGTTCACACAAGTTAAGTGTGTTTGTGTGTGTGTGTGAGCTGACTCCCTGATCTCCTGCTCTAATACCCTGAGGACCTTTGGTTCCTTAACTGTAGGAGGTCCTAAGCAACCCACCCACACAGCCACATAGAAATGCACACTGTGCACACATGCTCACACATCTTCATAGGATATCAAAGATTAGACATCAATCATTCTCACCTCTTGAAGTCTTGAAGAACGAGCACCTCATATGAAAGGTCAGCACACACCTGGAGAGTTAGATGAAATCAATATGCAATGATGAAGGTGAGGATGAGGGAAGAGGTTGGTAAAAATGATGAAAACAAAGAGGCAGAAATAGTAAATACAAGCAGAAGGAGAAAATCTTTAGTCATTCTTTTACAAACTTGCAGATAACTTGCTTGACTCACATTAATGGTGGCTTTCAGGGAGCTTTTCTATGCTTTTGGTGGCCAAAGAAGAAAAAAAAAAACTGTCAGTCAGTTTTGGGTGAAATTTGGCAATACTGGCTCATGAGATAGATTTGCAGGTCTAGACTGATGCAGAGCCACCACACATGCTCTAACTTGAGATGTTTGTGCAACTGTACATAACAGATCAAAACATTGCCACTTTTTCCACTTACTTTGTCATAACTTTTAATTGCAGGTGCATCAATAATAGCTGCATTTCTCTTCTGCTGGTTTGAACTTTAGAGCCTTTCTGTTGTGCTGAACTTTGTTTGGCCTGGAGTGGCGAGCAACTGATTGAGATAGGAACAGGGAGGCTTATCTCTGAATGCTTGGTGTTTGGATACGTATGATGTCAGACCAGTTCTCATAATGCTTTCTAGGCTGCGTGTACTGATAAGCTTTGGGATCTGGAGAAGGTAGAGACATACGTAGGTAGCACACAAGACACAATTGAAATTGGAGCAAGAGAAAGGGCCAGTTTGTGTTTGTTTGTTCAAGTGTGCGCTTGCGTGTGTGATGTTCTTCTACTCTGAGCCTACTTTAGCTCACCGTACTCCCTGAGCAGTGACCGGAGCACTAAGCCCCCCGTCCAAGCACTTGGAAACTGGAACGAGGCGAGGAGAAAGAGAGGATGGATGGGAAAGAAAGAGAGCGATGCGATGGGGGAGAAAAAGGATGGAGCGCAAAGAAAGAGAGGACAGGAGAAGAGTGGAGGCAGAGACAGAGCAGCAGCACATGGAACGGCACAAAACGGAAAGAACTGACGATCGAATGGAACCAAACGAAAGGAGGAGAAGTGTTGGACTGAGGGATGAGAGGGAAGGCGAAGCCACCTCTTCTTCTCCCTCTCCTCTTCTCGTCCCTTCTCTTCCCCCCGTGAGAATGTGTGTGCGTGTGTGTTTTCTTCCTCGTCAGATCTGCCACGCTTTCATTCGCACACAAAGACGGCACGTAGACATACCTGGCACAGGGGGACGTGAAGGAGCTGGCAGAGGCGCGTGTATGTGAGAAAGAGACTGATAAAAGAGACACTGGCTCACCTGCCTGGCAGAGAAGGGTGCCTGTTAGAGGATGGCCTGTCTGTCTGAGATGTCCCACTTAACACTGACACACACATGCACACACATGCTTGACCTACTCAACACTTTCTTTTTTTCATTGTTGCTGCTCTCTCCTCCCCAGTCTCTTTCATTATATCACATATTTAAATGCACACTGCATCTGCTTGACATTACTGTCTGAGTGCAAATATTGTAGTTATCAATGTTTTGATATACATTTGAAATCAATTTAAAATATAGAGTTCCTGCCTCAGGATCTGGTGACTTTTCAAATACCATAATCATCAGGTTAAGATTTCAGTTTAGCTAATTCAATACTTCATTTTTGCATTGTATTAATTTCTAATTTGTAAATATTAAAGTATAGTAAATATAATTGCTAACAAGTCAAACTTTTACCGGGTCTCAATTTGGACATGAGCTTGACAACTATTTATGCTAACATGCTCAGGTGAGTAGCCTCTCGGCAGGCACGTGCAGAGGGGGGGGGGGCTGGAGGGGCTTGAGCACCCGCCCCTTTCCTGATTATTGCCCAAAGTGCCCTTTTGTTGAGGCAACTTTTAAAAATTTTTATTTATTTATTTTTTTATGTGTGTGTGCGTGCAGAGTCCTGTCTGTGCCCCTCAACAATAATATATACTATTAATCACGGTTTTGCTAAATAAAAGGATCTGGCTTGCATCAGTCACATGATCACATTTAACCAATGATCACCCTTGACGGCAGAACGCGCTGGTTACGAGCCGGGAACGAGCTCACAAAGAGCACGCGCATTTTTTGCAGTCCGGAGCTGTAGGAGAAACACAAATTAACTCAGAGACACAGACTGATGCGACAAAACCAGTAAGTAGGTGTACAGCCTACACTGTAGTGTATAGCACACAGGAGTATTAGCTTATTACGTACACGTTGGTAAGTTGAAACAAGCGAGCGTGCTGTGTGTGCAACAGCGCGACAAACATTACCTGTCCTTTTATTAACTGCACAAGTAGTGCTGGTCATAGCTGCTGGCTACCTGGGTAAGGCTGTCATGGGTCTGTAGCTCTGTCACCGTTTTAGTGAACATATTTAGTTTTAAAGTATTTAGAACATATTTAGTTTTAAAGGAAGTTTCCGGGCTTTTCCTGCCTTTCTGGAGGGATTATATTTCACTAAAAAACGATCTAATATGCATGTCCACATAATTATGCATTATTATAATATTTTAAAAAACACACGCTGTATTTTAAAGAACATACATTAAGAAGCAGATTATATTAGATTTATATTTTAAATAAGACAAAATTTGGATTTTACAGCAGTAAAATTATTGTATCTCTACAGTTTAAAAATGTAATAAGCTTTGCCCTGCACAGAGTGGATAGTGAAACAAATGGAATCATAAATACATTATTTCATATTTATTACTTCCCCCTCCTCATTGCTTTATTATTGTAGCTCTAGTAATAAATAATAATGTAAGGATTCTGGATCAGCACAGTGATGCCCATAGTATATACAGTATTCTGAAGAAGGTCTAAAATGTCACTGTGTGTGCGTGCATGTGTGTGTTTTATGTATATGGATTTTTTTAAATTATTACTCATGATATAACATTGTCCAGACATGGCTGGTAAGGACATGAGGAGGGAACAGTAGGAGCTGTGTGAGGCTACTAAAGGCAGGGCTATAACATTTTTCTGTCATCATTTTATTATAGATTAAGTGCTGAGTTGTTAGGTGTGGATAATAAGATTATAGTTTATTGCAATAGCAAGTTGTGCCTTGTTCTCACATAGACAGCAAGTGGAGAGTGATATATGAAATGATGAGATGGAAGGAAGAAGAGAAGCAAAGAGTGATTCACAGGCAGAGCCTAAATTATTTCTCACAGTTTTTGTTGCCGTATGGTTCCAAGTGCTGTCACCAATCTTTGCATTTTGTTATTATCTCATGACACTTGTTTAATCAGCTACCATCTCTCCTATGGACTTTTTACTGTCTACAGTCTCAGATCAACACAGCCCTGCCCTCCAGCACTATCAGCAGCAGGAGCAGCAGCAACCCCTCAACAGCAACATTGTACCCATCAGGTAAAACATGGGCTACGTTTGCTTTGCCTTGTCGCCACCTCACAACAGTGATATAGTATGATGCGATCCCATATTAGATTCTTGATGAATGTGTGTTGTTGTTATTCAGCCTGGTTCAATGTGCCCCTTTTTAACTTTGAGCACCCGCCCCTTTAAACGTCTCTGCATGGCCCTGCCTCTCGGTCTTTGCCTCCTGCTCCTTTTTGCCTTCCCTTTCTGGTCTCAGCATTTCATGTTCTCCATAAAACAGACCATGAGTACCTATTCTGTCAGTGCTGATCTGTCTCTGACTTGTCAAAGATAGAAAGTGTCAATTTAGATATATCCTTGGATACATTTTCAAGAGCGAACAAGCGGGACCCTGAGGTGTCAGTGGCAGAGAGGCAAATCTCATCCTTCTGGAAAGAACTAAAATAATTTCTTGGATTCTTCAACTTCTACAGGAGATTCATGTGGAATTAGAGCCAGGCAGCTACACCGCTCACCACATTCACCTCAACTTCTAAATCTTTCTTCGGGAGATTCAGATTCAGATCTCACTGTCCCGGTTCCCTGATGAAACCTGATGCTCTTTACTGTCAGTTTTCCTCAGAAGATGACTTCTAAGATAAACTGGACCGTGGCTCTGTTGGATCATCTCCTCTTCAGTCCACTCGTGAGTTATCCATTGGGCTCACACCTCAAAATTTGCCTGGTATCACGGGATAAGTCACACCATCACCCTCAACACTTTTTTGTGGCTATTCCTAAATAAGAATGTGGCAGAATATGTAGCTGCAACTAAAAATAAGAACAGCTCTCAACCTGCTCTGCTCCGATCTTTACCTGTTCCCAGACATCCTTGGTCTCATATATATTTCATTACTAGTGTTCCTCTTTCTGATGGTAATAATTTTAATGTCATCTTAACAATAATTGACAGATTCTGTAAGGCGGCTTACTTTGCAGCTTTAACCAAACTCTCCAATTCATATCTCAAGTAAAAAAGTAAAAGAAATTAGCTACTTTCAGCTGCTCTTTTAGTCACCAGCAATGTTCCCTCTAAGCTGCGCACGTGCGCAATTGCGCACTGCTGGCGCGGTCTCTGCGCACAGAAAATCTGCGTTGCGCACAAAAAAAATCTAACCTGAATTTAAATAAAATTAAAACTTTAACAATTCTGTTTTGCAGTGTTAGTCAGCAAGTGACTGGCTGCTCCCGTATGGGATTAGAACGATGCCACCTTATCCCATAGTCCAGCCATTGATGCGATTCACATTCGTATATACGCAGACACGACAGCGTCCTTATGTGCCGACACCGGTGTTTTAGCTAGCAAAGCAGCGTGGCTGATGTGGAGTGAAGCCACGTTAATGACAACGTGTACAACCATTGGAGATGTGAGCAGGACAGACGGAACAATTGACGGACTGGACTTTATACCAGTTTTTAAATCGTGTTGATAGGCCACATAAAACCAGAGTTATGATAAAAATATCTGCACTGTTTGGTTTCCTTGCTAAATACTATCGTTGTTTATATTTACTGCAGGAGGAAACGGTTAAAACGGCGTTTTATAAGAAAAAATGCTTGAAAGCGCTCTCCGCCTGTGAGCAAAAACAAACTCCACCCCCCTCTCCCTTTCCTATTCGTCCAAAAAAGTACCATGTCAACCAATCAAAAAATGATATGGCAACATGGCATCTAGTTGTTAAGAAACGGGGGGAAGTTTTAGGAGTGACGGCGGAGTGGCACAAATAATTTGTGTGGCATCAGATTTGATGCAGAACAGCTGATTGTTCTGTAAATAGTTTGAAATGTTTATTTAAAAACGCCTTGGCTGCATTTATAAAAAATAGCTGCAAAAAACTTTGTTTTTTGCCAAACTCGTAACTTTTTTAAAGAAGTATAATTAATTGCCCAGCATTGGTCATTGTATACTGTATTTTGCCGACAGAGAGTTACATGACTCTCTCCCAGACCACAGACTCATAATACAAGTCAGAACTTTATTTAAAAAAAAAGAAGAAGAAGAAAAAAGTAAGTTAGTGTTAACATACTACACAGGTCATGAACAAGAATTTTTTTTAAATTTTCATTGTAAGTGGGCTAAAGCAGTTAATTAAAAGTAGTCTAACATAAATGTAAATGCTGTAATTTGATTATTTTAATAAACCATGTAACTTGGATGGATTCGATGCTGGCGTGACCACAGTGCGCACGTCTGCTGTTGCTCACAGTGGTCCAAGGGATCGCTCAGGGAGTTTGTGTGTTCGCTCAGACATGTGAAAAATTAGAGGGAACATTGGTCACCAGTTACCCTTCCTGATCTGTTCCCCAAAGGATTTATGTGTCCTCCCAGAAACAAACCCTGGATCTTTTGCTTGTTAAATAAATGTGTAAACCACTACACTGTGGAACCACTTCAACTCATATCTCAAGTTTGGAAAGCTTTTTGTGAGGCACTGGGAATGAATGTCAATCTATCTTCTGGGTTCCATCTGTAGACTAATGGTCAAACAGCAAGAGCAAATCAAGAGCTTGAAGTTGCTTTAAGACATGTCGTTTCCCCCAACTCTGCTTCCTGGAGTTTGGAGCCTTGATGGATGTCTTCTGCAGCCAGGCTTTGTCAACCTTCTCTATTTCTAGTCCAGGAGGGAGAAGCAGTGGGATCCTCCATCCAGCATGATCTGTAACGCTGCCGCCGAGTCTGGAAACTGTGCAAAGCTACCCCCCTTAGAACTGTGGGCCAGAATCAGCACCTGGCAGATTGATGGAGGACCCCAGCCCTGCACTCCACCCAAGTCAGAAGTGTCTTCCACAAAATCTTTCTCCAATCCATCTTCCTCAGTTTTTTAAGGACAAGAAAGTCTGGGTCTGTGGAAGCAGGAGCACAGAAAAGGTCCATAGTTCGAGTCTCGTCTTGGGTCTTTCTGTGTTGAGTCTGCGTGTTTTCAGCTTCCTCCCACAATCCAAAGACATGCATGGGTGAGCTGTGAATATGAGTCTGAATGGTGTCTGTCTGTCTGTGTTAGCCCTGTGACAGAGTGGAAGCCTGTCTAAGGAGTACCCTGCCTTTCACCCTTTGGCAGCGATAGGCTTCAGACCCCTGCGACCCTGAATCGGATAAGCATAAGAAGAAAAAAAAAAGTGTTGAGTCCTTTTTAGTAGTATTTTAACAAGAGTTTTATCACTGGCAAGAAAAATACTTCAGAAGGCACAAACAAGGCCATTTAGTAAATGATTGCAGCACTTAATAAAAAGGAACTGAGTTAAACGTGATTGATTCATTCTCACAGGGAGAGATTTATTTTTGTAATACAATTTATGTGCACATAATTTCCTTTCCTTTTTGTTAAGCAGAAGAGTTTTTTTTTTAAAAAAAAAAAACATGGGGCGGGAGAATTGGCTAAAAAGTCAAATTGCCACCCAACAGCTGCAGCAGAATGAGTTTTGACGCCGGAGTGAAAATGTGTCCATGCTAAAGAAATTGGAGGGGTCTGCAATGCAACACAAACAAACAATAAACAAGGAAGCAAACAAATTGACGCACACACGAATAAGCACACACACACACATGCGCGCGGCAATCGGCTATGCTGCAATTAGCTTGTTTTAAAGGAAACAAATAACAGTAATTTCAACAGAACAGCAGCCATAACAATTCACCCCTGGAGGGGATCAGCAATTTGAACACACACACTGGAGAACAGGATACATTCACACACAGGGATCCACACACACACACACACATACACACACACACTGTCAAGTATGCACATGCAAGTGCAGTCATATTCAAATCCAGCAGACAGACAGACACACTCACGATGCACATGCATGCTCAGACACACACACACACACACACCTCCATTAAGTGTACTTGAGAGCGGCAGAGAGGGTCAGCTCAGTGTCTGAGTTATTACGCTACTTTGTTCTGCCTCAGTGGGAAGGCTGCACCCCGCACACACACATGCACAAAAAGAATTATTATCACCCATCAACACTCAAGGTGCAAATATAAAAGGGTTGCTTTGATAATGGATTGAAAGAGATGAATAAAAGAATGGGTAAAAAAGAAAAAAGATGGATGAATAAATGCAGAGAGAGAGAGAGAAAGTGTCTGGTAGCTGTTTCTTTGCTCGTGTGCAGAAGTTTGCAGCTGGCTGGCGAAACCACACTCCCTCTTTCTGTTTCCCCCACCTCTCCGTCCATCTATCTATCCCTTCCTCTCTGTCTGGGCATTCAACAATGGCACGAAACATCTGTGACTACCAGGTAATTACGGCTGAGCCAAAACAGTGGGCAGTGCCGCGCCGCTGAGCTACGACACCCCGCAATTAGTCCTGCATCTCCATCTCCCCTCGCTCTGTTGCTCCCCTGATGACCAGCGTATTATCTCTCTGAAGAGACATGGGAGACAGAGGAGAGTGGAGAGGAAAAATAGACAGATGAGTGGTCTCAGAGGTACACGAGTGATGGGAGAGGACAGCCACACCACCAGAAATGTCCATCCCAGCAAGTCATGTTTTCTCTTTCTTTGGCCTCCTTTGGATACTTTGTTTAGCAGTAGGTTCATAAAAAAAATGCCTTTTTAAAGCTATAATTTAACATGCACTTGATATATGGGTTTAATTGAACTTTGACACTCAAAATTAGAAGGCCTCACATCTCTCAGAAGTCTCAGAGAAAGATGGGATTGAGGAAATGCTGATTGTATTACTGTGTGATGAACATGGAGGAAAACAAAACAAAACAAAACAAAAATAATTGTGTTTCCAGAGGGAGCTCAATGAAATCTGATAAAATTGCCTCAACTGATGTCAGTCGAGTCAGCATCAGTTCTGACAATTACAAGTTTTAATGAGGGGGGAAATGGGGCTGTGGTTTGGAAGAAGTAAGAATACCAGAGCCCCAAAACCATAAACCAGCAGCAGCAGCTTGATTCTATATTCTTCTATTCTTTCTGTCATACTGTATACTGCTACAGGGCTGGATCGTCACTGACCTCAAATAGTGTGGTTAGTGTATATAGAAGCTCAAAAGGCTTCGGGTCAGGCTTCAGATTCCTCTGAACGATAAGTTTAGAGTTTTTTTCACTCTTGATTATGTGATTCTGTGGGTCATTTTGAGCACAGAGCTTTGGCTGAGAGGACAAAAGCCTTTCCCACCTACTGTTCAACACCAGTTGTTTGGAAGTGACAGGTAGTCTTGGGGTATTTTTAGTTTAGTTCAGACTTGCAGCGTACACCTGGTAGCTGGCTCGGATCGATGTCAGATCATCATTTAGAACCAGACAGAGACCATCTAGGCGTGGTTGTTTTGTTCGACACCCAACTACAATTACGGTGTTCACATCAGCACAAATGAGCAACACTAAGCCAGAGAATGATTTAAACAGACTAAACAGCGCAGATGTGAAAACACCCTTAAAGGGAGGGTGGCCTTAAAGGCAAACAAGATAAAATAGCTTGTTTCAGACAGTAGACCAACTGAAGGGCTTCTCCCAGACTTAGTAAAAGATAAATAAGGGTCCACAGGTACTTAACATATGTGCTACAATGTTTCATTATACCTTTGTGTGTTCACAATCAAAAACATCCCTTGCATGTCATTTCAGGTCCTGTTACACCCACCCAGCTGCACAGTTCACCTGCACACCTGTTGCTGTTCCCCATCAGTTCTGTTTTAAAGCCATACAGGGGTTTTGCCCATTGTTGAGTCTTACTTTGAATTCTGCTAAAGTATTCATCTGCTCTGCCTCCCAGTCAGATTCTTACCTTACAGGAAGTACAGCGCAGTAGAAACTTTGAATCTTTAAAAGCTCAAACTAAAATCTGGTGCATTGTAAGTTGGTGGCAAGTTAGTGAAAAAAAATCCTTAACCACACTTGTTTTGGAGTGGAAAACGTTTTTATTTTTAGTAAGTGTAAATGAACAAATGGTCTTATTCTGTAATATAACCAAGTCTGCCTGAAAACTTTGGAAAAGACTAAAAAATGATCCTTTAAGTCTAAATCTATCACAAGTGTTTTAACCAGGAGACTGTGCTTCATGTCCCATTTGGACACTTTGTTCTGCTTTGGTTTTCTGGCTTAGGGATCAAAAAACACTATTTTTAGAGTTAGAAAAATATGATTTGGATCCAGAACCGGTGTCACAGTGTGGTGAGTGACCTTGCTCATATCTCTGAGAAGTCATTGTCCGTGTTTGACAACCTGGAAACAAGGACAGTCTGACCGATTCGATCTTAACCGGAACGTTCGTTCAGCCAATGTTACAGAACTTTAAACTTCTTTTTAAGCATTTTTAAATCTTAAATAAATTTATCTTCATATCAAAGTATGTTTGGCACTTGGATAAAAACATAGTTAGGCAGAAATGTCCTTGTTTTATCACAGCCCATATCCCATATAACTACCAGCATACAGGCCTTGTTAAATAAGGATCTAATCCTAACTAAGACAGGGGAATGGAAGCAGTTGGGAAAACTCAGTAGTTTAACAGTTCAAATCCCAGGGGGCAGCTTCCCTCGCCTTCTCACATTTACCATCCACTGTGCCTTCATTACATGTTTTTGATGGGTGGGTGCACGAGTGTGCATACACATTAACACGTGTCAGCTCTCCCCTGTTTGCGCATTAGCTAGCTTTTGCATGTGCACCCCGAGTGCGTATGTGTGTTCCTGACTGCGGGTGCATTTTATGATGTGTACTTTTTTTCTCTTCTTAGTCCAGGAGTCCCCGTCAGGACCCCTAGGCTTCCCTGTGCCTGCCTGCCAAAAACGTCTGCATCTCCTGGACCCCCTCGAGGCAGGGGACAGCCAAATGTCACTTGGACCCTCTACAGAGTGGTGAGACGAGGACAGGAAGAGGCCAGTGGGTAGAGGGGGGAGGGAGGGAGGAAGAGGAAGGAGGAGAGGGGGAAGAACTCACTCAGGGGGAGACGGAAGTTTAGGAGGAGATACCAGGATATGCGGCATGACCAAAGTGTCTCAGATGAAAATTGGGTGGAATTAGTGAGATCCTGATTGACTTATATAATAAATAAATGTAATATTAAATATTAGAGACTCTTGGAGCAACATTTTACAGTCAGCACCTCCTACATAAGGCTGCAGTCTTTTAGATCCAAAATTCTCTTTCCAAGACCTTCCTCTTACATCTTTAGTCCAGTATATGAGGATTCTAGTTATGTGAACAAAAATGAACACCTCTTTATTACTAATATACATCACAAAGCTGGTTTTAGACCATTTAGATGTTCAGAGTTTCTTTTGATAAGTTCTTAATAAAATCAATTATCTTTTACTGAGCTGCTGATCGGTCCTTGAACTGATTTCTCACCTAGAGCTTTTTCCAGTGATTGTTTTTTTAATTGTTACACACTAATGCAACTGAAGGGCCTGTTGCTATCACAGATACATCCGTATCCATGTATATGTTGTCCAATATGCACAAATATAATACACATAAGCAATCACTCAAAATTAACAATTTTCTCAAACTCGAACATACTGTTTAAACTGCCTGTGCATCTTTGTGAAAAATCGATTCTGTCTCAACTTTAGCACATTTGGTTTCAAAATCATTTCTTAAAACTCATATTTTGGTAGTTAACACTCATGTGTCAGGTGTTTGAGCTTGCTTTTACATCCTTACTGACCAAGATCAATCAACATGTTTCTGAAATCATCGCTTACTCAGTAAAAAATGTATTTATCATTATTATTATTATTATTATTTGTATTATTCGATGTAGCAGGAGAGTACAATAAAAAAAATAGGGCATGAGGTTACTACCAGCATTAATGCTTGACCTCATACGTACAGAAGAGGATTACAGCCACTGAAAAACAAACAATAAATACATATATAGTATTTAGGTCATCCTTTGATTGAGAATTCTGAGGGGAAAAATTAATTCTGAACCCTTTTCCCCCCAATTTCCACTTTAATAATATATTTTCTCCAAACTAGAAAGAAAGTCTAAATTCTAAGATTAGTCTTTTTTTCCCTGAAATGTTTCTTTAATCTTTAATCTCAGAATTACAATTGTTTTTTCTCAGAACTATTAAAAAAACTTAGAATCCAGAGAATAAAGTCAGAATTCCCTGAATAAAGTGTTATTCAGAATTCTGACTTTTAAAAAGATCAGAACTATGTAAAAAAAAAAGAAAAAAGCCAGAATTCTGAGATTAGAGTCAGAATAATGGGCTGGGGGGGGGAATCATGAGCCATATTATTTTCAGCGGCTCTAATCGTCTTCCATACATACATCGCAGACATGTTGAGAACAATTTAAAGCCACTTTTTTGCCTGATTAGTCCCTGTTTTGATCCTTTTTAGTGTGTAAGTGATTACAAGTGATGGGATACTCAGCATCACATCCACGGTGCTTTAATATTTCTACTGAAGAAAAATTACTTTTTAAGAAATTCTCATTTCTTATCTCTTCCTCGTTCCTCTCAGACAATCCCAGACTGCATGTGTTGTTTATGTGACTGTGTGCGCGTTGATCCCTGTCCTTGTATGGAAGACAAATAGAAGACAAGGACGAGATGTCCAGCTCCCTCACACACAGAACATTTATTCATACACTAGACCAAGAACAATATAAATTTCATCTTTTTTTAATAAAAAACACTCAAGTGTGTCCGTATTAATGGAGAAATTTGGTTTTTTTTTAAAAACGCCTTATTTTGGGTTACAGCTGCAGGAATGAAAACACACACACAAAGTGTCTTGCTTACAAGTCTCATGTGTGTCCTGTCACATTGGGGGACATGCAGTATCGAACACGGATGTACGCGGAGCATGAATACAAACAACAGAACGTCCTTCATGCTTTTATTCCTGATTGATATAACATCAGTGTATATTCTGCATTGATTATGGGTCAGGTCCTCGGAGGGAAAAAAGAGACAGACTTTTTATTTTAGTGAAGTAATAACTTCATAAAACACGGATAACTGAAATGAGGTTGTGTAGCTCTTCTTATTAAACGCAGTCACATATCAGCTTAACTGAAATCTGTTGCAATCCCAGACTGTAGCCTTTAATAGGGACAGTCTGTCTGACAGAATTCCCGAATAACGCCACATTGGGGAAAAAAGACCTGCTAACTTAGAATTAGGAATAAGAGCGAGCGTGTAATTAAACGAGTTGTCATTCATTTACAATCCAATGCATATTCAAGCAGGCGTGCACACGAGAAAAGAATGAACTGGCTGTAACTAGTAGCTAGCTCTCCAAACAGCACCTACACTGCAATTACTGATGAGAGATAGGTGCATGCGTGTGTGCATATATGTGTGTGTGTGTGGATCTGCTAACTTAATGGCTGCGTGGACGCGACAGTCTAAATGTTTTCATCTGTAACGTTTTATCCTGGTTCAACTCACTCTGCCACTGTCACGCAGTAAACACACACTCGAGCAGCGAGGATGGAGGGAATGGGAAGAGGGAGAGAGAGAAAATTACCCACCAGCTCAAGTTCATTTTCCACGCCAGGTAGTTTTCCAGAATTCTGAGAATTTCGTTTCACTTTTTTTGATTATCGATTGCTGTGAATAAACAATTATGAGGAAAGCTGATGTTGGAACTGGAACTAATGGAGAGGAGCTGGAAGGATTGAGCAGACTTAAAACAGCGCACTGGGCCTTTCCATGGTGCAATTGAGCTACAGTTTTAAATATAATAAATCTAGTTAATGTGCGTGAATGGAATATTAGCGTCAGCGAGGTTGATCTACAGCATGTGTTTGCATCAACGCATCTACGGTGCGTCATTTCCTGAGCTTTAAATCAAGAGGCTCAAGATCAGAAAAACATCTGCGGGTTGCCTGATGTGTCACACAGAATTCAGCCCCAGCCGTTTAACAGGGGGCGGGGGTGAAAAACACAGCTTTTAAGAGTATATAACAGTCTGGTATTTCAAATATCCTCATTGGGTCATACTTTTAACTTGACCCCTTTGGCAGGAAGTTAGTGTTTTTAGATGCAAACTGAAATTCATTGTCTAATTCACGTTAAGCATTTATCTGTTGTTGTTTTTTTCCCCTCTTCCTGAATTACCTTTTTTCCCTCTCTCTCTCTCTCTACTGAGTAACACAAAGGCCAACTCGTCAATACAAGTGAGGGACAGCAATGCAATCGCAAATGCCGAAAATCAGAAGAATTTGTTGGGTTTTTTCTTCATTATGTGCCAGTAAAAGTGAATAAAATCAGCTATTAATGAAGCTATTCAAGACTAGGACTGGAATAGCATTGCATACACACCCCTAAACACACACACACTCCGATGCTCACTGAGTGCAAAATATTTGGCGTTGCCAATAAAAAGTTGAATAGTCTGTCTGGAATTCAGTTAAGCGGTGTTTTTTTATTTCGTTTATATTTATGAAAATATGCACAATTAAAGTGTACAAAGAGACTCTTTTCATTATGTTTATCAGCAAAGAATTCCTAATTAAGAAAAGGGGAGAGGCAGGGCATCATTATTAGGTGTTCACCTATCGCTCTCTTGTGGTTGCTTCACGCAACTACACCGGAGTCAAAGTAGAGGAGATGTTGCTTGGTGATGTTCCTCTGTTAGCTCCAGAGTTACTATAAAAACAGACAACTTTTTAAAAGCAGTTGACTCGCAGTCTTGTAGACATCTTGTCTTCTCGATAATCATGTCCATCAATGCCTCATCAAGGAAGCTGTAATAATTTTTTTTTTTAACCAAACTAACAGATACTAAAATGAACTATATTTCCTCTCTCTCTCTCTCTCTCTCTCTCTCTCTCTATATATATATATATATATATATATATATTTTTTTTTTTTTTACTTTATTTTAGTTAGCTTTCCAACCTCACCAAATCAGTTCAATTATTTTTTCCTTTTTTGTAGTCTAGTTTAGTTTTAAGGTACCTATAATACCCATAGTTAGCTCACTCAAACGAAATTAATACCGAGTCTGCAGAGTTATACTTAAAATGTGCTTAATATAAAAAATAACAAGAAAGAAAGAAGAAATTCCTCTTTCTGAATGCATAAAAACAAGCATTCACATATAAAACTTCACAAATAACAACTAAAATAAATGTTCTAAATTAATAAAGTACATTTAAAATGAAATTAATTTTAAGAATGATATTAAATGTCTTGTAAATATTCAAGGAACAAATAGTACTAAATCGGTGAGAAAAAAAATCATTTTATTCGAAAATAAATATATTTGTGCTTTTATAAAGCTTCACTCGTATTTGATTGGCACCACGCTGTTGTGTAACACGATTTAGCACGTTTTACTTAGTAATTTGACTGTGGATTGTGGCCGTGAACGCAACGGAGCAGATTGGGGCCAAACCATATCTACTCCGTTGCGTCCTACCAAAACAGGAAGTTTTCAAGAGTTTGGACCTGCAAGCTAGCCACCTAGCCTGCGGGGTACATTCGGAAATTACTATGACTTTTCAAATGTTTTAATCTAGTGGACAACCTGTCACGAACAGAAGTAACGTATACCTTTTTCAGCTGCTACTGGGAGTAAATATATATATCGGCTTATGTTTGTGCTGTGTGACTTAAACGCCGTGTCAGAAGTTTGAAGGTTAGCCGAGTAGCTAGCTCCTGAGCTAGCGTTAGCTTAGTCACGAAAGCCATCGGTTTGTACGGAGCCTGCCTGCCTGCCCTGTCAGGCTGATTCTGTACGGTTAGCCACAGGGCTGGGCTTTGATTTACAGTCCAACCTGTCAGCTTTTCGTCTTTTACCTATCCAGTCCGGGCAGCTCACCAAGTGGCACCGTAACATGAAGTTATGGAGGAGCGGAAGCTAAAAAGAAAGAGTCCCAGGACTTCCACCAGCGCGGCGCCTCCGTCCGGTGGCTCTGGCCGGAAGAATAGCGCTTCCACTGGAGGACGGCACCTTGGCTACACGGGGACTCACTCCAGCCAAAAGAACAAGAGCAGGAGGTAGTAACAGTGTAGTTACAATGATTTAACATCTCAATATTTTTCAGTTTTACCCAGCATTAACCGAACTGGGGTTGTTGACTTGTATTCACTCTGCCTGTATTTGCTTCTGCCTGTTTTAGGGGAGTGAAGGATAAACCCAGGTATCAGCAGGGTTTGGGTGGTAAAGCTAGTCAAAACCAGGGCCAGGCAACACCGATCGTCCAGCACTCTTTTCTCACAGATGTTTCAGATGTACAGGAGATGGAGAATGGCCTGCTCAGTCTCCTCAACGACTTCCACTCAGGGAAACTACAGGCATTTGGTAATTCCCACTAAAAACAGGAACGTTTTACCAGAGCACACACTGACTTTCATATATCCAGTAATAGAAATTATCCTATACACTTAGAGAGATATATGATAGATACGGATAACTGAGGACTGTTTTTGTCTTAGGCAATGAATGCTCTATTGACCAAATGGAACATGTGAGAGAGATGCAGGAGAAGCTGGCACGCTTGCACTTTGACCTCTATGGTGAGGTGGATGAAATGCCCGAGGATCAGAGGAAAACAGCCTGCGACACCAACATGGACAAGTTGCTCCTTAATGTAAGGCCACTGTGACATAACTCATAAAATATTCTTTTCATAGCCCGTGGCATGCTGCCTGACAGTTTAACAGTGTTGCCAAATAATCCGTTCACTGATGTCATGTAACTACTCAGTATCCCTGCAAGGATTTAGCTGCTTATCCTCCGGCAAGTGTTAAACTCTTAAAGAGTTTAGTCAGCTGGCTTCATGCTGAAAAGGATAAAGTCTGGAATCTCATTCTGCAATCATTTTTTTTTTGCATTTGTAGTGAAGTAAAACATGTTATTTTTTTCTCCACAGCTGGAGGAGCTGAGTTCTTCCATGTATCCTTTTGTCTTCGCCCTTAATAAGTTTGAAATAAGCTCACGTTTAACAGCTGCTGTAACTTTTGTATTTCTTGACATCGCTTCTCCAGTCAGAAACTGAATCTAGCCGACACACAAGAGATCCCGAGGACTGCGAGCGTGTGACTTCCGTCGCCCCAACATTTCTCAATCAAATTTGAGCCGACTATTTCATTTATAGTACCTATGGGGGTCTATAAGTATGGGGGGTTGAAACTGCCATAATCAATAAATGCAAAATAGCTATATATGTATATATATATGCAATTAAATGAACCAAAATATAGTAAAATAAATAAATAAATAAATAACAGTAATAATAAATTGACCATATATGGCACATTTGCTTTAAGTTGCTTTTGTACTTATTTACCTTTATATTAATTTTAACTTGCTGACTTACACATTTGAAAGTTTTTACTTACTCATTTCCTCAAACATTTCTTTATGCATTTTTCTGTCACATATTGTGGCTGCCTTTAGCTAAAAGTCTGCACAACGAAATTTGCATAAACAAATGGGGAAAAAAACAAAAAAAAGTAAGTCTGGGGCTAAAAAAAAAATTGAATATGCATATATATACATAAATTATCAAGCATCCAGACTTCTTTACTAAGTAAATGCAGAAGCAATTTAAAACAAATATCTAATTTAACATTTAATAAATAAATAAAATTTCAGCAATGAAAGTAGTTTCTATATTTTTTCAATCTTTTTTGTACATTTAATGGCATATAATTCTTTTTTTAAACAAATCATTAATTTATTTTTGATTTAGGTAGTTTCTATCCTTCATATATAAGGTGTCAGCAGTGTTGATTGTATGTATTGCAATGGAAATGGCAACAAAGCGTTCCCTGTTTGTACAGGGGGAGGGATGTATTGTAAGATAATCTAATAGGGATGCACCACATTACCCCCCCCCCCCCCCCCCCCCTTCTTTTTTTTAAACAATAGCTAATATTGAATGGAAATCTCTCTGGTCTGATCTTACTAAGACAGCAGGATGTTAACTTACCTGAGACGTGGCTGCATCCAAGGGAGGTTTGTGTTCTCTGAGATCTTTAGCTAATGTGCAGTATTCTCTATATCGGCTTTGGTGCATCCCTGTATTGTTTAAAGCCAAGCCGTAGTGCGTTCACTCATTTCCAAGCAGTTTAGATTTACAATACATTGCTAACCAAAGTGATACCATTCACCTGAAAGTGAAATGATTGTAAACTTGCTCCTTTGACATTACTCAGACGTATGTAGATCACTTGTGTTGCACTGATCTCCTCACAGTAAGAAACAGAGCTGGACTTTTCAAAGTCTAGGCATTAGTTTCTAATTGTTTCTCAGTATTAGAGCTTTAAACAACAGCATAGATTTAAAAATTCTTAAACCAGCCAAAAATAACATAAGGACCCGGTGAGTACTGAGAGTAGTATGTTAATTCCAGTTTGCGATTTTTGCATATGATTTTTGCTGAGTGGACTTGGTCCATTTCAGTATATTTGCACATACCCATGCGACACACAGCATGCACTGCACACGTTATCACTGGTGTGTTGTTTTGACGCTGGAGAAGACTAAACAGTCCAAATGTTGTCATCACAAACAAGCCTTAATTTAATCATTTAATCATTTTTTGCCTTATTGGTTCTAAACTTTAAGTGATTTTAGGTGAGTCTAGGTTTGGATTCAGAGTTTTGATAAGATAATTTGATGCTGCTTTGATTGTAAACCCTTTTTTCTTTTTCTTTTTTCTTGGACACTGTATTTTAACCTGTTTTTGGGGTGTTTAACCTGTTTGTTTTTTCCTCAATAAAGTTCTCTGTCTGAATTTCTTGGTTGCAGCTGTAAACTAAGACAATAGAGAAGTGAGTAAATAGGGTCATAACAGTACCTGGATTGGGGGAGGCGGAATTGATAGTTTTCCATTGTGCTCTTATTCTATCCGGGTCTGCTTTTACTGTATTGGGAGTATGTCTGGGATCATTGGGATCATCATTGTTAGGTGATGTGCCACTTGTACAGGTTTCTAAGGGAATACTCTTTGATCCTCCAAGCATTAAAGTCTGAACCATGAATTAATTGCCAGAAAATGGAGTATTTATTGAAGCATCTGACAATTTAAAAAAAATCACGAAATAATGATAATTACATTTCCATATATGTATAATTTGTATAATATTTTTCCAGACATTTTTTTGTTCCTTAAAAATGTATTGTGCAATCCTATGTAGGTTTTTCAGGGGGATTTAGGGGGTCACATTTATGACGTACAGCTCTTAAAAAAACATGTATCAAATGTGCCACACTAAGCCTTAAGTGGTTAAGTATAAAGTTTGTGTAGCGTTTGATGCTTTCATTTGTGATTGCTTACATGTGAACCCTGCGTGTTGAATTATTAATGTGCAGGAGGCACGGGAACGTGCTGTGTGCAGGAATGCAGGAATCCTTTTGTTGGTGCGTCTCTAAGGTGACTGACTGCACAGAACAGCACAAGGGGCGGCCTGGCAAGTGGACACTTGGCTTAAAGACATCAATCTGGAAATACATCGATCGGACTTTAAGTGAAGCGGAACTCAAGGTGCTTCCTCAAAAGTGTTTAAACCGTCTGTGCTAATGGAGGCGAGCCTGACATCAGCCCCTCACTCGGTGAAGCGGTGGCAGCTGAGCGGGACGGACTATGAGCCGCAGCAGGCCGGCACCCTGCTGTCTGACACCCGCTTCAGCAGCTGGACTCCCCTGAACAACAAGCGGATCAACCTGCAGGTTAGAAATGCTACGTGGGCCTTGGTCAACCCCCTGCAGATAAACTTTGTGATATTCTATTAGCCACAACATGTCACTGAAACCAGAGTTAATGCATTTCAGGACAGTGCAGGGCTTTATGAAAGCTACTGAATTCCTAATTTTGAAACCGGTTATGTTGCGGATCAAATTGACACATTTCAAAGTAAAATAATCTACAAAAATAAATAAATAATTAAAAGGTTTTTTGTGTTTTTTTTAAATATGAAGCTTCTGCTTGACTTAATAAGTTGCAATCAATATATATGTTTGTAATACAAAAAAAGAAACAGTCATGAAAAGTGAATTTTACGTGCAGGTATTTCCAATGTACAATAAAATGTTTTAATGTACATTTTTTTGTGAAAAACGAGCGGATATGTCCTTATTGAACCATGATCTGTGAGAAGTAAAGAACACAGGTGGACCAAATATTGATTGAAATGGAGTTAATAATGAGATATAAACAATGTTTATTTGAATTTATTGCTTTCTTGGATTGGATTGGATTGGATTGCCCTGGATAACTAAACATGCCCGAGGTCAAATTGACCCAGGAGCATCATTACTGTATCTGAGAAACAAACATAACTGAAGGGTTAAAAATAAGCATGGAACATAAAAAAAACAGGGTGAAGTTAAATCACTTCTTTTAACATAGCAAAATAAGTTTATTCTTAGAGATATGTTTATTAAATAAGGTAAACTGATTGTTTTTCCAATGGAGCCAGCATTTCTGTGTACATTGGTAGCTTGAGTATTTGACCATTAGAGGAAACTAATGCAATTCGAGGCCATACCTTGTATTTACTGCCCACACCTCTTATATAAAACCATCAGGAGAAATCTACTTTCATTACGCTTGTTTGCAAGAAATGTAATGAAAAGTAGCACCTAATATTTATCTTAGTTTATTTGAAATACTTGTGTATTTTGTCACAATCATTTCATTTTCTTCTCCAAAAGTTGATTCTGTTCATCTGGACGTAGCGTTTTGTGGGAGAAACGTTTCATCACTCATCCAAGTGACTTCTTCAGTCTCAGCTGACTGCAGGTTTCCCCAAATCTTATAAACGGTACATTTGCATAATGACTGAAACCAGCCCACTGAAGGAACAATGGGCTGGGAGGTCAGTTCCTTAAGCGATTTACTGAAACGTGCAAACTTACATGGAAATACAGTATATAACGCAAAAAAAAGTTTTTACAGTTCTAACAACCTTGATATTTGTTGTGACCATATTTATTTTTCAGCACTGTCTGAACTCTCTTAGGCAGCTTTCTTGTCATGTCTTTAAGTCGTCTTCAGGAATAGTTCTCCAGGCTTCTCGAAGGACATTCAAAGCTCTTCTTTGGATGTTTCTGCCTTTTGTTCTGTTTTGTTCTGGAATGTTTTGTAGATTTAATTAAAGTTATGAGAACAAAGTAGTAAAGTGCATAAAGATACAATTTAAAAGTGTTTTTTTGCTAAGTTGGTTATGTGTAGACACAGCAGTTGTTTATCCCTTAAGTTAGGTGCCTTTTATATACTTGAATTTAGGTCAGTGTTAAGTGGTTTAACAAGCAAAAAGCATTCCTCTGAAAATGGTCAGGTACAAGGACTGGACTGAAAATGAGTGAAAAAGTAGCCAATGTCCAATAAAACTTTGAAAGATGTGCAGAAAGCCTGGAGAACTATTGCTCAAGAGCACTTTAAAAAGTTACAAGGAATTCTGGCTAATTGGAAGCAAAATATTAAGAAATGAGAGGTGGCTTGAGGCTTTTGCACGCACTGAATGTGTCTATGTTGGTATCCTTTTTCCATTTTCCATACCAGTTATTTGAGGAGAGAGTGAATCTTGTGCTGCACTGGTTTGATCTGTGGACGGACAGACAGAGGAAACACCTGCTGCACTCTCTGCTCACTCGTTGCACCAAGTCACAGCTCAGGTAAAGTGGATTGTACACGTTTGTGTCCTAACCATTAATCTCAGCCTGAAACTGTAACTAGTAAAGTGTACACAGGTGCTCAGTTCAAACTGGAAACCTCTGTAACCTGAGCAGGTACTGCCGGGATTTGCTGATTGAGACGGTTCCGGTCACTAAAGTGGACCTTACGTCGGTGCTGCCTCGGTTTCTCTCCCTGTATGTGATGTCATTTCTGTCCCCACGTGACCTTTGCAAAGCTGCCCAAGTCAGCTGGCACTGGAGGGTTCTAGCTGAGCAGGTGAGAAGCCCTGAAGAGATCTGAAATGTATTCATACATCTTAATTGGGGTTTTATGAAACAAGTTAAATCCTCTTCTTCTTTCTAGGACTGTCTGTGGGCGGGCCGGTGCATCAGACGAGGCTGGTTCCTTCCTTACACTCCTGGAGAAAAAGAGTTTGGTGCATGGAAAAGTCACTATGTCTCCTGCCTCTCCACACTTGACTGGCTCACTCCACGGGAGGCAGCAGAGATGTATGGGACCCTCAACCAGCAAAGCACAGGAATGACAGAGGAGGAGGAAGAGAGGAGGAGGGAGAAGAGGATCAGGCAGCAAATCAGAGAAAAGCTTCGAGAGGAGAAGAGTGAGTGGAAAAGAAAAAACAGAAAAATGACAGGGTGTAGAAACTATAGCAACACATTTTTGAGGTGGTAAAATCTGGGTCTGTGTCGTGGGGGCAGTATTCTAAGTAGAAAAAGCCAGACCTCCCTCCCGGCTACCTCCGCAAGTTGTTCATGGAGGATACCAAGGCAAGTCAGCTGATATATTCTCTTCAGTGTGTCCGCTTACCTGGCGGGTGATCATTGTACCACGACGCACCTGCCTACCAACTTTGGTGGTAGTTGGGCGTTAGTCCATGGGGCCTGGCCTTCTGTGGGCCCACCACCTGCGTTAGGCACTGTAGGGTTCTGGTGAGCTGGGAGTTGGGCAGCAGTTGTGGGCAGAGATCCTGACGGTCTGATTCCTGACTAGTGAAAACAGCTCCTGGGACATTTCCTTTATAACTTTTTATAAATGTCATTACCGGCTTTGTGGGACTGAAAACAAATATAGAGACAAATCGAAAGGTTTCCTGTGTCAAACGTGTTGGATTTTTTATATCAGTTCAAAGTTCAAATCAGAATTGTGGATGAGTGGATCCGGGGCGGGCGTGGGGGTTTGGGGTGCGGGTGTGTCACCAGGGTGCAGGGGAGACATTCCCCCCCCCCCTCTGTCCTCTTCTGGCCACCTGTGCCTCAATTTTATCTCACAACTTAGACATCCACATTACTTACACTCTCATAACACACACACATATATATATATATATAGGGCCTTGAGGGTGGGCACGTTAACGGCGTCCAGTAGACGGTCTGTGTATTCAAACCTACCTCTGGCGCCGGTGCCCACCTCTCAATTTTAAATCCATGTAGACATTGAGGGTTCTTGGGAGGGGCCGTGCTAACACCTGCTGCTCTCTGGCAGCAGCACCATGCTCTCCCTTGTTTTAAACACACTTTAGAGCAACACGCAGCAACACTACACTTGAGCGGGAGGAGGGAGGTATGGGGTCTTAACACACCCCCGTTCTCTGCTAGCCATCGGGGCGGGGGGGCTGGGAAGAGATGCTGGCTGTCCGATTGGCCTCCCTGCTGCTGCGGAGCCTGGGGCGGTCTGCTTGCCTCCACCCCGGAGGGAAGGGTAACATCTCTTGGGTCTGGGTGCCGTTTCCCCCTCTGGGGGCGAGGATACCTGGACCCGGGGTATAGAGTATGTTTGGGGAGTGTGATTGTGTGTACATGTCCATTTACGTTTATTCCTATGTTGGGTGAGTGCTGAGTGTTTGTATATGTGTGCATGAGGGTGGGAATGCATGTTTGTGTCTGTGTGTGCCTGTTTGTCTGTGTCTATATGTCAGGTCGGGTCTTAGACTCCACCTCTCTGGGAACTCCCAGGCCCTCCAAGTGTGGAGGCCTATCTCCCCTCACCACACTCCCTGCCGGTGACTGATGCCCTCAGGGGTCGGTGCATTGTTGGTTCTTGGTGTCCGGGGCTGGGCGCTCAGGTCATGTGCCAGCTCACTCCCGGTGGCTACTTGGCGGGGCCTGGCGCCTGCTGCTCAGTCAGGCCTCTTCCGGGGCGCGGAGGGCCCTCGGGCCTCTGGCCTCTGTGCCTGCGGCTCGGTTCACTCTGGCACAGCTGGCTGCCGGCGGGCACGCCGGTGCAGCCCCCTCTAGTTTCTGCCCGGTGGCTACTGGGTGACCCCTCGTCTGGGTATCCTCAGCCCTTCCCATGAAGGTGGCACGGATGCCCCTCCGGTGGTCCTCCTTGGGCTCTTGCACTCTGGGGCCTCTGGATGTCTGGGGCCTGGATCTCCTCCATGCCTGCTTCATGCCCTGAGGGACAGGGCTATGGCTCTCTACATCCTCTTGCAGACCATTACATGGGGAAACCATTTGAATACAAGCGCGCCGATCCACACAGGTGTGCACACAGGTGTTCACTGTTTGTAGACTTAAATCACACCTTTCTTGGCTGCTACTTCAAAGCACATTGTGCGCTGTCTGTCCTGCGTGCTGCACAACAACATTCAATATTTAGTATTTACTGCTGTTTACACTTAGCTAGATTAATGCGATGGTGTTGTGTATAGTATGTTGCTTTGTTTTGTTTTTTTGGGTTTTTTTGCTTGTTTTCTATTCTTTTTCTCTCAACAGGTGATCCCGGAGATATTTTTTCCCCCCCCTTTCTCACTGTCCCTCTCCCCTTCTGTTTTTCTTTTCCTTCCTCTTTCTTTCTCCCTTTCCTATCCCTCACTCATGTCTGTCCCGTCTGTAACAACTGAAAATAAAATAAAATAAATAATAAAAACAAAGGTCGATCAAATGGACCAATACGGCAATGCCATGATGATCCATTTGGCAAAATAAATCCATTGGGTATCCTTGTTGGTCTTCAGACAACAATTCTGACGGCTAAAGAACCAAATGGGACAGGCAAAAAAAAAACAAAACAAAAAAAAAACAAATCAGAATTGTGGATGTTCTGAACTAAGACTGCACTATTTCTAACTCCCTTCATGCGTCTCATAATTCAGTGAGATGTGCCTGAATGGTTATCATCCATTAATAGGTTCATTTGGTTAATTCGAATACAGTTGGTTTGTTACTAGTAAGCGAATGGTAGTGTTTACTCAATCTTTTATTCTGTGTTTTGTCCTGTCTGTGATCTCCTTTACGTTTCTCTTTCCCCTTCAACCTCTAATGCGTAATGGTAGATGACTGCCCCTCCCTGGGTCTGTTGGAAGGAGGGAGTTCTTCATTCCCACCATCTCAAAGGGGGTCATTTGGGTTTTACTGTAGGATTTTTACCTTTCAGTACAAAGCACGTTAAAGCGACTTATCTTATGATTTAGTGTTAAATACATAAACCTGAACTGAATGAATGTTGTTGAATGTGTTTAATGAATGTGATTAATATATTTTATTGATTATCAAACAGTTCATCTTTGCCTTTCCAACTCATTGCTAAGCACAAAACGCTCCTGATTAGTAAAAACTCGCCCTTACTGGCAGATGCATGTACTGTATCTGTGATATCTGTAGGACTATCTGTGAGTGCCAGGAGACCCTGGGGCAGCTACACAAAGCCAGAAATAGCCAAAGGTGGAGGTACCCAGAAAGGGAGACCCGAGTCTGGCCTAACATTCGTCTCTCAGCCCTCCCTCTCCTGGCCTCTGAGGAGCGTTGGCTCTTCCAGTCACTCTCTCAGCCTGGAAAGAGGACAGCCCACAAGTGCACCTCAGACCTGGGAGAGAGTCCAGGCCTCCAGCATTAGCAGGTGATTGTCTAACCACATATTAGATGAACCTCACTTAGCTTCAACCACAGTTAGTGGACTCTGCATGTTGAATCTTCAACATTACATTACCCACTGTACCGTTGTTATAAAGGGGAAATTTATCCCTGGAGACCAAAGCCATATTTGTAGCATCCTGTATACATGTTTATTTCTGTTGTTTAGTTTGACTTTTTACAATGGCGTCTACTGGGAGTGACTCATTTTTGTAGCCAGCTTTGAGCGGCACTTCTTCGTGTTTCGGCTCTGGAGGTTTCAAAGTCTATTTTGAATCGATTGAAGTGTACAAAATACTTTATATACACTGAATAACTTATCTGTGAGCACATGTGAAGACATCTGTATAATATAATGTCACAGTATGCTGAAAGCAACATGCATTTTCATCTTTCAGCGAAACACTGATCAAAACCCGAGGAGCGTTGTCGTCTTTTATCTACAGACCTGCACAGCCTCACACAGTCTCTCCCCTTCACCTATCCGCTCCTGCCCTGCTATTGCTCATCTCCAACAGAATTCCTGCATATGAGGTGAATCCACATCATCATCTATTTATTTATTTATTTTTCCTGAAACAGAGCAGACATAAAACACTCCCGCGAGTGCAGAAATAAAATGCACAATGGGAAGATGAATAAATAACATTCCTCCCCGTCCGCTCATTTTAATCTAGCTGGTGCTGAGCGGAGTGAAGCCCGGTGTGACTGCGGTTCTCTATGACCATAGAGGGACTCTCTCATCTCTGCTAACCCAGGTGGAGAGGGCTATTTCTGGGAAACCAGCTCAGAGGATTGGCCTGCTAGCTTGCGGAGGAACACAGGACATTCACCTGCTTCACAGTGAGACTCAATCACAATGAGTAAATTCATGTGCACACACTGCAGGAGTTTGTTCTGGACTAACTGGACTAAAGTCCTCTGCTGACATTTTGAAAACATTTTAACAAAGTGGTACCTGCCATTTTAATCCATTGACCAAAACTTAGCCCAAGAGATATTACTTCTCTATTACACTATTTTGCTGACCTACTATGTAATTCTGCCCTGACTTTTCAGACTCTAGCCTATCAGAGAAGACTCTACTGACTCCTGATCATAGGGAATTCTGGGAAAAACTGTGTGGCATGGTGGCTCCAACTGAGGAAGGAGGAGGGATTGACATATTCTGCCCGCTGGCTGCATCTGGTAGCAGATGTTACAACACACACACTCTTCTCTCTAATCAGCATTTTCTCATTAACGTCAGCTCCCTCCTACTTCGCCTCCTGTTTTCTCTTCTGCAGCATCAGGAGTGACTCTCCTTCAGAATCTCTCCACTTTGACTGGTCTGGAGGTTCGGGCACCGGTGGGTGTGGCCACCGGGAATTTCCAGAACAGTGCGTAACCCCTTAAACTTTGACCCTAAGCATAGGAATATTCCCCTCCCCTGTCATTGTTTCGTAGACTACAGTATCCCTCACAGTGTGTGTTTCTTTAAACATACTTCATCTTCTCCCAGTCCTCAGCGAGTGGTCTGACGGCAGTGTGCCTACTGGCCTCTCAGAGAACCAGCCAGCACTCCCGGCCCTGCAGTATGTGTGTGAGGCTGTACTGCAGGGCTGGTGCACACAGGCTCATTGGATGGAGGAGGCTTTGGTAGAGCTGAGGAGCACCTTAGGGCTACAGCTACAGTGGACCAGCCTCCAGGCCAGGGGCCGAGCTCTGGGTGAGTTTCATGTACGTGTTGATTTGTGTCGTGGTGTAGAGGTAGAGCAGATCGTCTGCTAATTAGAAGTGCAGTGGATCTTTGGCCAAGATGCTGAACCCCTGGTTAAAAGGATTTAACTGTAGAGAAAAGCATTTGTATGAATAAGAAACGTCTTTGAGTGCTAAATATAAATAGAAAAGTACTATATAAGTAGCAGTCTGGTTAAATTCTATTTTTCTAGGCTATTTTCTGTGGGAGAGAATCCGCCTTGATGAGATTTGTGTGTCCAGAGATCTCAGCGAGGCTCTGATCGAAGGACTCACTGCTCTGACCAGAGAGGAGGAGGTGGGAATTACTGTAGAGCAGTTTGTGTAATGGACAAGTTCAACAGAAAAAGAAAAAAGTAATTGGACATAACTCACATAAGAGTGTTTGTGTGTGTGTTTTTTAACCTTCTCTTACACCTTCAGACCCGACCTGTGGAGTTTCTTTCCATCTTTCTGAAAAACTGGAATGAAGAGAAGAAGGGACAAGAGGGTAATGGAGAGGACAGCAGTGGAGCTGCTGGTGGTTCACAGACATGCTTCACCGTGATACCTGATCTACCACAGGTGTGTCTGCTTTAAACTGCCCCTTGTAGTGGAAACTCAAGGAGAACAATTAATTCATCTTTTCTTTCTTTTGGTTTTAGATGGTTCTGGATTGGAGAGGTGCAGCTGTGAGAGAGCTGCACCACAGCGAGTGTCTTTATCTGGGAAAGCTGAGCGCTGTGCTGAAGGTATACTTTAGTTTTGTTTGTTTTTGTTATCTGCAAGTGCCAGACCTTAACAATCAGTGGTAAAACAATATTCCTTCAGAACTAAAACATATATATACATCTGTCTGAGCAAGTCCAGAATACAGGCATCGATTATTTAATATATGCAAACCACACAAAGTGAATTTTAAGGGCAACCACAACCCTGCAAGTCCATTTTTGTCCATTTTGACACTTACAGTGTTTATGTTGACATCAGAGAGAAGAAAGCTTTCAGTATTTAGAAATATTCATTTGATATGTGTCGTCTGCGCTGAAGGTGTACAAGGAGCCTCTCACAGCAGCTCTGAACTCCAACAGAGCCATTCTGAGCTATGCTGACATCCATGTTGTCCTCAGTCCTGTTGCACAAATACTGGAGCTCAACAGGTACAAACAAATACACACACACACACACACACACACATGTATATATTTATATATATACATGTAGCGGTTCCGAATGACAGGAACATCAGGAAGAAGGAACACGAGAAGCTCGAGAAATACCAAGGGCTCAGAGAAGAGCTCGAGAAGATGTGGAGGGTGAAGGTGACGGTGGTTCTAGTGGTAATCGGAGCACTAGGTGCAGTGACTCCCCTGTTGCCAAAGTGCTTGCTCATAGGGGGTCATATAATTGTGCCTTGAGGTGACTGTTGTTGCGATTTGGTGCCATATAAATAAAATAGAATTTAATTGAATATGTAAGGTGACTTCAAAACAAGCCAAATCTCCACAAAACACTTGCTCCAGGTCAGAGGTGGAAACAGTATCCACCTGACCTGGAGCAAGAGTCAAAAGACAAAGCAAACTGTCTCCAAACATCAGTTAGATCCCGGACGAGCCCCTAATTGCCGGCCAATGACAAGGATGTGAGACCAAGCAGGGTGTGTTGCCAATCATTATTTTATTCACTAAATCAAATAAATAAATAAACATGTGATATGAGGAGATGTTAGGATAATGAATGCTCAAATGAGTGAAATGTATGCGTGCTGGTATTGGCACTAGTGTGAAAAAAACAAAACCTGGATGTGTCATTCCTCGAAGGGATCGAGGGAAATGATGGCCTTCTCAGGCCACACAGGTGTAACACAGTCAACTTAACCACCCTTTAAGTTGTCTGTCTGTGTGGATATGATGCGGGAGACATGTTTGTGTGTACTTCACAGGGTGTTTCAGGCTGATTTACAGGTGCGGCTACAGCAGTGGGGTGCAGAGAAGTGTATTGGAGATGTTTTAGTGAAGTTCTGCTCAAAACTTAAAGTCTACACAAACTACCTCAACAACTACACCACTGCCATCCACACCATTGATAAGGTAAAGCCAGTGTCTTTTTAAACAAAGAACATTTGTTTAATCGTACATAACTTGAAATTTAGCAGAAAGGGTTTACATGACAATTAACAATCAATGCCATCATCATGTTGCATAGCAACCACCTACCAAAGGGCTAAAATAACCAATTTCTAGTATTTCTAGCACCTTTAACCTCTTATAAAAGCATTATATAAGCGTTTTCATTTCATGGCCAGCAGCACAAACAGGTCAAACATTACTGCAGTTTATAATAATTTTAATGGTACATAATGTATTCTTTGGGTTTCAGATTTGGCTAGCTGAACGTCGAGATTTTATTTATTTTGATTGAGGTTGAATTTTTTTTTTTATTGAGTAATCTTCCCTTTACGAAGGCCATGCAAAGTGGCTCATACAGGTATGAATAAAGGATACGATTAAAACGAGTTTGTTCTGGTTTACGGAAGATGCAGTACACACTATTGTTCGGCTCTAATAGTTAAACACAAAAATATATTTGAATTTAATTGTGGTGTATCTGTTCATGTATTTTCGTCAGTGCAGGGAGAGCAAACCATCATTTCGAGCTTTCTTGAAGAGATCTGACAGAACACTTGCAACTCACATGCTGAGGTAAGAGCAGACACAAAGCTTTTATTTGCTATTATGCATACCTGCCTGCATGTATCAAACCACAGTCTTTCAAAGTACGTCTGTGTTTATGAAGCCTACAAGAGCTGCTGCTGTGTCCAGTGTGGAGGATGCAGGAGTATGTGACTCTGCTTCAAGCTCTGTCCTTGCACACACACCCCGGTCATCCTGACCACGCACATCTCCGCTCTGCCCTCAACACGCTGCTCCAGTTCAGAGAGTTCATACACAAGGTGACGCATGAACAGAGAGCTATAAGACATGTAAATGCCTCTGTTGTGGAGGTGCTGGCTCTCCTCTTATGCATATGTACTTTGTTGTGTTCAGTTAAAGCGCACCTCAGAGGCAGACAGACTGATAGAGGAAACGCAGCGACAGATTCAAGGCTGTCCGGTAAAAAATACAAAAAACACACATAGCTCTTCCTCTCTCTTCATGCCTCTAACTCTTTAATAATTTATCATATATGCTCAAAACCATATATTTGTGTGTGTGTGTGTGTGTGTGTGTGTGTGTGTGTGTGTGTGTGTGTGTGTGTGTGTATAGAACCTCAGTGAAGAAAACAGGCAACTAATAATGACTCAGGATGCTGCTCTGCACAGGAGCCCTGATGAGCAGATACCGGATTCTCTCAAGTAAAAACACCAATTTTCTTTCAGACAGCAGATGTATGACTAATATTTTTACATTCTTCAATGTTCACGATGCTACGTGCTCAGATTCAGACTATTTTGTAACCATGTGTATATTTGCAGTTTAATAATGTTCTTCTTTATGTAACTTTGCATGCGTATGTACTTTGTCTGTTTCATTCAAATGCTTAGTAGCACTTTTTAATACGGCCCACAACTGAGGGTGTAATTCCTTTGTAATTAAATGGAATTTCAAATTTAAGCAGACTGTAAGTAATTTTAATTAAGTATTTTAAGTATTACATAACTTCATGTATTTACGGGAAAGAAAGAAGAATTGCGTTGTAAGTAATTTTAAGTACTGTTTAATGTTTTGTTAATTTTGTGAAAAAACCCAACATCTCCCTGTCTTTCAAGCGAACTACGCTGCACTTTTCTGGGTGTGGACTATATTATGTGGTGGCTTAATCTTGCCTAACTTCCAGGTATTTTACATGAAAGAAGACACTTCCTTTAAAAGTTATGTTTGTGAAAGAGAAAAAAAGGTTATACTTGGCTCCATTATAAGATAAGATAAGATAAGATAGGAAGAACTTTATTTAACCTGAGGGAAATTCTTTTGTCATACACATGCTCAATGCACCAAGAAAGACAGAGAACAGAGGAATAACATATACAATAAGAATAGTAGTATACAGTAGGATAGTGCAAAATATAATATCAATTAACTCTAACAAAGTAACAATATAACTATATCCTGAAAAATAAATATCTTAGCTATCAGTGCAGGTGATTCTAAAAGTGACATAGTATTGTGCAACTGAATAAAAGAGAGTAGCAGCATATTATGGGGAGATGAAACAAACATTCGATGAAATACTGTTGGGTGATATTGCACGGTTTGAATGGGAACAGAATAACTTTGCTATTAGTCCTCAGGAAGATCACCGACAGAGCGAGGAAGAATTGTATAGTCTTATTGTCACCGGTATGAAGGATTTTCTGTGGCGGTCAGTTCTGCATTTCGGAGCGATGAGTCTTTTGCTATGTGTGCTCCCATGGTCCATAATGGAGGCGTGCATGGGGTGGGAGGAGTTGTTCATGATACAAAGAAGCTTTTTTAGCATTCTCCTCTCAGACACCAGGTTCTCCAGTCTGACACCCAGAACAGAACCAGCCTTTTTAATCAGCTTGTTCTGCCTGTTGGCATCAGTTGTCTTCATGCCACTGCCCCAGCACACCTTTACTTTTTATTGCTTTACCTTATGACATTTATATTGGTCAAATAAAAGAAATATTAGAATTAACTGAATTCAACTGAACAATAGAATGTCCATCAAGTACATCAACATAATGATTATTAAATAAAGAAAAAAATAAAGATGTAAAAACAAAAGACAAGTTTAATACACTCCATAGTACGTCCTCTGAACTGAAAGTTGCAAGTTGGGAAATAGTGTTTGTTTTTCTGCAAAATTGCCATGACATTGCACACTACCTGAAATTACTTGCCCAGTACTTACATTTACTTACAGTACACAGTATAATTACATTTTAATTTGAGATAAAATACTTTAAAATTCCATTTTATTACAGGGGAATTACACCCTTAGTCGCAGGCCGTATTATAAAGTGCTACCAAATGTTTTTGAACTAATCCTTTGCCGTAGGACTTATGAGCACGTCTGTGATGTGGGCCTCTTCCTGCTCAACAATGCTTTGGTGTTGACTCTGCAAAATGTGCGGCACACACCTTTCACGCTGGCTCACCAGAGCACGCACACATTTCTGGCCTCTGTGGCTCTCACCAGCCTGTCTGTGAGAGAGATCAGGCACACACGCTGTGAGTTTTTCAGTGTTTGCTGACCTCTAGTGGGTAAAATAAGCACCTTTAATTCTAAAGCTTACAACTTTATTCATGTATTTCTCTGTAGATGTGAGCCATGCCTTTGTCCTCGAGGGTCCCTGCCACTCCTGGGTCTGTGCCACACAGAGAGGCGAAGAGAGACGGCACTTCCTATCTGTGCTGCGTTCAGCTATAGAGTGTGCTTTGGCAGGACATCAGTGACAGCGAGGTTTGGAAAAAGACTGTTTGACTGTTTTTGTGTCAAAAGGTTTTTGGAAACTAAAATTTATGAAGGAAATTCTATTTTAATGTCGTAGTTAAGTGTAAATATGTAGACCATCTGCCAGTGTTTATATTTAATTGATGCTACTTTTACTGTGACTGTACTTCTGGAGCTGGATAGTTCTAAAATATGCAGTATTAGAAATCTCATATGTTTGCATTCATAAGATGAAAAATGACTCAGTACACATTTCTACACATACTTACATCTTGTGTAGCAGATGGCCGCCCCTCCCTGAGCCTGGTTCTGAGTTTTTCCTTCCCACCGTCACCAAAGTGCTGCTCATAGGGGGTCATATGATTGTTGGGGTTTTCTCTGTATCTATGAAGCACCTTGAGGTGCCTTTTGTTGTGATTTGGCGCTATATAAATAAAATTGAATTGAAATTGAATTGAATTTACATCCTTATACTTCATTTAGCGATACAGTTATTCATTAGACATTAGACATTTTCACACAGTTTCACATGCTGTCTTGACCTTTTCTTAGCATTACCAAGCAGAGCTGTATGTTGAGTCAGATCAGACATTAAACAGACTTCATCCTACCAGCTCCCAGGTTCAGAGTCTGTGTAATCTCTGACTGGTGTGAGAAAAACACAGGTAACTGTCTGAAAAATGTAAAGTAGGCTGTTGCCTCAACTGATGTATTTCTGGTAGTTTTGTATGATATGAGAAAGGTCTGATAAAGAACAGTGGTGCTCTAAGTCTTGTTTTTTGGTGTAATAAATGTAATAAATGTAATACAGCATGAAAAAAACCACAGTCCAAAAGTTTCATTTCCCCCCCCCTTTCTTATGATCCTAAAATTTCAAAACATGCAGAGTAACATGCAAAAAACTGATTTTGTTAATCAGTATTTCTTTATTTTGTATTAAATTCTGTATCAAAGATACATTTATTAATGGGGGAAACTGATAAATAGTCCTTTCTAGCACATTTGTAAATGATTAAACTTCCAATAAAAACTAGAAGGAATCATCCAAACAGCCTTAACGCAATAGGCTAAAGACAGAAAAGTTTATTTGCAATTAATGTTTCAGAAACTCTTGAATAAGCTTTTCTGGACATTGTTTGTAGAAGACAACAGGTAAGATAACAAACAACGGAAACAGCGGCTGATATTAGCGACCTGCCATTATATTGTCTTCATTTATGGAAAATGGACCACTACTTGTGGAGCGCTTTTCTACTCTGTTTGAGCACTTATTTACTTATTCAAACACACGTTCATAGAGCATTCTGCAACTTTCCTGTTTGCAACACGTGTTTTGAATGCTTCAAACAACAACCAGCCAATCCGAGCAGACAGTAAGGGAGTCGATATTTAAGCAGTGTTATTATATTATCTTAGTAACCACTGAAATAATTACTCATAGGAAATGTTAGACAAATCTGGTTATGATTTGTGTGTTTGAATGGAAAAAAAATGTCGATCAATGTATCAGATTTGTAATATCACCTAATATCGGTACCAGTATCGGTCTTAAAAATTCTATATCAGTCGTGCTCTCATTGACAATACTGCAAAGTCTGGCTGTTCTTTCTTGTGTCCTTGCTTGGCTGTTTTTGTATGCAGCCAGTGTTCAGTCTGCATCTTTTGCCACCTTTTCTGTACTGCGTCACAATTAATTAAACGTAAGCCCCGCATTGTGCGAGCTGCTGAACGTCGACCAATTAATAATACAAAATTGCTATTTCCTGAAAATCTTCCACATCATTTCTCTAGATTTTTAAATTTTGACGTATGTATGTGTGTTACAATCTTCTCTGGTCCACTCTCGTCTTGTAGTGAAATATCTATATGGTGTATGCAGTAACCCTGCTTGGAAAAACTGTTGCTCCTGCTGCACAATGGATGTACTGAAGGTATGAGTTAAAATGACCATAGTAAGGCAACATTCTATTTCTTTTTCTAAGCTAGCTTTTATTAAGTATCCATATGATCTGGCCTTATCGCACTATAATGTTTACTGGCTTTGTCAGTTTCTCCTTATTCTCTCAGTCGATAAGATTTTCTTTTTAGTCACATAGGAAACATTTCTCGAGTTCAAGGTATAAAAAGATTTTTATTGATAACCAAAAAACCCCCACAAATGTCACAATTTACACATAATCACTATGAATGAGCTGCATTACAACAGTTATATACCTACAGTATGTACATTATTGTCACTTAAAAAATACAAACATGTTCTATCCTGCGAAATGAATAAAAGGCTGTTTCATCATCTGTATCCGACAACAGATAAAAAGTAAGCAAAGAGGAACCAAAATAGTCACAATACAAATAAATATTTAATTAAACAACATATAACACGCTTGCTGATCTAATGTTACGCTTCTTTTTTTAAAATTCTCACAGTGGCTTCCCCACATAAATCTGACAGAAAAAGTTACTTACTGGTTTGTAATCAGTGAATAATTAAATGAATCCACATTTAATGTACTTCCTGTGACTTGTTAGTTTTTGCAGTGCAACGCTGAACAGTTGCAGTTTTGCAGTCTTTACAGCACCACAGATGAATCATGGGTCGTGATGGATCTTCTCTTAAAGTCTTCATCAGTTTAAAATGATTGTTATCCTGTTTAATATATCAGCTAACTACGGGTATGTTTTTGGCGTCGACATACTGAAAGCTTTCCTCCTGAAGAGAAATGATTGATTTCACAGTCTCCGGTTTGCTAGATTTGGGTTGTTGTTGTGCGATGCAGCTGTGTGTGAGGCCTGCTCTTTCCCACCAGGTACGTGAGTCCGTGGCGGCTGACTCTTGCACTGCGGTCCCAGGTTTCCTGCTGTGCTGTTTGTCCCTTTCTGGGAGCAGAAGCCCTTCGGTTTGGGGATTCTTGTCGGTCCTGGACGTCGGAATGCTTCTAGAGGTATCTGCTGAGGGAACAACGACAGATTTTTAAAGTCTCCATTATGACTTATAGCAACAACAATGAGGAAAGAAGTGAATACAGTAGATGACTGCATGAAAAAGAGGTGTGTTTGAAGGCTTTACTTCTTTTCTGGCTGAACTGTGCCCATGAGCTCAGCAAAGACCGACTGTAATACTCATAATGACCACTAGAGGATATCACATCACATTTTATGGACACACTGCCAAACATTTGCTGCATGACTGCAGTATTTTGTGCTTGTAGCTTAAAAATATGGTAACTTGACATGAAATAGAGCAATTTTCAGTAAAGGAAAAGGTTTCTACTATTTTTAAAATGCATTAAACATCCTTTCAGCAATATCACAATATGTTTAATGATACATTTAGACAGTTTTGTGCAAACTTTAATACACATCAGTGCTTCTTCTGAAGAAAACTACAAGTATGGTGAAAGCTGTTAAGTCCAGCAGTTAATCAAATAAATGGTAACAGGTATTTTGAGAATGATTTGATGATTAAATGAAAAAAAAAAACAACCTTTTCTGCAAACTGCTAATGGCCCCGATATAGTTCCACTTCATCCTGGTAATGATACCAACAGTGTAACTTGTGCTTAGAAACCAGTGCTTTTATATCACAGTCCTCATACGAGGGCATCTCATGAGACACATCGCATTTCGCGTTTTCTTAAACAACTTGCTGCTCCACTTACTGTGCAATCACTTTTAATGAGCATGTTTACATGCAGAGCAGCAGGGCAGCACACTGGGGTGCATCACTTTTGGATCGGTCCTTGCACAGTAGAAACTATGTCCTGTTTACAGTACAGTGATAAGATGTTTCCACAGTTATGAGGAACCTCAGCCACAGATGGCATACTCTGTAAATGTATTTGTAGCATGTTTATTTAGTATTTGGCATTTCAAGAAACGGATACACTGATTTAGATAAACACTGCTGTCATCTAATGCACTTGCTTAAATGTGTAGTTTTTATGCTCAGTAGACTGAATAAGAAAGATGGATTAAGCCAGTGCTTTAAATCTGCATTGCTTCTAATGTCCAGCAGGGGGAGACTCCTCTGGTGGCAGAAGGTCTGACTGTAGAGACAAGGAGACCCAACGCCTCACTTGGGTCACTTTAGTATGCATTTTCCACCTGAATTGCTAGTTTCAAGTCTTATTTGATGCTGCATGATGTTCTTTTTGTAAACACTCAGCTCAGGACAGCATAAGAAGATCTTGGTGCGATCCTCTTATCCATTAAACAGTGACTGAATCCCTATGTGGCGATAGTCAGCAAGTGGTTATCTTCTTTAAAATAAATCAACAAACAAAAATGGCACACACAGTACTGTGCAAAAGTCTCGAGCCAGCCCTCATTTCTTTGTATTTTGTCTCCAAGGAGCCAGACTTGGTTGTATGGCTCTCCAGGCTTTCTGAATGGGTTTCAGAGTCTTTCAAAGTTTTTCTTTCTGCTTTGTTTGTATTCATTTTAAGTCCAGTTCTATGGCATTATTTTTGTGCCACTATTCTGAGCGCACGTAAAAAAAATTTGAGCGCACGTAAAAAAAAGTTTGCAGGTGCAAGTGCTGTATTTTGAGGAGAAATTTATTTTGAGCGAAGAAAAGCTGAATTTGAGTGAACAAAATTCATTCCTGCGTGCAAAAAATGTATTTCAGTGTTTGCTATTATCCACACACACACAATAGCAGCCCCTCTCGCTCAGTTTTTGCATTTGCGCTCGCTCGCAATGTGTTGCTTGCCCTCTCAACATTTCTGCCTGTGTGCGCTCAACTCTTTCTGTACACCGTTATATTTGTGCCACAAAACTAGCCAATCACAGACTTGGATGCAAAAAAATCTGATTGGCTGTTCTGGTCTCCAATCAGCTTGAAATGACAAAATGTAATATCCCAGAATCCATTTCGTCCAAAACTCAAACAGGCAGCGGCGAAGGAACACAGAGTGGCGGAGTTTGAAATATTACTCTGTCTGGGTCACAAAATTAACTTTTAAGATATTTTCATGCCAGAATGATTCTGTGTAAACTTCAAATATCTGCTCGGTTCATCAAGACGTCACATATTTGCATAAGTGCTCTGACGTTTTCGGAGATGCCTGTTACCCTTTTACCCTAACTTTTTTTTTACGTGCGCTCAGAATCGTAGCACAAAAATAACGCCATACAGTTCTTGCACCCATTTTCAGACAAATGCTTTTTTTTTTTTTTTTTGTTAAGCCACTTAAATGTTGATCTATGATCATGTTTGACAGACATAGAATACTATCTTTGCACCAACGAGTGGATTCCCAAAGAGCTATTAGCCAGGAAATAGTATCAGTGAAAGTGTCTATTAAGACGCCATTCTTAAGGAAGGGAAACAGGGCGAAAAGGCTGGGTATTAGCCTCCCCAGGGCCCGGACATCAACATTATCGAAGCAGTGTGGCATCGTGTTGACAGAGAACAGAACAAACATCCAAAGAAGATCTTTGAATGTCCTTCAAGAAGCCTGGAGAACTATTCATGAAGACTACTTAAACAAATGACAAGAAAGCTGCCTAAGAGAGTTCAGACTGGGCTGAAGAATAAAGGGGGTTAAATAACGACAAATATTGACTTTCAGGCTTGTTAGAATTCTAAAAAGCTCATTTTTGCCTCATATACTGTATTTCCATGTGTACTGGCTCATTTAAATAAACCACTGCACGTATTTCCCATTTTCTTAGTAAAATATTAAGAAATGAGAGATGCTTCAGGACTTTTACACATTTTCCTCATTTTTCAAAAGCTGATTGGTACTGCAAAAAATGTCTGTACTTTACATCAAACATCCCTAAAACAGAATTGATATTAGGAAAGCATTTTGAGATATCTCTAGCAAAAAAAAAAGTTTAAAAAGCCCTTTTCAGTCCAGGCCTCTTAACTTTTTTTATCTGGAGTTCACTGGAGTCAGAAATAAAAACCGAAACCGTCTCTTTGTATGAAAGTGTCATCGATCTGGTATCCTTTTCTCCAGCCCAGTGAAAGTTTTCAGTATTTCCACGAGTTTCATCACTTCACCGATATTATTCCCTGCCGAGCTCCAAACCTCTTGCTGTGACTTAGGAGAAGCGCTCGTGAGGTTTAGAGAATTAAGAAATATTCAGTGAACTGCAGCCTTAAATATTCATACGGGGTATAAATTTCAGAATAAGTAGGGCCTCATGCTTCAGCAGAGCTAATGGTCCAGAAAATCTGACCCACGTCATGGGAGTGCTGTTGATTTTACTTGGAGAGAGACCTTAATGTGCGGCTTTGTCCTCTCATATATCAGCGGTACAGCAGGAGTTCAGCTGAGTACTTCCTCCTCTGCCCCACACTCTGCACCGGCACAGCTGTTTCTGTGGCAACCAAACACAAGGTTTGTTTTGGTGCTTGCGTTGCGGTGGGAGAGAGGCTTGCTTTCACAATGTCTGCACTCTCACACTCACGAAGCCTTTTGTTTAGACAAAACCCCAGTACTGCTGTTTATTAAGGGTCAAGGTGGGCTAAAGCACAGAGATCTGCTCTCTTTGTTCGCGCCATGGTAATCGTTCAATTTTCCTGTCCCTGGCTGATTGATATCAGTAGCTGATTGTTCAAAAGTCACATCAGGATGTCTGGCATTTTTGATGTTTTCTTTCACCCCTGAACAACTCTGCTCTTAATCAGTAGTATCATTGTGAGCTTAGTGTGATTACAGCTTCGCTCTCACCCAGCAGAAGGGAGCATTGCTGCAGGCTTTTAAATGAAATAGCCTTCCAGTGTGTCACATGATACTCATTCTCCCAGTCTGGCTGGGATACCGTGCACAGATCTGTCTTCCTTGGCTGAACCAGATGAGTTTTATGAATCGAATAAGTTTAAAGTGAGTCAGGGGGTAATTAAGGTCGCAGACAGTAATCCCAGCTGCTGGATGCTTTTCTCAAGGAGAGGTCTAATGAATAGCATCTTGTTTAGCCCCTGCATCGTTTCATCACACCCAGGCGAGCTTTGGATCTGGTTTCCACAGCTGTGCTCCTTCTCACTCATTGGATTTAATGCTTGATTTAATCATCGCCTCGTTGCCACACCGGCTCGTCTGCCTTTGGGTCAGGTTCAACAGTTTTCCTGCAGTACTTGCCTCGCTCCATGAAAGTATGAGTTTGTAATTCATTAAAGTGTATTAGTTTTTAATGGTTATTGGTAAAATGTAAGACTTTGGGTAAAGAGGAAGGCTCAGGGATGGAAAGAAAAGCAATGAAGTTGCTCAAATTTGTCTTTCTACCCCTTACAACACTTAATTTGTTGCCCTACTTGTTAACAAAGGTGTGAATCACCTAACAATTAAAGTATGGATCTGGTGGCTTTGATCCAGCTGGAAATACAGAGTAAAATAATTAAGATTATTTGTGTGTGTTTGATTTTAAACAAGCCAATCGTATTTCCTCATCGCATGCATAAAATGCCACTGCGATGAGGAAAGCCCATCTGAGGCGTTCATTATCTTTTCCTTAAGACATGAAATTAATTACCTTTTCCTCTTGCATCCTTTCATTCTTGCCTTTCAATCAACCTCCCCTCCCCGACCATCCAGTTCTGACCTTTGGTACAGATTTAACGTGAAGTGAAACGCACGTACGAGGTAACATTTTCAGTCCATGTGGAAGAATTCATATACATAGAAAACATTTGTAGGCTATACAGATGACTCATCTCAAAGGACGTGATTCATGGGAGAAAAGAAAATAAACGTTTTGGTTTTCTACCCAGTCAAAGGCACGCTCGGTAAAAAGAACTTTCAACGAATACGTTTGTGTTCCTGTGACCCAAACACAGTATCAGGTTTTCTGAAGGGGTTTTGTGATGTTTACAGTATGTTTCCTGGAGTGCATTATTCAGTTGCTATGCTCATAACATTGGGAAATAAAGGCAGTTTTTTTCCCCTCTATTTCCACCACAAGTTTTAGGATTTTCTTTGTCACGCCGCATGTTTGGATGAACATCATCCACTTTTAGTGCAGTGCCCTCTGGTCCCAGTGCTTAGAGGTGGGTGCATCTTCCTCTCAGAGTAGTGAGCAGCAGTGCTGTCTTCACCTCCTACAGTTCACACCCAACTTCATACAGCACCGCTGCATACAGGTAGGCACAACAAAGGGCCTCGACTCAGGAGCAGCTACAGTAGTTTTTGTTCACTGAACATTTTTGGGCCAGATTTATGAAAACACTGAACCAGTGCAAACTGGGTTTTAGGTAAAAAACCAAAAACAAAAAAACAAGTGCTGTGTTGGTATTTCCAACAAGAGCAGCATGAGAAGGTATGAGGTGTAAACTCACAGATTTTTGTGACAGACAAAGTATAAGAAGGAGAATATTTAAATTGGACTCGGATTCACCGATGTTTGTGATCCGTAATTTACCGCTAATTGTGCCGATATTGAATGCTGACAAAAAGGATGTCTTTTATTTTTTATTTTATTTTTTGTTGTGCTTCATATTGAAATTAAATACCTGCGCCTGTATTTTGAACACAGCACAACTTTTATAAAACTAAAACTAAAGACACTTTGCACTAACAAGCTAGTTACCCCGTTTAGTTAATCTGGCTCTTTATAAGTAATTTTGTTCAACGATGTTGAAGTATTTAACAATTATCCTAAATGTTAACCTGTTCAATGGCATGTTAGCATTACCTGTTTAACTATTACCTGTTTAACTATTAGCAGTTGCCCAATAGCCACATTAGCTGTGAGGATCAGCGAGTAGCGGCTAGCAGTTAGAGCTATATTTTCAGTCCTGCCCATTTGTAACATATATAGGCAGATGTTAACTTAGTAAGATAATGCAATTGTTTGTGTCTAAAAACTGTTGTTTCTCTTACAGTCCCAGATTAAGTCTGAGAAAAGTTTACCTCCTGGTAAGGACAACTATACCAACTGCTAAGCACAGGACTACCTCAGATAACCTAGACATACTGTGGTCTTTTTTTTTTTTTAATTTTTTTCTTTACTACTTAAGAGAATATTAAAACAGTTTTAATATGTATAAGTTATGATTATATTACTATATTTTTTGCACTATGTTGGACAACTTAGACTGTTATTATTAATGTAAAGTTTTTGTATTGTTGTAATCTTTTTTTTTTTTTATTTTAAAAAACATTGCTCGTCATAGTTTACCCTAAATTTGCAGTAGATAATTTTCCAGATTTTTTTTTTTTTATTATTTTTTTTTCCAGAATTGTACTTTACATCTTCTTTCAAATGCTGCCTATAAGGACTGCCACACGGGTCTTCTGTCTCCTTCTCATTCTGCCCTTTTCCATCATCTTCTCTTTACTCCGACCCTCATGTGAGATTGAAATGTTCCCAACCTTTTTCAAGCCTGCATCACATCATCATCTATTGAGATCTATTCATTTAAATCGAGGTTAAACTTAATCTTGTTTTCACATTTAATTATATAAAAATGTATGTTGTATGTAAGTTTTCAGCCAGTTGAATTATCATTGTTTAGGCGAGTTTCATCTGAGTGTCAGCTATGTTTACCGTTAGCCACTGCTTTCATCTGACCATTTAGGAGTTATAGTTAGCTTATTAGTAACAATAAGACATTACTTTAGGATACAGCTCCAATTAGATGCAGAGTATTAATCTTTATATGTGAAGTATTTGTTCACATTTATGTCCCTTTTATATTCATCTATAATTAAAAGTATATATAAAGTTTTTGTGTTGTGTTTTTTCAGAGAAAAAGAAAAGTCATGACTCCCTACATTTTTTTTTCTCAGTGGACCTAATCCTCATCTGTGTATGATGTATTTATTGCTTTTGGGTTTCTGTTTGCACTGTACCTTTACGGTCATATGAGTTTTAATGCTTCTATTCATACCTATTCAGGTACACTCAGTCTTCCCACGTAATCCATTGTCTCTGCACATACACCTGCAGGCTTTCTTGTGCTGTTACCCCTGGTTTGAAATCACTGATGTAATCTAGCAGGTACCCTTTGCAGTGTTGCATACACGATTGATGCTAAAAGTTTTCATGGTCCAGTGAATATGTAAGATTGTTTCAGTTATGTTTGAAAAACCACTGCTGAAGAACAACTGCGGCTGTTGCATTTTTAAAAGTACAAGACTCACCTTCCACAGCAGCGTTACAGTGCGCTGCACTAAGGTTTAAAGGTTTTAAGCAGAGTTTCCATTATGTCATTTAAGAGAACTCCCAAGTTCACACAACTGTGGTTTTCTTTCTCAGTTACTGGGTTTCTGTGTCCCGAAGAAGAAACTATGACATCAGCTTATGATTTTAACTCAACCATGTGAGAATCCCTGAGGGGTTTTTGACTTTGCTTTTGTGTCATCTGGTCAAACATAAGCACTGTGTTTTTTATTCTGAAAAATCTTCCACTTGAGTCTAACGGAAAGTGATCTGCAGACATTTTGGCTTTGACTCACTGGATTCAAGTCTTTAAGTGTTAAAACGTTACAGTGCATGCAGCACAAATCAAATCAAAGAGCTGATTTTAATCTATTGGCATATTCCCACATTATATGTATTTTTAAAAAGAAAAAATTCAAAACATGCTGGATTTAGTGAATAAATGAAATAGGCAAGCATGGATGACAAACTAAAACATACTTCTTTTTGCACACTTTAATTCTCAGGAAAGCAAACAACTTAATAATAATGCAGTATGTGGAGTATGAAGTATAAAAATTGGTACGATACATCAGTGTGAATAGTCTGACTACATGGCAAATGTGCCACTGAGTACAATACAGTAAGTGCACTTAAGTTAAAACCTTGTGTTATGTCAGATTAATTCAAGTTCTAGTGCTTTATTTTTTTCATGCAGGCACACAGTTGTTTGAACTTTATCACACAGAACCAAGCAAACCAACAAAAATGAAAAGTAAAACATTCAACCGTTTAAGCTCAAAAATGAAGCAAATCAGACTTTTTTTTAGGGTATAGAGTTGGGGTATAAGAGGTATCTTATGGGCAGGATGGGATGGAAGGTTTTGGGGGTTATCAGGTCAGTTGTAGGCATTACTTACTGTAATTTGTGATGGCCTTTGGATTGGGGTGGAGGTGGGCTTAATCATGATGCTACTTGTGATTTTGCTGTTGGCTTTGACAGTAGGAGAACTGCAGTTTGCAAGGACCTGAGTCCTTTGTTCCGGAAGTCCAGGCGTGTGGCATGGACTCTGCGTTTGGGACGAAGTGCTGATGCCCTGAATGAATGGGCTCCCTAAGTGAATGTGGATTTTGTTGTCCTCTGTGGTGATGACGTTGGGCCCCAAGCTGGGGGACCTCTGGACCTGCCAGCTGTTCTGCCTTTCGGGGGTCACGCGGAAGACGGCGTGTCCTCCAACAACCTCGACTGGCTCCGTGGATAAGGAGCGGTCTGGGGTGCCTGTCATCACTGATACTATTTGTATTGGTGACATGGCTCTGTCTGGGGTTACAGAGCCACAAGAGTCTGGGGTCATCGCTCTGGAGTATGTAGCCATAGTATAAGGTGACAGGGCCCTATCTGGTGAACATGGCTCATCAGACACAGAGGAACTCTTAGATTTTGCTGTTGGGGAAATGGATTTTGCATTAGGGGATATAGATGCATTCTGGATGATGGTAATTCTTTGTTTGGGTGGACCCCCGCTTGTGGGTATGACAGCAGTGCTGGTGAATGACTGGGTGTTTTCTGTGGTTGGACTGGTGATCTCTAGCGTTGCAGTGTTGTGTCCGTGGTCAGGTGTCACTTTAATATGCAGAGGTTGCCCAGGACTGTGGGTCAGCACAACGTCTCCAGGCTGAACATGGCTGCCGTTCTGCCGCGGTTGCATTTTTCCATTGACCTGATGAGGAGCGTCTTTGTTCTTAAGGAGTGGGCCTCGTGCTCTTTTCAGGTTGTTGTTAAGATTATTTACATTATTGATAATCGCGGGGCTACATTTGGTGAGCTGCAGCTCATTGCTGTAATTTGCATTTTCTTCCGGTTCGTTCTCGTCGTACAGCTTGCCGTTCACCACTGCACGTTCCAGTGGTGGCATACCCTTGTAGTTGGGAGACATGAAATCAAGTGGGTCTGTCTGAACCTCCTTAGTGGAAACATGCAGGTCTGAAAAGCGCCTGCCGTTCATTCCTGGGCGAAGGCTTTTGCTGAACCGTCGGTATCTTTCCAGCTCTCGAGTGAGTGTCTCCATTTCTCTGGCCAGTTCTTTGTTTCTGACTTCCTGCTGGGTCAGTTTTCTCTGCAGTGTCGAGTGGTCAGTTTTCATGCGGCAAATGGACTCTTCTGTTCCCATGTATTCATGAATCTTCTCTTTCAGAGCTGCCACCTCTCTGGTCAAATGGCTGGACTTGGCCTCCTCTTCCTTAAGGCGTTTGTAAAGGACGTGCTCTTGGTTGCACTCTTTCTTTTCAACCAGCTGGTACTTCGAAAGCTCTTTTCTAGATACTTCCAGCTCTTCCATCAAGGCTTTAGCTTTTTCTTGCTCGTTGTTAAATCTTTTCTCCAGCGATTCAAACGCCTCTGTTTTTAATGATTCGCCTTCCACCACTTTCATGTCTTTTAACTTGCGTCGGAGGCGTTCGACTTCCTGGGTCAAATCTTTTACTTTGTTGTCTTCTTGCTGGAAGCGGTTAGCAATTGGCGTTTTGATATTCTCCTCTTTAGCCTTGTTTCTCAGGTATTCTCTCTCTATTGTCTCAAGTGATTGCAACCTTTTCTTCATCAAGCTTATTTTAGACTCCAAATCGTTACTCTTCTCCTCCTCAGCTCTTAACCTGGCCTTCACGTCATCCTTTTCCTTTGTAACACCGCAGATTTTCTCCTCAAGCTCAGCCTTTGATCTCAGTGCTTTCTTGCTTTCGTCAATAAGCTTCTCTGTAACTGATGTAACTCTGTCCTGTTCAGCCTGCAGTTTGCCTGTGCTGTTCTGGACTTTGTTCTCCATTTGCTTCAGCTTCTCTGCCATTGCCTTTCTCTCATCCACCAGCATCACTGTGAGAGTCTTTAGCTTGGTGAGATCTTCCTTCATAGTCAGCTCTGTCTTTCCCAGCTGGCTTTCAGCAGCCTCCAACTCTTTGACTCTGACTTTGAGGACTTCCAACTCACTGGTCAGAACCTTTGACACTGACCTCTCTTTCTCCAAGTTGCTTTTCAGTGAGCTGCATTCTTGTTTGCTCTTACTGAATGCATCCTCTAGTTTCTCCAAGTCCATGATTCTCTGATTCAGTTTGTCCACTTCAGCTTTCAGGCACCGGTTTTGGCTGGCCTCTTTCTCCAGTTTTTTGTTGAGGTCCCTGCATTGGTCCTCCATTCTGATCAGCTCTTCATCCTTTCCCTCCATTTCAAGTACCCGTTTTCGTAACTCTTCAAGCTCTGACATGAGACCAGAGTTTCCACACTCACCACGGCTAATTTTGTCTCTCAGCTCTTGCAGTTCCTCCTCAGCCCTGCGCAGGGTTTTATTGGTCTCCTCCAGCTCATCAAGCTGCCTGCTGAGAGCTGAAAGCTTCTGACGCAGCTGCCTGTTTTGGGCATCCTCGCTGGTTAATTTGGCAGTCATGGCTTCCTGTTCCTGATGGTATCGACTGGCTTGGTCACGCAGCTCAGCCTCCAAGCGACAGACCTTTTGCTCCTCTTCCTGCAGACGAGCATTAGCTGAGCTCAGCTCTTCCTGGGCTTGTGAAGAACTGGCACTCAGTTCTTGAACTTTAGCTGTCTGTTGATTCAGCTGCTCGGTAAGACGCTGCTGTTCATCCACAACCATCAATGCAAACGACTTGAGTTTTGTCAGCTCCTCCTTGAGGCTTGCCACCTTTTTGTTGTTTTCTTCGTCTTTGCGTTCTTGGTAGGCCTTTTCCTGATCAATTAACAGCTTTAACCTGTAATAAAAGGAAAGAAAAAAAGGAACATGATTTTTAGGAATTTGATTAGTTAGCTTTTTTCCTGACAAAAGTACGTCATTTAATCAAAAAGCACAAAATATAGAAAAAAAATGTAAAAATAGGTGTTAATTAATTTTTGAAACCTTATATAGGTTGATATTTCCTTTTAATATTTACCTTTGTATTTTGTTGTCTTTTGATAATTTCTCAATTATTATTTATTTATTTTTTGGCTGCTTAAGTCTTCCATAGAGGGTAAAAATAGAGCATCCTAAACCTAAATATCTAAAATGCTAATCCTGTTTATCCACTAATATTATATAAGAACACCCCTAAAGGAACTCTACACCCTCACATACAGTCCAGCTTTCCAAGCTCTGACACATCATAAACACTATTATTTTCCCAGCATTTCTAAGGAGGAATAAAGTTCTTATGTCATGGAAAGTTTAACACATAATAAAAAAAAGCATCACTTTACGTTCTGAAATACCTTTGGTTAATTTTTGTTCCCTCAGTGCCAGCTAATTCTCATATGCTTTGGAAACCTGAGTTCCTACTCTAAATAGTGGGTCTTAAGTTTAACAATCAGTGAATTTCCGAAAGTTTCCACAGTGGGTGAGGGGGTAGCGTAAGACCTACGTCCCCTGTCAGAAAAGAGACACACAGCCAAATGGTGACCTCTGAAAGTGATCATCTGACTGGACAACATGACATATTGCAAGCACAATAAAATATGTCTGTGACCCACTTATAATCTAAATCTGAGGCCTGATTGTTAGCTCATAGAAGGAAATAACTGCATCATTGCACAAGAGCAAATCAGGAAATCAGGATTCAAGCAAAAATGAGAAACACTTTAGAATGTAAACTTTTTTAATGTCTGTCACAGCTGACAAACTGACAAAAATAAAATCAAATCAGAAGCAGTCTGTTTAAGAAAAATAAGACCCGACAGGGTAGCATATGTAATATTTATATTTCCACAACTAATGAAATCCCATATTTTTATACTATAGAATATGTGTGCCATGTGATGCAGCTGTAGTCCCTTAAGTACAGTGTGCAGCCAGGGTCAAGGCGTCTGGCACATGCATGCATCACCAAAGTGCCTACAGCCCCTGGAGAAAATATGTTATGACTGCTGAGTGTGCTTCTGCCAGGCGTTTCCACACAGATGGCCCACTGGCATGGAACAATCCTTTAATTAAGGGGTTCCTCTACTACCAACCCTCCTCCCCCTCACTAAACCCACCACCACCTACCCACCCTGCTTTTTTTTTTCTTATACTTTTAAAGGAATTCCCCCTGCTTCCAAAAGCAATTACAGCTCCGCAGGGTTTATTCAGAAGACCCCCCCCCCCCCCCCCCCCCACACACACACACACACACACAAACACACACACACAAATTCCACATGTACACTTGGGTTGTGGGCCATGATGTAAGTGTGGTACAGTAGGGTGGGTCACTTCTGCAGCAGTATGTCATTTCTTTCTTCAGTAGCTGCTAAAGGGCAGTTGGATTTAGGGGGACACATGTAACTAGATCCATGTGCTGCTATTACATAGAAAAACACCCAATAAAGTACATATAAATCTGTATGATTAATAATAAGACCTAATTATTAGTGTGGTTGTAATGCATTATGGGAGGAAATCTTTTTATGGACAAGAAAAAATAAACTTATTTATAGTAAATTATGTTGAAATTTTCTAATAAAGATGTACCATTCTAATATTGGGTATAGTCAGAGTAGAGCATTGCACTAGAGGTGGTTAGATCAATCCAAATATTGATATTATTGATAGCAACGCTGGTATCGGTATTGTATCGATACTAAAGCGCCAGGGTTGATACTTTATATAAATATAACTCTAACATGCACTGTGAAAATTGTCTGAACCTTTCTGTGTCTTGTGTTTTATTTGCTTATAGCACATTTAAACAACAGAAGGTGACCCAAAGTGCTTCAAAGACAGGCACATTTACATTCCAAGGTGCTAAAAACACCCAGTTTCAGTGCTAACTAATTATTGTAGAAAGTAAAAGTCACAGTGATTTATTGGTCATTAACATATGTTAATAATTTCCAAACTGATGAAGATTCATCTCATAAATCATGACACCCTGCTCTATCGGTATCGGTATTGGTATCAGCGATACTGACCCTGTATTTGGTATCCGAGTGATACCAAAATTTATAGCATCACACAACACATGATTGCACCATCCTTTATAGTTTAGCTTTTCATGGTAAACTCAAAGTATATTTACTCAAATAATATACTTTAGTACCATTTTTTTGGAAAGGTTCCCCGGTATATTACTTTAAACTTCAGTCAATTACATTTATACAACTACAAAAGCTCTATTCACTTTTACTACTTATATTCCAGTTTAACTTAAAACAGAGACAATTTACACATTTTGATCTATTCTGGTGAAATTACATGAAGAAGTTTAAGTTATATGGTGGTATATATTAATACACACTTACATGTATGTCAGTTTAAAAAAAGAAAGATTTATGTCTTGAATAAACTACTTTGATTTTTGCATATAGAGGATTGATATGGCTGCTATGCTGGGGTTATTAGGTGGCATGGTGTTCAACAGTGTATTAAACACATCTCTAATCATGCTTTTTCATTTCAAGGTATCTGATAGACCCAAGGACTTGCACTTTTCTGTCTGGGTTTTATCAACATAGCTTGCTCTTGTTTTTAATCCTATCTCCTACACATGTTGATTGCAAATCAAGCCCAGGACTACAAAGTGCTTGCTAGTGGTGTCATCAAAATACTTATCGCCTCATTAGGAGCCATGCATGTGCTGAAAGGTTGCGTTTGATTAGATTATGCGTGTGAAAAGCTGCAAAGCAAAACTCCTCTACAGCAGGCAGACATGTCCTTTTCAAACCAGTCTGTAATCACTATTTATTTAATCTCTTATCTCTGTCCCCACTGTTTTCCTAGTGATGTCATCGGCGAAAATAGAAAGATCAACATACTTTGTTCCCTAGTATTACTGGAAACTCTGTCACTCTGGCTTAAAAAAACAAACAAAAACCACGTTAAAAAAAGTTCTGAAATGGATATTAATCCAAATTACTGCATGCAAGAGAACTTTGCATTACTAAAGACAAATTCTATCTCCTTTGTAGGACTATATTACTCTGTGCCTGATGTACTCTGTGGTACAGAAAAAAATCTTTAAATCAGATAATTTGTTCCCGGACTTCTTCTCATCAGGGACACACAGAGAGATGAATGTAATTGGCCAACAGAGCAACATCTGAGACCATTTTGGGTTGTTAGATATAATTTAGAGCACACTGCGTGTTGCATGGATGGGGCAAAAACAGACATAGTGACACTTGGTGAAAAAAAATACGATGGACTTATCTATCGTTCCACACCTTGAGCTGTCAACGTTGCCATATTAGCCAAAGCTTTTTTTTGAGCTAGACGTTAGCTTTTATTGATAAAAGGGTGGATGGCTAAGTTAGCAGCTAATACTAGCTAGCTTGGTTAGCAAGCTGCATTCACAAAGTGCAACACAACAGACCCATATCAGCTAATTAGTGTAATTAGTGTCGTTAGAAATAATAGAGTAGTAAAATTTCCCTCAGCACATCTGAAGGACAAACTTTTTGGATGGTCTGTACCATAATAGTCTAATATTAGTCAGATAATTTATTAAAATGCAACATACATACAGTGAAGAGGTCCAGTTTAATGACTCAAAGTAGTGGATGAGGCTTAGCAGACTCCGATCAGCTTCAACTACCTGCGTCAGGGAAGCTCAATTGTCCAGCTGGATAAGTTATTAAAAAAATTATCCCACTTAGAGTTGTTATGAGAGGGGGAAACTATCCATAGAGGCCAAAACCTTTTTTCTTTTTCCTCTTTTTTTTTGGGTCAAAGTTGAAAACATGTTTTCTAATGCTTTGGTCTTCCATTTTAAAATTGGAGCCTTCCACGATTGACTCCTTTGTGGAGCCAACCTCAGGTGGCACCTAAAGGAAGTACAATCAAACTTTTAAATGATGGTTAGTAGCTCAACCTACCTGCTGTCACCATCTAATTTACTGCAACACACAAATGTGTGTTGCATTTTTTCAGGGCTACATTTTGAACCCCATCACGCTACATTTTCAGCATTGCAAGAGTGTAGCTCCTTTACGCAGAGATCTGTGATTCTTGAAAAAAGAGCTGGTCACATAACAGTTTAACAGCTATCACTATTACCACTCATGGAGCAGCCTGTGCAAACTTTGCATCAGGTACTAATTTCATTCAGAGCGGTTTCCCCAGGAAGACAGATGCACAGTCACCACTGTCAGTCGTTAAGTGTCATGGAAAAACAAGTTGTGCTGAGTGATTTAGTGTGTTAGGGTCCTTGAGTGGATATCTTAATGTTATATTATATTTTACTTTTCTCTCAAATGTACGATAACATGAATGCACTCAAAGAAAAGGAAACATCCAGTCGGAACTCTCAGCCAAGTCCATACGGGAGACACACTAGCACACATTACAGCTTTGCCGAGGGCTTCCCTCTGTTTTTATGCTGGAAACTGTGGCTCACCCGCTGTGTGTAAAGTGCCGCTGCGCCTCCTCTGCGGGTTGCTGTGCCATTTCCTCACCGCAAGCGATTAGGTCATGTATGTATAGACTAATATATCCTGTGCACATACATGAACATCTCCTCCTTCTTTAACAGATGCTGGTGTGACAACAGTTCAAAGGGAGGACACTGATTGATGAGGTCCACGGACTGTATTTAAAATCCGCACAGGCCAAGTGATATGCCCCCAGAGTGCAATCAAAACGTGTGATATATGTTGTTCGGGTATTTATTAACTTCCTGCTAGTGGTATTATGATTAATAACATGGTGTGAACCAAACAGAGACCTGGATGTGACTCTCCTGAAACATTCGGGTCTTAAGCACCAAAACTGTTTTACTTACTTTAAACACAGCTGCTGTTTTATACAATGCAGTTAATGACATTACTCGTAATTTCAATGGGTATGACTTGAATTAATATAATATACTTATTACTATCATCACAGAACTATGCCATCTGCTATTGCACACACACTCAGTCGCACACAGTCATTTTTCTTGTTGTTACACATGGGACCCAAATATTTGTGTGTAATTCAATTAGGCGTACATTGTGTACTAATTTCTGCTTATTATGTGACTTACATAGTACACAACGAGGAACATTTAGGACCTTACCTTAGATTTCCCTAATTTTACAGTCTACATATTTTAGTTGTCATATTAAGGGCTCCTTTCCGATCATTTCTATTAAATTCATTCAACTTTTATAAGAATTTCTCAGCAAATATACAAAAAGATACTTGGGGATTAAAACCCCCACAATGGTGTCTAATTAAGTAGAATCTAATGTCTTAATTTTCCTATGCAGCTGTTTTAAAGAAGACGCATTTCAGATGTAACTATACAAAATATAATTTAAAAGAACAACCAGAATGACAAGATGCAAGCCTAAAAATCTGTGTGTGTTCAGGCTCATCAAGGGAGCAGCTCTTTTAAAGTTTTGAAAGTTCTTCTCCTCAAAGGCAATGTTTTGTGTGCCTACCTGTGCCAGCGGCTCTCTCCCAGCTTTACAGCCACAAGCTCATGATCAACTTGCCGTACAACACCCGGGCTCTCGGCTCTCCCGCTCTCTCTCTGATTCTCAGACTCTTAGTAGCAGTAATGTGGGCATTCCTGCAGTCAGACCAAACAATAAGGGATGTGCTCCCTGCCTATGGACCATTACATCATCAACATGTCCTTATATGGAGCTTTGCATTGCAGAGGCTCACAAGAAGGGGGTGTGCTTGCTCGCATGTGTAACTGCGCTTGAGCAAGCCTGCTGGAGTAACTGTTTAACTAAAGGTTGTGGCACAAAAAAATAAGAAGGGAAAAGGTATGCCTTGTCGTATGTAATGTGTGAAATATCTGCATGGTCTGTCAGTGCTCTAGAGGCCGAACAGTAAGCGAGGACAGATGAAGAGTTCGAGTTACAGTATGTCCTTATGGGTCTTGTCAGCTTAACTCATTTTTTCAGCCAAGGGAGAAGAGGGGGAAAAATAATCAGCTTGCAAAGTTAATAAGAGATTCTTGGATGCGGATTTGTAACTGAGACCAGTGCTGGAGAACATGACAAGACTTGTAACGCATACTGTATCTTTGTGAAATGTATACACAGCCCACTCCTAAGAGATCCCCTGGCATTTAGTCTCTCAAAAGGTTTGTTAGTGATGCTGATTAAGCTCAGGGAGTGTTTCCCTTATAGCCACCTAGTAGCAGAACCTGTTTAGTGTCATGGAGCGGTGAGCACAGTTAGTATGCTGTATTATGGAAATTCGAGTTAAAACCTATTTAGTTTCAAGCATATTAGAGTGATGAAAAAACATAAAATGTAGTTTCTTCTCCCTAGGCAGTGTTTTTGTGCACATAGTGGCAGATTTAGTTTCCAAGTACTGACCTGTTCTTTCAACAAACACGGCCCATTATGTCAGCCAGGTCTTCTTTTTCTTTTAAACTTTTAAGCACTATTTGCAATTTTTCATAAATGTCAGATGTATTTCTCCACACATGCTCAGTGGGATTCTGTTAATTCTGTTGAAAAGGAAAAGGATCGCTTGACCCTAATTTTGAAGGTTTTTTTTTTTTTTTTCTTTTGGGGGGGGGGAGTGACTGCAGTTTTAAAACTAATTAATTAGGGATGTTATGAAACCAGATTTTATTTTTATTTTTATTTTGGGGGGGGTTGTCTCTACCAATATGAGTACGATGCCAAAACAAGTCTTGTTTTTTGTTTGGTACATTGTGTCAGTCTAAGCATTTATATAATGTTATTCATTGCAAACATCTGAGCTGACGGAACAAAGTTGATTTCGCAACAGCAGTTCCAGCTATCTTAAATAAACACGTGTATTTCAGCATAAGAATGATAATACTTTGGATATTGTTGTATGCTGAATTGAACACATCTGGATGCCATTTTTTAGGTGCTTCGCTAAGCTGGAAATATCTCTTTCCTTTGTCAGAAAAGCACAAAAGAATCATTTGCATATTGCCTTTTTTTTAAATCAATTATCACCCCTTATTCATCCACCTGCAACACAAAACACTTCCATACCCGACTCTTACTGCTTTTCTTATCAATGAGTAAGGGTGGAGCTATTGAAGTATCTCATGTGACATCATGTGGGCAACTGATGAATAGTTGGACATGACACAATCACCGGTTGCTAGGGGAAAATGTGTATTCACCAACTGATTACAGAAGTTCCGGGGCATTGCTGGCTGTCATTGGGTAAAGAAGCAGTACCAAAAACCTCCTGTAATTGGTTTTGTTGTTAGAGGATTGCTGAGATTTCCTGTAGTTATTTCTCTACAAATAATAACTATAAGCTCAGCGGTAATAAACTTGAAAAAGTGTGACAAAAACTGGATTCGCCTTGCATCCGACTTTGGACAGTTTCACTACAGCTTGGAGAGTGGCTGGGCAAGTCAGTCAGTTCCACTCAAACTACAACCGCAGCAATATCCCAGCACCCAAAACAATCACTGGGAGGATTTTACCAACTGGTTGGGGAATACACGTGCCAGGTGGTCACTGACTGGTCTGTAGGCCTGCATGACTGGGGTCTTATTCACTCGATCCTATATTGTCACCATGATTCTCACACTTCAAAAATGGCACACAAGCTAACATCGTGTGGTTTGTGGTCACATGTCTGCAAAACCTCAATTGCAGCAGCTGTACTGGTCACCATCTTCCACGTATAGTTGTCCTGTGCTTGTGGGCACCCTCCTTCTTCAGCGCATAAGGATAGACTAGAGCGCTCGATTTATATGCTGCCTATGTTACCTAGGGTAGGGTAGCCAACATAGAGTAGGGTATCATGAACATTTGTTCTGGCTACATTCCTAGTTTCATTTGAATCTTCAGGTTATTCATCTAAAATAGCTATGCTAATACAGTTGCTGCTAGCTAGCATACAAGATTTTATCATGACTGCATATAGCCTAGTATAAGTAAGTTAGTAGTGTATTGATGTGCTTTTCTTTTCAAAAATTAACATATTTCGCTCAGTTTATATGTAAAAATAAAAAAGCAGCTCATTAATAAAAACAGTGTGTGTTGCGTGTGCAAACTGTATTAAATACAGACAAAAAGTGGGACTATTATATGGTTAAAAAGCAAAGTTTCCCTCACTGTAGGTTTGTCTGCAGTGGATATGTAGTGGTTTGATGGCACAACAAAATAAGAATGATTACTTTACATGTAAAAAGCTTACATTTTACAAATTTGGAGCGAGCTAGTAGAAGTTTTGTTCTGTGCAGCAAGAGTATATTGAGATTGAGATGCAGATAATGTTCTTGAGTCATAGCCAATTAATAATCCAGTCATTTGTTGTTTAGTCTCCTGCAGAAATAGAAAGAAGGCTTAAGTAAGATGATTAGATACGTAATTGGATATCTGTCTGTTTTTAGGCCTGCTTTTGATGATGGGGGGGTTTTAGTATTACAATTTTCCACACTTAGTGGACTGGTGTATTTCGAGTGATCTGAGTATGGGGAGAAATGTCTCTTATACACATCAGAACTACTTTCTCTAGTAAAATAAACTTGTGTGACTATGGTCATATGTTTTTATTAAATATGAATCTGGAGGCTGGAACATAGAAACTAAAGCAGCCATCATGGCCCAGGAGCAAACAACATCTGCTTCCCAGCATATTTTTCACAACTTATTTGCTTATTTATCTTCTCAAAATCCAAAGTATGAAGATTACACATTGGAGCTCTGCCTTTGGACTGAGCCAGGTTATGAGAAAGTCTGAAGCAACGGTTGGGTGGTTAAACATCTTACCTGTGTGGTGAAAAGTGGCTTTAAGCTAATGGCTCCACAAACAAAACAATGGCTTTCCACACTGTGATGTAATCACAGCTTAAGTCAGCGCACATCAGTCTTTATCCGTGGCGCATTGTTTGGCTCATAACGCCAAAGTCTATATTTTTTTCCTCATCGGGGGTGTTCTCACCTTACTCTGAAAATTCTCAGCCTTTAACTGAAGACAGAAGCCACAGTGTGTCACCTATTGTCACATGAGGGGTGCAAATTTAATCTTTAAGTGAGGTTTCCCAGTTTTTTGTGGGAATAAATGTGCCCAGTATATTCAAGACAATAGGAGTGGTGACACTTCAGGAGCATTTCAGCGAGTGACATAACTAGCTCCTGACAAACATGGTGCGAGAACGGCAGGGTTTCATGCTCGGTGTAAGGTGACAATGCATGGCAGACAGCAAATGAGTTACATAACAGTTTGTAAAAACACAAAGCATGTTCTACGAGTACGTGCTTCAGGCAGTCGCAGTTATAAGTGATTCCAGCAGTGTAAGGGAATAACGAGGGCAAGAGTCTTCCTGTCTCCTGCCCACTAAATACAATATGTCATGGCTTCACAATGGCTGAGGTCACTGTTGCTAAATGTTACGAGCTCTGCCAACTGAGCTGAAGGAACTGGATTTTCTGGGTAAATTTAAAGCGACAGTAGGGCAGGATTAATATGTTAAAAATATGACCATGTTAAACTTACTTGATGACCAGGATACAGATTAAAGGCTCGCAAGTGTTCAATCTACACACCCATCTGACTTTATGACCCTTCCTGTCAGCTGAACGCTATGCAGTATGAGGAAAAGTCGGTACTGTCATTTATTTCTGGCATCACAGGATGTAATTGTGACCATGCAATAATACTGGAAATGAGGCTTTTACATTCAAATTGAGTTAGCGTTCAAGGCCACAAGCATCTAGGAAGCGTTTTAACCAGAGTCTGGACAACTTTAAGGCCGGAAATGTAAAACCCAAACTTTGTCCAGTGGCGTATTCCAAGCAAAATTCAATTTAGCCGATACAGCGGATGCCAGCATACACAATCTGAGTCGATGTCTGTTCATTAATAGCGCACGGAGCAACGTTCATGAGTCGCAGCGGGTGCCAGACACGACTCACGAATTCCTAAAAGGAAGTAAACTCAAAACATGTGGCCCAACAAGTTATGTTTAAAAAAAGAATCCAATTAATCACAGTGTTTTTTAACCAATTGGAGGAGACTGTTGTTGGAGGACAATGAATGAGGCTGTGTGAAAATGTCTGGATAGCAAGTCTGTGCAAAGAGTGCTCGTAGAAGCCAAAGATAGCATGTCTTTCAGGTCAGGAGGTTCCTGTGCAAACACACAAAATGTGATTTTGTTTGGTGTCTTGAACAGGTTATACATCACCAGCTAAAAAGACAGGGACTGGGTAGAGCTTTCTGCATGGGAATTGTCACATGTTACTCAACAGCTAAAGACCAAAGAGATGAGAAGCTAAAGCACAAGCAGAAAGACATTGTTGCCTACTTTTCTGAGACCGAAGTCTTCACTCATTTCATAGACGAGCTGTTTTTTTCAACCCTTTGAAAATCTGCACAGTGCAATACTTAGTGTGACGGATTACCATCAGCACGATCTGTTATAGTGATGTGTTTTTCCCCATTTCCCTGCAATAAAGTGTTTGTTCTTGGAACAAACAATTCGGTCATCCAAAATAAGACCCTGTTTCTAAATCAGGACATATTCGGAGCCCTGAGTACTGTACACTTGAAACAGATGTCAAGGATCAAACACAAGAGCAGGCCACACAAACATGTTTGCTGTGACAAGCCAAATGACAAATAGTGTGGGGATGAAGAGGTGTTATGAAACCTCAGTGGAATGACTATAGCGCTGACAATACACAGAAGAATGAAGGTTTGGGATTTGGTTTGGATGAGCAACGTGTGCTCTTTGAACTCATCCAGTCTCAAGGCCATTTCGACATGTTCTTTTGGACCTGGTATTAGTGGGAATTCCAGATGTGTACGAATGACACATGATGTACTTATCTCGTACATGAAGCATTAGTGGGTCTGAAAGACTGATGGCCTGCTTTCTAGTGCTTTGTTCAGACTGACACTATCATGGTTTCCGGTGTGATTCTGACTGGGGATGATACATCTTTGTCATCACAACAAGAACAGTTGAATTGTACTGTTTACCCTACAGCTGTGGAGGAAAAGTAAAGCCTTATTTTCAGAGTTTGAAGTTGGCTGAGGTGTACAAGTATTGGTTAAGGAATGATGGAAAGATGCATGACACATAAGTCACGTGAAATCGGCTGATTCTGTTATTTACGTGGTTAAAGGGAAGCACACCGAGTTTGAGTTCTAACATAAATCACCAGGTCTTGAAATGAGGTAATATGACCTCAGATAAACTACAAAACAAGTTTGGGCAGTTTGCTGCTCTGGAGCATTCAGGCGTGTGTTAACACAATACCAAGGACAGACATCAGCAGTGAGCTTAGAAAAGCAGTTATAGCCCATAAATGTGGGCAGGGTTATGAGGCCATTTCCAAACCATTTGAAATCATCCTGTATTGAGAAAGATTATTAAGTAGCAGCAAACATTTAAGATAACTGTCAGCCTTTCCAGGAGTGGATGTCTCAGCAAATTCACTCCAAAGTCAGACTGTGCAATGCTCAGAGTAACTGCAAAAAACCCCAAGAGCTGCGTCTCATATAGTGTGTTATATAGTCTGAAGCACGGTAGTGGAGGTGTGGTGATTTGGGCTTGTTTTGCAGTCACAGGACCTGGATACCTTGCAGTCATTGAGTCAACCATGAACTCTTCTGCATGTCAAAGTATTCTAGACTAGTATTCTAGGACATCTGTCCTGGATCTACAACTGAATAGCTGACCAGTCAAAGTTCAGACCTCAACCTGACGGAAATACTGTGGTGGAAAATGAAGTGATGTTATAAAGAAGAGAGGGCCTAAATTCCCCTACAATGATGTAACAGACTGATAAAGTGACAAAGAGCTTGTAGGCTCTACAAGCTACTGAAGGATGGGATGTACTTAGCTTTTCACACTGCTTCTGTATTTCAGCTTCATTTTGTTTAAATATACAATGAAATGGTGAAATCTACCAGATGCTGTTTCACACCTCAGGTTAGATTTAAATCATTTTAGATGTTGCTAAGGACCAGATGATTTTTAAAAATATATTTATGCAAAACAATGTTTTATTTAAACATTATTTAACGATATTGTGTGTTCCTTTTTTGTTCCTGTTTCATAACATCATTTTCTTTTCTTCTGTAAATTTAGGTGCATCTTGAAATGATTTTACGGTAAAACTTTCATCACTAAGTAGACTTCCTGAATTGTGGTTTATCTTTGGACATGGATCTGCATAACCAAAATCAGTCTTTTATCAACTCCGAAGCACATGTTGCAAAATTACTTCAAATTTGTGGGGGGAAAGAATGAGAATAACATCACAGTGAAGTACAAATTATGTCAGGGTCATAATAAGTGTGTGTCAGACACATGACATTTACACAAAGCATTTGAAGACTAAGGCTACGTTCACACTGCAGGCGAAAGCGCATCAAATCCGATTTTTTTGACCCTATGCGACCCATATCCGATCATGGTGTGACAGTGTGAACGGCACAAATCCGATATTTTCAAATCCGATCTGGGTCACTTTCGTATGTGGTACTGAATCCGATACATATCCGATGTTTCAGAAAGCGACTGCTGTGTGAACGGTCATGTCGCATTAAATCCGTCTTTTACGTCACTGACACAAGACAGACGCCAATTATCAGCGCCGGAGAAGCGCCCGATAAGACATCGCGAACGCTTCCTGGCCATCCGGTGAAACTGGGAAGACAACGTTGGAGAAACGTGAACATTTTATTTGTTCTGTATAATCTGCAGATTCTGACAGAAATCTGCAACTATCCTTTGAAGCAGCGCTCCTCTAAAACAGCAATAAGGATCATTATTAGGTTATTTACATTATTATGTAAATAACAAAATAACTTTAAATAAAATAAAGCAAAAATTGGGAAACGTGAAGTCTGAAGTCTTTATATTAAGGGCCATCAGTCAAACAATATTGTTTGCTCTGGGTCTAAACAGAGCGCGTTGTGTGTGACGTCTTCTTTTGCGCTTTAAGCGTTCACACTAGAGCGCGTTTGCTGTCGCATTTTATTTGTAGTGTGAACGAGCACACAAAAAAATCGGATTTGATCAAAAAATCGGAATTGAGCATTAAGACCTGCAGAGTGAACGTAGCCTAAGAACAGCTCTACAGAATTGTGCAGGTGACAATTCTCCTGAACCACGGTCAGCAGCACACCACATGAACTGGACGGGCAACTTTGACAAGGGGGGGGGGGGGATCAACTCAAGTCATTTTGCTATTCCATTAAAAAAACACATGCACCTGCACTCACACACAATCTGTGCATAATTACAACCATATATAATATGGTAGAGTCAGAAAAATGTAGACACAGTTCTAAAAAAATGCAAAAATATCTGTCTTAGATTGCAGATGCAAAGCTTTTCTCTCTATTACTGTATTTAAATCCAAATCCAATTTATTTATATAGCACATTTAAAAACAGAAGGTTTGCCCAAAGGGCTGTACAGAAACAAAAGGGGAAAACACAGGATAAAACCTGTGTTTTCCCCTTTTGTATTTTTTATTGGGCGAACTTGGACCGTCGAGGCCCGTCCTGAACAGCAGCTGCTAAGTTTTAGTTCATCTAAAGTGGTCACTACAAGGGAAATTAACAGGCTTGCGGTAATTGCTCTGTAGGTATATTGTAACAATTTACTTTTAAATGTAAGGTTTCCCAGTGCTGTTAAATCATTGCACAGATAACAGGGGAGCAGGGAAGTGCTTCTGAGTGCATATTTGTGCATATATGTGCCTGATACAAGGTATGAATCTGATAAAACCATTAATGTCCAAACCAGATGGAAACCAGAGATAAAGCAGAGTGTGTGGTTTTTTTTTTTTTCAAATAACACATGTGCACATTTTTTGCCCCGTAGCAATATGTTTAAGGATCTGATCAACCGGCTGCATGAAGCAGAAGCAGACAAAGTCAGACAAAGACACACAGTCACTCTCTCCACTGAGTGTGGTTTCTGCTGCACATCAGACAGCCTCTCCGCAGCCATCACGGACAAGGCCCGGTCTTGCCCAGCGCACTCGAGGGCTGTCTAACACACACGTAGGTGTACAATACACACAGCCCAGGGGCTGATTACCTGACATACATACATGACATCATCGCCTTGTAATCAAATCCATATGTCAGCTTCCCTCCTCTTCCACCTCCTCCTTTTAAGGTCTATCTTACACAGGGTTGTCTCATTTTTGCATCTAACCCGTGGCTCCTTAACCTTCGTCGTATTTGTCACTCTCCTCTTTTTCCTCCTCTGCTTCACCAGTTTTTCCCTATTTTTGCCCACCTCCTCCATCTGTCTCTTGTTTCTCATCTTAGCGCAGGCCTCGGCATGAGCTCTGTGAAAATGGAACATGATTTGGATTGCCAGCCTAAAAAATCCCATGTGGATGTTTGCTGGCCTTTTATGGCCAAACTTGGGTTTTATGGCCGTTCTCTGGCTGAAGGCCTTTCACTTATTGTTGTGATGACATACTGTAGAATCCAGATATCTGTAACTGCATGTTAAAAGTGAGCTTGATTCTCCTCTATAGTCTGCATTTTTCTTTTTTTTTGCCTTTAGTATACTTTTTAATTACTGTGCATGCTGCTGGCATACAGTGAAGACTATTTGGTCCTCAGTTTATGTCTAATCCACCAGCTTGTTGACTGGAAACTGATGGTTGGCGATAACCTTGACATTTTACCTCTTCTTTCCCTTGGGGAGATTTTGTAGCACCTAAGGCATTTTTACGACCCAAAAAAGGCTTTGTGGTTTTTGTGCACTGTCCTTTAGTTACGAAACAATTTAATTGCCAGTGCATAGCAGGTAAAACACGTCATGCCACGATGGAGGGATATAAGATTATGGGCAGGAATCAATCATGGCTGCTTCAGAGTGAAGCTCTGCCAGACAGAGAGGCTGTAATTTACAAACTAACAACAGCTATTGCCTAAAAAAGGATTGCACTTGTAGTGAGAAATCAAGGGAGATGTGTACAAGTGTTTGTGTGTGTATGTGTGATCTCAGTCAGCAGGGCAGGCGTGTGTCTGATACCCTCAATTGGTACAGCTGATAATCATTACCCCTCAAAATCATTGGACTATGGGTTAAATCACAAACATTTAAGGGGGATGTTGGCGATCTGTGTTTGCTCAGATGTGGTGGATTTCAAAGCCCCAGGGCCACACATCTACTACCAGCCATTACATGTACAGAATGGCAAGAACTCGATACCAGCTGGTTTTACATAAAGAAGCGCAGCCCGTGAACACAGGGGCTGTTACTCAGATTGATGTTAGGTGTGCCAGTGTAAGGTGGAAGATTACAGCTTACTGATAATACAGTGGGGGAAATAATTATTTGATCCCCGGGTGAATTAGGAAAAAAAGAAATGAAAGCTCTGTAATTTTAATGTTAGTTTCATTTAAATGGAGACAGACATAATATCAACCAAAAATCCAGAAAAAACATATTACAAAACAGTTAAAAACTGATTAGCATGTCAGTGACTCAAATACGTGTTTAATCTCCAAACAAAACATTACCTTTACGTTTCTTGGCTATTGCTTGGCCAATCAAGCTTCATCTCTCCACAGATTTTCACCAAGATTGAGGTCTGGAGACCGGCAAGGTCAATGTCAACTTTCAATGTTCTGGCTGAGAAAAGAAGGTTCTTGGTTCGAGATTTTACAGTACATGGTCCCGTCTATTGGGCCCTGAATGCAGTCATCCTGTACCCTTTTCAGACAAGCAGCCACAAAGCATAATCTTTCCATCTCTATGCTTGAATGTAGGGATGCCATTTGGGTTATACTCAATATTTCTCTTCCTCCAAAAAGTTTTGGTTTCATCTGAGTGCAGCACTTTCTCCCAAGCTTCCTCGAAATCATTTAGATATCAATGGCAAACTTAAGACGGGCCTTCTTGAGCAGCAGGACTTTGCAAGTGCTCCAAGGCTCTAAGACTTTGTCCCAGCTGCCTTCAGATGATTTACAAGCTCCTCCCATGTAGTTTTGGGCTGATCCACCACCTTTTTCATAATCAACCTCACCCCATGCATGGATCTCTAGACTCATTGTGATTTTATATTTCTTCCATTTCCAAAGAATCACACCAAAAGTTGTCACAACAGTTTGTAGCCCACTCCAGTTTTGTGCAGGTCTAAAGTTTTGTCCCTGACATCCTTTGGCGGCTCTTTGATCTTTGATTGATTGATTCATTGATTGTAATCTGTGTGCACACAGCCAATCCGTGGCAGCCAGAATTGTGACTAGGTTGTAAAAGGATCAAAAACATACTTCACTCAATGACATTTGGCTCAAATTTATAACTTTTATGTACTGTGTACTTCTACTTGTTTGATATTTTGTCTCCCTCCATTAAAATTAAACTACAATAAAAAGGTTAGCAAAGAGGTCCCCTTTGGTTGGGGGGGGGGGGGGGGGGGGGGGGGGGGTGTTCATATATATTCTTGGTTGAGGAATCACTATTAACAGAAATTTGAGCCTCTGAGTGAGGTTCCTGTTATTAAACTTACACACATTTATGATGATGAGTCCATTCAGATTCACTGACAACTCTAGAAATACATTAGAGAAACAATTGACCACAGATCGCGTAAGGTGGTGGCCAGTTCACAGGAAGAAAGGAAGTGGCACACACATGCACAATCTGCCCAGCTGTCAGGTGAGCGGGGTGCCTCCAGACGCTCTTTGATGGTTTCCTGGTGGATTAGCATACATATCAAACAGTCCGTGGAAGCATACAAGAGCTGCTTTCTGGTCTCTGCCACTAAAGCCTGTCTTTTTCCCACCCATAGACCAACCAGGTAATCTTATTCTTTTGAGCTATAAAAGGTGTGTTTGCAGACCTGTCTCATAAATTTTCGAACTTGTTGGGAGACTGTTTATTCAAGATAATTAATAAGCAGGAGGAAGCTGCCATTTGACTAACAGTGCAACCACTACCTGGGTAATCTCTTAATGTTTGCCTTCCCAGGGGCAGCATTAACATCCCCAGCCTTACCTCTGTGATAAGCAGCCCCCGAGCCTTCACCAAAACAAAGGTTGTGTTTACGCAGTTAAAGATAGCCGCACTTGAGCCTTCAGTGCGGAGGTTGTGTTTAAGAGGGAGCATATATGCTGCATCTAAATGCTGGTTTAACCTGAGGCAAAATTACAGTGTGACCACCATCCAGGGGAGCAGTTTAAAAGAAATGAAAGCAGCAGTTTACTTCAAGATCATTCCAGCTGAATTCAAGGTGCTTGGAGTAAACGCTAGCTCATTTCTCTGAGTTAATACAAGCATAATTTTCAGTTTAACCACCTACTCTTTTCATAACAGTTTAGGGAAAATAGACTTCTGCTGAATAGGGGACCTACAGCAGAGGAAATTCTCAAATCTGCCATTAGTGCGGTGTGGCCAAACTCCTACTCAGATACTCATTCACTCTTTCTCTGACGTGCACTGTCCAGGATTTTTAAACACAGGAAATGGGTTTCCTAATCTGGTCACCCTTTCACAACTGCATTAATGGAAAACAAGCCCAGTCCGCTGCGAAATATGGTCCCATGATAACGGGTGTCATCACATTGTTATTTCAACACTGGCCTAAATAAAGTGACGCATCCAAAGGCTGTCAGAGATGAGATGAACAGCAAAGTTGAACAAAAAAAAAAAAACAAGTGTTTTACGTAACATTAATGAGAACACACATTTGGCATTTGGGAAGTAGGCCTCATCGTGGCTGAATCGATGTGTCCCTTCTTTGTGCGATGTCAAGCTGGCCTAGCGGAGTCGTTTCTGTGGCCACGGCACTGAGTCCTTTTACTTGTTAGAATAGAATAGAATAGAATTCAACTTTATTGTCATTGCACATGTCACAGGTACAAGGCAACGAAATGAAGTTTTCATCCATCCAGAAGTGCTTTAGCCATGATATAGATATGTTACAAATATATATTAGCAATAATATAGATATGTGAGTATATTACAGAAATGGGTCTATTATGGTATGTTATAATGTACACGTATGAAGTATGTTATGAATATGCTATAACTATAAGTATGTACAGGCTATGAACAGGATATAAATATGAAAAACTATACAGAATATGAAATAAAAAAACTACACAGAAATATGAGATATACAGCTATACAGAAATGTGAACTATGCAGGTTATAAACAGTTGTAGATTTAAAAATTATCGTATTGAACAGAATGTTTTTTTACACAGAATTATACAGTAGTGCAGTTAAGATCAGTGAGATATGGGGATAATTTCTACAGTGCCTTTTATAATATAAAGTTGTTGTTTTCAACAGCAGTGGATTTATGTGGGTTTGTGTGACTTTTTTTTCTTTTCCTTTTGAATCTGTTTTAAACGACACATGTTTTTCTAGCATTGGACCTTCAACTTTATCCAATCAATCATACTCAAGAGAGCGATGTTTATAGCATTGAATGACGTGATAAGATGTCATCTGCTGGCTTTGAATAGAATATTTTTTTATTATTGTTGTTTTTAGAGCTAGAAGTTCATATATCTGGACAAGAATATGGAGTTCTAGGTTTGCAGCTAAGGCTAGCAGGCTTGGTTAGCAAAGCAGGGTTGGTGCTTTGCTTGGACGCATGCTTTTGCTAATTAAGCCTAGGTGACATTCAAATAATATGATATAATTCACTGAGGAAAAAGTAAAGCACAGTACAGACAAGCTGTAGCTACAGTTATTCACCACAAAGTTAAGAGATCTGAGGGGTGTAAGTGGGTCGCTTTTTACCTGGCTAAGTCGATGTGTTTGAGAACAGTTTATGTTTGACATTTAATTTTAAAATCCACTGAAAGTTCCACATTTTCACTGATTCTTTTATTTGCATCCTGTTTTAATGTTAATGTAGATTCTCTGCTGCCATAGTCACAAATGAAGGGCTGCTGTAGTTACAACAGTGTGCATCACACTGTCACTAGTGTCTGCATGAATTCAAAACCAGAAATTGTATAAATGTTTTTCTACTTTATTCTAATCTGTCAGGAAGTCTCTTTTACACTGCTGGAACTGCAGGTAATAGAACACACATCAGAAAATTGATCAAACCATTGATACAGAGTTGATCAGTAAATTTAATTTCACTTTGATCTGGTGCCAAACTAAACCGATTTCCACGTCTTCTTTAGTAGGTTATGCCTCAGGAACCTTTAATCTTTAAATGTATTCACTTTCAAGTTTCAAGCTCTAATGTGGAGCCATTATATTTTGCATATTCTTTATAGATAGCAGAAAAGCTGATAAGCAACGACGTGATACCCATTATGTCCAAGTTTTGGAGTTTCATCAAGCCAGCTAACACAAAGAAAGCCTGACTATACTGAACTTCCTTCATAGAAAACCCCTCAGGTCTGGCATCTACAGCTCCATGTGAGACACCCGTCAATCAAAGCGGCTACACCTCCCACTTGCCATTAAGGGCAGCCATACTCATAAATAAAGTGGTAGGTTTAAATCGTAAAATACAATTAAAAAGGGTATTTCACCAACGGAAAAGGCAAAAAATGGGGAGATTTTGTGGTTTTCTGTCAGGAGGTAAACATTTTTTTTCTTCTCCTGAGTTGGGAATTTTAACACAGGGTGTTTGAAGCTGGCCTGCCTCATGTGGCCATTATAGGAAATGTAGTTTTTTTGCACCTCCTAAGTTGGCGAAATTTTCCAGCTGCACAGATCGCCGCCTACTTTCCATGCCCAGTTCAGATAAAAATGGTTTGTTACCTCATTAAAAATAAATAAATCCCCTAACGCCTCTGGAAAACTTCCACCTTGGATATACAAGTGTTTGGTTAGATTACGTCAAAACCCTAACATTTACAAGTTTATCTAAGAAGTCATGCCAATGGCAGTTCCTCATGTTATCGAGCACTGTATTTAAGCACTTGGTAGTATAATCAGAAAGGAATCTAGTGTGTAGCTGCATTTATATCTTTACCCTGCTGATTATAACTTATAACCATTTACAGTGTAATCCTACCTACAGTTAAGCCACATTAGATTTATGTGGACCAACAGCCTGCTCAGATCTAAGTTATTGATAATGTTATATCAGTCAAGTATGTTCTCATATGCTGTTTTGTAGATGAGTCACATATTAAATTCTTAGATCTCTTTGTCATATTTCCTATTATTACCTCCATCTGATATCTCTATCATCCTTTGACCCTCTCGGTTGGCCCATCTGTCCTCCTCTCTGTCTGTGTCTCTACAGTATCTTCGTCAATGACACACCCCTGACAAAATTCTCCAGATGTCCTCATTCGTCATTTATCTGAACCCTCTCATAAGGCCTTGGCTCTGTTCACTTCCCAAGCAGGAGCAAGACCTCAGATGACACACTTCATTTTTCAGAAATAATGGCTCACATGTGAGGGGATTAGTGTGATTAGAAATAAATGACGGATCATCTGTTGGGCCCAAGGGGGAGAAATGTTATCAGATTACAACAAATAAAGGCGTAGTTTCATTGGTTCACATTGTACGTAGGAAGAAGATTCAACTTGTCAAACCAAAATGAGGAGTAGAAAAAAAAATGCTGTTGCTGATCTGGCAGAACGAAATGTCCAGCACAAAAGGTTTTAGTCAGTGCCTTCCAAAACCACTCATGACTTATTCACAAGCCCTGTGATTAAATAATAAGTCTGGCAATGTTCCAAATCCTGCGAGAAGCCCAAAACCAACTTGACTCACAAGTATTGTCCCTGTAGCCAAAGCCTGATACACATTATTCCTGCCCTACTGTTTCTGGCTGGTATCTCTCCCTGTTCACCATAAGATTGTAGATATATTTAAGTCATTGATATGCAGGGTGTACCCCGCCTCTCACCCTATGACAGCTGGGATAGGCTCCAGCACCCCCTGTGACCCTGATAAGCGAATGGATGGATGACTGGCCAATATTAAGTCTTATTTAACACAGGACAATGTTAATTTTAAAAATGTCGCCCTATTTAGAGTCAAATAAATTATAAAGTGGGTTATGCTATCACTGGGGCAATGTCTTCAATATCTCAGCCAGATCCATCCTTCACTGGTCATGTGAGACTTGAGAAAGTAACATGGAGTTAGCCAAAATGCCCACACACGAGTGGGTAACATCATGCTGGCTATGCCCGTCTTTTATATACAGTTTATGAGTCAGACAGTAAAATATGGATGACTTCGTGTAGCATTACTAATACATCAATGAGTCTGTAGAATTATAACAAACCTAAACATTGGATTGTAGCATTTGTCTGTATGTCTGATCCTGAACTCCTCCTCCTTCAGTCTTCATGAAACTTAGCCTGTGAAGTACCTTCAAATAAATTGCATTTCTAATAGGTCCAAATTATGATTAAGTCACATACCTGCAAACACAATAGCTCAAAAAGTTTTGAATTAATTCTGATAAAACTCAGCTTAGTCCATTAAAATTTGGCTTACATCCACTGAGATCTTCAAGGTCAACCTAATTATTTATCTGTCTAAAACTAACAAAAAAGCATTAAAACCTAGAAACTAAGTGTGAAAGTACTGATATAAAGATTTAAGTATCATGTCACAGTTAACCATCTCCGATGGTCAACGCGATAATAATGCTACATAGGGCTGTCTATTACTGCAATTGTTAGTACTGACAACATATAGGCATATAGGAAATGATATATGGGGATTCTATATATCACATTAGTTTGAACCTTGACCTCTTCATCAAGGTCAAATAAGATCAAACCTTCATAAACTGTGTTAAAAATACTGTTGCCTTTGTATTATATTAGCAGCATTTAGGAAATTATATACTTATACATGGATATTCCAAATATAACATTATAGTTTGCAACCAAATATCACTGACCTCAGACCTCACTTTTTCATTTCACATCAGCCTTTTCATCAAATTGACCACAAAAAGTGTTACATCTTTAAAGAAAGTGTCAAGAGAAAGAAAATGGTCTGCCTGCTTAGTCAGAAATAAAACAAGCTCAAGTTAAGTAAATACTGAGAGAACCAAGTCACATGCAGGCCTGTCAAAAACCTCTATTTTGTTCCTTTAAACCGCCGTGTGCTGAGTAAGAGTTCGCTAATAGTGAGCTCAGCATTACCTGCACAAATGCTACTGATTGTAAATGTGTCCCTTCCTGAATTTTGACACTTGAGCAACCACCACCTATTATGACAACTTCCTTTACATGATTTATTGTCAGCATTGTTCCTCCCGTTCTCCCCTTTCTCCTCCTGCCCTCGCTCTCCTTTCCTTCTCTTGTTCTCACCCTTCTGCTCCGTCCTCTCAGCGTTTCCATCCCGGCCAGCCAAATAGCTCGCTCAGCCCGGATCCTCCCACTCGCTGCTCACCTCTTTGTTTTCGGGAGGAATGTAAATGATAGTCATTTGGGATGTGGGGTGTGACGCTGGAATTTACTTTAGCGAGACGCTGCTTAGATGGGCTGTGAGTGTGTGTCTGTGTTATCATCTATGCTAAGGTGACATCACTCCCCTCCCAGAGCGATCAGAGGGCTATGACAGCCTGGATGGGCGGCGTTTTTTGGGATCCTGGACATGACTTCTGTCTATTGTCTGCTCACTTCCTGTTCGGCTTTCATTATCCCAATTGCTTGGCAGCCCGCCTCAAAATGTCTCGGACTCTGAATTAATGTGAAGACAAGCAGACCGAGGCTGCCACGTCATCGCTCGACGTTCTCACAGATTGCCGTATGTCATCCCCACATCTGTTTCTGTTGGCACGGTGTTATTTGAGAGCAAAAAAAGTTATATCACAAGGGATTTTTTTTTCATTTAGCTGTTGAGTGATTCATGCAGGGTGGCTTCACCCTCTGAAGGATCAGTGTATGCTTGAGCTCAAAGATTAATCAGCGATTACAAACATACAATCAAGTATGAGGCGACTAAAACAGCTACTTTCTTTGTGTCACATTTGTTGAGTTTTAATTTATTCCACTGAGTGAAATATGCCATTTAGTGTATCCTTGGGGTTCCACTCCCTAACATTATAGTCATGAAATTGACCCAATTACACACTTTATGTAGTTTATAGTCTCAATTTCTAGTTTCAGGTCCTATTGAACAAAACATAATATTCATTCAGTGCATTGTGGTCCCATTTAGAGTGAAATAGGTGATAAAGCAGAAGACGCTTTAGGGCTCAGCAACCTTGCAATGTTCCTCACTTACTCAGTCAGAGCTATTGAGGGGGCAAAATGGTGAACTGTAATACTCTAAAATGGGAGATCTACAAACCAGTGAGTGATGTCTTCTTTTTTTATAATGACACACATTTTTTTTTGTCGTCAAAGCTTTCCATTGTACACGTTTGATGAAGTCTGTCTGAGTCAGACACTTGCACTGCGTTGTTTACATTGTTATGACCAGTGGATCTAAAAAAAACAACAAAAAAACTGTTTTATGCTCTAATGAATAGAAGGGGGGGGCAGGGGGATCATCATAGTCTCATTCTCAGGGCATCACATAGTACTGTTTTGTCATAGCAACTAGCAGAGCTGACGTCCTTTGGCGTTGATCCATTGGCGGTATAAAAGGTGGCCGTAGCTACCATGATGTCACCCACTGGTTTCTGAATTCCCATTTTGAAGCTTCCACTGTCGTCATCTTCAGTGGAAGAAAAAAGGATGTAACCAGGAGGGGCTCACTGGCTAACCCCATGGTGGTTTCACAGCACAAATAATCCTTTTTGAAACATTATACATACAAGATTTTATGAAAAAAGACCATAAACCCAACAGGAAAGTGTTTTCAAAGATCAGGGCAGGTCTATAAGACCGGGAGTCACCATAGCTATCACCATCTGGTGGCCTTCAAATAGACTGGAGGTTTAAGGCACTTCCGCCTTGGCTTCATTTTTCCTTAACAGTTTTTAAGGAAATGATCACAGTTTGGGTTGAAATACTTACTGAAAAAGGACACTAAAGTATACCCAGTGTGATAAAAATGTGAAGGTGGATCCTGATCAAAAGCCTTTATATTGGGTGAGATGTTGTTTTTATCATTCTTTAATATTTCCCTTTTTTTAGTCTTACTTCAAAATATTGCAAAAATCTGCAGTTAGAAATCAGCAAGTTGGTACTGCATGGCGGGTGCAGAAAAAAACCTCTCTGACTGTGTGTGCATTGAAGCCAGTTAACTGATATCTTTTCTTAATGTTCCTTGTGTCACCTTTTATCCTGCAACCTGTTTTTAAACGGGTCTAGTTTTTTAAGTACTTTTAACCATGACTTTATGTCACTCCATAAAATTCGAAACCTTCTGGAAAGCAGAATCAGAGCGACATGTTATGGAACTGTTGTACAGCGTGGCCTTGGTGTTCAGGTCTCCTGGCCAGATTAGGCTCCCTGTGGCAGAAAGCACTTATACTGTTGATGAAGTGCACCAGTGGGACACCTCAATTCATGCTGAGAGCTTGCCTGAAAGGCTTGGATCAGCGGTGTTATTAATGAACAGTGCTGGATTTTAGCTGTCTCTATTCGGGGTGATGTCACCGTCTGGATAGACACGACCAGTCTCACCTCAGTGACTGAACACAACAGATGGCTCACATCTGGAGGGATTCCAGAGAAGCATTTTAGCACTGAGGACTGTGAGGTTTAGCTTTGTCCACTAACATCCAGTGATGATGAAGATCGATGGTGATTTTCTTTTCTTTTGGTGCAATTAGCTCTGGCAGGGTGCCGAGTCTTGAGAGGTTTTACAAGATATTTAAAAAATGTAAAAAAAAACCATCGTCTGGCAATGTTGCATGGATCTTTACACGTGCTTCTGGGTTTTTTTTTCTCATTTACAACATTAAGAAAACTTTTTTTACTGCAAAATTTGAAGAGGTATAGAGCTATCTTTCTACGTACTCCTACATGCTTATATAAAAGATGAAATACACTAAAGACACTTTTGACAGGACAAAGCGTTTGCTGTGCTCACAGGAATCATTGTTCTGTTTGAAGGAGCAGTAGACAAGGCAGCAAAATAAATAATTATAATAATAAAAAAAATAGTGAAAAACCATCCAATCTAGTCCTTGTACCTGACCATTGTCAGAGTAATGTGAGCCACTTAACACTGACTTATGGATCATTCAAGCAGTTGAAAAAGGACTTAAACTAAGAGGACTCAACTCAAAACCAACATCATTCATTGCAACTTGGGAAAAAGATGATTTTAAATCTTTTGGCACTTCGTTATTAGCAGCCTGTCCAAAAAGAAAAAAAAGAAGGAAAAAAAAATAATGTATTTATATATATATATATATATATATATATATATACACTGTTTGACAGACATAAAATACAATTGTACTTCTGCGCCAACAAGGTGATTCCCAAAGAGCTATTAGCTGAAAAATTGAGATATTTCAACATTGCATGGCTGTGTGTACTTAAAAAATGTAGGAAACTGTTCTAGGGGAAGACACAATAGGAAGTATCCAGCATAAAAAATATCTAGAGATACACAGTATCTGAAAGGCATGTCCTTAAAAAACAGCAAATAATCCATTTAAGTTATGAGAGATGGATCTGGACCTTCAGCTGATCATCTACTGTTTACTGAAGCCTCAGTGGAAGGGCGGCTATGAAGAAGCCATTCTTAAAGACAGGAAACAGTGAGAAAAGGCCTGAGTATTCCACATTGCATAAGAACTGGACTGACAATCAGTGGCAACAGGTGAGGATGAATCCAAATGTGAAATATTTGCATGAAATTATTGTCAGTGTGTACAGGGGAGGTCAGGAGAGAGGTTCAACAGCGAGTGTCTACAGCCATGTAAAACACAGTGGAGGCTTTGTCATAGTTTAAGCTGCATTACAATCAGTGGTGTTGAAGATATTGTCAAAAATGAACACCGAAAGTACCATAAGGCTTTAATCCACCATGCAATACCATTTGGAAAGCATCTGATTGACAGCAGCTTTATTTTTCAGCATATCATTGATCCCAAACACACTGCCAGTCCAGTAAAATCATACCTGTATAGAAAAACACACAGTGGAGCACTATCAGTCGTGCATTGGCCTCCCCAGAGCCCAGACCTCAACATTATTGAAGTAGTGTGGGATCATGTTGACAGAGAACAGAACAAAAGGCAGAAACATCCAAAGAAGAGCTTTGAATGTCCTTCAAGAAGCCTGGAGAACTATTCTTGAAGATGACTTAAAGAAATGACAAAAAAGTTTGTTCAGGCCTTGTTCGTTCCAAGGACGGCTTTTCTTCCCAGTGTCTCGATACTTTGTATCAGGGATACAAAGTCAGGGAATTCAGACATGCTGTCTTTAACTTTACTTCATTTTGCCACACATGCCAGCTGCAGAGTGGATGTCTCATTTGTACTGGCCTTGTGGCATTATCACAGCATGGATCAGTCACACTTGGCTCGTGCCAAGCTGTGTGCTGTACAAACATAAAAATCGTTTTTCTGCGCCTCGAGCCACTGGAGTCACTGGTTTCCGACCGCACCACGGCTAAATGCTAGTTCAATTATTTTACAGTTTTGCGAGGATGTAGTTAAAAACTTTACATGCCATAGTGGTCAAGGTCTTCCTGTTGTCATGCTCTTGAATAGCAAATCATGTACTTGAACGCTCTACTTTGCAGAATTATACACACTCTATATGTACACGCACACTTTGGGAATTCTTTATGCAACACCAGTCTTTTACTATTCTCTACAACCACCCAGCAGCCGCTCCAGAAGTTCCCCAGAGAACCCAAGGAAGCATTTTTTGAACCCTTCCATCACACTTCGGTCTCCCAAGCGCTCAAGCTGGGGAACCATAATTTAACAACAACAAAAAAGAGGACTAACATCTGTATTTGAGTATATATTTGTGTCTTGCCTCAAAAACAAACAGACTAAATGAGGTTTTAATTTGATACTAAAATCAATTTAATTTTATCCCTTCAAGCTAGAACAGAAAGGCCTCCATCTAAAATGTAATATTAAAGTTTGGATGCAGCACTGTCCCTCTGAATCTAAGCCAAGGGGCCAACGGATCAAAGAAAAAGAATAGCTGCTCGATCCGATTTTTATGTTATATCGGGTTGAGCACAAAACTGGCTGTAATATGCGGCTGCTCGAAATGCGAGCTCATAATTTTCTTTGTTTGAAAAAAAAAAAAAAAGCAAAAGAGTGTGCCTGAGGAATGAGCTCACGCTATACTTACATTAAATTAGAGAGATCCAGGCATAGCATTTATTCTGTCTTGTGTTTGCTCTGTGTCCAAACCGCAGATTGCGTACCTCCTCCTCGCCATGCTCAACAAGCCTTCTTAAATTGTTAGATCCATTTAACCAGATTATAGGTGATACGAGGGAAGAAGGCTCACTGACGTTCTTTACTTTGGCACTGAGACATTGTAATACACGCAGACTGATAAAACAAAATATGAGTGTCTTTCAGAGGGGAGTGAGATAAGGAATTGGGGATTTATTGAAGTGGATAAAGCAAAAAATACATTTTCTCGCACCTCTTTGCAGGACTGCTGTCCAACCCTACTTGTCTCCTTGTTGATATGGATACTTCCTCTTTATTCCCCTTCGCTAAGCCATGAGAGGCTCCTGAAACTGGATAGACCCTTTAAACCGTTTTTCCACACTTTTAGTCATACTCCAAACCCGCCTACTCTCCCGCACCTCTGCCACTGCCAGGAGGATTTTCTCAGTTTCAGGCCCAAAAAACATTTGTCCTGAGATATCAGCCTGTGGACTCTGACAACAGTCTGGTTTCATCACTCTAATCTTTTATGGCAAAGTGCACAAGCCGTCTTAAATCCCGCTGCTACCCACTCAAAACATCATCCACCGGACATCTCCATCCATCACTGTTACACGCTATAAATGCCAGCCATTTATAGTTCGCTCAGGCTGCAGTTCCTCCCCAGGTCAACACGACATCGGGATGGGAGATTTTTGAGTAAAACGAAATGGGCTGCATAATTTCATCTTGGAAAAATACAGTGTAATTGAGGTTTGAGGTTTGCATCAGAAAGGGCCGCTCTGGAAAGGACTTCGAGGAAGAGTGCGGTTCAGAGTTTTTTGGGCAGAGGAAGGTGGATTGTGTTTGTTTTGCTGTTATGACAATGCCATTGTCCTTGTTGTACCGCTGTTTGTGCTGGTTAATAAGCTTGGCGATGATCTCACCTCCTGCCATTAAAAAAAAGAAGAAAAAAAAAGAAGCAATCTGTTTTTGTGTGTAGTCATGCATCTTATTGAAAGTTAAATTACACGTCTGCACTGTTTCTGCAGTCTTGTCGAGCTTGTAAAAGATTCAACTGATGAACGTTTCTTCCACATTCTTTTATTCTAGCAGATGTTTATGAAGTTTTTACTAATTTCCCCTGCGATGTGTGTGAATTATCAAGCGGGGAAATGTGGGTCTGAAAAGACAGTGTTTACCCTTGTATCTCAACCTCGAAGAACAGCGGTGCCAGCTATTCTCCAGCCTCATAACCTTACAGGAAAACGTTCTCATCAATCATCCCCAGCACCTTGCAGTAGATCTGGGTGGAGGGAATTTAAAACCCTAAAGCGTAGCTCTTATTTCCTGCTTTCTGGGTTTTCTTGTCAAAAGCTGGGATGAACTGGGATAGGGTGGTCCCTCTGACAGCTCTCTATTGTTCCGTCTCCAAAGAGTCAGTCCCCAAAGCGTTAAATTTTGGTTTCAGTATCACAGCTTTGACTCCCCGACTACCTCACTCCCTCTCAAGGCAGGTCCTTGAGATTTTTCTTACCTTCACACAACCACGAGCCAACTTCTGGCTTTCTTTCTTCAGGCTGCACGGGGGATTTATGGTGCCGGGTACCTGACATCTTTAAATTCCTTTAAGATGACAAATGGTAAATATTGTGCAAATCCATCTCCCTGAGCCACAAAATAAGGAGACAAACCTCGTCAGGGAAAAGTAAATTGAACCCCAGTCGGTGTAAACATCCCTAATTAGCACTATTACTGCCTCCAAATCAAACACCACCTAGCACCCTGTAAGTATTTCAAATTTTACACAAATCCAAACAGCACACAGTGTTTCAAGCAACAGCATTAGTTTAATGGGTGACAGAAAAGAGAAAGTAGAAGGATTTTTACATGAATTAAAAATATAATTATTCACAATTAAAAAGGAATTTGTTTTTGGTGTTTTATGTCTTGCTTTTTCGTGGCAGTGTTTGTGATTAGCTGCATTTGGGATGATGTTAAGAGCAACATTATTGGTGGAAATCACTGAAACGCAGCGTTCTTCGGCTCACTGCGTTGTTTACAAGGAAAAGTGTCTTTCATCACGACGAGGCGCATGTGGTGAGATGTGGCAAAAGTTTCCATACTGTAATGAATGGGAAAAAAAGAAAACAACCTTTTACCAAAGCAAAGTGTATTTGTGTCAAATACGGTCCCACTGGTGGATTTCTGTTTCCTGTAGGGCTTAACTGAAACTTTGTCCCTCAGCCTGAAACAGGATGTGAAACGTGCTGACATGTATTTCCTTCATAGACTTGTCAGTATAGAAATCTATTTGAACATGTGCTCTGTCTAAATCAAATTTATCAACCTGTTTAGTTTTTTATGTACATTATTTTACAGTCATTCTACAGTTCACACTTCCAACTACACCACCATCTTTGGTGTTGTTGTAGTGAACTCAAGCCTTTTAGCTCCTGTTCCATTAAGGGCAACCTTTACTTAAGCTAGTTTTTTTCTGACTGGCTGTACAACTACCAGTGTTGGGAAGGTTACTTTTAAAATGTATTACAGATTACAGAATACATGGCCCAAAATGTATTCTGTAACGTATTCCGTTACGTTACTCAATGAGAGAAACGTATTCTGAATACTTTGGATTACTTAACATATTATCATGCTGTTTACAACTACGTGAATGTACTATTGCTGTGATTTATTACTGTTACTGAAGGTCCGCAGCTCTGAACCGTAGTAAAGGGACCTCTGACTAATACAGCGGGTTCTGTGTCGGGCTCGTAGCTGAAAAATAGCTTTACTTTGTTGTCTGGGTCACTTTGCTAGCGAGAGACAGAGAGAGGCGTTGAAAGGCTGCTCCAACAGAACTTATTGTGTCGGAGGAAAACACGAACACGGTGTACAGTCGAGTCTTAATAGCTTACTTACAACTGGGCTCGTCAGGCACTCTTCTTGGCTGCAGTGGTTATTATTATATTTACATGCTTCCAGCTCCCGTTTCTGCTCGATGACAGCTCGTACTTTTCCTTTTTCTCCCTCCCTCGCTCACAGACACATAACGGGTATGGCAGTCCATTCTCCCTGCAGCACGGACTACACTGCCCATGATGCTACATTCTTTAGAGCTATACCTGTAGCATTCTGCCTGTTAGCTTAGCACAACAACAACAACAGGCGCTCTCTCACCCAGGAAACACGCAGAGAGAGCGTCACCCTGTAACCATGGCAACCATAACGCTGCCACCTGGAACAGAACGTAGCTGTCAGACAAAACCCAAACAGTCCTGACCCGCCACAATATGAAACAGGGAAGTACCGCCGTGTAATCCATTTATTTCAACAAAGTAACTGTATTCTAAATACCACCTTTTTAAACGGTAACTGTAACGGAATACAGTTACTCATATTTTGTATTTTAAATACGTAACGGCGGTACATGTATTCCGTTACTCCCCAACACTGACAACTAGAAGGCCTGAGAGCCTTATTAAAGATATCACTATGATATAATACAGAGCCAAGAGGAGGGGGGAACATTCTGAAGCATGAGGTTTGATAATAACAGGATATTTTAAGTGTAAATGCAGTCATGAAAAACTAAGTCCACCCCATGATTCAGTAGCTTGTAGATGCATCTTTAGCAACAAGTCATCATTGTCTGTATGATTTTATCAGTCTCACATCACTGTGGAGGAAATAGAGGTTTGTATTCATTTACTCACAGCTCGCTTAATGTTCCACCCCAGCATTGCAGTCAGTAAGGTCTGCACTTTGACTGAATGATTGCAGTACTTTGACTCTTTTCTTTTTCAGGCTGTTGTAGAGCTGCTTCTGTGTTTGGTATCATTGTCCCATTGATCCAGTTTTAACCACGCTGTCAGACAGACTGTCTCATGTTTGACTCTAGAATACTTTGGTATACAGAAGACTTCATGGCAGACTCAATGACAGCAGGGTGCTAAGGACCTGTGTCTGCAAAACAAGCACAAATCCTCACCCCTCCACCACCATGCTGACAAACATGCTGCAGTGCATCTTTTACTATTTGTTCTGTCATGAAATTTAACATTTTACATGCTAGCTGAGGCCTGTAAAGTCTGAGAAGTAGCGTTTGGATTTTTTGCATTTTCTCTGAGTTTTTTGGGTAACACACGCCTGGGAAGGTTGTGGTGCTGTCTTTAAACACACCTGCTCCAGTTTTTATGCAGCTGATCACACTGAACGAAGTGGAGTTGATTAGGAGCGCATGGCTGATAATTCCTGCACCACCAGCATGGGGGTACCTACTTTACACAAGATTGCATAGAGTTCAGTGAATTATTTAACTTCACATGCCAGCTTAAAAGTTCCACTCTAACATCGAGTAATAAATATTTTTAACACAGTATCATGCGCTTGTACACAGAGAAAAGGCCATTTTTATGTGTTTTTGTGTAGCTATGATGTGATTGGAAGCTTAGAAAGACAAAGGTTGTTTTTAAAACGATTTAGCATATAAACAGTTACTATTTGGATAGAGGAAGAAATATCCCATCTCCTAATAACAACAGCACAGCAGTGACTCTTTCTTTGTTAAAAAGAAAATGTCACCACTCTCTCCCTGTTTGCTCAGTTCATTGTGGCCCTGTCCAGATAGCCCATTCACCACTGTGAGACATTGGAGTTGGCAGATACAGGCAGGCTCTTTCCTCCCTCCATATTTCACTCACTATCTCAACACTGACTTGACTGAGAGCACAGGCGTGCACTCATTGTTCAGACACAGCAGCTGCCAGCAACAAGGACGTAAAAAGCGCAACTTTCTCGCTGTCGCTTCCTTCCAGCCTGACAGGACAGGAGGGGAAAAATGGCTTCCCTTTGCGGTGTTTTGCCAAGCCATAACTCAACACAGTGTCTGCTGTAACAAATGTGGGAAACAAAGTAAATCAGAGCGATTAGCCCTCGCTTGCGGGTAAAAGTGTCCTCCACAGTGTTTAGCCTGCATGTCGGATTTTCTCTGTTGCCTGCTGCATTTTCAGTCTGGCCATCACTCGCTGTCTCCAGTGCTGGCAGGGGCCACGCACGGTTCACAGCAAGCGTAGAAATGTCATGCTAAGTCTACATTAGCCACATTTTTTTTCCTCCTTGACCTCCTTCTCTCCACCCTCGGTGCTATTTCCTTTCACAAACAGAAGATTAGCTCATACATCACTCCTGCGGATTCCCAGTCAGCGTAATCATTTGTCAAGCTCTATTCAGTTCACCATTGAGTTGTTCCTGCTCTTTTATAACCCTGACAGATGTTCTAAGTTACAAATATGCTGTTGAAATGCTCAAATAACATTTTGGCTCTGTTCATTTTACTGGAAAACTCTTTATTATAGTTAGTCAAGCTCACCAATCATCGCAAAGAGCTATATCATGCACGGCTTTGTTTTTAATTGCACTCTTTGATTGCAATCCAGTTGAGTCTGTTAATGTAATCAAGGCTCATGCAAAAGCCCTGAGGTGTTCACTGTTCGATTTAAAGGAAAATGAACCCTAAAATTACACAATCTCGTATAAACACTGGTTACAAAGGCACTTTTCTCCTCATTGTTAGTGTGGAATAATATGGGGACAATACCTTTTGCCGCGCTAAAAACATCCCACATCTGCTACAGAATTAAAAAGACAAATTAAGAAAATGTGCCTCTTTCACTGCAAAACATTAGCACTGAGTTTTTATAGCAGAAATGTAATGTTTTAGGAGAACACTCAAATCCATTACCTGCACTGCTACAGAAATAGAACACAACACGTAAGTGCTATTTTAAGCTGGATTCCTCTTTTATAACAAGTCTAAAAAAGGCTGGAAAAGTACAAGCTGCAAGGCCCCGAGTCCTTGTGGTTGGTGAGGTCTAATAGCTACATTCTGTCAGGGAGATGTAATCACATTACGCCATGCAGTGACGAATCACTTGGCCCTAATTACTACCCAGCGCACAGATGTAACGGAGCAATATTTTGACACACGCATTTCATGGCACATGAAAGTACGCTTTATGTGAGCTGTGTCTTTGGCTTCTGTCTCCCAGCACCTTGTGAAGCACTCGTACCTGCACATCTGCAGTACAGAGATGGAAAGCATGTGGATTAAACCATGCATCTGTTAGTGTCTTGTCTCTGTTTTTTTTAAAGATTACCTCCATATTTTTGTCTTTGATGACTCCCTAATAAAACAAAAGCAAACGGTGACTTGTTGCTCAAAATTTGCTGTGTTCATGGAGCTGTGACACAAGAAAGTATTATGCTCCAAGGCACACCTTTTAACTTCCAGTTGTGATATACTCATGACCTATAATGTATTAATTCTTGTTTCTGAACATGAGTTTTAAATATTTTTTTGTGTTCCTCAAGTTAAATTCATTATTTCATCTCCCTTAAAATTATTTTTCCACCAGTCTGTTCTCATGTGTCCTCATTAAAAAGCAAAAGAAGTTGGAGGAGTGATGCAGGCTTAAGTTGGCAGACTGTCGTACCAGCAATACAAGTTTGAGTCCTTCCTGTCGCAGTATTTCATATATCATCAATATATTCTTAACTACAAACATGTTGTGTGCTTAAGGTTATGCATTAATAGGTACTTGTAAGCAGTGTTGGGAAGGTTACTTTTAAAATGTATTCCATTACAGATTACAGATTACATGCCCCAAAATGTATTCTGTAACGTATTCCGTTACGTTACTCAATGAGAGTAACGTATTCTGAATACTTTGGATTACTTAATATATTATCATGCTGTTTACAACTACATGAATGTACTATTGCTGTGATTTATTACTGTTACTGAAGGTCCGCGGCTCCGAACCGTAGTAAAGGGACCTCTGGCTAATACGGTGGGTTCTGTGTCGGGCTCGTAGCCGAAAACTAGCTTTACTTTGTTCAACTTTGGGTCAACTTTGCTAGCAGAGACAGAGAGAAGCCTTGAAAGGCTGCTCCAACGGGACTTATTGTTTTTGGAGGAGAACACGAACATGTATAGTCGAGTCTTAATAGCTTACTTACAGCTGGGCTCGTCAGGCACTCTTCTTGGCTGCAGTGGTTATTATTATATTTACATGCTTCCAGCTCCCGTTTCTGCTCGATGACAGCTCGTACTTTTCCTTTTTCTCCCTCCCTCGCTCACAGACACATAACGGGTATGGCAGTCCATTCTCCCTGCAGCTCGGACTACACTGCCCATGATGCTACATTCTTTAGAGCTATACCTGTAGCATTCTGCCTATTAGCTTAGCACAACAACAACAAAAAGGCCTCTCTCACCCAGGAAACACGCAGAGAGAGAGAGCGTCACCCTGTAACCATGGCAACCGTAACGCTGCCACCTGGAACAACAGAACGTAGCTGTCAAACAAAACCCAAACAGTCCTGACCCGCCACAATATGAAACAGGGAAGTACCGCCGTGTAATCCATTTATTTCAACAAAGTAACTGTATTCTAAATACCACCTTTTTAAACGGTAACTGTAACGGAATACAGTTACTCATATTTTGTATTTTAAATACGTAACGGCGGTACATGTATTCCGTTACTCCCCAACACTGCTTGTAAGGGTCAGACATTAAGCTGTGGTGGCTCTAAGACGTCAAATGTACCAGCAAACAGATGTTGGAAAATGTTCCAAAAGCACATAAAACACATCCAACATTAAATAGAAAAAATGCTTCAAAAGCTCAAAAACCAAAAATCACAAAACAAAACGGTCCGTATATTCTAATCATGCAGATTTCATATATTCACTTTTTTTTCACAGTAAATTAGAAAAAAAACACAAATCCGTTAGTGAAATACCGGGTCAGTCACTGGACTTAATTAGATTAAGTTATCACTCCTTTAAAACAAAACATAATTATCCATAAGGAAACACTCCTTAGAAAGTACTTCTGTTAATATTAATAGATAAAGTTGATGAAATCCAAAAGCTTTAAAGGTTAATGAATGAACGGGCTTGTCTTAATCCCATCAACCTTGTTACAGTACATTCAGATAAATGAGGCTGAGGTCAAGAAGACTGTGAAGCCATTTGGTTGTTATCTGGCTAAAGCAGGGAAGGGAGTGTTGGCTGACCAGCACGAATCAGGTCAGTAGCCACTCAGTATTTCCTACAATGTGGGAACAATACAGTGACGAGCATCAAGACACACAAACAAAGAGCAAGACAGCAAACGCAGAAGGGACTCAAATAATCTCATCATACTTCTATTTCTCAATCATCCATCGCGTCTAAGCGAATGTTTTATTTTCCTACTGTGCTGACTGTCTTCAACAGTATGTCCTTGTGTGTTCGTGATTTTTTATGACTTGTGTGTTAGATTGAGAAGTGTATCAAACAGGCCTAAGATCTCGGTCACACGGGCCTAGAGACCAGTTGGTGGCCCCCCTGGGCAAAAAATAGGTGTTGTTAGGTGGCTGCTGGCAGTTGCTGTGTGAAATTGTTCACGCAGAAGTAAGAGGTTCTACACAGAAAACCTGCTTGCAATCGCTGTGGACAGCTGCAGAGTGCTGCAGTTGCAGCACTTTCCAGGAAGGTGCCGACTTGTCTGCAAACACTTGCCAAATGGTAGTAAAACTGTGCATTTGGCTACATAAGTAAAAGGTGCAGTGTTTCAAACATGTTGGAAGGCACATCATGCCTCCCATGCAAACTATGGATGACTGTGGCAATCTTCTAGCAACTATTGCAATCACAAGGAGGTTTTTGGGGTAGTACCCACCAATTTTACCCGGCAACAGGCAGCAACCTTTCGGTCTCTACGATAATGTTTTTTTTAATCCATAAACAAACTCCCATCCATGAAGCAGAGCTAACACATGTAACATCTCTGAATATACATTTAAATACATTACTTAAGAAAATGTATAAGACTACTTGTCTTTTACTGTCTGACGCTGAAATCATCTTTTAATGGCTTTTAAACTGAACAGACAAGTTTTTGAGAAAAGACGACATCGCCGTAAATTTAAGTGACTGAGCCACAAAGATATGAACTGCTATCACATTGTTGGCTTGTCTGTCTTCTCCTCTGTCTGGATTTAATTCCTGATGTCTAACTAAACCAAAACAAATTCCATAAAGTCTTTGCGATGCTGAATGTGCAAGTCAAGCAAGTGTGTTACAAAAATCTGTAATATAACTGGCTTCATGTAGATGGTGGCACTGACTGTTTTGTACATGCACTAGTCAGCATGAAGAAGAGCTTTCCTTCTCATAGAGGGAACTGTTTGGCTTCAGCTGTTCATTACTGAGATGTGTATTTTCCCAAGCTAACATTTCATTAAAGTTAAAAATTGCACAGTTTAAAACTAACCAGACAGTTTCTAAACATTTCAGATCACATTTCTCAATTTCTCAACCTTCATACCAAAAGCTTGAACTTTGCTTGGTACAGGAATGTATGAAATGCGCAAGGCTGAAGCATTTCTGGGAGGACTACAGGTGCGCTGTTCCGTGGAGTCAACACAGAAATAACAGCCTTTGCAAAAAGTTTAGGCATCACGTGTCAGGTACAGTTGATGAATGAGGCCAACACTGATAATATCTTAACGATGCATAGGTGAAGATGGATCCTTCGCACCCACGGGAATATGCGTTCATACGGCGCGGCAGCTGCTCAACAACTTCCTAAAACACCCCGTCATTCGTGCAAAAACGCTCATTTATTTGCATAAAACTGCAGAGTTCACAGCCTGCCTCTAAGGTGAACTTGCAGAGGCAGGACCATCATTAATAACCAAAGATCCCAGATCATAAAAAATCAAAAACCCGTGTGTTTGGTTTCAAAAAACAGGGCAGGACTGGATAATAACATCTCAGCGATGATGAAGAAATCGCTGAAGAATGTTCTCAATTTGATCCACGGGAGTGATGTCACCACCTACTGTTAAGTCAACCAGATGGCATGAGCATGTATCGTAAGCCCTGCAAACTGTTAAGAGGTGGGTGAAGGTTATGTGGTGTTATGTTTGGAGCTACTGTACTTTATATATACACTATACCGCTGATAATAACCCACTGTGCCAGTGAATGACATCAACAAGTTGTTGTTTCAAATTATCTGCAGGCTATTTCCTGTCACACCACCTTGTTCGTTCCTATAAAGGTCTTGAGGCATTTTTCGAGAACTTGTAAAATACATTTACAACTGAAGGACTTTTATTGGAAAGTGCGCCCGTTTTATTAGTGTTAATCTATTGTGCTGTAATAGAATGACAGCAGCTGCAAACATCTATTCAGTTAGCACGATTTCTGTCTCTAAAATACCACAAATAAATATTTGGTATTTGTGTGCTCTACTTTCAGCCAACATGTATACAGATATAAGTGATATTACTGAGCTGTATTTATGGCCACTTGAAATGGCCTCGAAGAGGCGATTTTAAGTTTGACCAAAAAGTTTGCTTTTCTTAAAAGATTTAAAGGCATAAAATTATAAAGGTATTAAGAAAGAACAAGAATAAAAGCAAAAAATGAATTTTAAAACAATGCTTTTTATTTGATGTAAGATATCATTAATCCTCTAAAAAATGCCCCTTAAAGTGAGCCTTTCTAATATGACAGGGGTGGGCAATTAATTTTTCTAAAGGGCAACAGGTAGGACCCAATTGTAACTTCAATTCAGTTTTATAAAGAACCTACAGTAATAGCAAGAAACCAAACGACCCCCAGTAATCAAGCACTTGGTGACAGTGGGAAGAAAAACTCCCTTTTAACAGGAAGATCTCCAGCAGAACCAGGCTCAGGAAGGCTGCCACTGGTTGGGAATGAGAGGAGGAAGACAGGACAAAAGACACTGTGGAAGACAGCCAGAGATGAATAATAACTAATAATTAAAGGCGGAGCGGTGTATAAACACAGTGATTAAAGAAATGCTCAGTGCATCATGGGAAACCCCCCAGCAGCGTGATCACTTGATCCAGTCCTAACTGTAAGCTTTATCAAAGCCTAACCTTAAAAGTAGAGATAGTGTCTGTCTCCCGAATCCAAACTGGGAGAAGAGGGGCCAGAAAGCTGAAGGCTCTGCCTCCCATTCTACTTTTAAATATCCCAGGAACCACATGTAAGCCCGGAGTCTGAGAGCGAAGTGCTCTAGATTAGGTGATGCAGTAGTATGAGGTGTTTAAAATAAATGGGGACTGATTATTCAAGACCTTGTATATGAAGAGAAGGATTTTAAATTCAATTCTGGATTTAATAGGGAGCCAGTGAAGAGATACAATTCACATTGAGCAGATCTGAGTTCAACTTTTTGGCTGAACCCTCCAAAACAGCCCTAGTTTCTCATGAGGCTCTTTGGGAAAATTACTTGAGCACTGCTGTAATAGACTGTGATCCTAGTCTGTGTAATTCAATGCATAAACTAGTAAAAGTATCTAGAATTTGTCGCAATGTCTGGTTGTGTGAGTTTTTAGACAGAGATATACTTTATTGTGTTTCTTAATTTTTTTTTTTTTTCACTGTGTCATCTGTGATTCTCTGGCTTCTTTTATTTCCTCTTCAATTAAACTCTGGCGCTGGGTATGTTCACATCATCCAAAAAAAAAAGAGACAAAATACAAACTTTACAGTTGCTACCTAAAAGCTATTTTAATTCTTTTTTTGACTATAAAATAATCTCAAACAACCATGCTTGTTATGTGTTTCACTGACATTACCTCACAGAGTTTCTCTGAGTTTGTCTCATTGGTTTATTTGCTGTCACCGACAGTTGTGCAAACTTTAAATGATAGAGACAGCAGGTTGATTTGGATGTTTGACTCTTCTATATGTTCAGTTCAGGGCAATGCATGACAGCATAAGCTGGAACCTGTCACACTGACATCAGTTAGAAGATACTCGTGGTAATAAAATTCCCTCCCTGCTCTTTTCTGCAAAAGAACAAAGGCGAGCAAATGGCCTGTTGAGGCATAGATGTGTGTGTGTGTGTGTGTGTGTGTGTTTGTGTGTATCAGTGAGCTGAAGTCATGTTTAAAGTAACATCTGTTAAAGGTTAAGATGCCGCTCTTGCTCTCACACCCCTGCTGCTCCTGCAGTGCTCGGCGCGCGATGAGGTCATCACTCATGTATGGCTGCTCAATTGACAATTAATCGGTGGGGAACCAGGTTCATCCCCGACCCCCTGCCCGGATTTACATCCTCTTTAGAGGTTGCAGGGAGGAGGTCAATCGCAGGCCTCCTGCTATGAAAAGAGTGAAAGAATTAAAAAAATGGCCGTGGGCGATGAGGCGTTTCTAAACATACAGGCTGAACTGTGAGTGAATTTAGTGAAAGATGGGGGGGAATAAGGTTTGTCCACTTCCAAACGCTGCTCCACATTACCCCAGGATGCAATCACAACTTGCAGCTTTCCAGGACCCAGTTAAAGGAAATGATTACATGCAGCTAAAATGCGTCATATAACAGTGGATTAACGAGAGTGGAATTAAAGCCCGGTGTGATGTGGTGTCTTTCATACTGTACATGCTGAAGCCATGGCAGGCGCTCTTAAAACACAGACGGCTGTTTCAGCTCTCCTTAAACAAGCGATAAGTGGCTTTTTCCTTTCAGAAGTCAAAGTTTTGGGGTTTCTTTTATTATTTCAAGCCCTCTATAATAATATTTTGGAAGGAGCGCAGAGTTTAGCAGAAACCACTGAGCAAACTTTGTGTTTTGTGCATGGGAGAAGGACTAAAATGGTGTTTACTTAAGCTCCGCAGGGGATTCTCCCTTTCTTCTTGCATGAGGCAGTTGTGATGACATGTCTGCCTCTTTAAAGGGTGACTGAATGGTTATATAACAGAAAAATATGTTCACTAGATCTCGTTAAGTCTGCCTTGTGATCAGCACTGAGATCCTTATTCACTAGACTTACATGAAAGATTTATTATGAAGCTGCTGCCAGAAACCGATCGAGTCCTTCAACAATGATTACGTCACCATTGGTTCCTAATGAATGATATGATCCATGCAAGCATAGCCGATATGACGCATACGATTGTGAAAGTCTGTGCTAAGATTGACATGGGGTAAAAATAGGAAAAAATATAAATCAGGAGATATTTCACAACCTTCTTAAGTTTCACTTTGATTTGCTTCTTACTTTCACTTTTCCTCATAGCTTTTTTTTGTTGTTGTTGTTGCTTCTTTACACAGCCAGTAGAGGTTTACTTTAAAATAGAACTATTGAGGTTGATGTTGTGTGCCGTACGTTGTCAACTATATTCTTTGTGATACAACCACTGGTCATGAGGGAAAATTTGTATGTATGCTCTCACATTGCATAGAAGACATAGACTTCTCTGCAAACTCAAACTTGAAAAGGCAGGATGCAAACTGAAAACGGTAAACGGTTGCTTTCAAAGTAAAAGTTGTGCCTCAGTGCTATAAGTAGGGATGGGTACCAGTATCTGGTGCCATTATGGCACCGGTTCTGACATAAACGGTAGTAACCAGACCGAAAAGCAGCGCACGTTTCGGTGCTTTATTTCGGTGCTTTTTTTTCTGAGCTGTGATACACTTTAGATTCTAGCCTCTTAAGCCCCAAGGGGGTTTCTGAGCTTCGTGCTCGAAAATGTAATGCCTAAATTGAATTGATTATTTCTCTGCAATTACAAACTCTGTTCTTACAATCTTGGTATCAAAATAAAGCTAACACTTTCATCAGAGGTGTAAATATTGAAGCAGATATTACTGTGTCAAAGTTACTGAGACTGGAACACAGAAAAAGTAAGTAGATTTTATCCTCGCCTAATTATTTTTTTAATTTTTAGCATATAACCCTTTGAAAAATATGCCTCAGATCACATTTGGTTCCAGAAATTCAGTAACCAACATATAAACATCATCTGTGCAAAGATTTATGTTTCTAAAGTGAAACAGTGAAAAATTACAGCGCTGTCAATACATGAATATCCAGACGTTGTACAAAAATGTCCAATTTTGGCACACAATTGGACACCATGCCAGTTGATTTTTTTTAGGTATTAAAGAGCAGAAATTAATAAATTTTATTAACAGGCCTAAAAATGCTTTTTTTAAAATATATTTTTGAAGAATTAACCACACATTTACATGGTAATGGCCCTTTTCTGCAGTGCGCATAGAGCGTTTGATTGGCCTCTGGCCCTTTAAACTCCGAGGGGCTGTAACTTTGGTTTCTTTTGGTCAATTTGCGTGATTGACACCTCTTTTTAATGTTTGAGCCAATAGATTCACAGTGACGATGCCACATTCGTCACGTCAACCAATCAGACGTTGTGATGCCAAAACCCACGTGGGCCCAAATTTACTGCAATGGGCGTCTGTTCAGTCACGTGTCTGTAGGTGGGTCTAAAATGGAGGTTGTTGACGGCTCTGATGCAGCTAGGTAGGCATGGTAACTACTGTTAGTCACGTGGTTACCGGCTACCGGCGTAAATACCGGAGGAAATCGGGACGGTAAGCCAATTTCTGTTGTAGCGCATTTGCGCCGCTGTGTGTTTTTGTGATCTTCTTTTGTGGCTCATTCAGTGAATTTTGGAAGCTAACCAGCCTATCTTTAGCCGGTTACACAAAGTCTGAAGAATTTCTGGTTCGGTTTTGTTTGTTTAGCGGACTTCTGCGCATTTACGTAACTGCTCGTTTAATCACGGCTTGTTTTCGGTGTGTTTTGTGGTTGTAGAAATGGTTTATATCACATTTTAGCTGAGATTCTGAGGTTTCTGTGGATACCACACATGTCTGGACTTATATTTCTCAACCCGCGTTATAACCGATTAAACGTGATCTCCTCCTTTTTGCCCCCGGTACCGGGGGCGTGGGGCTTAAGTGGCTAGCCAATCATTTTACATTTCCGAGGATAGTAGGCGGGTCCAGGTACGTATGTTCTTTTAGAGCAAAGCTACAGATTAAAAATGTCCAAGGCGAAGCGGTCAAAAGTCTGGCTGTACTTCACAGCAAAAGATGCAAACTCAGCAGCTGCAACAAGTGCTTTAAGGTGATACTGTGATACTGTCAAAGGAGGTAACTCCTCAAATCCGATGAAACACCTGGCGACGCATAGCGTTTTTTTTCTTAAAGCCGAGAAATGCGCCGTATTTGATAGCTTGCTGCGAGACCTCACACCGAGCGCATCTACTGCGGGTGTAGCCTTAGCCCTGCCAGTGTAGCAGAAATGATGAGGATGATGATGCAGCAGCAGCCGTTCTTCTCTGCGTGAGTAGCTTAATGTTGCTCGTGTGTAATTTACGTTGAGTAGGCTAACCACGTCATTACATTAATGCATGTAAGGTGAACTAGCAAACACCATCGTAGCTACATGCGGCTGTCTTCTTGTTTGATGGCAGATACTCCCTTCACCCTGGCCAAAAAGGCTAAAATGACCAAAGAAAAAGTGGAAAACAGTTAAACATGAGAGGTTTTTGGACAAAGTTTGTGTTTTTTCCATTGTTTAAGCGCGTTTAAGTTTGCATGATTGCTATTGGAATGAACATTCTAGAAACCAGTGGTTGCCAAGGGGTCACTGACTGGTCTTAAGGCCTGCATAACTGGGGCTTTAGCAATCAATTTGATAGTGATAGTGACAGTTTGCCAACTGGTAGAGGAATACTAATTTTTCACTTGCAACTGCTGGTTGCCATATGGTTGTAGACCATTATCTAGGCTTGTTTGACTGAGGCCTAACTCACTTGACTTTACAGAGGCACACATACGAAAAGGTGGTGAAGTTACTGACATATGATTTGGGGTCATGTAACTGAACCCTCAGCAGGTAACAGCTTCCACAAATGACAACTTTGGCTGTATTCTTTGATCGTTGGTTAACTCCATATCAGATGTGTAGCACATAAGCCTGAGCTCACAAATTGATTCATCACATCAAATTGTACAAAAATGCTGACTATTTTAAATCTGATTTTGTAGCATTTAACCAAAAATCTCATAGTTGGAAAGTGATCAACACTAGCAGAGTGAGTTCCAGGAATTCATTGTGCACTAACTCTGAAAACCCACCAGCTAGTCTGCTTACTTGGCCTCTGTGAATGAGAGCCAGTTTTACGGGGCTTCTGGTGTAGTCGGGATATTAGATAGCAGATAAAGAAAGTGACATTCCAGACTTCTTGTTCCATGTGCCATTGTTCACTCTGTCTAGCTGCTAAACCTGCCCAAATGTGACATGTTCAGTAGAACTTGGACTAACCCAAATGAAAACCAGAAGGTAAGAAATATCATCCCGTGCCTACAGATTCTTCATAGTCATTTTCCATTATTTGCCACTCATAATCCCATCTGAAACCTTTATCTTCCCTTTCAAACAGGGATGTTAGCAGCTTAGCAGGTCTTGTTTGTTTGAGACAAGTGCATCATCATAACCAATAGAAATGCTGGCCAAGACTCAATAAGTACAAATGAAGCTGTTAATAAATACATAGCATAGTGTACAACTGGGTTTTCCTGCTGGCTGTGATAACTATATGCCCTTTTATTTATGAACCAGAAAAGCTACCCACAGTCACTCAAGAGAGCACACTTACATCATTACCATATAGTATAACTTATAATTATCCAAGTGGCGACACTGAGAACTATAATGTCTCATGTGAGGATTGTCTGGACAAACAGGGAGGGGAGGCGAGGTAAGAGGACACCTCTGAACACACGTTTGCCTAATAATGTTGGATACACACATACTCAGCTAATACACAATCCAGAGAAGACAGTGGCAAATGTTCAATGCCTTTACACACAGACTTGAGCTTATGCTAAAGTCTACTGGCAAGCTCATTATTTAAAAAATAGACCCTTGTCCACTATTTCCATGGTATTCTGGCATGTTGTTGAACATGCACTATGACTGATATTTTTCAGAGCTTTTGGGTAAGTTTTCTTCTTTTCTTTTTTTTTTGTTCTCTCAGTCATATAAATCTTTTGCCTTTTCTCACAAGGTAATTAGCTCGACCCTGGACAGGGGTCTATTTTTCATGGCAGCCTGTCCTTCCTGACATGCTCTTTGACAAAGCCCAGACCATCGTCACACTGCCCTCTCGATCCAACTCAAACATTCTGCTATGGCTGAAGTGCAATGATGTGATTGTCCCAAATAGGTCACGGGCCGCTGTCCAGCTGTGTTTCCCTTGTGAGATTAATTGCCGAGATAGTGTGTGTGTGTGCGTGCGTGTTTTTTGCCTGTGTGTGTGTTGCAGGTGAGTTCCCAGGTTAGTGCACACACTGTGCTTGTGTATGATATGTGATATTGCTGAGGAAGCAGTAAAAAGAGTGCGGCCCAGTAACTGCTCTCTATGTGACATTTACAGAAGAAATCAGACATGTTTCCACCTCAGACCTCCAGCTGCCTCTGTCTTGGCTTGCAGTGCTGAACATGACTGCTAAATAATTCATCGTAGCTTCATCTCACATTACAATATTTTTCTCCACTGGAAGTGTTAGGACTTCTGCAATATTCAAAAGTATACATTCAGGGATGTTGGACTAAATGCTAACATTGTCATGACCAAGACCGCATGACGATGATAGCAATTACCATTTCAGACTTAATAATTGTCATTTCATGTCATTTAGACTCTGTTTTATTTTATTTATTTTCTTTTTTTTGTTTTGTCTGAGCACATACGTGTGTGTATTTACATATATATTTGTATTTGTAAATGCAAGTATGTGTACTTGTGTATATATTGTTTTTTTCTGTATATGTCTGAAATAAAGATACAATAACAATTAGCTTAAAGTACCAAATACCATATGGACAAAAGTATTGGGCCACACATTTTAATTTTAAATTCAGATGTTTTCAAGTCCATTGCCACTGGGTTACAAAATCCGCACTTAGCCATGCAGTCTGCCTTTACAAACATTAATGAAAGAATGCATGGTTGTAAAGAGCTTCCAGAGTTTGGTAATAGGATGCCACAGTTTATTTCCGAGTTTATTTCTAAATATTATTCCTTCCTAGATATTTCACAATCAGTTGTAAGTGGTATTATTGCAAAGTAGAAGTTTTAAGGAACCACAGCAATGCTCTGCTGACTCAACAGCTGCAGCACTTTAAACCTCCTCTGGTATTAACATAAGCATCAAAAATGTGCACCAGGTGTTTTGTGGCATGAATTTCAGTGGCCGAGCAGCTTCTCTCAGTCCGAGATGACAAGCTTCCAGCATCTTACTGCAGTCTTTTAGTCTAATAAAATTTCCCATATTCGCACTCAACCTCGGTCAGGAATTATTTTTGCACTCAAAGTAACCTTAGGCTACACCTTTTAGGCCTTGAGCTTGGCATTGTGGCGATGTGATCTACTGCAGTGGTCCCCGGGCCTCGTGAGTCGTTTGGTACCGGGCCGCGAGAGTTCAGGTGTGAAATGTATAGTTTTCAGGGTTTTTATCGGTTTTCAGCGTTATTTTGTTATCGTTTTTATCATTAACTCTGTTTTCCTTGGTCTTTTCACGTGTGTTATGAATAAGTCTTCTTTTTTTTGGTACCGGTACTAGTTTTATTTTGTTGTATTTATCCACGACACCTTAAAGGCCGGTCCATGAAAATATTGTCGGGCATAAACCGGTCCGTGGCGCAAAAAAGGTTGGAGACCGCTGATCTACTGTAAAGGGATTTTTCAGCTTTATTGAAGCCATTAGAAGAGCTACACCAAAAATGTAAACTTTGTGGTGGTTATAGCATTCATTGTTAGATTTTATAAATCCCTGTACTACACTGGGTCCAACTAGGTAATGTTAGAATATGTTACTCTGAAAGCAAATTAAATTGGTGGACTGATGCATCAACACTGCACTGAGGAAAACTGATTGTGGTTTGTGCTAAGCTGTAGTGCACAGGACACTGTATTAAGAAAGGTGTGTATAAACCTTCAGATTTGAGCAGTTGTAATATACTGCTGCTGATCTTGGAGAGTTTAAAGAATTACATCATAGCACATCATGAAATGGCAGCACCAACAGTCAGTGTCCCTCGTGCTGAGCTGCTGCCTCAAAGCTTCACTGGCAACAAAATGCAGACTTAGCCCTTATGACAGTTTTCCAGGGATGTGGTCCCCCCATTTCATAAATATCCACAGTGCTACCATAAAGCAGAACTGTAAATGTAAAGCTTATTTGTCTTGTTAAGCGCACATGTAAATTATCTGTCCTGCCTTCCATTCCTGGTCACTGGATTAACTCCAGAAACAACTCTTGGTTTGTTCCAGGTTTTTGCAAAGTTGTCCAATAAAAAGTGATAGTAAAAGTAAAAGACCTGGGCTAGGTCATGGGAACAAAACTATTGGATGTTTTGTTTTTTATAGGGGATTTTCCTCCTGTTCCTAAAGAACTGATTTAGTGCTAACACTATTAATTAATACATTAATTATTATTATTACATTTATTTGGTGACACTGAGTGGCTTGAGTTGGAAGGAGGCTGGCTGCCCGTCGATATCTCATACTATCAGTTCAAGGGAAAAGATTTGATCACTCCTCGTGTACTTCCCCTCTGCTGGCTAAAATGATTTAACCTCCTAAGACCCAAACTCTTTCATGGCATTCATTTTTAATTTCTCTTTGCCTATTGGGCTGATTGGAACCTGACGAATGTAAAAACAAAGAATTACCTGAGTTTTTTTTTTCTTTTACCTGATTTTTGTTTCTGAGAAAAATGAGACCCACATATGAGGACGTTTGTTTTAAATTTCAATAGAACAGTGGCAGTATAATGTCCTCGTAAGTGGATATCAGGGCCTTGTAAAGCAAAATTTTGTATTTTGGTTTAGACAACCCAAAATATGATGTCCACATATGTGGATGCCAGGTCATAGGAAGTTAAGAGGACCTCTCACTCCAAAGAAAAGGTCAACACTGACTCAGAAAGACACTCATATCACCGCGACAGTGAAGATGATGGCAGCTATTGTTTAAGAAAGAAATCAGCATCAGCTGTAATTCTAGCTTCAGCTTGATACAATGCACATGTTTGGAGTCGCTGCCTGTTGGAGGTCAATGAAACATGAAGTGCAGGTTAGAATGGCTGTCCTGCAGCAGTTTGATTTACATCACTTCACATATAAACATCTACTTCAAGAAGAACTCCAGAGCTTGACTACTTTTGTCCATGTAAATGAAGCTCCAGGAAGCCTTCTGGGTTTCTAAAATCTGATAAGCGTTCTAAAGTGATGCCACTTGAGATGAGGTCAGTTGTGCTGAAGACTTTAAGTTTCCTCATGGACCCCGTTTTAAACACAACAAAAGAATAGCGCAATAAAGATCTGCTGTAATGCAGTTGAAGGGCATCCAGAATCTTTTAAATCAGACATTATAAATTATAGAGTGACACTGACGCCCTTTCCCTTAACCCAGAGTGAGATTTCCTGTATTTGCTATCAGATTATAGGTCACCAGATTTCTCCAAGGAAACCAGCATAAACACAGTCAGACACTTCCATACTGAAGCAAATTGTGATTGCCATTTTTGGGGGGACTGCCAGTTTTCTGACTGACTGCCCAACTTCTCCTAGTAGTTTGTGCACTGACCTCTCTCGCTCCTGCTCCAGAAGGTTGGTGAACTCGTCACTCTTCTTTATGAACTCCCCGTGGTTCCTCTTCTCATCTTCCAGCTTGTACAAGGTCTGCTTGTGTGATTGTTCCACCATTAGCAGCTGCTCTAGCATCCGCCGGTGCGTCTCCCTCTGCTTCTCCACTAGCTTATCCAGCTGTGATGGGAGCGAATAAAAAACATCTGTCATGTCTGGACTGTTCTGCATTGCTTGGACAGTGGATTAGTAGATTAGAGATTTTGAGTGACTGTTTGTTACCTCTGCCATGGGTTTTTCATAGATGTCTTCCTGGAAGATGTCACACTTGCCCTGGATGGCGTCTCTCTGCAGAGCTTGCAGGACCTTCTGTGGTGTGACAAAACCATATTTGGCCTCCAGCAGGGCCAAGTCAATCTTCTCTGCCTTCAGCACTGTGATCACCTCATCTCTGGCCTGCAGTGAGGGAAGAAAAGGAATGTGGCTGGTCTGAACTTCGTATTGCAAGATTAATATGCAGTGGAATAAACTGTTTTCCTGCTAATGTGCAGCAGCAAGACAGCAAGAGTCTACGTTCTGCAGTTACCACGGATTGTATGGAAACATTGTGGAGCACTGTTGAAGTAAATTGACAAATATATTAGGAATTTTTATTTTTGTGCATACATCCACCTTCTGCCAATTATTTGTGTCTACATCACAGGGACAGTCGTCTAAAGAGAAAAGCCCAGACCTCTCTTTCCCTGCCCACCTCCTCTAAATTGCCAGATAAATCACAGAAATATTGAGCATTTTTCACTCATTAACATGAGTGAAAAATGCCACAAACTGATTAAATCTAACAAGAAATGAAACGGACCAAGGCTAAACACCACCATTTACAGGATTACTGTTTCCTGTATAGATTCACATGCCAGAAACCCACACAAGGGTTTTCTCTGCGGTGAAACACACTGAGTAAGTTTCAGAAGCTATGCAAGCTATAGAAGGCCAGTGAGGGACCCCGAGTGAAAGCTGAGTGAATGTCGAGCCCAACAGCCAGACTCTTAACTTCAACAGGTAACAAGCAGGTGAGCAGTCAGGCTGCAGCCTCCCTTTCTACCTGTTCACATCTCTAAAGCCGAATCACTGTGGAGATTGCTTTTTTGTGCTGGTCTTCATCTTTGCTTTGTGCAGCCAGCTTTGTATTCTACTAAGAGAAAGATCTTAGAGACGCGTGTGTGTCTGCATTAGGGATTTGTGTTGGTGTGTGGGGTTGTAGCCTCAGATTTATATTGTTAAATGGTGATTATGAGACAGTGTGTTTCAGTTGTTTTACAAAGTACCATTAGAGTAATGTAACCAGTAGTAGAAAGAATTACTTTTTACCAGGAGTAATTAAGTTAGGTACTGTATTACTTTCAAGAAAAGTGTTCAGTATTATATTTGTAAAAAATACTTTTTTGAGTAATAACTCCAACACTGATCACAACAAAGAGGAGAAATGCCTCAACAGACTGGAAAACATTTGACCCACAGCATGCAATTCATTTTCATGAGTGTCATTTCTTTACTGCTACTTAGCAATGGTGGTGGCTCTCAAAATGGAGCCAATGAGAATCGATAAGGAATCAAATGAATAACTGATAGTAATAATGGAATCAATATAAATTCTTTAGTTTCCATTCCTACTGCCAGGCGATTCTCGGCTGTAGTGTAGGAAACAGGAAGAAGCCTCAGCTGTCAGCTGTCTGTTAACACAGACCAACTTGAGAGCGCACTAAGCCAGGGGATGGTGCTATGTCTGCAGGCCTACCAGCTGCTTTAATGGTTGTATGTTGTCTGGGCTAAATCCACATTCCCCTAGTCATCTCTACTGTTTGGGTTACCTGTAGCTCTCCTTCAAGCAAACTCAGAAGAAAGACAAGGTCATCACGGGAAAGGTCCCTGCCCTTCTCCCTTCGACCACCCTTGGCAGCGCCGCTGGCACTGCTGCTGCACCCACTTCCTCCTGTGCTGGTGCTCTTCTTGGGAGTCTTGTTGTTCCTCTGAATGGTGCCGGTGTCGTCTGGTGGCTCGCGGTGTCGACCGCGACGCTCTGCCCTTCCAGAGGGCTCATCTCGCTCTGCAGATCTCTTGCGAGTATCTGCCTGCTGCATCAGCTTGGCCTTGGTTACGTCCTCCAGACTGTTGCTGCGGGATCGCATGTTCGTCTACCTGTTCAGTGAAAGAGAGGAACACGCTTGTTACTGTCTGTATGCAAATAAATGTACATTTATTGTCTTTTCTGTCATTCGTCTTTGCATAAAGTCAAGAGAAACGGAAAAGAAACTGAACATATAAAGTGTCTGACAACTGATTTCATTCATGACCTTCAATTAAAGGACAATGTCACAATGTCATCTTTTACATTGATTTTCTGGGCAAATATTTTAGGCCAAGGGTGTCAAACATAAGGCTCAGGGGACAAAATTGACAAAGACTCCAACTCCAAAAAACTCAGATGGGTAGTTTTGAAACAAGTGAAGGATTGCATAGTTTTGACCTTTAACTGTATTTGCATTAGTTTTACAGCTTTTCCCCCATGGCCATTCATTCATATTACAACAGACAGTAATAGATAAGTAATTAAACAACAAAAACCTTTCTGTTTTTTTTTTACTACAACGAGCCACATTATTATTATTATTATTATTATTATTATTATTATTATTATTATCAATTTTTATTTTTTTCTTAAAGAGGACATCTGTGATGCCTCAAAGGCCTCAAAGGCATTTACACTATTCTGTATTTCTTTTCAACTACAGTTTTCACCGCTTGTCAAATGAAGATTCTGAGAGTAAAAGGTCAACTCTACTCAGACTGTATTCATTGACAAAGGTTTAGCTAGGTGTTTAATCAGAGTTGCTACACTCTGCAACAGAACACTACAACATCTTCTGTGAATTACCACAAAAGGTTTAATGGCATGTCATGGCAACAAGCTACCAGAACTTCTTCTGTAATTTTACACATTTATTACTTATTTTTTGCATGTCATGGCGACAGCTTTCTTTAGTTTACTACAGTAGCTTTGTTGCAGGAAATCTGAGATGTACATTAGGACTTGCACTTCTTTCTCTAATACAAACACATCTCAGGGATTAAGGGTGTAGTTAAACTTCTTTATACCAATAGAAAGGGTAGTCTCACTGGTCCGGCCCACTTAAGATCAAAGTGGGCTGTACAGTGAGTTTAACATCCCTGATTTAGGCCTTAGTGGGTAATGGTGCAATTTAAGAGCTCTCCTCAAATGCTTGACGGGTGCACTTGCAGGACTGGTTCTGCAAGCATATTTAAAGAGGGCAGAGGAACAATGAAAATAGTCCACCAGAAGTACTCATTCAATGACAGGAAAAGTATTTAAGAGGGGACCTTTCTCATCAGTGTCTTGTCTTTATCCTGAAGCATGTTTTTATTAACATGCTGGACTCCGCAGGGGGATCTCATCACACACCATCACACACAGCAGATGTAACCTGTCATCGTCCAGAAGTAGGTCATAAACTAGACCTGCATCCAGTTCCATATATGCAATGCGTACAGCGCGGTGGCATGTCGTCATTCCCTGCTGTGTTATTACTAGTCACTCAGCGGAATTGATTCATCATCACCACGTCGTACCACTGGCCACAAAGCCCGATTAGTCCACCAATTTTCTGACAGCACCAGAACCGTTTTTGGACCCTGGACCTTTAGTCCTGTCGCAGCGAATTACCCAGAACTGCTGACAGTCATTAGCAGCTGGTGAATTTTCCCAGAAAGTGCTTTATTGATTTATTTTTAACATAGAAAAAGCAGCCAAAATCAGTCAGACCCCTGAGTTCTGTAGTTTTAATGTGTACCTACTCTGTTAGTTATACATATGATGATAGGTGGGCCCAGAGTGTGGTTAGAAAAAGGGTTAACATTAGGGTAGATGATGTTGTGTGCTATGAATAAAAAGCATCGTGGCTACCTACCAAGGTCTGTTTGGCATATACAGTGTGCCTTTGTGGCATCTGGTTTAGGAATGGGCTATTCAGGGACTCATTGACTATGACAAATCAAACTATGATAAATAGATGAATGCAAGCTACAAGCTTGCGGGCAAAGAAACCTCTTTGAAAGCTCTTTTGCAAAGTAATTTATTACTTTTTCAGCATTATGCTCGGCTAAAGTAAATATATTCAAAAGACAAACCAGAACTGAAACATGCTGAGACTCATTTGTGTTTGATGTCAGAGAGAATAAGCTGCCCAAAGGCATTAGATCATAATTCATCCGGCTCCACTCACATCAAAATGAGTCCAACTAACTGAGCTCAAAAGTGGCAGTTCTGGCTAACAGACATATTTCACAACAGTATACTTGGTTACATTTATTTTGTCATTTGTAACTGAGCAACATAACATAATGCAATACTGTACTCTGTAAGGGACAGTGACAGAAATACTGGGATTAGAGTGTGTTGATTTTCTTTGAAGGGGAACCAACTAAAGCAGCTCGAAATGACAGCAAGGACAAGGAAAAGGGAGGTAAGATGCTATTATGCTATGCTAAGTCATATATATATATATATAGAACAAGTTACATATATATATATATATATATATATATATATCATGTATGTGCAAACATACATGATTCTTTTTATGTTTGACTGATTCGTAGGTCAGATTTACATGGCTCAACACACAAAAAGATTATCTGAAAATGGTCAGGTACAAGGACTGGACTGAAAATGAGTGAAAAAGCAGCCAATGTCCAAAGAAAAATGTTAAAATTCGAAGCAATGAAGGTTAGGTCAAACCTTTTGTACAGTACTATATGTAATGAAATACTAAAAGTCCATGTTTCATCTACATTGTGCTGTACTTAAGGCACGAGTAAAGAATAACAACATAGCTGAAGGAGACTATCATGGGCACCGCTGAATGCCAAAAGTCAAGGTGTCAAAGTAAAATCATTCCAGCGCCCGCTGTTCTATCATATCCTCTTAGTGTTTAGATTTCAGACACACAGTTTGCAGTAAAAATATGTTGTAGGTTTTTGCTTCTTTATACGATTTAAAACTGTCTTTAAACTGCAGATTAAAACGAGTAGAGTCAGCCAACATCTGAGCTTACCACAATCGTATCTTACATGTTTTTTTTTTAAACATCAAGGCAAAATGTTTGTGTAGGTGTGTGCCCCATTTTTTAAAGCTCCAGTCAGAACAGCTGAGTCACCGACCATATCCCACTGCAGGCTTAAGAAAATAGGGTTTTTAAGAGGATTCCCACATTTTTAAGTGGCTTCAAATTAAAGATAAAAAAGTTTTTTAATACAGTCAGGTACAAGGACTGGACTAAAAATGAGTAGCCTGGAGAACTGTTGCTCGAGACCACTTTAGAAGTTACAAGAAGATCTGACAGCTCAGAAGCAAAGTATGAAGAAATGAGGGGTGGATCAGAACTTTTAATTACAGTACAACACTGTGCAAGAGTAGTTTTAGGTGTTTCAGAGTCATTTACGTTAAATTTTATCTCAAGTTGCCTGACCAGGAAAGCCACTACATTCACTTCACCTATAATAAAACTCCAGTTTCCTCTTCCATTTGTGTTAAATACAATTCTACTGGAAGCATTTTACATACAGTGAACATCTACTCAGAAAACAGAAGATCAACTTTAGGGCTGTGCATTTGTATTAAAAATTACAGATCACATTAGCTTTTAAAAAAACAACAACAACACACATACCATGAAAGTTACAAAAGTTACAAAATGTCATTCCAGCGTTGTACTCCTCCATCATCACACCAGGATGTCTGGCCCAACAGCCATATGTTTGAGTGTGGCTCACCTACACCTGCACAGCTTATTTGGTGATACCCCAGCTATACCTAGGCTTGTGATCTGTCCCCATGTGCACTCTGTTTGAACTGTATTTGCTTACTATTTAACACAAACTTCAAGTCATATTTTTAATCCTAATACGGCCCAATTGGAACACAGAAAAAAACAGTGTGTTTGACTCGACTCCTGCAGTTCGTGTCCAGCCTCTGTGTGAGGCCCTCTGACAGTTTATGAGTAAGAAAGATGGCTGGCTGATTGCATTGTGCACACTCTAGGCAAGGCGCCACATGATTCAGAGCTGAGGTAATTCCCTGCAGTCTAAGACAGACTCCACATCGGCTTACTCAGAGATCTGGGCTACAGGCGATAGACAGAGCTCTTCGAAATGTGTGAGCAAGTGTGTCTGTGAAGAATTAAGTAATGTGCTTGCAATATGTAAAGCAAACATGCAGTTAAGCCTGTGTCATCAGAACAGTAAGTGTCCTAATGAAACGCAGCTATTAGTCACTACAGCACAACTGCAGCCTGTTCAAGTTCACAAATGCAAGATACATATTTGGGGCTGGAGAGCGCAGATTTGATCAGGGATTGCGCAACAAATCCAAGGGTCACAGACATGTAAAGCCCTGCTGGGATTCTTACATGTGCAAGTATCACGTATCTGCAAAATTTCCAAGATGGATCAGAAATACATCACATAGTTCATAAAAAAAAATGAAAATGTTCACTGAGGGAACAGGAAAATAGCTCAGGATCAGATCGGATCTGATGTTTCTCCAAATCAGTCCCCTGCAGTCCTGGTGGGAGTCAAATAAATTAGTTTTGAGATCAGCATTGTATCTCGGGTGAGTGATGTCCCTGATTTTTCTGATCTGTATTATTGGTTACAGGAAGCCAAGATGAAAGCAAAGAAATCTTTGGAAACATTCAAATGGGTGTGCGAAAGCAAGCCGGCCAGCTGTGCTGATGTATTTTTAAACAGATGGGAAACTAATTTGTTTGACTGTAGTTACAAAGCACAAAACATCTTTCTTTTTTCTTTCTAAATGTAAGGGGGTAAAAAAACAAACAAAACGATTTGATGGAGCAGACTTCGGCTGATCGATGCGATAACACTGGAGTTAATCGCCGTTAACTGTTAAAATCCCATCATCTGCTCTGCAGCATCAGCAGCACCATCCAAATCTAAATAAACACAGGATGTAAATAGACTTTGGAAGGCAGCAGTGCCAAGAGAAAGCAAAGCTTACAAACAAAGCAAGAAAAAACTAACAAAAACAAAAAAAAAAGATGCTGTTTGAAAATTTCTTTCGGGCCTTCCATCACCCGAGGAGTCGGAAAAACAATAGCTACTAAAAGCTGGTGTGAGGCCATATTTTCTCCATGACATTGTTGTTGTCAGCAGAGAAGGTGTGAAGACCAAGTTCCGGTAACTGACCACCATGTGTGGACAGAAACCTCGGATAACCCTGTCAGGACCATTTTAGTGATTGAGTTTCTATATGGGGGGGCGTAGGAGGGTTAACCTGGGTTTGAATCCACCATCTGGCCGGGATCGTTCTCTGTGGAGTCTGCCTTTGTTACCCCTGTGATGGACTGGTGACCGGTCCAGGGTGTTCCCTGCTTCTTACCCTATGGTAGCTGGGATAATCTCCAGCACCCCTGTGACCCTTGATTGGATAAGTGGAAGAGAATGAATGGATGGGTGGGAGTTTCTGTTATCCTCTGTGTATGGCCTGTGTAAGTCTAACTGGGGAAAACTTTGACTGTGTTCGAAGCCGAAAACCAGTTCAGACCTGTCAATATTTCAGATGAAGTCATCGTATTATCCAACTGTCAACCTGCTGAAGCTATCGTGTTTCTACCTGTGATTCTCATATAATAACAACAGATCACCATTTCCATCTGCCGAAGTGCTTATTGACACAAACAGCATGAATGAATGGGTGTGCGACATGTGTGAAACTGCCCAGGGATGACTTAACCGCGCTTTGTCCTCTCACTAATCCCATCCAACCAGAGTAAGGCGTGCTTGTCAGCGCGATTTGAATAAACTCTGCTCATTTTTCATTTTGCAAGCAAAGATCAGTGCCAGGAGTTGATGTTATGATTAACAGGTGCTCAGATCTTATGCAACAGAGTTGGCCACTCAGTGTGCTCTTTGGCAATAAAGACAAACACACTAAAAGAGAATCACTCAAGCACAAACACAATTGGACACAGAGGGAAAATTAATATGTGTGTGTGCGTGTTTGTGTGTGTTTGGTTTAAACATCTCAACAGCTTCTCATTTTTAGGTGTATATACACTTACATGTGGGTGTGTACCCACACACAGAGCCCATGCTGGCACAGCTTCCTGATATAATTCGGCTAAGTGGTGTTTTGAGCTAAACAGTGAGTAAGCTAAAACAACAACAATCTTAGTTTTCCAGCTTGTAGACATAGACTGTATATAAAAGATGGGCATGAACCACCATGCCACCACCTGTTGGTTGGTGAAGGTGCCGTTTTGGTATTTTGAAGTTAAATGTGACGATCGACGACTAACCGTGAAGCTGAGGGGAGCTGCAGGCTCACACAGTTGTGGATTTTCAATCACCACACAGCCCCACCCTAAATCACGAGCTGCTTTATCATCTTTGGGAGCAGACTTCACTAAATGAACATGGCACAGAGTTAATGTAGAGGTGAAGTGGGTGCATCCAACTATATACCACTAAAGAAGTCTTTACTGAGGTCATTAGTAGGGATGGGTAGCGATATTGTTCTGACATAAACGGTAGTAACCAGACCAAGAAGCAGCTTTATTTTGGAGCTTTTTTTTTTCCTGGGATGTCATACACTTTGGATTCTAGCCAATCATTTTACCTTTCCAAGGATAGGAGGCGGGCTCAGGTTCTTTTAGAGCAGAGCTACAGATTAAAAATTCCCAAGGCGAAGCGGTCAAAAGTCTGGCTGTACTTCACAGCAAAAGATGCAAACGAAGCAGCCTGCAACAAGTGCTTTAAGGTGATACTGTGCAAAGGAGGTAACACCTCGAATCTGAGGAAATACCTGGCGACGCATAGCGTTTTTTTAAAAGCCGAGAAATGCGTCGTATTTACTGCATACCGGCAGGAAGTTGAGCGGCTGGTACTCTGGTGCAGTCTGCACAATCTGGAGCTGAACACTCTTAAAACTGTAGAGATGACAGTGGACTTCAGGAGACATCCCTCAACTCTGCCCCCCCTTACCATATCAGACAGCCCTGTGTCGACTGCGAAGATCTTCAAGTTCCTGGGTACCACCATCTCCCAGGACTTGAAGTAGGAGACCAACACCAACTCCATCCTCAAAAAGACCCAACAGAGGATGTACTTCCTGAGACAACTGGGGAAGTACAGTCTTCCACAGGAGCTGCTGATCCAGTTCTACACTGCGGTCATTGAGTCTGTCCTGTGCTCCTCCATCACAGTCTGGTATGGTGCAGCCACTAAACAGGACAGGAGCAGACTGCAGCGGACTGTACGGGCAGCAGAAAGGATCATCGGCGCCCCCCTGCCCTCCATCCAGGATCTGTACCTCTCAAGAACCAGGAAACGGGCAGGGAAAATCATCACAGACCCCTCACACCCTGGACACAGACTTTTTGATCTGCTGCCCTCTGGCAGAAGCCTGCAGACCAGGACCACCCGACACAGGAACAGTTTCTTTCCCCTCGCCATCTCCCTTCTAAACAGTTGACCTGTCACACTGCTCCCACTGCCAGACTGCAACTGCACCTTATGTACATTCTGCAGTATTCATTCCACCTCATTTCATTTCTGTATTTTATGTATACAAGTTTAGATTAGTTATTTATAGTTGGTTTACACAGCTTTGTGTATGTATGTGTATGCATGTGTAATGTATATATAGTGTGTGTGTGTGTGTGTGTGTGTGTGTGTGTGTGTGTGTGTGTGTGTGTGTGTGTGTGTGTGTGTGTGATTTACATTGCTGTGCTTGAGAGCCTCCATCTACCGGAACCAAATTCCTCGTATGTGTCTGCACATATGCTTGGCCAATAAACACGATTCTGATTCTGATTCTGGTATTTGATAGCTTGCTGCGACACCTCACACCGTGCGCATCTACTGCGGGTGGGTTGCCTGTTATCGGACCCGGAGTTAGTAACATCCCCCAAGAACCCAAAGAGGAAAGTCCTGGCCCCTAGCCCTGCCAGTGTAGCAGAAATGATGATGGATGATGATGGCGTACTTCTCTGCGTGAGTAGCTTAATGTTGTTCGTGTGTAATTTACGTTGAGTAGGCTAACCACGTTATTACATTAATGCATGTAAGGTGAACTAGCAAACACCATCGTTGTTGTCTGTCTTCTTGTCTCCAAAGTTTGTGTTTTCCATTGTTTAAGCACCGGTTCCAACCAAAGTAGGTATGTTGTATCAACAGAAAAGGCTAACTTGGTTATCATTTTGCAGAAAAAAAGAGACTGCTAAAAATAAAAACATAAGAGGTTTTTGGACAAAGTGTGTGTTCTCCATTCTTTAAGCACCGGTTCGAGCACTGTTTAAGCACCGGCACCGTTTCAAAAGTACCGGTTTGGCACCGTTATCGGATAAAACTTAAATGATACCCATCCCTAGTCATTAGTCCAGTGAGCAGTGGGGGTCACTTTCTCATCAACCTTTAAGCAGCCAGAGTCATTTCCCCCTGCTAACTATCTGACAGAATGACATTTTAAAATACTTCTGCATTCATGTCACTTCTCATATTAGCATTTATTTACACAAGAGCATAGCTGATGGAAATTTTATTAATTTTGTGGGCATCTGGGCATCAATTAAATAAATAATTAGTGGACAAATCTAAATTCAGTCCTATAACCATTAATACCAATTAGCCTAACCCCATGTATGTTTTTGGACTGTGGAATTAGGCCAGAGTGCCTGTTTATGTCAGTGGCTGTGTGTGGAGACGAGGAAGAGATCACCCAAACGCAGGACTCACGGTGCAGGGTGATGTTGTTTTTGTGACAGGTGAGACCTGAGTCTGGGAACCGCCCCTGGTTCAGTGTTTTACCCTTTTTATATTTTATATATATATATATATATATATATATATATATATATATACAGGGGTAGGCAACCTTTATGATGATGAGTGCCATCTGAGATTTCCTCAGAAGTCAGTGTGCTATATGATTGCATTAGCAATAAATACAATTTAATAACGCTCTATATTAACAGTTACACACTATATAGAAGAACTTTATAGAATTATATTTGTTCGCAGTTGTTGGCAGCTATCAGCGAATAGCTATCAGCTATTTTGAAACAAAAAAAAGACACTTTTTATCCATAACAGCAAATGAACTGTACAACAGAAAATACAAATGCTATTTATGGTCTCCTCACAACAATGATAAGAAAAATAAACTGGGCCAATATGGCATGTTTGTTAATACAGAGACACACATGTTAATGTGATCTCTGGTCTCCCACTCAGAGACACAGGTCTCCGAGTGTCCAGCATTCAGACCTGAGGACACTCATGTGAGAGAAAATCTGCTCACACAGATAAGTAGAGCCAAATACTGTCAATAAGGCCTCTGCAATGTTCTGAAGACAGTTAAACTTGTCAGGTAGTGATGTCCAACAGGTGAAAATGCAAGCTGCATGAACATGCACAGGTATGGATTCCAGCTGCTTCGATGTTGCATTAACTGGCATTAACTCAGCCACTTAATGCAAGACAAATCTAGCTGCTCATTAAAGCTTTCTGGTTTGATCAGAAAATAAAACATTGGTCCAAACACCTGAAAGTCCCAAAAACGCATTGTGAATTCTGTCTCGAGTCTACGGATGTATCCGTGTATTTGGTGCTGATGCTGTGCTGAGCAGAAAGCTCCTGAAGCTTTTGAAGTGTCGGAATATGGAAAGCTAACAACGCCCCCTCACCAGTAGGTGAAATTAATTTTAGACAATTACAAGTTGAATCTGGTAGTTGGTAGTTGGTAGCTAACATACTGTCATTAAGAAGCGGCACAACTAATGTGTCTATGCGAGCTAATTTGCGATGTGCACCGCTGGTGCGGCCATTTATCTTTTAATGCACCCTCTCAGATTAATTCACTGTGTGTCGTGCCCAGGGCTGCACTGGGACAAAAAATCAGCCCGGGCATTTTGACTAGAGACCGGTCCACCAGGTATTAAAGCCATAAAGCCTTTGAATGAAAACAAACATTGTTGTGACAGTGATGTACAATCTTGTTGGTATATGTATGATTTCTATACATTTTACGTCAGATAAAAACTTTGGTTGTAAGATTCAGATAATTATTTAATAAAAGCGAGACATTTTAAATGAGAATAAGAAAGTATTTCTCTGTGCCCCCCTCTCCCTGTTAATGCCCTACCTGGCCCCCTGGCAACACTTTGCTAGATCCGCCCCTGCACAGTTACCAGCTGTCAGCTACATAGAAAAAGGATCCTGGTGTTATCTGTCTCTCAGAAACAGTTCATAACTTCCCCTCAACTCACTCATGTCACCTAAAAGGTAAACCTGTTTCTCCATCACCTGTTCAGCTCTGATGATTCAGTAAGGACATCTCCTGGTTTCATCCTCATGTTTCCCTCTCACCAGATATCCAAACCGACATAATGACCAGCAGCTTTTACAGCTGTGGCTCCAGCAAACATCAACTGATACTAGAAATTAATATTAAATAAATTCTAACAATAGCTGATCAAGCTTAAACGTGCTGCTGTTGTTTAACGCGACATCCGCTGGTTTCTTCTTTCTGGCGCAAAGTGGGCGATAAATAAACAAGAGAGAAAAGCCGATCAGCTGATCATTGATCAGTTTCATGATTGAAGTAGCAACCGGAGAGAGAGAATGAGAGAAGAAGAGGCAGCTGACAGCGTAACGACAGAATAACTCCAGCTTTGTGTCCTTTTCCATTCTAGCTGAAGTACGGGACAAACTGTGTTCCTTTTCAGCTCAATACAAAACGCGTAATATTTTCTCTGAATGCGGGAGGATTCCGTCTTTTTACGGGACGGTTGGCAACTCTACTAACTTATGAATAAGATAAAGTTCATGCTAGCTAGTACGCAGTACGAGTTATTGTAACTGACTGTAAAAAGTCAGCACAACAAAAATAAACTCCACCTAAACTTGGTTTATATCTGACTCAGATACACTGCAGGTCATAACTTCGTACCTGAAGTTCAGTTCACCTGATACTCAGACCGGCGGCCGCCTCGAGTCTCTCTTCTTGCCTCACCTTTCTCTCATCCAATTCAATTCAATTCAATTTTATTTATATAGCGCCAAATCACAACAAAAGTCGCCTCAAGGCGCTTCATAGATACAGAGAAAAACCCAACAATCATATGACCCCCTATGAGCAAGCACTTTGGCAACAGTGGGAAGGAAAAACTCCCTTTTAACAGGAAGAAACCTCCGGCAGAACCAGGCTCAGGGAGGGGCGGCCATCTGCTGCGACCGGTTGGGGTGAGAGAAGGAAGACAGGATAAAAGACATGCTGTGGAAGAGAGACAGAGGTTAATAACAGATATGATTCAATGCAGAGAGGTCTGTTAATACATAGTGAGTGAGAAAGATGACTGGAAAGGAAAAACTCAATGCATCATGGGAATCCCCCGGCAGCCTACATCTATTGCAGCATAACTAAGGGAGGATTCAGGGTCACCTGGTCCAGCCCTAACTATATGCTTTAGCAAAAAGAAAAGTTTTAAGCCTAATCTTAAAAGTAGAGATAGTGTCTGTCTCCCGAATCCAAACTGGAAGCTGGTTCCACAGAAGAGGGGCCTGAAAACTGAAGGCTCTCCCTCCCATTCTACTTTTAAATACTCTAGGAACAACAAGTAGGCCTGCAGAGCGGGAGCGAAGTGCTCTAATAGGGTGATATGGTACTACAAGGTCATTAAGATAAGATGGGGCCTGATTATTTAAGACCTTGTATGTGAGGAGCAGGATTTTGAATTCAATTCTGGATTTAACAGGAAGCCAATGAAGGGAAGCCAAAACAGGAGAAATATGCTCTCTCTTTCTAGTCCCTGTCAGTACTCTTGCTGCAGCATTTTGGATTAACTGAAGGCTTTTCAGTGAGTTTTTTGGACATCCTGATAATAATGAATTGCAGTAGTCCAGCCTGGAAGTAATAAATGCATGAACTAGTTTTTCAGCGTCACTCTGAGACAGGATATTTCTAATTTTAGAGATGTTGCGCAAATGGAAGAACGCAGTCTTACATATTTGTTTAATATGTGCGTTGAAGGACATATCCTGGTCAAAAATGACTCCAAGGTTCCTCACAGTGTTACTGGAGGCCAAAGTAATGCCATCCAGAGTAAGAATCTGGTTAGATACCATATTTCTAAGCTTTTCAGCGCCGAGTACAATGACCTCAGTTTTATCTGAGTTAAGAAGCAGAAAGTTAGTGGCCATCCAAGTCTTTATGTCTTTAAGACATTCCTGCTGTTTAACTAATTGGTGTGTGTTATCTGGCTTCATGGACAGATAGAGCTGGGTGTCATCTGCATAGCAGTGAAAATGTATGCTATGTCTTCTAATGATGCTGCCTAGGGGAAGCATGTATAATGTAAACAGAATTGGTCCTAGCACTGAACCCTGTGGAACTCCATAATTAACCTCAGTGTGTGAAGAGGACTCTCCATTTACATGCACAAATTGGAGTCTATTAGATAGATATGATACAAACCACTGCAGTGCAATACCTGTAATACCTACAGCATGTTCTAATCGCTCTAATAGGATATTATGGTCAACAGTATCGAATGCTGCACTAAGGTCTAGCAGGACAAGCACAGAGATGAGTCCACTGTCAGAGGCCATAAGAAGATCATTTGTAACCTTCACTAAAGCTGTTTCTGTGCTGTGATGAACTCTGAAACCTGACTGAAACTCTTCAAATAAACCATTCCTCTGCAGATGATCTGTTAGCTGTTTGACAACTACTCTTTCAAGGATTTTTGATATGAAAGGAAGGTTGGAGATTGGCCTATAATTAGCTAAGACTGCTGGGTCTAGAGATGGCTTTTTGAGTAAAGGTTTAACTGCAGCCACCTTGAAGGCCTGTGGTACATAGCCGATTATTAGAGATAGGTTGATCATATATAAGATTGAAGAATTAATCAATGGCAGAACTTCTTTGAGCAGTTTTGTAGGAATGGGGTCTAAAAGACACGTTGATGGTTTGGAGGAAGTAATTATTGAAGTTAACTCAGAAAGATCAATTGGAGAAAAAGAGTCTAACTTAACATCAATGGTACTAAGAGTAGCTGTAGATAATATTACATCTGTGGGATGATTATTGGTAATTTTTTCTCTAATGATAAAAATTTTATTTGTGAAGAAGTTCATGAAGTCATCACTAGTTAACGTTAAAGGGATGGTTGGCTCAAAAGAGCTCTGACTTTTTGTCAGCCTGGCTACAGTGCTGAAGAGAAACCTGGGGTTGTTCTTATTTTCTTCAATCAGTGATGAGTAGTAAGCTGTTCTGGCTTTGCGGAGGGCTTTCTTATAAATGGTAAATGGTAAATGGCCTGTATTTATATAGCGCCTTACTAGTCCCTAAGGACCCCAAAGCGCTTTACATATCCAGTCATCCACCCATTCACGCACACATTCACACACTGGTGATGGTAAGCTACAATGTAACCACAGCCACCCTGGGGCGCACTGACAGAGGCGCAACAAACTATTTCTCCAGGCTAAATGATGATCCTCTAAATTTGTGACACGCCATTTCCTCTCCAGATTACGAGTCATCTGCTTTAGGGTACGTGTTTGAGAATTATACCACGGGGTCAGGTACTTCTGATTAGAGACCTTAGTTTTCACTGGAGCTACAGTATCCAGAGTCGTACGTAGTGAGGAGGTGAAATTATTAACAAGATAATCGACCTCTGTTGGGGTAGCGTTCAGATAGCTGCTCTGCTCTGTGTTGGTACAGGGCATTGACGATGATAACAGTGGGTGGATTATATTCTTAAACTTAGTTACAGCGCTTTCAGAAAGACATCTACTTTGATAAAGTCCACTCTCCACTGCTGTGTAATCAATTATTGTAAATGTAAATGTTATCAAGAAATGATCAGACAGGAGAGGGTTTTCAGGAAACACTGTTAAATGTTCAGTTTCTATGCCATATGTTAAAACAAGATCTAGAGTGTGATTAAAGTGGTGGGTGGGTTCTTTTACATTTTGAGAGAAACCAATTGAGTCTAACAACAGATTAAATGCCATGTTGAGGCTGTCATTTTTAGCATCAACATGGATGTTAAAATCACCCACAATAATTATTTTATCTGAGCTCAGAACTAAATTAGATATAAAGTCTGAGAAATCAGACAGAAACTCTGTGTAAGGCCCAGGTGGACGATAGATGATAACAAGTAAGACTGGTTTCTGAGTTTCACAGCTGGGGTGGACAATGTTAAGCATCAGGCTTTCAAATGAATTAAAAGTCTGTCTTGGTCTTTCATTAATTAATAGACTGGTGTGAAAAATTGCTGCCACACCACTTGCTAATGTTACTGAATCTGTGGAAGCTCCGCGATAGCCACCACCAAACGAGTTATTTTTATACACCGGCCAGCATCTGGCCAATCCAACACCTTTGATTGTTTATACCGTTAAAGATAAAAAATAAAAAATCATCGGGCCACTGAGCAAATGCCCGGTATGCCCGATGGTCAGTCCAGCTATGGTCGTGCCATCAGTTAACCCTTTGTGTGCCAGCTGTGGCACACGTGCCGAGGGTTATATATATATATCGTTGTAGACAGTGAAGATGCTGTGTGGAAAACAAATCCTTTTTTGTCATGCCGCTTTTTGTATGCACCACGGTGGGCCTGAGTGAAGACGGCACTGAAGATTTGCCTTTTTTATAGTGTTTTGCCCAGTGGGGTTCAGTGTGAGTTGCCGTCCCTTTTAACGTGTTTGATATGTTGATTTGTTTTTAACAGGTTCCCCGCAGCGCTTATCCTGTCTCCCTGGCATTCGTACAATTTTATCATTTTTACCGTACTTAATAAAGTAAAGCTTTCAATTGTTTTTAGGTGCCGCTGTTACACGTTTACTTTTATTTAGTATTAAAATTAAATCCATTTTAACTGACTGTGTGGTTACAGCTCTGTCCTATCTTAAATAGGTACCTACCACGGGTCATGAACAGAGCAGGAACGAAAGGACTGACTGAAAGACTGAATGGCTGGCTGAACTGAACACACGTGGGAACGACAACATAACTGAAAACACTGGGTCACTGACCCAGGAACCCTGACAGTTTACAGCAGACACTGGGAGAACATGCATTAATGGACCCTCTTGCTATACTAACCACCCCACCACGAACTGGCCACAGGGTGAAAATTTAATGTTATGTCTTTTTATATTTGTTGTTTTTGAATGCTCTTAATTTGAAAAGTTAGTATTATTTCCCGTTGTCTTTATAGATCACACTAAAATGAATAAACAAAATTGTAAAAAAAAAAAAAAAAAATGCAACAATGAAACAATGCAAAGTAACAAAGTTGTGGCCCAAGCCTACAACCCTTCACATGAACTTCACCATGCAACAACTAAAATTGAATTTAGATGTATAAAACCATAAATAGTTAACGACAGCAATATTAGTTTAAGTGGTGAAAACATTGTGTGAGATGTCTGTTCACAACCAAAAACAAATGCATTTGATTTCTCTTTTGCAGTAATCTGCTCTCAATTTGTAATCTACTCTATTTGGAAACAATGTTGACATTGTTTCAGTTTTTGTAGACCACAACAAGCAGTTTTGTTGGGTAGTCATCATCTGGGCACCCCAAGAGTCTGTTTTCAGTCTAATTCAATTCAGTTCTCTTTTATTTATATGGCAACAAATTGTAACAACAGTCATTTCAACAAGTTTTTGCAAGGTAAAGACTCCACAGTATTAGAAAGAAAACCCCCAAAATCAAACGCCCCACTATGACAAAACACATGGCAACAGTGGAAAGGAAAAACTCCCTTTTAACAGGAAAAACCCTCCAGCAGAACCAGGCTCAGAGAGGGGAGGCCGGGTAAAGTAGGGACAGGAAAAAAGATAGACTGTGGAAGTGATCCAGAGATTAATAATGACTAATGATTAAATACAGAGTGGTGTATAAACACAGAGAGAGTTTATTGTAATCCATCCAACAGCTGTTGAAAAATGCCACGACATTAAAACTAATGGTCTAATATTACCACCAAGTCGTTGGCAGTGGATCCATCGGGTCCTCAGGGCTGCGTGGATTGGGTTCACTCTCACCCGTCGCGTGAATGATTGATCTGATGGACATGTGAGGGGACTGCATTTGGTATTTGCCTGCTGCCACTGTGGAGTTGCATTGCCATGAGGCATGGAGTCGATATCTCCTTATATTGAACCCCTTTACCCCCGCTGCTATTATATTTTATAACACTGATCATTAGTTTTATGGGGATGATATGCACCTTTTATTTGTTTCTTTTATTGCTATAAAAGTATGTATTGTGGACATTTTATGCTTTGCCTGTGCTTACTTTATGTCTACAGGATACCTGAATTTCCCTGAGGGGATTAATGAAGTGTCAAGCTATCTATCTATCTATGAGCTTGTTTGGACATGTGGTGTGTTTCACAGTAAGACTCCAGGTTTACTTCACCTGTCAGTGGTTTTAATGTTGGGGCTGATCTGTCTGGAGCCAATGATGTACTTACAAACTGACAGACGGACACTGGCATCCATTCTGGTGTGGCGCTATTAATGAAAAGAGCTAAATTATTTAGTCATGAGTTCTCCCGCCTGCCTTTCCCGAGGCCCTTCCATTACCTTGTGCTCTCATTAGGCAAAGAGGACGATGGCCGAAGCCAAAAGCAGAGCTGTTACTGGAAACAGTTGGCAGTTTAGTCTTGTCTAGCAGAGACCACCAAGGTTTCTTTGACTTCCTACCAGGTCAAAAGGCTCATTCATTCAAAGAGTTTTTACGCAATGAACTCACCAAGCCAGCCAGCCAGGCAGTCACTAACTCATAAAGCCTTATAAGGCCAGTTATAATGGCCATTAAGTTATTTTATCACACATGTGAGTTCTTCAAAAAGCGATTAGGCTTATTATTATGGAGCTTTATGATATTAGGTCTTTTCTTGGACTGCTGGGACTCACAATCTTAGACCAGGCCCGTTCTGTGCCACATTAAGGCACGAGAAAAAAAAAGCCTTTCCCCAGATGTTATTTAAACTTTTAAGAAAACAACTCATCAGGGCATCAGGACTCTCTCCTATAAGCATTTGGTATCCCTGAAAGATAAAAGAGGCCTTTTTTTTTACTGAAGTGATGACTTCACTTTTTATGTGTGTTGGAAGTGAAGCAGAGGAAAAGAGCCATTAAAGTCGCTGGGGTGAAAGGTGAGCAAACAGGTGTGCTACAAAGAGAAGGTCCCTTACTCTTTTCCAGCCAAACACACACACACACACATACATTGAAATGCAAACAGCAAGCTGGTGGCATGCGAGCAGAAATCTCGCAGACACGCACAGAACATATGCATGCGTGCACACACCCACCACTGCAAAGACACATACACCGAGAAATTACAGAGAAAATTCCTGCAGCCTGACATCACGCTGCTGTCGGGATGATTGAGGGGAAGAGAAATGCAGATCAAAAGAGAGCAGAGAAAGGGAAGAGAGGGGTGGGAAAGACGGAGGGGCAGCAGTTTATCCTCTGGAGGATCTTCTGGTAGTGTGCTGCTTACTGAACAGAGTGTGGACTAAATCACCACTTAGAATCACTTTAAGAGGTAACCTTTCCCAAATCCCACTGGATTTGGATGGAACATACCCAGTGTTACTAAAAAAAACCAAAAACAGCTTTTTTGCTTATCTTGGTTCCTAAAAAGTTTTGACACAGATGTTTTTCATTCAGCGCAAACAGAATTGTCTGTGTTAGCCAGGTTAGAGATTAAAATATACACCTCTAAACTAGCACTGGGAAAAATCATTTCAGCTTTGAGGCAGCAACAGGTTAGCTTTTATTAAAAAGAAACAACAGATGTTTCTTTAACTATAAGCTGTACAAAAACAGTCGTTCCCAGCACGTGGCTGCTATTTTACAGTGGACTCCAACAACCATGGATTTTGGCATGTTGGACTATTTCAGAAACTGTTGAACTACTGGGATTTTCCCACACAACCATCTCTAGTGTTTATAGAGAAAGAGAAACCATTCAGTGAGCAGCAGTTGTCTGGGAGAAAATGCCTTGCTGATGCCAGAGGTTAGAGGAGAATGACTGGGCTGTTTCAAATAATAGGAAAGGGGAAAAAAACCCTCAAAAAAATCAACCCATTACTACCAAGGCATGCAGAAGAGAATGTCTGAAACAGATGGGGTGCATTAGCAAAAGACATCCTATCAGCTAAGAAGAGGAAACTGAGAATTTCATTTTAAAACAGAAGCCCCTCAAACTTCGCTAGTGTAGGAATGTGGCAGTGTTGGGACTTGATATATCATTGTTTTGCTTGAGCTCAAGTTTAAGTTTTTTCCTTAACTGAAAATAAAATTTTACAGCTGCTGTCTTTTTACTCAACAGCATTAACATTTACCACATTAAATTGTATTTACAAAGACCAGGACATTGTACAAATGTTCCTGCAATTTTACAGCAGTTCCAGCAGTTTACTGTATACAGGATTCATTCTACTCCCAGAAGATGGAAAAAATTACTCTTTGAACCATTAAAAGTGATGATGTGAAATAGAAAGTTGTTCTTCATGGAGGGCAAATTCATAATGAAATAATTGAAGAATTTCCTTAACGCTGTACATTATCACACATAACTGTAACATGTCACTTATTTTTAACACCACCAAAGTTTGGTGTAATCAAAGTCCAGTTTTAGTGTTTGGTCCAAGCTATGCTGTTCTTTCATGTCACTGTATAAGTCTGTTTATTGCATTAGTTATTATATACTCATTTATTCATCTTTTACTCTGCATGCATTTCTGCTGAATAATGTCACGGCATCTTTGTTTTCGATCACGTGAATCATTATTCACAATCATAATTATGCATTTTCGTGTATGCAAGGCCATGTGCTCTAATAGCAAAAAGGAACACATATAATTTGAGGGTCAGCGATGATTAAACTGCAAAGGCATTTGGAGCCAAAGAAGGTCACAATGTCGTGAGATCCCAAATCAGCGCTTTTCCTTTTAGCTCAAACTTAGTTGCACCAAAAAAGGGATTTTGATGTTTTTATGTGTTTATTTTATGCCTAATATCCTTGCTTATATTGGTAAATAGACTGCTGTAAACAGGATTTACAATGGATTGCACAGTGCATAAAGAAATAACCTGTTTTGAAATGATCTTCTTGACCTTGTGTTATTGTCCCCTACAATATCTTGATAGAACTGTGATGTTTCATTTGTTGCCATTTCTGCTGCTCTCTCAGTCAGATCTCTCTTGAAAAAGACATTTTAATGTCAGTGACACTTTTTACCCAGATAAATAAAAGATATATAAACGTCACTTTACATCAAGTTGATTTCAGCTTCTCCCTAGTGACAGGGATGTCCTTTTTGGCTCATAATGAGAGATATATTATACACAATCAAGCCATTTACAACATTTTAAATACCGGAAATCACTTTTTGGCCAGAAAGGAGAAAAAGCTATGGTGGCCCTGAAAGGTCAAACAGACTGCAACGTAAGAAAACACCAGCAAATAGGGGGGGAAAATGCCATAAAAGTGTGTTGTTGTGGGGGTTTGTTGTTTTTGTCTATTTTCATTGTTTTATTTAACTTGAGTTGTGTTTTGTTGTACAAAGTTTTCTATTCGCTGCTCTTTCCTTGAGTGATCTCTCAGGGCCACCACAGAAACTACTTATAGCATTTTTAAATCAAAGATTAAAAAAAATACTTGATAAAAATACAGAAAGACTCAATGAAATAAATAAAAACCACCTCTTAGGAAATATGCAAGCTTGCCTGTGATCTCAAGACAGTGAGCTTCACAGCTGTTAGCAGAGGTCTGCTGTTTTGTATTTAACTGTTTAAGAGTGTAAGAGTTTAGAGGCCAATAATGTAACAAAAGTCAGCGAGTTTACACCGAAACAGCATCTAGGTGTTTTACTCATATACAGGCACACATACTGTGCGTTAATGGCCACAGTAATACCCATTAAGGGGCAAATATGCACACTAGAGAGGACAGGGACACTTTTAAACTGTGGGAAAGAAAGGTGTGGGTCCTCTCAAGAAAAGTGTTTCCATTATAAAATATACGTCTAGTGTTTCTACTCATACAGCTTCACTTAAAGTGTTATTAAACACTGCTAAATAGGTCAGCACCCAGAGAAAGGCTGTCAGAGAGTAACACGCTCAGCTGGAGGGGTTTCCTTCGTTGGTCCAAGAGAAACAGTGAAATGTTTACAAACAGTGCGGTTGCCGCAGCAACAGGTAGCGACCAGGATTCGGGCCTCGAGGCTGGAAGAGGTGCCGTAAAACCGTTGAAGATGTTTCCTGCGAGGATTAGTGTAAAGCAGCAGGAGAAGCAGTTTTGGGAATTCCTCTGCACTGAAGTTGTCCACAGCTTCAGGCACACGCTGTAACTCCTCCAGAGCAGCGGAGGAGTTACGCTTGGAGACGAATAGAGATGTTTCAGCTGAGATGTAGGCATGCTGTTTTTTGTAAATCAGCAGGGTGGACGATGGCGACTTTCTGCTGCAGGCCTTATGGCTGCTGAAATGTGCGTCTAATGAAAAAGAGCACCGTTGCACTTTTTTTTTTTTATATCTAGGTCTCCTCTCAGCGGGATGATGCAATCCAATGAAATGTTTGGACTGGCCAGAAACTGTAACAGTGTCATCTTAGCATGTTGCCAATACATGGATTATGCCGCAGAGGCAGGCATCAGATTCAGTAACCATCTAGCATTTCAGAAGTGGAGCACTGATGATGCTTTTTACTGGTATCAACTGGAGAAAAATAGCTCTGCATGCACAGTCGTGGGGAATATCTCTTATTTGTTTTTGGTTTTTTGGCATCAGTTCTTGTTGGATTAGTAAAAATGTGCAGCCACACTGCTGCACAGTGGGCAGCAGGGACGTATCTGTTCATCAACAGGGGGCGCCATGCTGCCATTCTGGGTACATTCAGGTGAATATTCCAAATGTGATTCAGCATATTCAAAGTCAAACCTGGGTTTTCTGATTGTAAATGTAAAAAAGGGGGCACACAAAAGAAAACATTTCAATATGCAGGATCAGTTTTTCCTTTTTCTTTTTTTTTTCAGGGATCTGTACGATGAAGAATATTATTGATGGAGAGATTTTAGTGTTTTACAGACATTTGGTGTTGACGAAATAAGGTGCTCACACACATGGATGACTCAAGAAAGTGCCAGGAACATTTTGATCCATGTTCACATGAAAGCATCACAGAGCTGCTTCAGATTTGTTTGTCAAAATGGGTGCACTGTGGTCATCAGTGTTGGGTAAGTTACTTTAAAATAGTAACTTAGTTACATTACTAGTTACTTCTAACAAAAGTAACTCAGTTACTTCAAGTTACTCGTTACTTTCAAAGTAACTAGTTACCAGGGAAAGTAACTTTGGTTTTACTCAGAATTCTCTTGTTAATGTGTTGCTTCTGTAACTGGATACCCAGCAAGATTGCCAGTCTTCTAGCTTGCTTACTTGCCACAAAAAATCGGCCCGGGCATTTTGACTAGAGACCGGCCCACCATTATAGGAAAAATCATAAAGCCTTTGAATGAAAACAAACACTGTTGTGACAGTGATGTTCACTGTTTTGATGGTATATATGCATCAATCTATCAATCCTTTGTTGTAAGATTCAGATAATTATTTTTTAAAAGCTAGACATTTTAAATGAGAATAAGAAAGAAAAGTATTTCTTTGTGCCCCCCTCTCCCTGTTAATGCCCTACCTGGCCCCCCTGGCAAAACTTTGCTAGATCCGCACCTGCACAGTTACCAGCTGTCAGCTACCTAAAAAAGGATCCTGGGGTTATCTGTCTCTCAGAAACAGTTCATAACTTCCCTTCAACTCATTTATGTCACCTAAAAGGTAAACCTGTTTCTCCATCACCTGTTCAGCTCTGATGATTCAGTAAGGACATCTCCTGGTTTCATCCTCATGTTTCCCTCTCACCAGATGTACAAACCGACATAATGACCAGCAGCTTTTACAGCTGTGGCTCCAGCAAACATCAGCTGATACTAGAAATTAATATTAAATAAATTCAAACAACAGCTGATCAAGCTTAAACGTGCTGCTGTTGTTTAACGCGACATCGGCTGGTTTCCTCTTTCTGGCGCAAAGTGGGAGATAAACAAACAAGAGAGCCGATCACCTGATCATTGATCAGTTTTCATGATTGAAGTAGAAACGGGAGAGGGAGGGGGAGAGAATGAGAGAAGAAGAGGCAGCTGTGCAGCAAAGACACAGAATAACTCCAGCTTTGTGTCTTTTTCATTGTAGCTGAAGTCCGGGACAAACTGTTCCTTTTCACCTCAATAAGAAACGCGTAATATTTTCTCTGAATACCAGACGGGATGGTTGGCAACTCTAATAACTTATGAACAAAATAAAGTTCAACATCATTAACTTCATAGCACCCACCCAGCTGTATAGAAACTCCGTCATGCTAGCTAGTACGCAGTACGGAAAAAGTCAGAATAACGAAAATAAACTCCACCTAAACTTGGTTTATATCTGACCCAGATAGACTGCCGGTCATAACTTCTTACCTGAAGTTCAGTTCACACTTGGACCGGCGGCCGCCTCGGGTCTCTTTTCCTTCTGCGTCCCCTTTCCCTCATCCACCTGCTGGCCTCCACCACTTGCTAATGTTACTGAATCTGTGGAAGCTCCGCGATAGCCACCACACGAAGTAACGAGTAACGACCCTATCTAAATCCCAGTAACGACTAACGCGTTCCTGATTTTGGCATAATAACTAGTTACCGTGCTCGTTACCACAATAATAACGTAGTTACTGTAACGCGTTACTTAATAACGCGTTAGTCGCAACACTGGTGGTCATAAAGGGATGGACATGGTCAGCAACAACACTCAGGTAGGCTGTGTTGTTGCCTACCTGAGTGGCGCACTTTGGCGCACTGAGGGACCCAAAGTGCGCCAAGAAAATATCCCCTAGACCATTACACCACCAGCCTGAACTGCTGATACAAGGCAGTGTGGATCCATGCTTTTATGTGTTTATGCAAATTCTGAACATTTCCTGTTCTTACTGACTGACGTGGACCCAATGTGGTCTTCTGCTGCTGGAGCCCATCTACTTCAAGTTTTGACATATTGTGCATTCAGAAATGGTACTCTGCAGACCTTGGTTACCGTGGTTATTTCAGTTACTGCTGTTTCACTTTGAAACAGCCTGACCTCCTTTGCACTCATTATCTGCAAGCCACTTGTGTCAACTTTGGTAATAAACGAAGTGAGAAGTAGGCTTCTGTCCTCAAAATATTCCATGCAATCTGACTTTTTTTGCATCCAAAGGAGTCACCCTCTGCTGGTCACTAGTAATAAAGCAGGTTCAGTGCTTCTCCATTGGCTTCACTATTCACACCCACATAAGCAGTCTATGGCCAAAACACTGTTCTCCAAATGATGAGCTCATTCAGGTAACACGTATAAAAAACAAGACAGGGAAGGAGATTAATCCTCTGGGAAAACAGACAAAGAGCATTAGTTTACATTAAAAGGAATAGGGGAGAAGGCCCGAGTTGGAAACATGAAATGCGGTCGAGCATACATGCAGTTTGTCTCAGTTGCTGCTCTAAATGTGTAAATGCACGCACACAGACACACACATACTGTATTCTGCCTGGTATTAGTCTGTATTTGAGCAACTGTGGTGCCAAAAGGATATCTTTCTCATGACCTCATGGCTGGCTTCAAATGTTGCGTTTTACAGTGTGTGTGTGTTTGTCTGCATGAAGGCGTGAGTAATATCATTAATTGTCTAGGTCTTCACTGTATGTCAGAGATTTGCTCTTGTTCTTCCTCATGTTGAGGTCTACGCATTTAACAAGGTCAAGCTCATGAAAACAAAGCCAGACAGCGGCGCAGAACTTCTTCGACCTCTTAACCAGAACTAAGACTAAAATTACTTTTTAATGGCGCCTGTCACACTGTTTTGATTCAAACATGAGCGCAACAGAAGATGACGCACACCAAGTGAGCCTCACGCTGTGACTGTTGCTCTTTAAACCCACTCAAACAGGCTCTATGTTTAGCCAAGCTGGCTCCCATGGCAGCCTCAATACGAGGTCTAAACATGCCTGATATATTTAACATCCTGTATCAGCTTTCATTTTTTTGGCAGGTGCTTCTTGCTCAGTGTCATCAGACTGTAACCTTGTCGCTTCTGGAGCAGGTGATTATGAGAAAGAGGAGTGATGGAGCTTGAGTTGTCCAGGAGCTGCCAGGGGGTGTCACTCCACTGTATGGCACAATGAACAAACCAAATGTGAGGGGTCGTCCGGTTCAGTGGAAGGCTCACCAGTGTGTTTCAGACGTTTGCATGACTTAGTCAGTGTTGATTGTTGCTTGGCTGTACAGCTGCACTAATCAATATTCAATGTTGGGAAGGCTACTTTTGGTAACCTTGATTTTTAATCAAATTTATGCAACGTCTACATTTAATAGCATTTTACTTGCTTTGCTAAAAGTTATTTTAAACTGGAAAATTAACTCAAAGAGTAAATGTTTGTGCAGGTTTGATGTCAAGTAATTCAATGTTGGCTGCATTTTGATGGCTAGTACTGAAGCTTTAGCACCTCTTTTGTATTTCAGAAGGAAAAGTTTGGCACACTTCCAGCACTGAAGGTATTTTTGTCCAACTAAATGGACGCCCACTTTGACCACTAAAAGCTATGGGCATTGGTAGGATTGTAAGGAAAGAAAAGCACATCCCCCTTTCACTGGCCACCTCCTTCAGCTCACCTGGATAGTCACACTGGGTCATCCCCAAGCCAGCCAAAATATATATAAATAATAAATATATATGTCAAGCATGTCCTGGGTCTGTCCTGGGGTCTCTTAATGGTAGGACATTACTAAGTAGATGTCTTTCTGAAAGCGCTGTAACTAAGTTTAAGAATATAATCCACCCACTGTTATCATCGTCAATGCCCTGTACCAACACAGAGCAGAGCAGCTATTTGAACGCTACCCCAACAGAGGTCGATTATCTTGTTAATAATTTCACCTCCTCACTACGTACAACTCTGGATACTGTAGCTCCAGTGAAAACTAAGGTCTCTAATCAGAAGTACCTGACTCTGCGGTATAATTCTCAAACACGTAGCCTAAAGCAGATAACTCGTAATCTGGAGAGGAAATGGCGTGTCACAAATTTAGAGGATCATCATTTAGCCTGGAGAAATAGTTTGTTGCTTTATAAGAAAGCCCTCCGCAAAGCTAGAACATCTTACTATTCGTCACTGATTGAAGAAAATAAGAACAACCCCAGGTTTCTCTTCAGCACTGTAGCCAGGCTGACAAAAAGTCAGAGCTCTGTTCAGCCAACCATCCCTTTAACGTTAACTAGTGATGACTTCATGAACTTCTTCACAAACAAAATTTTTTATCATTAGAGAAAAAATTACCAATAATCATCCCACAGATGTAATATTGTCTACAGCTACTCTTAGTACCATTGATGTTAAGTTAGACTCTTTTTCTCCAATCGATCTTTCTGAGTTAACTTCAATAATTACTTCCTCCAAACCATCAACGTGTCTTTTAGACCCCATTCCTACAAAACTGCTCAAAGAAGTCCTGCCATTGATTAATTCTTCGATCTTATATATGATCAACCTATCTCTAATAATCGGCTATGTACCACAGGCCTTCAAGCTGGCTGTAGTTAAACCTTTACTCAAAAAGCCATCTCTAGACCCAGCAGTCTTAGCTTATTATAGGCCAATCTCCAACCTTCCTTTCATATCAAAAATCCTTGAAAGAGTAGTTGTCAAACAGCTAACAGATCATCTGCAGAGGAATGGTTTATTTGAAGAGTTTCAGTCAGGTTTCAGAGTTCATCACAGCACAGAAACAGCTTTAGTGAAGGTTACAAATGATCTTCTTATGGCCTCTGACAGTGGACTCATCTCTGTGCTTGTCCTGCTAGACCTTAGTGCACCATTCGATACTGTTGACCATAATATCCTGTTAGAGCGATTAGAACATGCTGTAGGTATTACAGGTATTGCACTGCAGTGGTTTGTATCATATCTATCTAATAGACTCCAATTTGTGCATGTAAATGGAGAGTCCTCTTCACACACTGAGGTTAATTATGGAGTTCCACAGGGTTCAGTGCTAGGACCAATTCTGTTTACATTATACATGCTTCCCTTAGGCAGCATCATTAGAAGACATAGCATACATTTTCACTGCTATGCAGATGACACCCAGCTCTATCTGTCCATGAAGCCAGATAACACACACCAATTAGTTAAACAGCAGGAATGTCTTAAAGACATAAAGACCTGGATGGCCGCTAACTTTCTGCTTCTTAACTCAGATAAAACTGAGGTCATTGTACTCGGCGCTGAAAAGCTTAGAAATATGGTATCTAACCAGATTCTTCCTCTGGATGGCATTACCTTGGCCTCCAGTAACACTGTGAGGAACCTTGGAGTCATTTTTGACCAGGATATGTCCTTCAACGCACATATTAAACAAATATGTAAGACTGCGTTCTTCCATTTGCGCAACATCTCTAAAATTAGAAATATCCTGTCTCAGAGTGACGCTGAAAAACTAGTTCATGCATTTATTACTTCCAGTCTGGACTACTGCAATTCATTATTATCAGGATGTCCAAAAAACTCACTGAAAAGCCTTCAGTTAATCCAAAATGCTGCAGCAAGAGTCCTGACAGGGACTAGAAAGAGAGAGCATATTTCTCCTGTTTTGGCTTCCCTTCATTGGCTTCCTGTTAAATCCAGAATTGAATTCAAAATCCTGCTCCTCACATACAAGGTCTTAAATAATCAGGCCCCATCTTATCTTAATGACCTTGTAGTACCATATCACCCTATTAGAGCACTTCGCTCTCGCTCTGCAGGCCTACTTGTTGTTCCTAGAGTATTTAAAAGTAGAATGGGAGGCAGAGCCTTCAGTTTTCAGGCCCCTCTTCTGTGGAACCAGCTTCCAGTTTGGATTCGGGAGACAGACACTATCTCTACTTTTAAGATTAGGCTTAAAACTTTCCTTTTTGCTAAAGCATATAGTTAGGGCTGGACCAGGTGACCCTGAATCCTCCCTTAGTTATGCTGCAATAGACGTAGGCTGCCGGAGGATTCCCATGATGCATTGAGTTTTTCCTTTCCAGTCACTTTTCTCACTCACTATGTATTAACAGACCTCTCTGCATTGAATCATATCTGTTATTAATCTCTGTCTCTCTTCCACAGCATGTCTTTTGTCCTGTCTTCCTTCTCTCACCCCAACCGGTCGCAGCAGATGGCCCCGCCCCTCCCTGAGCCTGGTTCTGCTGGAGGTTTCTTCCTGTTAAAAGGGAGTTTTTCCTTCCCACTGTCGCCAAAGTGCTGCTCATAGGGGGTCATATGATTGTTGGGCTTTTCTCTGTATCTATGAAGCATCTTGGGGCGACTTTTGTTGTGATTTGGCGCTATATAAATAAAATTGAATTGAATTGAATTGAACTAGAACACCTCACCTAGGAGTCATCCTAGTCAAATGCACAAACAACCTCGACTGCCTCCTTTCAATGCGGACAAGCCTCTGTGAATCATTGTGGGGTTCGTGTGCCTTTGTGATCCCAGGATCTTTGTTGTCAGGGACATATGCTCCTGGTAGGATCTCCCAAGGCAAGCTGCCCAACTCTGGGACAGCTTTACCTGGGCCTGACCCTGAAACAAGGCCAGGGAGGGGGTTCGAGTAGCTGCTGGTTTTACTCAATGGGGTGCAGCCAGGTGCAGGTAGGTAGTTCCTGTGGAAGTCATAGTGCTAAATGAAAAGAGCCTTCGTAAGTCGTATGTGTTATTGTAAGTACAATAGTTTTAACGAAACCTGTGATAGGAAATAGGAAATAAGAGAAGTCAATGAAAATAAGCTAGACCTCAAAAAGTGCTTAGAAGATGCTCTGCAGTATCCAAACAAATTTGCATCCTGTTCACATCCTCGTTGCGCTAAAGCTGACAGAGCTGCTAATTTAGTTCATAGTGAAATAGAATTTCTATTGCACACCCCTCATTTGGTATTCACTTGGAGTTTCATTTATATTTTGCCACAAAAGGGAAACAGACTGCACACTGTTAGGCTACAATTTAATAATTAAATTCTCTTTAGAAAGCTGCTTTTGAAGCCGATGTTTTGATCCACTGTCACCTGCTCGGGACAGTAATCTGAGCTGATTATTGCCTGTAAAAGAAGAGCCTGTTTTTCACTCTTTGAAACATGCCTGGGGAAGATCCTGTGGATTGAAAACATTGTCTTCAAAAGAATGTTTTATAAGTGACTTCAAAGATTCAACTGGAGCCTGGTTGTACGCTCTCTTTTCACTTATATTTATACCAGTTTCACCTATAGCACTCAAACAAGGCCCATCTTCACACATTTCCCAACATTAGGCAGAATTAAAAAAAAAGAAAAAACATCCAGTTCTCTTTAAACTTGATCTTCTGTTCCTGCTCTCCCTCCTGTGTGCCCAGCATGATGGAGCAGCTCCAGACGGATATGGTGGTAAGGAGGTGTGAATAGCTGAAACAGCCTGTCACCACGAGGGCCACCGTGGAAGATGATGGATCACCCACAAACTCCCACATCCCAACACCTCATTCCTCCTCTGTTTAATCCCAAAGATAAACACATATAAACACCTGCAAAAGTCAAAAATTGTATATAAATCCAGTGTGAAGGGCAGCAATTTTTTCCAACAAATTATCAAATAAAGTTTCTTTAAATCAACTGATACAGAAACATACAACCAAAAAATATTGCAGCTGTTTATGCGTTTTCTTAAGCTTCCCATGTCAGGCACTCTAAGACATGGACATGCTTTTCTATGAGATAGTCAGCAGATCGGTGTAGGCAGGGTTTAGGCTAGGTTTGAGATTTGAGATGGGCTTACTGTTTTTTTGTGCAGAGCGCTTCACATCAGAAAGTGTGTGTTAACTAAATGATTCTGTTACAAACCTTTTCATTTTCCCAGGATTTCTGTTGATACTTTTATTGATTTCATTTATTGTTTTTGTACTTTTTCTGTGGCATTTAATTTTCTTATTGATTTTATTTTGTGTACAGTGCTTTGTGACCACTTGTCTGAGAAATGTGTTTAATAAATAAATGTTACTTACTTATTTAAATACTTATTTATTTACATACTTCACTGACTTCTGTGTGACTTCCCTAATTTTTAATTTCATATCATGTAGGTGCCAATTTGGTCTGGTGTTTGCCACAAGTATTATGAACATGTTAAGGTGTTATATGATTTACATTTTTTATTTACTCAAAGGCAATGAGCTACAGAGCTGCACTGCTAAACACTGAAAAGATACTAAATGTTTTTCTTGTTTTGGTGTGTTACTCTTTTTAACAGCAGTTTTATGGCATTATAAATGTTTCTAAATTGTTTTAACAGCTGGAGTCTTTCTTTGAGGTTAAAGTGGAGTCTTGTTTTAAAGTAGTTTTCACAGGAACCTCTGCTTCAAACAGCCAGCAGAGGGCAGCACTTTTTTGTGTTTTGGGGAGTGGCCTTGTGGAACTTTTGGACTGTGAATATCTTTATCAGATATTCATTTAGCTACATAGACTACCACTGGCTTCACTGTACATACTTGTTAGGGAGATTAGCAATATTTTCTTGTTTATTTTAGCATTCAGTGTCTGTTTTTATGTAGCATGAATGTCTTTTGCTCTTCCTGTTTACCACTGCTGCTGTCTAATTTACTGTGTTGTAAAATGATCATTGCATTGGTGGCAGCTTTCATTGTCAGATCCCTTCATGGACCTGGCACTAAGCTTACCCTCTCACAGATTAACCAATCGATGAACAAGTTGGGCTGTTAAAGGATTGTCTTAGTGTCGGTGGGTTTACCCCAAAGTTTTAATGTATTGTGAGTTCACGGTCTATCCCAGACTGTGGTCTGAGGGCAGATTAGCTGGTAAGCAGGCTGTTAATTTGTCTCCTCATGGAAATCTGCAGCATCACTCATGACATAAATAATTACACCTGAGGGTGTGTCTTTCTTGGACGTTTTAGCATTCGCTACATAACAAACCTCACAGGCATCAGCATGCAAGTGTTCATTCATGCATGTGATCCCAGTCAGTCCATCCGTCTGTGCAGTGACAGCAGATTGAAAGTAGAGGATTACGGGTTCGCAGCATCGATCAGCTGGCCCACATGGTGTCACTTTGCCCTCACACCTAATGCCACTGATTAACAGATTACCTCTGTTAAAGCAGGCTTTTCCCTGTCACTCATTAATGACTCACAGATTGGCTCAAAGTCTTCAGTCAACACCAACTGAAAAGTCCAAAATCTGAATGTGAGTTTTGGTATTAAGACCCAGAATTCTGAATACATGTTACAACAGTAACGTAAGGTGGGCGTGACAACACATAGATCATCAAATGGCATTAAATCAATTGTATTCATGTTCGTTAGCCATGATGTTAGTCCTAATGCAGAACTGAGTAAAAACACCAGCAGAATTGTTGACATTCCCACCAGCCTCAGCTGTTCCAACTGTGTGGTGCTCGTCAGGGAATGTTAAAGTTAAAATTAAGACAGCGAACATTGTAAACAGCAGCATATTAGCATTGTCAGTGTGAGAGGTGCATTGCTGGAAGGTAAAACTATTATTGGACACGTTTTATTCTGCTTAGAGTCATTGTAATGATTTACTCTTGTGGGAGTTGTTTTGTCTAAATATGTGAGATTTTTTAAATTGGAAAATTATAGTAGTAGGGTGAATTAAATAATAAATGAAGCACATATGTGGTGATATTCCTCTTTATCCTCTGAATGATGACTGATGTGTCAGCTCCTTTTTGCCTGTAATCCAAACTGTCCAGCAGCCAACAAATCAGCCTGGGCTAAAATTAGTAGGTCATCCAATCCCCTGCACGGTAGAGGTGAGGAGAAGGCAAGAAGTCAGATAAGAACTCTACTCTAGTCAGCTCCAGCCAGGGTTTCATTTAGAAAGCTTTGAAGGTGCTTTTCTCTGATTGGCCTAAATCACTAGACCTGTGGTTGCTGCAGATTTGTCCTATATTCCAAAATAAGCTGTTTGAATAAACTTAAATGGGACATTTGAAGCTGCTACTGTAACAGTACAGTGAACACAAAGAAAACCTGAGTCTCTCACCAGGCTGGGTTTGAAGAAGTGGAAAGTTTCGTATGATTTCTAAAAATGTGTGAGGACTGAAAGCTTTAAAAGTGCACAGCGCTGCTCCTTTGCGCATTTTAAATTAGTGCACATTTGGGTGTTTTTTAATTGATGTGAGATTGTCAGTCGGTGATGACAGAAAGGTTAGCAGTCTGTTAGCTTCATTTAAAGTCTAAAAGCACACGCCGTGAACCTGCTACAGCATATTGAGAGCCAAAGTACTGGCTGCAGCAATACAAGTAGCATGTATCCAGGTGTGCACACGTGTACTGTGTGCCATACACAAGAGTACATGAATTGGTACAAATGGAAAAAGGAACAGAATGCAGTGATTAGCAAATATCACTCACCTGTATTATGTTCACAACAGAATACAGAAAACATATTGAACGTTGACACAGACATTTCACTATTTCCTGAAAAATATCAACTCATTTTGAATTTAATGCCAGCAACACATCTCAAAAAAGTAAAAGTAAGTGGTACTACAGAGAAACAGCTGGAGGAACATTTTGCAGTTAATTAGTGAACGTTGCTGTAGCACTGTAGAAAGGCAGAGGCTCATCAATCTGCAAAAACACTGCATCTACAAATTATGGATATTCCTCAAAGTAAAATTCATCATCTTTAGTGAATAATAGCAGTAAAAGATTAAAAAAACTGGAGAAATCTCTGAGCTGCTGCTATGTACTGCACTCTGTAGAGGACTGAAGCTGTGAAATAATAATAATAATAAATACAATTAATAAGAGACTACATAAAAATAAATCAATATTCCATAAAATACTGAAACCAGATCTACACGTCAAATAGTTTTACAAATGCATGAATTAATTATCATTTTTATTTATTTACCTTTGTATTAGTCCCCTTATTACTTTCAAATCTTGTGATCTTACTTATTTATTTTCTTGTTAAATAGCTTTATCTTTGGCGAGGCTGCTTTAACACCTTGGTTATCTGGTAAGCTGACATTTCTGCTGTGATCCTGGTATTGATTAACCTCTAGATGAAAAGATGACCTCGTCACACATAACTATTTGCTTACTAGAGCAGGAATAGATTGAGGATAACAATTAAAATGATAATTTGTATATTAAAAATACATTTTGATCATTTTAAGACAGAAATGCAGTTGAAAATTGTATAAAATTATTACAAAAGCTAATTTTGAGAAAAATAATTACCCACTATGTAGAGAAGGGAGATAGTTATGGTTCCCTAAGCATCTTTATTCAGTTTTTAACTTAACCCAGTTGCCCAGCAACATCCTCAGTAAGCTGTCCAGTGAATCACAACAAGGGCAATTTACAAGTCAAATGTCTAAGCTGTAATTACAGCACAACATGCCACTGAAAACTGTAATAAACCGGGTGGATGTGTCTGATCGACAAACAGGTATTATAGATGTGATTGTCTGAAACGTCTCATTGGAATATCATTATGTGTGATCAGGGTTCTTGGTTTTGTTTCCTAAAGTGAAAGTGGGGTGAGTTCAGTTTTACCTGTGCTGGTCATTCATTTTAATCCATTAGAGGTGACTGACAAGTACGTAATCATCATAGGTAAAAATATATCATCATACATAACAAGATGAGGTTTGTCCCGAGGTTGTATCAACTCAATATTTAGTGGCTATGCTGCATCCAAGCAGCAAAGCAATATTTCTCCAGGAGCTGACTCATGGCTTCTTTTGAACAAGATCTGAGCATTTCATTTGTAAAGAACAGAGCTGCAGATCTGTTTTGTTTTCTGTTTAATTATTCTTTGAGTCATCAGTGCGGTTTATCAGCTGAGGAAAATTATAAATCCTTCAAGTTAGCTGCCTCTGCATTCATGTATTTTTTTGCACAGCAGACAACAAAAACAACGTAACATGTCGTGCAAAAAACAGATCCCTGATTCAGGCACAGGGATCGCAGCGCTAGAGAGGACGAGAGGTTATAATAAAACCGCAACACTTTCATGATGAGCTGTGGAAAACCGCAGTTCATCCTTTCCAACTTGGACACCAAACTGTGAAGCACTATTGTGGCTTTGCCCACCCACCCCACCCCCCGCCCCCTCTGCTTATGAGTCATCTTGGCAGAGGGGTGTAGCGTTCTCCGCTTCATCCGCACCAACACTGTCTGCTGTCCAGCCTTTGGCCTCGTCCCAGACGGACAGTGCAGCACTCGTGCCAAACACAGTCTCTCTGTGTGCAAAATACCCCCAGTTAGGACAACTTCCCACTTCATCCAGGCGAAAGTAAGCAAATATGTCCCAGGGTGCAACAGTGACATTTGTGTCCTTTCCACTTCTGCCCCTGTTTGCTCTCCACATGCCTCACTTCTCTTAAATAAGAGGTAGCAGGGAAAATGTTAGGGAGGGGGGATCATCAGAAAATAGTCTGATAACTGACCCCGTCATTTAACGAATGCAAAAGCCACTCACAGTTACAGATCCATGCAAAGCCCTCATCTCAACTAGGACCATTTCTATGGCAACACCAAACACAGACAGGAGCAACAATGGAGGCTTAGGCCCAAAGAGGAGCACAGACACACTCACGGACCCCTTTGGGTGTTTTATTTTTTTCCCCCGCAGAGAATTTTTAGCATCAGGCTGCCACCTCTGTCACTTTATCCCATCGTGTTGCATATGCCAAGAATTTCACAAGCAAAGCCAAGGCCCCTAGGGGAACACAATGCAGATATAGCAGCAAGATGTGAGCTGGTTCATGCTGAGGTTGGATTGTAAAGAGCTCTATAGAGATTACATTTATATAATGTTTCTCCACAAAGCAGGCTAAGCTACACCCATGGACAAGCTATGTTTTAGTCAGCCGTAGATTTATCCCATAGTGTTAGAACAAGCGTGACAATCATTGTGTTTACTTTTTCTTCCAGTAAGAAAAACTATTGCTGTCAGAATTCAGGTGTGTGCTGAATGCACAATGCCAAGGAAGAAAGACAAGAGCAATGAACAGCAATTGTTGCTGCTGACCAACATGGGAAGGGTTATAAGGTCATTTCCAAACAGTATGCAGTCCATCATTCTACAGTGAGAAAGCTTATTTAGAAGTGGAGAACATTCAAGACACATGACAGCCTTCCCAGAAGTGGACGTCCCAGCAAATTCACCCCAAAGTCAGATAAAGCAATCATCTGAAAAACTGAAAGATGCAAAAACCTACATCTCAGACTCCACAGCCTCAGCTAGCATCCTGACACATTCTGCTGCATCATGGAAACAGCTCTGCAGTGGCCCCTTATTGTATATTTAACTTAGAGTCGAGGGACTAAATAAAGTAAAGGTGATGACGCGCCGACAAATCCCAACAATGCGAATGACGAACATTCACAGCACGAGGAAATGAATGGTTTCTTTGTAATAAGCACACATAGTCGAGTTTTCATGTGTATCAGAGTCCTATAGTTCATTAGGTGCTGTATGAAGTAGCAGTTAATAATATGACCAAGGTAAAAGTGATAAAAGTCTTCCTGTTACATATTTAATGGGTTACGACCTGTAGACAAATAAATATTGTGCTTTCTTTGATAATTTACACATTAGTAGAGTTTGTCACTTGAGAGTGAGAGTTTTATAGATTTTAGTTGTCTATTTATATTGCTTAACAATATTAAGTATAAGCTATGTTCCTCTAACATAGCTAATCTTCACAAGCTGAGCCAGATCATATTTGTCTGTTATTACAGCTTCAGCTTCCAACGTGTGTTTTGTTCAGAGCACCAGTTCGATTCAAAGTAGCGACTCCTTTGTAGTTTAGGACGTCTCTCGAGAGCCAACGCACACCTTTTTTTTGTTTATTCTGCTTCTGATGTTCCTTTTCAGGCGTTCTTCATTTGTTGCAACATATGCAGACACAATACAAGATTCAAATGAGAACGGATGGTTACAAGAAGTATATACGTATGACTCATAGCTGACAAAAAGAAAATGATCTGAGCTGTCTGGCAAGTTATTGAACTTTGCAGATTATGCAGAACCGTGTAAACTTCAAAGTGTGTTCAAAGAGTTTTTTGGGTCTGGGATTTCACCATGTTGCCTTTTTTACACATATAATTGAAGCCTCCAGCCAAACCCCACACCCCCACCTCCCGCTGATAGTTTTTAATGCAGCACAGGCAGTCATCCGTCACTAATGCTCCACGGCGTACTGATGCACCGCAAGTGTTACTTGCTTTACACTTGCACGGAGATGAGCAACGACCACGACGACGGTGTCTGCCGCAGCAAATCATGCTGTAGCCGCTCGGAGCAGAACAGTCTTGGAGATACCCTGGTGAATTATTTATGCGCTTGGAGTCGAGCTGTTCCTGTAGTGAAGCACCTGCAGGAAGAAAAGCTTTGCTGAAGTAGCGTAAAGATAATTTAGCTCCCATCCCGAGTGTGTTTCATGTGTTTTGCACTAAACACACCGTCTACGGTCACCAGTGCACCTTCCTCACTTTTTTTATAGCCACTTGTCCACGACACTCTGTTTGTTTGTCTTGCCTTGCTCTCATGGGAACGTCTTCTGCGAAAGCACACTCCAGCTGATCTTTCAGTGCCCCCCCACACCCACCCCTGCCTGAAAAATGGATCTCGGCTGGCTTATTTTGACTTTGCTTGACAGCAGAAGACAAGCTGTGAGAAATGAAGAGAGAGACTAATGTTGGACAACACTGGGGTTTCTCCCAGTGTCGCGTATATATAGTGCTCTTTTCCCAGAGCTGTGAGCTGTTGGTATTCTGTGAGAGAAACAGGATCCCCACCAATGAAACGAGTCACTGTTCCTGCAGCCAAGCACCACGTGGCCCACTACCCATGCACTTCTTGTACTTGTCGACCTCACTACGCCCAGTTCAATTAAGCAATCTGCAACACCCGCAGTTTTTGTGTATCAGCCCTGGAGCTTTTTAAGGAGCCACTTTCAACCATCAAACTGAGAAGCCAAATCCCCTGCTAATGGCTCAGTACTGATACATTCATTCAACAAGTCCTCCAAATCAGGGGCATATCTAGAGAAATTTTCTTAGGGTGGCATGAGGGTGGCAAAGAAATCAAATGGGGTGGCAAAATCAAAACCTTTTTTTTAAAACACATATGCAGGTGGTTACATATGGTTAAAATAATTCAAATGCTGTAAGTATACACGTTTTTCATATAAATATAGTCTATAACTTAATTATTGTCTGTAGCCCACATAATGACACACTTTAGTTACATAAAACATGTGAGTTTTGATCTTATGTACTGTATAGCCTGTATAATAAATAAATATGTAGCCCAATAACTATAAAATCCAGAAAGCTACACAAAATGAGGCAGTTCATTTACAAACACAAGTCTAATTAAGCTTCAGACTGTTTTTTGTTAGAAAACAATCACATTGTTACAGCTTAAATTACACAAAATGTCAAAAATATGCACTGTCATGAACAAAAATTTAAACCTAATTTTTCACGATTTGTTGGATTAACCCACTGAGGTCTGAAATACAACTGCCCATTTTTGATTCCTTTTGTAGTTCACCCTCATATTGTTTCATTTTATTTTTTCCTCCTTGCCTTGTTTGGTATCTTTTCAGCTCAACTGAATTTAGTTTTTTTTTTCACTGACATACTGCATTAGTGTTACTGATCTGAAATCACACAAAGAACTTAAAAATCCTAGTAGTATTTTTTTTTTTACTGTAAAAAAACCACAGACATGTTGAGTTTTATAACTTGAAATGCAAATATAAAATGTACATTTTGTAAACATATACAACTATTTATCTAAAAATGCAGCCAATACACCTGCTGTTTTTATCATTTTGTACAACTATTTAAAAATATTACTAAAACTAAAATGAGAGAACAATCAGGTGTTGTAATAAGATGCCCCACAAATGATGTGTGCCAGTAAAAAGCACAGTTTGTCCACCAAAAGACCGATGAGAACAGCACAGGGAGAAACCTGCAGGCCTGACAACAGGAGGTGTATCACTCCGCTGGTTTTCTACTTAGTGACAGTGTTTACGTTGCAAATGTGCCTCTGTGACATTCATTAGTGCCCTCACTGACACGCAAAACAAAACGACTACACAACAGAACAACTACACAAGACAACACAACACACTAAGTATACACTCCACACTAAACGTCACAAATCTCCCACATCTAAAAACTCTCTCGCTCTCTCTCACTCGCTCTGTCTCGCTGCGTGGCTGCAGCTTGTTGCTATGTCAGCTTACATCAGTCATGTGATTTGGAGGTGCAGCGTGTCCGTGGACCACAGAGGGTTAATAACACTCACCTTCCTTCCATTTCCAGAGTGTAACATCTGTGTAAAAAGCGAAATTCCCATCGTGTTGTTCAAAATGTGCTCTGGCACAATCATAAACATCACTTGCTACTGAAAACAAGAAAAAAGCCGGTCCTGCTATGGGCTGAACCATTTGTTAATGGTGGAGGGGGGAAACACTATGCAATATATCAGTTTTAGCATTTATATTCACTGTTGACTGTAACTACGCTCAAACTGTTAATGCTATCTTATTTTAATAAACAACACTGTCATATGGAAAACTGGGGTGGCACTTGGGGTGGCAAGGGATCATTTTAGTGTGGCACTTGCCACCCCATGCCACCCTTCTAGATCCGCCCCTGCTCCAAATTAAACGACAATCACCTAATTTTCCTTCACAAATGGCCGTTAGACGATTATTGCCACGTTTTTTACTAGACTAATTTAAACTGCCTTGGAAAAGCAAGAAATAAGGATTGTAGTGTTCAGGTAGACTATGTGTAACGATTACAGACTCCTGTCATGGTTAAAGTTAGGCTCAGACAACTGACACAGTGCAAGCGATTAGTCATTTAGGAGCCTTATTTTGGTTTTCTCATCCAGGGAAATCAAATACTGTTTTAGGTCACAAACTTGCCTCAGCATTGTTAGACACTGACAGATAAAGTTTCTCTATTTAGAAAGTATAAAAGCCCACATTTGGAGGTTGGAGGGGTTACTAGGTTGGAGTAGGTTATAAGTTTGTTCTTGGTGTTGTTTCTGGATTGTCATAATTAATATTGGTCCAGGTTCAACAGTGCAGGTGACCAATCACACTGATGTGATGTCACAGTTAAGCAATGTGGGGAAAACTCTCCTCAGTTTGGTGAGTTATGTGACTGTGTTTCTATGTTCCAAAACTGTAATATGAGGCTTTCACTGTTTGCAGAGATGCAGTTCAGTAGTTATAAGGAGTCAGCCACTACAACTCAAGTCACTCAGACTTTTCACAGCTTCTGCAACTTTCTGTTTTACTGAATATAGGACTGTCTGCCTTAAGATGTAAGCGTATGAACAACAACAAATTAAAAAAAAAAAGTTCAAGACCAAGATTTTTCCAGTCGAGTAGAAAAGATTAAACTCAGTTGATATCCAAGAGGATGAAAAAGGAGTAAACTTCAAGTATCTTTGATCCATGTTTTTAAACCCTGAATTTAACCACCAGTCGCTTCCTGCTGATGAATCAAACACCTTCAATAAGACCTTTTGAGCTAGACCTTCTAATCCAGTCTACAGCTGGTGAAGCTCAGGGTGCCAGGAGGTTTGCCTTAATGCGTGTCTTGCTTAGCGATCTCTGCCCCACTACCCTCAAACTGTCAATCAGACTGAAAGAAAAGCACTTTCTAGCAGGGCAGGATGTCATTTTTAAAGTCATTTGAAGGAGTTTATACAAAACAGGTAAAAAAAAACAAAAAAACATTGGAGTTTGAAAAGTTTCAAGCATGTCTGTCAATCTAAAATCTGACATGTGAGGGGCCTGTCATTGCTTCGACACTCCCGTCAGGGCCTATGAACTGTCTATAAATCATTCACACACATACTATAAACACCATTCACACTAAACCTGCTGATCAGCCTGCTGGCCAGCCCCCTTTTGTTGTCTTACAGCAGATTACCAGCACCAGAAGGCCGTGGCTCTCGGCCCCACTATCATACATGGTTAACCCGATTAACCGGTCACTTCCGGTCACAAGCTAAACTGCAAGCCGTTTAAACCTGAACGGCAACACATCCTTCTGCCCAAATATTTACTCACAGAAAGAAGGTTTCTTCCATTCGGGAAGGAGTGCTTCGAACACCTGTCGATGCTTTTATTGCAGACCTTTAAACATCAGAAAAAAAGAAAAGAGGTGGAAATGGCCAACTGTTCCAGGAGCCCAAAAAAGAGCCCCAAATTCCACCTATAAATACCAGCCTCAAGCCATCTTCATTCACATCCTGTGAGTAACCACAAACCAAAATGTTATGTGATGATGTTTAAAGGCTATGCTAATCCTTTTATTAGTAACATCTCTCGCTCTCACTGTGCTGACCACCACATACCAGCACGTCATCAAACTATGGATGCCAGCACAGCACCTCCCCAATCCCATAATGTGATGAAAGATTTGGCATGTTTTAAGCCAAAGGAGAAAATAATAAAGTGAGAGTTTCATAATTAAACCAATAGAAATGCTTCATTGCTACCAGTCTCGCCCACGTCTTTCAATCTGAGACTTGAGTCCAAGATTGGTAACTTGACTCCCTCCCTCCCTTCTTCCCGTCACCCACCCCTTCTGATTGGTCTCAGATACTGTATGACTCTGCCGTGGGTTCTCATGGACACGCTGGCCTTTGGAAATTCCCCGGCTGCAACTAATACAACCCCACCGTGTAACACCAGCGTCCGCTCGAGCTAGTGTCACCGCACAGGAGTGGATGAATTATCACCGCCAGCTTTGATGTGGTGGGCAAATTGATCACGAGGCATGCTGCCACTGCCGGGGCCATATCATGTTCTGCCCTCATCAGCAGATTCAGCTGTAATGGTGATTCCCTCCAAGAAAGCAAAACAAAAGTGTCACGCAGAGCCAACCGCAAAAAGAAACCCAAATGTGTGAGAGCCTTCTCTGTCCCAGCCAAAGAAATAAACCTAATTAGAGCAAATTCAACCCGATTAGATTGAATTAAGATCAGCAGGAGTTCACTGTGCCCTCCCCTCCTCAGAGCCTCGGGTCTCCTCTGGCCTCTAATCTTTGTATCTATTCAATTAGCAGCAGCCTTGCAGAAAAGCTGCCACAATGCAGATTATGTTCTGCTCAGTGGTTGTTCTGAAAATCCACTGAAGTTCAGCGCATCTGCGCAAAAGGCTTTGCAGAAATACAGACTATACTTAAATAATAAAAAAAAAAAGAAATTTTGAAAAGGCCAGGCTGACTAGGCTGAAAATGAAATACTTGTAATTTATTACAAACATGACTCAGTGATAATTTTCCATGACATCCATGCACAATCACACAGGCTCACAACCTTTTGCATTTGTGTATTTGCCTCCAAAGGAAACAGATGATATACACACATCTTATGACATACACACACACACACACTGTCTCATAGCCAAGCTCCAGCCTTACCTCTCGCAGCAAATCTTTAGCCCACGGTGCTGATGTGCCTCTGCAGTGCCACTGGCTGTGCCTTCAGCCTGCCAGCTCGGATGAAGTGTTATCCTCAGTGTGAATGTTTGCTCCGCTCTCCTTCCCTTTGCAACGCTGAGCGTCCCTTCTCTCTCCTCCACTGCCGTCGCTGCTGCCGCGTCCTCAGCTGGCCTCTAGTACAATCCAGGTGGTCTGATGAGTGAGAGAGAAGAAGAGGAGGAAGAGGAGGAAGAGGTGCGTCTCCTGACAGGGAGCTGCTGCTGCTGCTGCTGCTGTGTGTGATGATGTCTGTGGCTGGTGACTATGAAGGCAGACTGTGTGTGTCTGTGTGTGAGGAGAGAGAGCAGAAGGGGAGAGACAGGACCTGCCATGCAGATATCAGCCCTATTGCGGTTAAATTTAAACCACCCTGCCTGCTGACACCTTGAGCCACGGCTGCTCTCCCTCTCCAGCACACTAACACACTGGGACGCAAGTGCACACGGATCCCTGATGGTGCCATATGGCTCATGAGCCTTTGGGAGTCTGTGACTATCAGAAGAGAAATAGTGAGCGGGGGTGTGAGGGGTGAAAGTCAAAAGAAAATGTGGTGGCTCAAATAAACTAAACATTGCCCCAAAACTGCTCGAAGATGTGAACAAAATGACTTTCAAAGTCAGCAATGTCAAATCCACCAGTCAGTGAAACTATCCTGTCAGTGTAAAGAACAGGGATGTCATACCTTTTTTATACTGTGGGCCATATGCATGAAGTTTAACATTTACAGTGCAAATTAGATTTTATACTGAAATAAGTGAAAAGCAATGAAAAATTACTGCACAACTTTTTGGGCTTAAATTGTAAGAAATAAATGTGTAAAAGTACAGAAAAAAGTGCAGTGGCTCATTGCCCAGACTGTCCCGTAATTATAAAACACAAAGCTTTTGTTAATTCATAGAAAATGTCCTTTTTTCTGTGGACTTATAAAGACATTTCCCTAGTAGATGTCATCATTTACTTGTTTATCTGTTACCTAAATGTAGTATGGATGACTATCCAGGAGGTCTTTATCAGTGGGAAAACTGTACGAAAATAAAGTTAAAAGTTGAGAATTTATACCATCTTTCACATTTTCCAAAGCCGCCCAGTGGACCAGATGGGTGACATTGCTAGGCCAATTCTGGCTCCTGGGCCTTATGTTTGATACCCCTGGTTAAGAAGTCTAACTACAAATTTACAGTACATGCCAGTTTGTTTGTTTTTTTAATGATAACGGCATGCTGTTGTAGAAAATAAAAGAAAACATAAGCTTCCTCCTCACCTGCTTGAGACAGTCTGCAGGTAGGAGCTAACACTGGTTAGCTTCTACTAGTATGCTAGTCGATAGTGGCTTGGCTAGCTACAAGTTTTTACATCATCATCATCATCATCATTATTATTATTATTATTATTATTATTATTATTATTATTATTATTTGCTTATTTTTGAAAGGAAATGCCCAAATTATTATTTACTGTATTTGTCTTTATTGTTTTAGATGAGGTAATGATTAAACTGAATACCAACATTTTACTGCATTTTTATTATTAGAATATGAATATGAAGGCAGCACGGTGGCACGGTGGTTAGCACTGTTGCCGCACAGCAAGAAGGTCCTGAGTTCAATTCCAACATCAGGCCGGGGTCTTTCTGTGTGGAGTTTGCATGTTCTCCCCGTGTTTGTGTGGGTTCCCTCCGGGTACTCCGGCTTCCTCCCACCGTCCAAAGACATGCAGCTTGTGGGGATAGGTTAATTGGAAAATCCAATTTGTCACTAGGAGTGAATGTGCGAATGAATGTGAGTGCGAATGGTTGTCTGTCCCTGTGTGTTAGCCCTGCGACAGACTGGCGACCTGTCCAGGGTGTACCCCGCCTCTCGCCCTATGACAGCTGGGATAGGCTCCAGCGCCCCCCGCGACCCTGAAAAAGGATAAGCGGAAGCGAATGGATGGATGGATGGAATATGAACATGCAGTGCATATTTACACTATGCCCAGCTGGCTGTGCACTGTGCTTCTAGCACAAGAGTATCCCTTCTTTGATAGTTAAAAAGTTGGCAACCCTTGGTAAGGATGCACCAAAAATAGATACCTGGTGCTTTGAGTGCTGGTTTAAAAAATAAGGGTTACTTTCTGATGCAGTCTGAGGCAGGAGGGTCGCAGACGGTTGAGTCACAGGCAGCTTCTTTCCCCTCAGCGGACGTCACAGCAGTAATAGAATTATGGGCATTGTTCAGCTTCAAATGGCATGCAGGGCTAAAATAAACTGCTTCGAAATGAATTCGTTTTCTATTCAAAGTCTGCCTTTCACTGAAGGAGAAAAAAAGCAGACCAAGGACTGACCTGTGGATGTGTCTTTCTTTAATGTGTGCCTGCGTGACCTGAATTGCATCAGGACTGGGAGTCCTCCAGCTGTCAGTGGCTCCTCTCCTTGACACTCTGCCATAAATCTACAGCCAACTCTCTTTTCTTTCACCTTTATTTACCCAGAGGTGTGTGTGTGTGTCCATGTGTGTCCATGGCTGTCTGTATGAGAATTGTTTGTTCAGTTCTTTGATTACTTGTTTACCAGTCTCATTCAGAAAGAAGAAAAATAATGTGGGAGTCCTCTTAAAAGCCACCTTCTTTTAAGCCTGCAGTGGGATATGGTCGGTGACTCAGCTGTTCTGACTGGAGCTTAAAAAAAATGGGGAACACACCTACACAAACATTTTGCCTTGATGTTTAAAAAAACCATGTAAGACAGCGGTCTCCAACCTTTATTGCGCCACGGACCGGTTTATGCCCGACAATATTTTCATGGACCGGCCTTTAAGGTGTCGCGGATAAATACAACAAAATAAAACTAGTACCGGTACCGAAAAAAAGAAAATTTATTCATAACACAGGTGAAAAGACCCAGGAAAACCAAGTAAACGATAAAAACGATAACAAAATAACGCTGAAAACCGATAAAAACCCTGAAAACTATACATTTTATACACTATACAAGCTCAGATGTTGGCTTACTCCACTCGTTTTAATCCGCACTTTAAAAACAGTTTCAAATCGTATAAAGCAGCAAAAAGCTATAACATGTTTTTACTGCAAACTGTGTGTCTGAAATCTAAACACTAACAGAATATGATAAAACAGCACGCGCTGGAATGATTATACTCTGACACGTTGACGACCCTGGACAGGTTGCCAGCCTACCACGGGGCTAACACACAGACAACCATTCACACCTATGGGCAATTTAGAAAACTCCACAGGAATTGAACTCAGGACCTTCTTCGTATGAGGCAACAGTGCTAACCACCGTGCAACCATACTGCCTGTTGTTAAAAAAATATCTATAATTTGACAGAGCTAAAAAAAACACAAAAGAAGAAATAGTAAGCCTAAAAACTACAGCAGATGAAGAGTATCTGAAAGTCATGACCTTAAGACAAAGGAACATATCCAGGAAAGACCTGACACAGGATGCATCTGGACCTTTAGCTGATTCATCTACTGTTAACTGAAGCCTCATCATAAAGGGTCTCAGTAGAGGGGTGGCTGTCAAGAAGCCATTTTTAAGGAAGGGAAACAGGGAGAAAAGGCTGAAGTATGAAAATCAGAAATGTGGCAACTCTTGAGTGATGGATCTGACCATTGCTTGAAATCATCATCCACAGCATGTCATTGTCCTGTCTTCACCCCCCCCCCCCCCCCCCCCCCATCCCTAATCGGTTGCAGCAGATGGCTGCCCGTCCCTAAAACCTCGTTCTGCTGGAGGTTTCTTCCTGTTAAAAGGGAGTTTTTCCTTCCTACTGTCACCCAAGCCCTTGCTCATAGGGGATCATATGATTGTTGAGGTTTTGATGCAACTGTTGTTGTGATTTGGTGCTATACAAATAAAATTTAATTAAGAATTGAAATTAATTTAGGTATATACAGAGCAGGTCAGGAGAGAAGTACAACACTGAGTGTCTACAGCAGGGGTGTCGAACTCCAGGCCTCGAGGGCCGGTGTCCTGCAGGTTTTAGATCTCACCCTGGGTCAACACACCTGAATCAAATTATTAGTTCATTACCAGGCCTCTGGAGAACTTCAAGACATGTTGACTGGCCCTCGAGGCCGTGAGTTCGACACCTGTGGTCTACAGCCATCTGTAAAACACGGTGGAGGCTCTGCCATGCTTCAGGCTCAGCCAGTGGTTTTGGAGGTTTTGTCAAAATTGATGGAATTATGAACACAGCAAAGTACCACCAGATATTGATCCATCATGCAATACCATCTGGAAAGCAACTGATTGGCACAACTTTATTTTTCATCGTGACAATGATCCCAAAGACACTGCCAATCTGGATAGAAAAGCACACAGTGGAGCACTGTCAGTCATGGCCTCTGTTTTTGCCTTATATACTTTCCATGTATGTTTGCAGGCGTTTCAATACATTTCTGCACCTACAGCCAGCAGGAGGTCGCAAAAAGAACTCTGATTGGACAGAAGTCTATAATTTATAATCTCATTTATAATCATTTATAATCACTGATGGGGATAACAGCGTTGCAAGTAATGGCGTTACTACCGGCGCTACTTTTTTCAGTAACGAGTACAGACGGTTGAAGCTGTGTTCAGCTTATCGCATCTTATGTCAGTTGCACGGAAGTAGCTGTAAGTAATCCGGGCGCTACAGCTTTAAGCAGCTGCGCGCTCCCACGGACGGCAATCACTTTCTGGCAGACGATCACTTTTTGGCACAACACCTGGAGCTAAGGGGGCAAAACAATTGCATGAGTGCTGCTGTTTGACTGAGGAAGAATAAAGTAGTCGTGGTAAGCCAATCACATGACCACTTCAAGATGACAAAGCAACAAGGTGATATATACCAGTTTTTAAATTGTGTTGATGGGCCACGTAAAACCAGAGTCATGATTAACAATATATACGCAGCATTTTTTCCTCAATAGTTTCGTCACGTTTACTGTCTAAGGACAGCGCTAGCAAGCACTCTCTGCTTATGAAAAAAAAAAAAAACCCAGTCCTTTTTGTATTGGTTGGAAAATGCACCATGTCAACTAGAGGTGGGAATCACCATACATCCCACGATCCGATATTATTATAATACTTAACGCACGATACGATATTATTGCAATTTTTAAAAATATTTTGCGATATTCAGATTCTGTACATAAAGGTAAACTTTATCAATATTCATTTTCTCTAATATCAAAGTCTCACACTCAGTCTTTCTCTCATTTCAGTTTTATTGTTGACAAACTGAACGGTTTGTATTACAGTCTAGTCCAACTTAACTAAATGCAACCATCTGGTACAATTATAGCTATTCTGAACTATGCAGTTTATGAAAACTATGCAGCCCCTTCAGCAACTGAAGAATTTGAAAGTAAATTAAAACAAAATATAATTTTACATTAAATAAAAAAGTTTTAAACTTAATTAAAATAAAACATGTCTTAAATTAAAATAAGTAAACTGTCATGTTTATTGCTGCCAAAAAAAAGTTAAACACATTTGGACAGTGAAGGAATGTCAGGATTCTTGCTCAGAAAAGGGATCAACATGCTCTGAAGTCAGAGCACAAAAACCTTTTTTGTAACAAAATATCGATTTCTGCTGTCCCTGTATCGATACATTATTAGCAAACAAAATATCATAATACTACACAGTATCGATTTTTCCCCCCACCCCTAATGTCGACCAATCAAAAAATGATATGGCAACATAAGAGGGGGAAGTTTTAGGAGTGATGGCGAGAGAGAGAGAGAGAGAGAGACAGCAGAAAAAGAGAGAGAGCGAGTTTTGAGATGTGAGAGATTTGTAACGTTTAGCGTGTTTGGAGTGTGTAGTTCGTGTGTTGTCTTGTGTAATTAGTGTGTAGTGTTATGGATAGTTTTGTGTTGTGTGTCAGAACAATGAGGCGACTGCTGTCTCCAGGTAGAAAACAGGAGTGATACACCTGCTGCTGTCAGACCTGCAGGAATCAGGCTGTGATGTTCTCCTTTATTTTATAGTGGACAGAAATATTTGGAGTGGCACAAATAATTTGTGTGGCATCTTATTAAATGCAGAACACCTGATTGTTATGTAAATAGTTTGAAATGGTTATTTAAAAAAAGGTAAATAGCTGCAAATAACTTGCAACATATGATTTTAAAATTGACAATTTATATTTGCATTTAAAGTTATAAAATATGATTCATTAAACATGTTTGTGGTTGTTACAGTAAAAAATATCACTTTTTCAACTCGGATGTTAATTAGTTTTTTTCTGATTTTAGATCAATTGTGTTAATACAATAAATAAAAAAGAAAACATAACCGTAAATTCAGACATGTGAGGTTGTGCTGAAAAGGATGATACCAAACAAGGCAAAGTAAATAGTTTTTAAAGGTAAAATGTGTGTGTGGGGGGCGGGAATTAAAAGTAGTTAAAAATGGCCTCTGGACCCCAGAGGGTTAAACTTTTTTTTTTTAAAGTAACTCAATAGTTACTTTTCAAGTAATTAATTACTTTTAGAATATTGTAACTCAGTTACTAACTCAGTTACTTTTTTTGAAAAAGTAACTAGTAACTATAATTAATTACTTTTTCGAAGTAACTTGCCCAACACTGTTTATAATCATTTATAATCTCAGCTTCATGGTCTTTATTATTAGTTTCAAGTGTTATTTAGTAGAACATGGCATTAATTTGCACATTTGCAACCAATATAGAGTAAAATAGATGACAACAAATGATTAACAAGTGAATAACAAGTCACTAATGTAAGAGTGTGCAGTGCACTCAGTTTGTCAGTCTGTGATTTAGCACAAGAGAATCCACTCATCAATGCTAAACATTAACACTATTAAATTTTGTGTGGCTGCTCTATCAAGCCTTTGAAAACTATGTGAACTATGTAATGAAACACTACACATATGTGATGAAATGTCATACGTTTCAAAACTTTTGTCAAGTCCAGACGTTTTGCAGCGTAAGTCCTGGACTGGTCTTGGGAAGTTGTAACCTTACACCGGTCACTAATCACAAACATCACAGAATTAACCTCACTGACAGCTCTGAAGGTGGCACGACAGAAAGTGCAGGCCTCGAAGTTTCCAACTAGCCATCTCTCATCACTCGCAAATGGTTGTGTGTCTATGTGTGCTTCTGATCTGGATGTGCACATGCTCAGAGGTGTCATGTTGCTTTACTCTCATTCACTACCATATTCAGTCATCAAGTTTGTTTATGTTGATTAGACAAGATAAACATGATAAGTTACAGGGAAGACGGGGGGGGGGGGGGTGAATTTTTGTTTAGTATAAACTGAATTTCAGTTCTTTGCCTTGGAAATGGCAACAAACTGAAAGCACCACAATGCTCAGCTTTTGATTATGTAACACAGGTTGTTTTCATCTGATGATGAAGATTGTTTTGTCTAAAGAATTATATACTTTAATCAGCCCAACCACCACACAAGTCATAAACTAGCTAGCATGAATATACACTCATTATCCACTTCGTTAGTTGCACAATGCTTGTACTGGGTTTACCGTCAGAGCCGTCTTAATTCTGCATGGTGTAGATTCAACAAGGTGCTGGAAACACTCAAAGATTTGGGTCTATATTGACATGATAGCATCACACATGAATCTTCTCCCACACAATTTCCCCACTGGCAACCCACATTGTTGGGACAAAGCAGGATGGATCCATGCTTTCATGTTATTGACACTAAATTCCGATCCTACCATCTGAATGTTTTCCCAATTTTCTATTGTTCAGTTTTGGTGAAACTGTGTTAATTGTACTTTCCTGTTCAAAGCTGTAGGGAGTTAGTGATCTTCTGCTGCTGTCATCTTTTTGTTTGAAGACTTGATGTGTTGTGCATTCAGAGGTTCAGTATACCTCAGTTGTATCGTGTTGTTATTTGAGTTACTTTTACCTTCCTACTAGCTTGAAGCACTCTGGCCATTCTCCTCTGAGCTCTGGCATCAATAAGGTATTTTTCCCAGAAAACTGCTGCTCATTTTGTTAAAAAAAGAAATCAAATCTGTTTCCAAACAGAAACTGACCGTGCATCTGCTGATTCATTCTAATTGTTTCTTGAATACTATTTTCATTTTTTTCTCCAGACACCAAGTTACAAAATAATCTAATTGTGCATGTGTGTGTTTAGCAGATGGTCCCATTCTCCTAACTTTGTTGTATTCACATGCTGTTAAGCCAGAATGTGTAATGTTTACAAAAAAATACGCAAGGAAATATCTAAATAACATCTTGATAATCAATTCTTGTCTATTATTTCCTTTCCTGACCTTTTACTAAATAACATTTCTGACTAAACTAAGTGTGCAGGAACTAATCAATCTGATCCCTATTTCGAACGAATGACAGAAACAATGAATCATCACTAAATATTCTTACCATCAACCAGACGTTTGCCTCCGTCTGCCATGTTTGGGCTCTGAGGTAAATAACTTTGTAAGATATACAGCAGGAATTTCTCCAGCTTTCCAAGTGTGTGTGTGTGTGTTTTTTTCCCACTTTGTTTGTCATTAAATCAGCTTGCATCATGCAACAGTACAAACTAACCATCTCCTGGGTAAGACTAACTCTCCATTGTCCCATCTTTCTCACAGTGATGACTCTAACCCATTTTCATTAGTCTCTTGGTAAGTTGGAGCACCTGCCTCTATCCAATCCACATCCACGGCGACCATGGGTGCTGTTTTATCACTCCCTTTACGAGCTGTCTGCTCAGCAGTTCAATACAGTACATGTCAAAGCAGCTGTTAATGGCCTTTTTGGGGCATTTGCTATTGCACTAAAGAGCTTTTACACAACAAAAGAGCTACTTTACAAATGTGTGCTGTGTATACTTTTAGAAAGAGGGGGGGTCTGAATGTCATCTCAGGGACTCTGTATATAAGTAATCTGCTTGTGCTGAAAAATGTGAAGAACTGGCTCATTCTTACATACAACATGCATTTGTATGTCAGTGTGCCTCATCTTTGTTTTTGGTTACTAATTTCTGGAATCTTTCTATCCAATTTCTTCCACTTATCCAATTCAGGGTTTCTGTGGAGCTGGAGACTGTCAAAGGGTTAAAGGTGGGGTGCATGTCACAGGTCTGCCAGGGGGACATTTGTGAAACAGTGGGTCCTTGTTTCAGACAGAAATAAACAAGCGGGATTCGTACATTCATCATAAAAAAACTGCAGTTAAAACAATTTAACACCAGCGAAGCTGCACTGAACCCCCTGCTTAACACCTTCTGCCAGATGAAGAACAGATACACAGCAGACACAGTTACTTACACCGGAGAGGAATTATCGCTATGAGGAAAACGAGAAAAGTCGTTTTTAATTTGATTTTTATTGAGGCATGATTTGTTAGCTGCCATGTAAAACCAAGCAAATGTTTTCCACTTGGTTATGCCAAGTTATTTTATCACATACAGCTACACACACACACACACACACTCTCTGACCCCCATCCTCCTTCCTCTCTCGCTCGGCATTATGGGAGCGGGCCATTTAAAAACAGAGGTATTTACGACTCAGCCCTCTCCTTTTGAGTTCCTGGAGCTCCTCTCGACATGTGGGTCTGGCAGCTCAGTTTAAAGATAGACTGGGTTTTGGTTGTGCCTATTTTATGTCACGGTCCATCTGTCTGTCTGTACACCTGCCTGTCTGTCTGTTAAAGCAGGGCTGAACATTTCCTAGTTATGCAACGTAAGTAAGGTCAGCTTAAGAAAGAAAATTGAAGCTTTTTTATATTCACAAATGTGTCTGGGCAGTCTCCTTGATTCATTGTGCCTTGGATAATCAACTCAGAAGGGATGCAGTTTACGAAGTCATCTCAAGCCACTGTACAATGAAAAAGTAAAGAACCTAAAATATTGTAAATAGAAAGTTGATAAGCATGTATGTGATAGTGGAGAGGAGTAATTCCCTTTTACCTCTTTATTGAACATGGACCTGGCAGTAGGCCCATTTACCAGTGCACTTTAAGTGAGAGCTAGAGGCCAAATCCAAACAGTTTCACAAAGAAGATAGCCGTTATGGGAAATTCAGTGTATAATAGTAGCACAAAGGAAAATCACATTACTGTTACTCCTCAATGATTTTGGGCTGGAGAAAAAAATCCCAATGCTTCCTGAAAGATGAGAATTATTTTTACATTTTAAAGCCAAAACCAAAAATCTTGTCAGTCCGGCTCAGTCTCAGTAAAAATCTTAATATTTTCATCTTTCATCTGTTTTTATTTTTAGAAAAATATTCTAAAATTTAACTATAAAATAACACAAATGAGAAAATTCAAGCATTATTAAGGACCAGTACTATAAAATTAGCCTTTTTGTAAATACACCTATGTAGTGTTCACTGCTGTCCATGTGTATTTTAAAACCTTTTTTAAAGATTGTCTAATCAAATGGTGCCTTTTCACATTGTTTATGATTAACAACAAGGGTTGCACTCCAGCTGCAGTAATACAAGTTCTTCAGGTGTATAAACAATGTAAAAGAAATAATAAAATAAAGTGTAAGAACTGTTATGTTAATGGCTTTTCTGGGCAGATATGAAATCAAAGCGTTCCTTCCCCACACTTCACATCTGAAGGAATCTGTCACCACCCACTGGTGAACAAGGAGAAATCAGCCATCTCTGAACCACAGCTGAAAACGATGCAGTGATGAGTGAAGCACAGCAGGGTAGAAGAACAGAACAACTCTGCAGAGCCTGACCTGTCACAGTGCAGTGCTGTGCAACGTTTCCATCGTCACTTTTATCAGTAGACTTTTGGAGTGGATGAAGTCAGTGGTCTGGAGACGGCCTGTCAGATAAAGAAAAAGACAAAACACCTTCACAGGTGTTCACACTTCTACAAAGCAGCACCATTGAGGCCGGCATATAGAGTTGGGTCGTAGTCGTATGTTTTTATATGTGGCAGTTATTTAAGACAGTATCATAGCTATACCTAACTAGCCTGTCAGACACATTTATTCAAAACCTGAGAGATTATTGTACACACTTGATTTTAATGCTTTATGTTTAAAGCACTGATTATGGGTCTAAACCAGGTGTGTCCAACTCCAGCCCTCAAGGGTGTCCTGCAGGTTTTAGATATCACCCTGGGTCAGCACAACTGAATCAAATGATTTGTTCATTATCAGGCCTCTGGAGAACTTTAAGACATGTTTAAGAGGCAATTTAGCCATTTAAATCAGCTGTGTTGGATCAAGGAGACATCTTAAAACCTGCAGGACGCCAGCCCTTGAGGCCATGAGTTGGACACACCTGGTCTAAACAGTCAAAACAAAGTGGGAGATTCCAACTAGTGCCACAGTAAAGGAGGCCCAGACTGATTGTCGCTTGGCCAAAAGGTTTCTAGAAATACGATTTCACAAACACATTTGGTTAATAATTAAATTCTGTCATGTTGTTAGAAATGTCTGCGTGTTTAATCTCGTTAAATGTTTTGATTGAGAGTGTTTAGCTGCATCCATCTTCTGGGTGGAGCTACCTGCCCTAAAGGCCGGAAGAGAGGAAGGGAGCATGTGTCGGCAGCACCAATTGGTCGCAGCTGTCAGCTGAGCCCTTGCTGCTATCATTCAAGACATTCAGTGCTTTTTGTGGTTATGTTGAAGAGAATCCTCAGACATGTCTGACACGTATTTTGAAATTCTGCAACGGAGCTGCAGTTCAGGGAACTACATCCCGTCAGGTCGGCAGCTTCCCAGGACGCCGCCCTTAACAAACGTAACAAGACAACTGGATTTCACCAACTCTGAGGAACCAGAGCAGAACATGGAGGTACATAAACGTATTTTTTGTTTTTTTTTTAAATCAGACTACTTCATTGACTTGACCCATCAATGTTTGTGCTTTCATAAATAGGATGGTGTCAGAGATAAAGACGAAGGTAACCAAAAAAGGCAGGCAGATACAGGTGATCAACAGTTTTGTTTTAGATCCTTTGAAAATGATACAAATATTAAACGTTCCCATTTGGATTTTAACAGGTGTCTAATTTATTGAGCAGAAACTGAAATCATCTAGATTTTAGTTTTTGTAAAGAAAGTTTCACACTTAGGTTTTTGTCACAAAGTTTTGTCTTAATTACTATTTGCTCAGAAGAACTTCCAGAATCTCATGACCCTCACTCCATGCTGAAAGGGATGAAGGGTTACCAGCTCACTGCTGCTGACTTGGAATTTTTAAAAAAGATGAAAGAAGAGCAGCTTGTCAAAAAAATGCAGGTAGGCCTCATATATGGGCATTTCACCGTGAACAGCTATTAGTGCGCTGATACAGTTGGATGTTCTGGTGGTCCTCAGGTTAAACTAGAAGAAGTGCAGAAGCTGTTAAAAACGGAAATGGTGGCCTTAGAGTTGGCATGTGCTTCCAAGGAGAAAGCAGAGGCTGAGCTCAAGAGGGTGAGTTATTCTGAAATGCAATAGACGTGGTGACTTTCACACATGCAACATGACCTCCTATGCTGTGAGCCTCCAAATGTATCCTTTAAAAGCAACTCTTTGATGTTTCTTTACTTCTACAGTTGCTCCTGGGGCGCATCTGTCTCTTTTTATTGTCGTAATAACTCAGTGTATGTTCAAGCTTCAGTGTGTTACAGGCATCTTCACTGGCTTCTTATATTCCCCCCTAAAATAGCATTATCCCCCACCACCAAAAAAAGTCTTTACTTGAAGGGCAGCGATGGTACGGACTTGAAGTTTAAAAAGATGGATCCTTTGAATGATTCCTTCTGGCATTTACAGCCTGTTAGATAACATTCACTGGAAATTCCTCAAAATCATGGAAGCTCTTAACAAAGGTTAAGAGGCATATTTAATCCACAACATCAAACGCTAACCTGCAGACTTTAGTTTTTTTGCTTTACCAAAAAAAACAAAACACTAAACCTTGCAATAGAGACATGTACAGATTGTTTGCAGTTGAAGTTTCACTGGAAAGGTGTTTTTAATGTATTCTGGTGATAAATCTCCTCCCTGTTCTTTGTCAGTTCCCATCTTGTATAGAGGTCACCGAGTGGGCAAAGGTGGTCCTCAGAATGGCATGCCCACAGGCTGACTTGACTGACGCGGATGCCAAATCTCTCCTATCCATGATGAAAATGAGAGACATCCAGGACGCCATGGATAAGAAGAGGGTCGAGTTGTATCAAATAAAGAAGATGGTGGCAAACAAGTAATGTCTTCCTTGGATAAAGTAATGTAAGGCCAGGGTTATGGCTCTGTCTATTCATGTTTTGCAGTAATGGTTTGCATCGCTGATGAATGCTGTCAGCATCTTGGCTTCTGAAAGAAAGAAAAAAAAAAATCCCATTACTGTTCATATATTTGACATCACAGAAGGAAGGAGGAGGCTGAAGAGAGAGGACAGATGGAAAGGCAAATTGCCAATGAACAGGTAAGAGAATATGGAGGCTGAAAACTGCAAAAATATGCACTCACTGGCTGCATCATTAAGTGCACCTTGCTGGTACTGGGTTGGACCTCTTTCAGCTTCAGAACAGACTGAATTCTTTATGGTGCAGATTCATGAAGGTGCTGAAAACATTCCTTCAAGATTTTGATCCATATTGACATGACAGTGTCACACAGTTCCTGTAGATTTGTTGGCTGCATGACTGTGATGTGAATCTCCTCATGAACACATGAAAAAGAAGCTCCATTTAACTGCGATCTTGTGACTTTGGAGGCCGGTTGAGTACAGAGAATTCATTGCCATGTTCAAGAAACCAGTTTGAGATGTTAATATTAATTGTAGTTTCCTCTTCTTAGCTGTTAGGAAGTGGCACCCAGTGTTGCCAAATATGGGTAAGCTGTTGCGAATTGTAGCTTCACTTTCCTGTTCTTTGCTGACAGGAGTGTGCTCTTCTGCTGCTGTAGCTCATCTGCTTCAAGGTTCAACATGTTGTGTGTTCACACATGCTTTTCCGTATACCGTGGTTGTTTCTGTAACAAGCAGTTATTTGAGTTAGTATTACCCTACTGTCAGCTTGAAGTAGTCTGGCCATTCATCTTTGACCTCAGCAAGGTATTTCCACCCAGAACTGTTGCTCACTAGATATTTTCTGTAAATACTAAAGATGGTTTTTGTCGGGACAAATCCCAGTAGATCAGTGGTTTCTGTAACAACCATACCACAATCAAAGTCACTTAAATCCCCTTTATTCTGATTCTCAGGCTGAACTTCAACAGGTGGTCTTGACCATGTCTGCATGCCTAAATCCATTGAGTTGTTTCCATGTGACTGACTGATTAGAGATTTGTATTTTTAAGTGGTTGAAAAGGTATCCCTATTAAAGTGGTCAGTGAGTATAGGAAGCCATCAATATATGTATAACTTGTAATGGAAAATAGTGTTTTCTATTGAATGTTTTTTTTTTGTTTTGGTTTTCTCCCCTCCAATTTTTGAATAGTCAGCAGGGGCTGTCACTCAGTCCTTCATGAAGTCAACTTCTTGGTGGTAGTTAAATTCAAGAGCAGTAAAGAAGATGGCAGTCTGTCAGAAAAACCGAAATAGAACTGAGCTGTTGGGGGTTAATTTGTCCGTTTTTGCCTCCCATAAAAGAGAGGCTCCAGCCTGAAAGTCTACATTTATTGACTATTTGTATCTGTTTCAGCTGCGGATACAAGGTTTGATGAGGCAGTTGTCTGATTTGAAAGCTGAACTTGCACAGCGTGAGGTGAGGACCTGATTTAATCTCATCTTACACCCCTTCATTTATCTTTTTAAACTTGAGGTTTGGTGCCTGTATCCACACATTAACAAAAGGCTTACTATTTTTCCATTTATGTGGTTTCAAAGGAGGCCTGCAAGTCTCTGGAAATGCAGGTGAACATCACAGAAGCACCAGAAATCAAAGAAGATTTAGATGCCATTAAAAGCCAAATGAAGCTGCCAAGAAAGAGACAAAAGAAAGCTGTTAAATCTACTGAAATGTTGCAAGACGCGACAAACACAAGTAAATCAACAAGGAGTAGAAACAGGGACACTCTGAAAACCTCAGCCGAAGAGCCAACCCGGTCCGGACCTCCAGGAGAGCAACAGAAAAAGAAGGTTAAAGCAAGCAGAGGGGAAAATGAGGAAGCTGAAGGGCAGGACTTAAATTCCGGAGAGTCAGTACAACCTGTGAGAGGACGAAGAAAGCCTGCTGGAACTGCTCAGACCACAGTTTCCCAACAGAAAAGTCAAAGTAAAGTGAAAACTGGGGAACCTGAGGTGCCCTCTCGTGGCAGGAGGAGAGCTGCTGCCACCACTGCAGATAATGCTGGAGAGGAGGCACAAAACGAAGGTCTGAGGAGATCCAAGAGGATCGCCAGCAAGAAGTGAGGAGGTGCACATTTTTAGCCTTATTAAATTATCATTATAACCTAATTACAAACACATTTATTCAAAGTTCAAAAATGTATTGTTTTATCAGTTTGTCATTTTAATCATAAATTTGCTTTTTTCCTATAAAAAATAAAGTGGAACTTTCTCAAAGGTAGACTTGTGTTTTTCCTCTAATAATGCAGCGGCCTCTCTCGCTTAATAGTACAGGCTTCAGCACTGGAAGCAGTTGTTGTTGTTAACTAAGCTGCTGACCAACCCATATGGACCTTCGCAATGAAACCCACCCCATCCATTATCCAGGTTTGGGACTAGCATTAAGGGCTACATTTGCTCGTGTGTCTCTGCATTTAGTTATTATTAAATTCCGGATCTCTTCCAGAGCATGTCTTTGTCCTGTCTTCCTTCCTCACCGACAACCCGTCGCAGCAGACAGCCCCTCCCTAAACCCTGGTTCTGCTGGATGTTTTATTGTAGTGCTTTTACCATAAGAAGTGCCTTGAGACAATTGTTGTTGTTGATTTGGTGCTATATAAATAAAACTACATTAAATTTAATTGAACTGTGGACACCCCATGGCTGGATTACAAGCTGGACTATTTCTGAGTGTTAATCAGTGCAGGGTGAAATGAAGTTGTTCCCCCTAAATGTGTATGTAAAATTACAAAAAAAAGAAAAACATGAAATGAATTGTTCTTACGAGAAAACTGCTCGCCTGAGAGTAAATGTTGAGAGATTTGTCAAATGTAACAGTCTCAGGGAGGTTAAAGGCTGGTCGGCTGCAGAGCAGGAGCATTAATGCTGACTTGTGGTTTCCATTTTCCCTCAAACACCTTTAGGAGAGTGAATACTTGCCAGCACTGGGGCCTGAAGCCCGAACCCTCATGACAAACCAAATTATAAGTGATGTTTAATTTGTTGTTTTAATAACTGAATTGAATATGACCGTGCAATCTTTACGGACCGTTTAACCTCGAAGGGAGAACTGAGCTGTAAACCTAGATGGACTGATCGGCACATGTTAATGTAGCAAATATTTTGAATGAGAGGTTTCTGTAGCCCATTTTTTTGTAGGTGTGAGCTGATGTTTTATCACACCTCATCTCTCTTCCACTGTCACAGTTGGAAATGAGTCACAAGCACTGGGGATTCACTGTAATTTCCTCTCTAATAACTCTTAGGAGGCTAAACTTCAATTTGGATGCAGGCTGCCATCGTTAATCTTGCATTAGGATGGAAGAAAAACACCCTGCGCTAACATGGGAAAATGTGCTGACAGTAGGAATGTTTCATGGCACCTTCTTGAGTTACAAATAAAGTTTGATCTGACAGTTGGCTTTCACTCCTTTGCCACGATCCGCTTCACGAACTGCTGCGGTCTTAACAGCCGAAGTAACGTCTATCTGACCAACTAGACTTCTGCTATTTTTCCACCTTGGGTCTTGATCCTTGTCTTTCCCAGCTGTCTGGGAGGCTCGCTTTCAGTCTGACTGTAATCCTCGGAACGTGATGAGGGATTCCCCCCCCCCCCCCCCCCTTTTTTTTTTTTTTCTTCTTTTCATTCTAAAAGCTATCCATACACACTCAAAAACGTACACAAGCACAACTGGTGAAATTTTCATCCAGAGGTCAATAGCAGCGACCCAGCCAAGACCAAAGTAATACAAGTATAGGGTGGGAAGAATGGCTCCATATCCTGCTATTAAATTAATACTCTAATATCAATAAATTCATCCTCCAGTATATTGTGAGCAAGAGTTTTCCCTAAAATGGGTTTAGTTTTTACTGTGGACATTTTAACTTTTTTTTTTTTTTAAACGTTCCTGCTCATGTTCCTCTGTGTTGCTTGCATGTGTTTGCCAAACCTGGAACCCTGAACTGCTTTTAAGAATTAAGGCATGGGAATGTTACCTCAAATACATCAATTTTAGAAATCAGATCTTGTTTACGGACGGAGACCAAGCAGACAGTCAGGATCCTGGCCTCGGGCACTGTGGGTCATGCATTGCATACAAATTGCTCATGTGTTTTGCCTTGTGGCTAGATAAACTTCCCTCTGTGTTTAGGCACTTATGAAATGACCTCTATTTACAAAATATGCAGCACTGGTGCTACAACCTCACTGTATGTTTTTTTTTTTTCAGTTTAATACTTTGAAGTGGATCATAATGACTAAAAGGTGTTACAAAACTAGCACAATTATTTTCCATTTACTTCAGTCATCATCTTTTTGCATTAGGAGCAGACTGTCAATAATAGTTTTAAATGGATGAATTTACTATTAGCCTCCAGTAGAGGGCAGTGCTATCTACAAGTCAGTGCCTTGCAGAAATAGAACTCTCTTATTATTATTTTTGACTCTCATACCTGCACTTCTGTAAATATCTATGTTAAATTTCTCCTTGTTTTTTAATAATTATGTTTTGGGACTATTAGATGGGCAAAGAAAGCATTGGTAAGAAGTACTTTGTTTAAAATTCTTAAGATAGACTTTTACTTAAATGTGTGTTGGGTGAATTTTGCCAATGTGTGAATGTACTGTAATTAAGGAGACCCTTCCTGACTCTCTCAGGACAAATATCAGTGACTCTCTTCTACTTCTACAACCCGATATTACAGCAAAGTAATGCAACTTAACCGGGTGTGTCCATTTCACTCCTAGGAGAGGTAAAGCGTGGCTCATCCACATAATGAGCCAGCAGGTCTATTACGTGCTTTGCTGTGATACTGGGTTGGCTTCCATCATCAACAGTGAGCAACACTGGTTAATAGTAGCTCACGATTTAAGTCCACTGGTCAATTATTACAGCAAACCACCTCCTTGTACAACACTCCAATACAAACTTCCCATAAGGACAACAAAACCAAAAACCTGTGTCAAAACAACCACAATGACAACTTTTAAAAACTAGGTTTAGCCGTCTAGCTTTTATTTCGGGTAGCAACATTACAGACATAGTAAAAAGAAAGGACACTTTCTTTAAATTCTGAGGTTTTATATGTCAGGATCTGATAAACTGATATCCCAGTGTTGGTGATATTCCTACATCATCATAACAATTTTAGTCCAGGATCAACACCAGCCAGTCATGTTATCTGTGTATTTAGTTAGCATTAGCCAAAAAGGTTAGTGTATTAACCATGGTTAATACACTAACAACCAACATGAGTGACCTAAATCTGGATAACAGCTAACCTAACTTGATAATATATCTGTTAAACTGTGTAAATTTAAAAAAAAGAAGAAGAAGAAAACATTTGATATGGAAGTTACAAGTGAGTTTTATATAAACAAATGGAATTTTTTCTACCACATTTCAAAGCTATGGCATCACCAGAATGTGATTGGTCAATTGCAATGTTAATCCTAGACCAATGTTTTTATGATGCAGGAACAACACCAACACAGTGATATCAGATACACCTATCAGGACAGTTTAAAAGATGAATATAACCTCAAATGTACTAAAAAGTGTGACATATTACACCGGAGTAAGTAGTAGCCAGATGCTGCTAATCAAATACAGTTAATTAACTGATCATCAGCAAATGTGAGTGAGTGCTTTTAAGTTTTGGCAGTTTCCTGGACTGCAGCATGCAGGTGCATGTTACCACAATGCCAACTAGAAAAGACAACAGCAATTATCTTAGAGAAGTAATTGTTGCTGCCCGTCAATCTGGGAAGGGTTACAAGGTTATTTCCAAACAATTCGACATTCATTGAGACAGATTATTTATAAATGGGGGATATTCAAGACTAGCAAATCCCAGCAAATTTCCTCCAAGGTTCCCCAAGGCCTCTTCTCACAAATTTACATCTGAACAAGCCACAAAACTACTGGACGAATGTCCTTTGGACAGAAAAGATCAAAGTGAAGATGTTTGGCCATAATCAACAACATTGTGTTTGGAGAAAGCCAAACACAGCACGGTGGTGGAGGCGTGATGATTTGGGCTTGTTTTGCAACAACAGAACCTGAGCACCTTGCAGTCACTGAGTCGACCATGAACTCTGTATACCAAAGTTTAGCTGAAATTGGATCAGAACAATAATGGATTGCATTTATAAAGCGCTTTTCGAGACCCTCAAAGCGCTTTACAATTCCACCATTCATTCACTCTCATATTCTTACACTGGTGGAGGCAGCTACAGTTGTAGCCACAGCTGCCCTGGGGCAGACTGACAGAAGTGAGGCTGCCATATCGCGCCATCGGCCCCTCTGGCCAACACCAGTAGGCAGCAGGTGAAGTGTCTTGCTCAAGGCCACAACGACCAAGATAGACAGAGCAGGGGCTGAACCAGCAACCTTCCGGTTACAAGATGAGCTTCCCAACCCCCTGAACCACGGTCGCCACTATGATCACAAGCACAGCAGCAAATCTACAAAATAGCAAAAAAGAAAACAATGGTGTTGTAATGGTCCAGTCCAAGTCCCGACCTCAGCATTCCTACACAATAATGTGACAGAATGATTAAGTCATACAGATATTAACTGCTTCAAGTTACTGATGATCGAGGGGATTTTATAAGGTATGGGGTATGTCATGTACTTAGTTTTTCACACCCTGCTTTGCATTTTTTACAGAATAAATACTAATACTGCATTATGTATTATATACTGTATTATGCCACATGTTGTTGTTCAACCGATAATTTTAAGACCTGATAAGGATTAGATATTTTTTATTATATCCTAATATGTAAAACATTACTTTTGAAAGAAGGTGTACATTTTTTTTACCAGGACTAGCTAAAAGCTAAATGGAGTCCAATTAATGTCTGTTGTTTACAGTGGGTAAGAACTCAGAAGTGAATACTAATCCTGGGTATATTTTTAAAAGCATGACACTATCTACATGTTACTTGCTTCCACCACATACTGGCCCTTTTTTGCCATTACTGTTTCTGAGTTTACGCACATGTATAGATGAGGGTAATGGTCCTTCATTGGAAGATGCTGTCAAAAATGGATGATGTGTGATAAAGGCAATAGAGAGCTAACTAGTGTCGCAGAGACTATCTTTGGTGTGACAAAATTATTTAGATTCCTCTTTGCCATCCTGAATGCTTCTCTGTTTAGTTTGGACCCCAAGGCAGGATGGACCCCTCTCCCCTGCCAAAAAAAAAAAAAACACTGTAAAAATATATTGGTGAGAACGATGCCTGAGACCAGAGGAGGTGAGGCCTGTGACACATGTACGAGTGGTCTTGCCAAGTCTGGCAAGGCAGGAAGTACATATTTGTATCCAAATCTCTGTGGGGAAGCAAAGTGTGAATCCTGCGGCTTCGGTCTTGCACCAATTGCACTGAAATCCCAAACTGTGAGAGAGAGCACTTCACAAGAGGATGTGCCCATTTAATGTGGGTTTGGAAATGTCAAAGATTACCACAAAGCTTTTGTTTAATCATTAGTGCAAAGAATCTCAACCACATCATCTTTGTATAAAAGAACTTTGGTAAAAGTAGAAACCTATAACTACATGTAAATCTGAGCAATCTGTGGGAGCTGATATGCAGAAGGCACAAAGAGCTGGAGTTATTTTGCTCGTTGCGTGGAAAGGAAAAGACAGGAAGGAAGGGTGTCGCCTTGTAGGTGTTCAGAATCCAAAATGAAAAATAACAATTCATTAGACTAAATATTTGGACAATGCTTGCAAATTCACAGGCAGCTCTGTGGACACTGAGGAGAACTTTCTAAAGGCCCTAAATACTTTTGTCCATCAATCATCTACCCATAACATATCTCCACCAGCAGCAGGAACACTGTACTGATCTCCAGAACGAGGCTGAAAAGACAAGAACTGTATTAGTTTGTCACATGGCATTAAAGGAAGTATTTTTAACAGAAGTAGGATATTAGTTTTCATAATATATAAGAGAAAACTAAAGAGTCCGAAACAACTGGAAGTCACACCATGCAGCACCAAATACTTATATGTCTCCCGGCCATTAGCCAATCCTTACGATCCGTCCCCTGGATTGAACAATCACAGCACCTGCACACTCAGATTTACATATTACACAAAGTTACGACAACAGTCGTAACAAGTAACAAGTCCAAGTCCAAAGCGGAAAAGGAGACCATTCACCTTCAAAATAAAAGTTGCTCCTTTTTAAATCTGTTAGCTGTAGTGCTGAGGCCCAACTTTTACTTTCAATCAACCTGCATTCCTGGTTTACCTATCACTTTCTCAAGTATTCCTACCACTCAAGCAAGTAGTTAATGTTTGAAGATAAGTCATCGTCTTCTGTGCAAACTACAGACAACCACAGAAATCTGCTAAAGCAATCGTAAGGATGTTTTTAGTGAAGCATACTCTTTGTGACCAATTTCCTCTAGCTTCAGCCTCAACCTCCAGAAATGAGTTGCAGACCCATCAGGAAAAAAACATTACTGCTAGCCCACTGGTAGAAACACTTCAAAAAGTGTGATGTTTTTAAAGTAAAAGGTGTTTGCAGTCATGGAACCAGTCATGGAACCAGTCATGGAACCAGTTGCAGCAGATGGCTGCTCCACTCTGAGCCTGTTTCTGCCAGAGATTTCTTCCTGTACAAAGGGAGTTTTTCTTTCCCACAGTTGTCAAGTGCTTGCTCATAGGGCATCATTTGACTGTTGGTTTTTCTCTGTATTAGTTTAGAGTCTTTACCAAAGTGCCTTGATGAAACTGTTGTTATAAATTGGCACTATATAAACAAAACTGAATTGAAATTAAACTTAGGGCAACTTGCCAGGAAATACACAGTGCTCCTTTGTTTGCATTGTTTACCACGTAGTTATGGACTGATCTCTAGGTCTCCATAACTGTGTCCTTATTCATTTGACCCTTAAAAAACTTATAAAGACAAGTATGGTGTTGAATGCTAAGAATGACGACTTTGAAACAGAACTTGTCTTCTTACTCTTAAATACATTTTAAGGTAAGGTAATAGTGCAAACCCTTGAGAATGTAGAGCAAATTGCAGAATCATGCAGATGTAATGGTGCAGTGTTTGTAGATACTATGCAATGTATAGACTAGGGTGCTATCTAAAAAAGATTAATGATGGTAACCAGTATTTGTGCTCCTGGAATCTAATCTAATCCCTGCTGGTTGTGATGCTACATGCAGCAGTTTCTCACTAACTGAACATATCTGGCAAATGACACATCAGCTAAAGCATATCTGTAAACATATAACTTTTTGGTCGTCTCATGAGCGATATTAACATGTCCACAGTTGGCCAGCAAGCTCTTTTTGAAAAGTTCATGTCAGAAATGCTATAAATGCCAGTAGCCAGACTGCTTCCACACACACACCTGCACCCAGTTAGTCTCTCTGCCTGCTGAATTTTGCTGAACTTTAATCAGCTGACCATGCATGGAGCAGCTTTAGAATCCATTTTAACCTGATATGCAGATACAGGTTTTTGAACATTTCAGCAAGTATATGTTTTGCAATACCCTTTTGTGTTTATAACTGTGATTCCTACAGTGGGGGTCAGGAAGGGGTTCCAAAATAAGCTTTGGATAGCTTTCCATGTTCTGACTAACAAGTTGTGCTTTATCTTGAGATAATATATATGTGTGCGTATACTAAGGAAGCAGTGGCACAAGGTGCTAAGGCAGGTAGACGAACCTGCTGCTCTTTGGATTAAATATCTGTAGACTTCAGCGAGCCTCTATCATGGCTTCAATAACTTCTCAGTCAGTACTTTGTGTGTGCATGCTCTCTGCACGTGAGCCAATAAAAACTTGTTCTCCTGGCACATGAAAAAAGAGTCCGCCAAAGCTGGACAAACAGGGTCCAGACAGAGCCGAGCTGCTGAGGAGGCACAGACCCTCTGCTAGCACCAACAGTAGCCTTCTTTGCCATTCATTTTCCTTTTCTGGCCTGGCCATGTTCTTATTATTATTCTGTCTCTGTTTAAACTCTCTCACACTTTCTCCAGTCGCATCTCTACTCCCAGTCTCTGAAATGCCTTTCAGACACTCTGAGACGCTGCCAGTATAACTTGACTTGACATGAAGGTCAGTCGAAATTATTATTAAAACACTGATGTGCTGAGGTGTGGGCCCTAGTGAAGTTAATAAGGTGTTCAAGTGATGGTCGACGTCAGCTGCATCTATCTCTGGAAGTCATTTCACTGGATAAGTGGAACTTGAATGTCACTGTATCCTTTGTTAATACATGTCTTTATGTATGTAAAGGACATTAGTTTTCCATTGTGATATTTAAATGACAGCATCAGTACTACACAGCAGACGAACACAGACCCTCAACTAGTGACGCCTTGTTGAAATATAGCACCCTATTAGTGACAAAATGTAAAAACTGGAAAATCAGTTACAACACAAATATTAGTGTTTAGTCATAGTTGCTTTAGGGTTAGTAGCAAAATCTTGTTCCAACTGCTTGCACAATAGGCAAGCAACAGTTACAATAGAGCGTTTGCATTCGTGCGTGTCATTTATCTGTTAACATTATTGCTTGAAAGGTTTTGAATAGATTCTGATTAAACGTAGACTGGGGTCAGGTTTACAAGTCATTAAAATTAGGCTTCCATGCACCAAGGTCTTCATGGTTAACTCAATGATTTATTGGCTGAAATTTGACCATAAGCCTTGTAACTTTAAAAAATAGAAACTAATTGAATTATATGCATTTACACATTCCGTTAAAAAGATGAAATATGCGATTAAATACCCTAATTGTGAATTCTGAAGCAATTACATCTTCCACAGGGAAGGTAGGAGTGTCGAATCCTTTTCACTTTAAGCTGGTGTGTCGTGGCACAAACACCAAAAAGCACCTTGTGAGTAAAACAGCAAAAATTGATGCTCCGGGGTCAAGAGTGTGTATGTACCGCCAGCTGTGCAGATTTACTTCAGCCTTTAATTATGTCTCAGGGTGAAGTATCTGTGAATTGACTTAGGAGTAGAAACTCACAGCATGTAGAGGAGAAAAGAAAACCCTGCACATGCTCTGCCTGCACCACCTAAAAGTGAAAGACTGACAAGTTAATGCAAGACTGTGAGTAAATTCAGGCACATCTCCATGCTCGGTAATAACAGGCTAGACCCAACAACGCCGAGGCGTCAGTGTCTCAGCCTGTGTGGCAGAAGAAGGCCAGGGTCAGTTTATTCTGCTCCTCAGAGGAATTCTGGGAATTGTTTGCACTGTCTGCTTCAGCTTCTGGCCTTTTATACAGCCTTTACTTCTGCCTGGCTCAGATTTGCTGTTTTTGGATGTGCACACAAACACACATCCATAAAATCATTTTTCTTGCCTGTCAAGAAATGTACGCATCAGTGTTTTATGTTGTACCTTGTAAAGAGTACAGTGGGTTTTGGTGTTATGGCTGCAGCCTGTTTGTGTTAATAGTTTCTGAGAAACACTGGATAGGAGTAAAGCTGGTGTGTGTTTGTTCCTGTATCGTGTCTGAGAGTGTGCTTTTAAACCAGTAATAGACAGAATCTGGGATCAATATTCAGTTTCTGATGTTGGCAAATGCAGCATTATGGTCTGGTTGGCGAAGTGTCGAAGCAAGCCTGTTTTGAAGATATTAATCCAAATAATAAGCCAAGCACAGAAATAAAACAGGGCTTTGTGGCTTCATTGAACGCAGGAAGGAATTCAACTTTTTGCAGTGGTCACATGGTTTTTCTGTTCAACATCACACTCCCTCGTTTGACAAACGTTCCTGAAAACACATTACAAGACCGAGTCCTTTGACTATTTCACAACATGGGGCTGAAATACCTGTGGTTTGGCACTTTTCATAGTTCAAAGTGTGTAATGTAAGCTGCAAATTACCCAGGGAGGGGGGTGGCTGTAAATTCTCACTGACCTACTGCTACCTGACCTGCATGAATAGGTGCAAGAAAAGGAATCCGTCAGTTACAGTCATATAAAAATTCATCCTTTAATTCATCTGGACGGCTTTGACGGCCTTGTTTCACGGAACTGAGACACGATTTTGACTCACTGTCTAGTTCTTTAGGCAACAGCTCAATTTCCAGTCAGATGAATGTCAGACAGCTTCCATTCCTGACTTTGGAATAACATGAACTTATTCACATTAGAAAATGAGTGCACGTCCACATTTTCTCAGCGTTAGAAATACTGCAAGATACAACAATGAATGCTTGTTTTACCCCTAAAATGTAAAGAAAATATCTGCAGTGGCTCGTGTTGGTTGTGCACAGCCTTGCTTGTGATATCAAGAATTGGCATTTGGATTATTTATTCATAGTTTATAAATGAAGTCACATTTCTACTTTGGAACATCCACCTGGAGAGTAAATTTGGCCTCCTCTTCCTCTGCCTGTCAGTTATTTTTATAAGGTTTAGCCTAAATTCAAAACAGAGATACTAATATTACAGTCACGCTATTGAAAAAAGTGATTGGAGACCACAGCATGACCAAAATTATTAGAACTGTGTAGGATGAACATGCAATCCTGTTGCCTGTGAGGGTGGCTGTAGCTCAGGTGGCAGAGCAGGTCAGCCACTAATCAGAAGGTCGGTGGTTCGATCCCAGGCTGCCTCCTGGCTGCATGCCAAATATCCTTGGGCAAGATACTAACCCCATGTTTGCCTACTGGTGGTGGTCAGAGGGCCCGGTGGCGCCAGTGTCTTGTTACAACCAGATTCATGAATCCATGCTGCAATACTACTCCTACCAAATGAACTGCTGTTTGCTTAATTTTATCACTCATTTATGTTCTTTTTCATAGCCTGTATCCATTGATAGCTCGACTGCAGAAGAACTACAGGTTCACAAATGAAAGAGTAACATCTTTGTGTTGGAACTTACTGTATTTTGTTACAGTGAACTGAGTTTCTGCAGAGAACTCCTTGTCATGTTCAAGAAACCAGAGATAATCTGAGCTTTGTGACATGGTGTGTTATCCTGCTGGAACAACCCATCAGATGATGGTACACTATCATGATAAAGGGATGGACATGGTCAGAAACAATACTCAAGTAGGCTGTGGTGTTTAAATGGTGCTCAGCTGGTATTAAGGGGACTATAGGCCAATAAACTATCCCCACACTATCACAACGCTAGTCTGAACTGGTGAAATAAGACAGTATGGATCCATGCTTTCATGTTTTTGACACCAAATTATGACCTTATCAGTGATGCTCTTCTGGATATCTTGGTTGTAACAAGTGATTATTTGAATTATGGTTGCCTTCAGATCAGCTCAAAGCAGTCTGGTCTTTGTCCTCTGACCTTAGGCTTCAACATCACAGAGAATTGCAATTCACAGGATATTTTCTCGTTTTTTGGACCATTCTCTGTAAACCCAAGAGATGATTGTGGGGTAAAATCCCAGTATATCAGCAGTTTCTGAAATAATCAGACCAGCATGTCTGGCACCAATAACCATGCCACAGCCCTAATATTTATGGCAGTTCAACAGTTCTGTGACACTTTGAGCTTAAAGGGCAAACTCAAACCGTTGGCACAAAAAGAATGGGATCTGCCTTTGACCAGACACAAAGTTAGATTAACAGACAATGACTCAGCAGCGAGAAAGCAAAAAGCTCCATTTTTTTTCTTTTTCTTCTGGATCACCTAAAACTCTTTAATGTACTTCCCACCATTAAACTCCAGGGGTTTCCAGTTTTCTTGGCCCTTGTTCCAAGGTCAACAGAGGAATGAAGTGAAAACCAAAACTTATGGCAAATAAATAAAACATTTGATAGGAAGCCTCTCCTAAAGTCCTGTTTTTTTCTCATACATGTGTAGTAATCTTGATATGCAGCAATTATATTGAAAGTTGATAAAGTGAGCGAGATGATAAAGTGGATAAAAGTGGAGAACGAGAACACTGTATGTGGGTCTATAAGCCATGGAAACTCTAGCAGTTTAATATCAGAGTACATATTTAATATAGTGCCTCATTTATTTCCAAATATAAAAAACAGAGTTAAACACACAGCTAGGTCCATATTTGGATATTGATACAGTTCTTGTAATTCAGCCTTTTTACAGCACCACAGCAGACTTTAAATCAAACTGTCAACATAACTGAAGTGCAGACTTTCAACTTTAATTCAAAGAGTTTGGCAAAAGTGTTCATATCATCTGTTCAGGATTCTTTTATATTTCTGAATTGTTGCACACATTTTTAGATACTAATCACTGGACAAACTAGTTACTGTTTGTTACGACCCGGCTCAAAAGCTGCAACATAAAAAAAAAGGAGACGGATACCAGAGTGTTAGTCAGACGAGGTTTTATCTTAAAATGGCATAGCAGGCTGGGTGAAATAGCTGATGCCACCCAGGTAAAGACAAGTGAGCTCTTGGGAAGCTTGCCTCAGGTATACTTTTATCCACACCTTACTAGGTGTGGCCAATTAGCACCAGCTGATTAGGGGCTACAGAGGGACGTAACACTGTTAAATGTAACTATTGTTTGGCATTTAGTAATGGAGAACCTGCTCTGTTGGGTTGACTTATGTGGCCACTGAAGAATAACCTCTGTTATTTGCTTTGAGAAGCTCTTTTCCAGTATCCTTTGTGTCATCATTCATTTGCACCATGAAGCAACGTCTGATTATTTTTTCATCATCTGGGTGAACCTGCTACTTCTAACAGTGGTCACATCATCAATAAACACGAGTGGCTCAGTTCCCCTGGCAGCTATACATGACCATGCATAACACTGTCTCTAGCATGTTTGACAGATCATGTGGTATCCTTTGGATCCTGGTCTGTTTCTTTTCTTCTCCATATTTTCCTCATCATTCTGGTTTCATAAGTCCAAAGATTTTTTTCCAGAACCGTGCTGGCTGTTTTAGATGTTTTCAGGAAAACTTGAATCTCTCCTTCTTGTTTTTGAATATAAATCAGTGCTTTTTACCTTGTTGTAAACTCTGTTTACGTTCATGAAGACATCTCATGATTGCATACTTGCATCTGTCATGATTGCATGACAGTGATATACCCACCACCTTGGGAGTGTTCTTGACTAGGTTAAGATGTTGTGGCATTGTTTTTCTTAAAAATGGAAATAATTCTGTCATCATGCGTTTTTATTATCTTCTTCTATGTTTCAGGCCTTTTGGTGATGGTGGGCTATCCAGTGCAATCAACACACCTACAGTTTTTGCCTAACGGCTTGTCAGACAACTGTCCAATAACTTTTAAGGCTCTGAAAATGGGAGACTATGTATGAAAATTACTGTAATTCTTAATACTTTAGTTAAACTCCTCGAATTAAAACTGAAACTCTGCACTTCAGTCCACTCTTGGCTTTTTTTATTTTAAAGTGATAGTGTGAACAGTTATATAATTGTTGGAATACTTCTATGAACCTAACTGTAATTCAATTCAATTCAATTCAATTTTATTTATATAGCGCCAAATCACAACAAAAGTCACCTCAAGGCGCTTCAGAGATACAGAGAAAAACCCAACAATCATATGACCCCCTATGAGCAAGCACTTTGGCGACAGTGGGAAGGAAAAACTCCCTTTTAACAGGAAGAAACCTCCGGCAGAACCAGGCTCAGGGAGGGGCGGGGCCATCTGCTGCGACCGGTTGGGGTGAGAGAAGGAAAACAGGATAAAGACATGCTGTGGAAGAGAGACAGAGGTTAATAACAGATATGATTCAATGCAGAGAGGTCTATTAACACATAGTGAGTGAGAAAAGTGACTGGAAAGGAAAAACTCAATGCATCATGGGAATCCCCCGGCAGCCTACGTCTATTGCAGCATAACTAAGGGAGGATTCAGGGTCACCTGGTCATATGCTTTAGCAAAAAGGAAAGTTTGAAGCCTAATCTTAAAAGTAGAGATAGTGTCTGTCTCCCGAATCCAAACTGGAAGCTGGTTCCACAGAAGAGGGGCCTGAAAACTGAAGGCTCTGCCTCCCATTCTACTTTTAAATACTCTAGGAACAACAAGTAGGCCTGCAGAGCGAGAGCGAAGTGCTCTAATAGGGTGATATGGTACTACAAGGTCATTAAGATAAGATGGGGCCTGATTATTTAAGACCTTGTATGTGAGGAGCAGGATTTTGAATTCAATTCTGGATTTAACAGGACGCCAATGAAGGGAAGCCAAAACAGGAGAAATATGCTCTCTCTTTCTAGTCCCTGTCAGTACTCTTGCTGCAGCATTTTGGATTAGCTGAAGGCTTTTCAGTGAGTTTTTTGGACATCCTGATAATAATGAATTGCAGTAGTCCAGCCTGGAAGTAATAAATGCATGAACTAGTTTTTCAGCATCACTCTGAGACAGGATATTTCTAATTTTAGAGATGTTGCGCAAATGGAAGAACGCAGTCTTACATATTTGTTTAATATGTGCGTTGAAGGACATATCCTGGTCAAAAATGACTCCAAGGTTCCTCACGGTGTTACTGGAGGCCAAGATAATGCCATCCAGAGTAAGAATCTGGTTAGATACCATATTTCTAAGCTTTTCAGCGCCGAGTACAATAACCTCAGTTTTATCTGAATTAAGAAGCAGAAAGTTAGCAGCCATCCAGGTCTTTATGTCTTTAAGACATTCCTGCAGTTTAACTAATTGGTGTGTGTTATTTGGCTTCATGGACAGATAGAGCTGGGTCTCATCTGCATAGCAGTGAAAATGTATGCTATGTCTTCTAATGATGCTGCCTAAGGGAAGCATGTATAATGTAAACAGAATTGGTCCTAGCACTGAACTCTGTGGAACTCCATAATTAACCTCAGTGTGTGAAGAGGACTCTCCATTTACATGCACAAATTGGAGTCTATTAGATAGATGTGATACAAACCACTGCAGTGCAGTACCTGTAATACCTACAGCATGTTCTAATCGCTCTAATAGGATATTATGGTCAACAGTATCGAATGCTGCACTAAGGTCAAGAAGGACAAGCACAGAGATGAGTCCACTGTCAGAGGCCATAAGAAGATCATTTGTAACCTTCACTAAAGCTGTTTCTGTGCTGTGATAAGCTCTGAAACCTGAATGAAACTCTTCAAATAAACCATTCCTCTGCAGATGATCTGTTAGCTGTTTGACAACTACTCTTTCAAGGATTTTTGATATGAAAGGAAGGTTGGAGATTGGCCTATAATTAGCTAAGACTGCTGGGTCTAGAGATGGCTTTTTGAGTAAAGGTTTAGCTACAGCCAGCTTGAAGGCCTGTGGTACATAGCCGATTATTAGAGATAAGTTGATCATATTTAAGATCGAAGAATTAATTAATGGCAGGACTTCTTTGAGCAGTTTTGTAGGAATGGGGTCTAAAAGACACGTTGATGGTTTGGAGGAAGTAATTATTGAAGTTAACTCAGAAAGATCAATTGGAGAAAAAGAGTCTAACTTAACATCAATGGTACTAAGAGTAGCTGTAGATAATATTACATCTGTGGGATGATTATTGGTAATTTTTTCTCTAATGATAAAAATTTTATTTGTGAAGAAGTTCATGAAGTCATTACTAGTTAACGTTAAAGGGATGGTTGGCTCGATAGAGCTCTGACTTTTTGTCAGCCTGGCTACAGTGCTGAAGAGAAACCTGGGGTTGTTCTTATTTTCTTCAATCAGTGACGAATAGTAAGATGTTCTGGCTTTGCGGAGGGCTTTCTTATAAAGCAACAAACTATTTCTCCAGGCTAAATGATGATCCTCTAAATTTGTGACACGCCATTTCCTCTCCAGATTACGAGTCAACTGCTTTAGGGTACGTGTTTGAGAATTATACCACGGGGTCAGGTACTTCTGATTAGAGACCTTAGTTTTCACTGGAGCTACAGTATCCAGAGTCGTACGTAGTGAGGAGGTGAAATTATTAACAAGATAATCGACCTCTGTTGGGGTAGCGTTCAAATAGCTGCTCTGCTCTGTGTTGGTACAGGGCATTGACGATGATAACAGTGGGTGGATTATATTCTTAAACTTAGTTACAGCGCTTTCAGAAAGACATCTACTTTGATAAAGTCTACTCTCCACTGCTGTGTAATCAATTATTGTAAATGTAAATGTTATCAGGAAATGATCAGACAGGAGAGGGTTTTCAGGAAACACTGTTAAATGTTCAGTTTCTATGCCATATGTTAAAACAAGATCTAGAGTGTGATTAAAGTGGTGGGTGGGTTCTTTTACATTTTGAGAGAAACCAATCGAGTCTAATAACAGATTAAATGCCATGTTGAGGCTGTCATTTTTAGCATCTACATGGATGTTAAAATCACCCACAATAATTATTTTATCTGAGCTCAGAACTAAATTAGATATAAAGTCTGAGAAATCAGACAGAAACTCTGTGTAAGGCCCAGGTGGACGATAGATGATAACAAGTAAGACTGGTTTCACAGCTGGGGTGGACAATGTTAAGCATCAGGCTTTCAAATGAATTAAAAGTCTGTCTTGGTCTTTCATTAATTAATAGACTGGTGTGAAAAATTGCTGCCACACCTCCCCCTCGGCCTGTGCTTCGAGATTTCTGGTAGTTAGAATGACTCGGGGGTGTTGATTCATTTAAACTAACATAATCATCCTGCTGCAACCAGGTTTCTGTAAGGCAGAGTAAATCAACTTGTTGATCAATTATTAAGTCATGTACTAACAGAGACTTGGAGGAGAGAGACCTAATATTTAATAATCCATATTTCACTGTTTTACTCTTTGGTTCAGATGTGGATACTGTATTGTTCTTTCTTTGTAATTGTTTATGTTTAAGTTGTTTGTTGCTGGTTTTCAGTTTGTTTTTTGTCTTTTTGGAAGCTGACACAGTCTCTATGGAGATGGGTTTTTGGGGGGGTAGCAGGAGGAGGGAAGCTGCAGAGAGGCGTGTAAGACTGCAACTCTGCTTCCTGGTCCCAACTCTGGATAGTCATATTTTGAGGGGTTTAATAAATTTGTCCATATTTCTAGAAATGAGAGCTGCTCCATCCAAAGTGGGATGGATGCCATCTCTCCTAACAAGACCAGGTTTCCTCCAGAAGGTTTGCCAATTATCTATGAAGCCCACATTGTTTCTGGGACACCACTCAGACAGCCAGCAATTTAAGGAGAACATGCGGCTAAACATGTCACTCCTGGTCTGATTGGGGAGGGGACCAGAGAAAACTACAGAGTCCGACATTGTTTTGGCAAAGTTACACACCGATTCAATATTGATTTTAGTGACCTCCGATTGGCGTAACTGGGTGTCATTACTGCCGACGTGAATTATGATTTTACTGAATTTACGTTTACCCTTAGCCAGCAGCTTTAAATTTCCTTCAATGTCGCCTGCTCTGGCCCCTGGAAGACAATTGACTATGGTGGCCGGTGTCTCTAGCTTCACATGTCTGAGAACAGAATCACCAATTACCAGAGTTTGACCCCCGGCGGGTGTGTCGCCGTGTGGACAAAAACGGTTATACACATGAACGGGTTGGTGGTGTACCTGGGGCTTCTGTTTAGGACTATGCTTCCTCCTCACCGTCACCCAGCCGCCCTCTTTCCCCAGCTGCTTGGGGTCTGCCGGGGAACAGCTAGCAGGGCCTACGCTATCTTCGGCTGCACCAGCTACAGGGGCCTGGCTAGCTACAGGTGAATGAAGGGTGCGAAGCCGAGTCTCCAATTCAGTAATTCTGGCCTCCAGAGCTGCAAATATGCTACATTTGTTACAGATATCATTACTGCTAAAGGAGGCCGAGGAGTAACTAAACATCTGACACAATGAGCAAGAACGTGCAGGAGGGACAGGTGAAGTAGCCATGGTGCTAACGAGTCGGCTACGAGCTAAGCTAAGCTAGCGAATCAGTACAGAGACAGTGAGTGAATACTTTGGCTATAAATTAGGTAGTGAGTACACAGAAAGTGTGCTTCAGATGAAGCACGTGAAGATTATACTCTGAAAAAAGAATGTATTTAAAAGTTGTTAATTAAATTGCTAAGCAAATAAGCTACTCAGAAACACCACTGTGTTTGAGCAGGAACAGAAAGTGATACTCTACCGCAGAGCAAGCGAACACCAAGCGACAGCGCCACCAAGAGCCCTTGCACTCATTACATTAGATATACCCATTACATATATAGACTATTTAAGTCATCATTGTTGTAATATCATCATGTGCAGTAAACACACTAGCACAAATGAATGAAATTATTTTAGAACAGCTTAATGATGCACAAAGCTAATACTGACATGTTTTTGGATATTTTAAATGTAGTCCAATCACAGTTATCTTCAGGTGTTTGTAAGTGCAATACAGGCCTCAGACCTCAGCCAGGCCTCATGTAGGAGTTGACTAACAGACTGCAGAAATTCAGAAAAAGTAAACAGTTATAGATTATAGTCACCATTTTTCATAAATGTAATTACTCCAATACTGTTAAAGGTAACATTATACTCCTGAGCAGAAAAGCTGTTCACAGTAGTTCTATTGATAGATTTTTTTCAGCTTGTGAAAACAGTCATTTAATGGCTCTGGAGGAGGTTTTTTTTCCATGTCTGAGAAATGAACTATGATGATGTCATCTGGGTTATCTCAGCTTTACATTTTTAGCTGAAAATTTTTACTGAGCAGGAGGGTCAAATCCCTCATTCATAACTTATGAGGTGGAGGCTGGAGAGATTTTCATGTAAAAAATCATTCACTGCAACAGTATTACAGTATGTATGTCTAAAAATCTTGGGTTTTTATTAACTTTTTATCATGAAATCTATTGTGTGTGTGTGTGTGTGTGTGTGTGTGTGTGTGTGTGTGTGTGTGTGTGTGTGTGTGTGTGTGTGTGTGTGTGTGTGTGATCTTAGTAAATTCATAGAAAAATAACTACATGTTTAAACTGGTTACCTTTTAATCTTTTTTCATTGCTGCCTCCAGCCCGCCACCTGAAAGGTAAATTCTACACTAGATCAGATTTGATTTATGACTAAAAGGAAGTAGGAATTAGACAGCAATTAGCAATTAGTGGCTACCTCTAGCCTAGGCTAACACAGGCTAGCCACCAGCACTCCCAAGTTGAGGACATTCCAGTATTAAAGCTGGAAAAGCATGGAAAAATAGGATTTGTTTTGCCACTTAATTGTGCCATTCATATATTGCAAGCACTACATCGCAATGTTTGTTTTTTATGGTGCAACACTTGTGTCTTTGCAACAGCGCCTTCCATACGATTTAGAATTACTATAGGGCAAAAGATCATTATCATTATTATATATTTATTACTTCATGTGTTAGAAGCACTACAAAGGTATGGCAGCATCCAGCCTTAGCATCTGATCCTGAAATAGGTGGCTATTTTTATATACTAATATACTTTTGGTATTAATAAATGCACTGCAGTCCACCTTGTTGTTTAGGTCTCTACAGAGAAAGCAAAAGGCTGGGAAAAAGTTCACTCTATTGAGGAATGTTAAACTGCAGTAGTTAGGCTATAGATTAGATGAGCTAGATTATCAGATTGTCCTCATGCCCCAGTAAAGTAATTCCTCCCAGCTGTTTTATTGTCTGCTTGGTGACGAGTTGATTGTCCTTTTAACCAAAACCAATGCACCAAAGCAGGAAACCACTAGTCTGAGGCTAACCAGTTTACCAACATGGTGGGTTTCTTCACTCGCAAAAACGATAATTAGGAGGCTGTGCTTACTTGGTCATTTAAGGACAAGGCTGAATGCAGCCAGAAGAGCATGTTGTATTAAGGTCACCACCACAGAGCTGGCTAATTATTCATGGTTTTATACTGGCTTGATTGAAAGCAAAACAATTCTTTGTGCGACTGTCATTCAAGGATATCTAGGAAATCAGTACCTATGTAGGTCTCGGGAGAATGAGTGCACCAGTGCATAATAACAACACATCTGGAATCATTTTACATCTCAATCAGTGTCTAACAGCACACCAGTACATAAATGTGTCCTGAACTTAAGTCTGGTAAAAAATAATGAATAGGTCTGAGAACCTAGACGATTGCATCACACTTCAAACAGGGAGAGATCTACACATCAGCTTCAGGTCCCACTGTTGTCCATTCACATTCAACACGCTGATGTATTAACACTACACTAACAGACAACGCAAGAAAGGGTGCTTAAAGCACTAACTGGAGGCTTTTTTATCCTCCCCATACAATCCCTCTTGTTTCTTTCCCCGCCATACAGACTTAATGACCACAGCAAAGTTGGTAAAGGCGGTTAGCAGCTAACGATCTTTTTCCTGTGCTATCACGTGGAACTGGCATGCTTTGGGTTGCTGGGTAATTGGTCTGACTTCACTAAAAGAAAACATGCTGTGACAAAATGAATTAACTTTATTCGAATGCTTCTCCAACCCAAAAAATGGCTCAACCAGTATTTTTTATTGTTTTTTCACAGGCCGTGCCACATGGCATGCTACAGTAAATGATTTGAGCAGCATACAGTGCTAATTACAATATTTTACTTCTTTAGCCATTTACATTTTTTTGAAAACGTAGTTCTGGTATTTGTGAGGGCTCCTTTTTTCTTACTGTTTTACTTCAGAAAAACAACTTTACTTCAAATTCAGTTTTCAACTGAAAAATAATTTTTTTCTTGCATTGTTCTGAGGTCAAGTCTAATGACTAAGTTTTACTTTGACAGTTAATTGAACAACTTACATATTTGCTATTAAATTCAACTGCAAACACACTCCTCAAAGTGGGAAATTTAAATGATTTCTTGACAAATCTGTACCAGATCTGCCTTTCACACCATCTCTTAGTTTTAATGAAGGGATAAAGTCAAGAATGTCTTCTCCAGGCTTTTGTAGATTCCTTTCCTTGCTCTGCTCATAGCCTCATTGCCAAACTCTCAAACTGTCCTCCAAAGATGGAGAAAAACATTCGAGTTCCAGGCCCAACTCAAAGCAGGCTCTGAGACGACGGGATTAACAGCCAGACAGAAAAATTCAGAGGTGGTCATGAGAGAGCGAATAGCTCGTCACCACATTAAGAAACTGGTTCCAGCAGGAATCAGTGGGTTTGCTTGTTTCACTGTGAGGACGTACTTCAGGCAGCGTTGACTGATCTATAACCTATACTATGTACACCATATGTATTTTTTCACTGGGAACGTATACACAGTTCCGCTTCATCACGTTAGTACCTTTAGCCTACTTATCCCACAGCTGTAACTGGCACTTAGATTACATTGTTTCATGTAAAGAGATCATATAACTAAAATCTTTCATCAGCCCCAATTTTAAAAGTGCAGTCTACAAGTACAGAAAGCTGACCCGCTATATACTCAGAGCTAGTAGTACAGTATATACGTCTACCTAGATATTTCTTCTTTTGAGTTTCTCAGATATAACCGAGACTGCCTCATAGGACCTTTTTTCTGCCTTTGACATTTTGGCAAACACAGGGCAAACAAAAAATGAATGTTAGGAATAATTTTTGCTTTTGAAGAGTGGCAAACAGGACAAGTCGTGACTTCCTTTTGTGGAGGATGGATAGTATTGTCAACTCTTGCGCTCAAATTGCAACCAGTGTTGCGTCACCACAACTGGGGAGTCAGGGCAGCTCAACAGTATGTTGAGTATTACAGTCTTCTACAATATAACTTTCTTTATCTTCTTCATTCAGTTGATCCCTTTGAAGGTCACTAAAGTGGACCCATCTCAGCATATCTCTAGTATCCTCTTCTGTTACACCAACCTTCTGCATTTCCTTCTTCGTTTTAATCCATGAACTTCCCCTGAGGTCTTCCTCTAGTCCTAATGCCTGGCAGCTCCATCTTCAACTTCCTTTGTCCAACATATCCACTATATCTTCTCCACCAGCCCTCGTCTGCACTTACCACTCTTACTTTGTCTTCAAGCTGCTCAACCTGAGCTGTCCCTCTGATGTACTCATTTCAACTCTTGTCCATCCTTGTCACTCCCAGTGAAAATGTTTGTGGCTGGGTATATTGGCAAGAGGCAAACTATAAACCGTGTAGAAATGCAGAATGCATCTTTTTTTTTTAAATCAAAGCAGAAAATTCAGAAATAGCTGAGGATCAGGTGTGTCTGATCAGGTGTGATCAGCTGGTATGTCTCTATTACAGTTGTTAGTGTTTTGTAATTTATAAGTGCTTTTTATTCTAATTAATTTTTAATTTTTGTCTTCACTTTAGTTTCACTGAGTTTCCAGAATGGTTTTGCTCTTATCTGTTTAGTTTTAGTTTGGTGCTAAGATATCACCCAGTGTTAGCAAGCCTGGTTAGCAAGCTCCTTTCATAAAATGTAAGAATGCAGTACAGAGAAACTTAAAGATCAGTAAACTACTAGAATTTTGCTCACCCAAACTGAAGGGCAGACTTCTGGGATGGTATGTAACCACACAGCAAGCCAGCATATTAGTCAGTGATCCACAAAAAAATGCACATGCACTGAAGTTTAATAACCTCAAGTAGTGGATGAGACCTGATGGCACTAATTAAAGGACTTTTCAGTCAACGTCACCACTCCCCTAACTCCAGATGGATGAGTAATAAAAAAAACAAACACCCTCAGTTCTTATAACACCAGCCGGGCGCATGGGCAGAATGGACACCCAACACTGTTAACATGACAATTAGGTGACACAGGATTTTCAAGAATTTTCTCAGACGAGTTTAAATATTGTTGAACTTGACCTCAAAGTTAAATTGTTGGTCAAATTTTCTGAAAATATTGCAAATATGATAAGAAGGAAGTCAATTAAAATTTTCACATTTATACAATTTGCATCTAATAAGAAGTAGGAGGGCTAGCAAAGGCGACTCGAGGAACTGCAGTTTTTATCTCTTCTACATTTCCTTCATTTTCCAGCTCTTGAGGATGGTTCCTACACCTCTAAAAAAAAGCAACGACAAGAGGAAGTATTAACAAATTGTGAAGATAACAGTAAGTATATTATGCTTATTTGGAACATCGGTCAGACCCCGAGCCACTGGTGGAAGTGTTGGTGGTTCAGTCATATTCAGGCATAGCACCAGACAATCATGCCTGATCAGCCCTTTTATTTTTGACATGTCATGTGTGGTACAGAGTTATGTCATATACCCTCAAGAAATATCATTGTCATTATTTGCAAAAGTAAAATCTCTAACAAGAGGAGAAAAAACCCAAAAACTTTCTTTTCTTAAATTATTATAATGAAACAAAAACACCACAAATTTCTGTTTTCTCACGAATTCCTTTTTTTCAATAATCACACTGCTGAATGCCGTACACGTTATTTTGTCAGTCTCACCAGCTTAGCCCCTAGCATTTTTTCAGTGCCCATCAGTCTCACCCACAAAGACCAAGCTGGCATCTTTTCAAAAGGCAAGTTACAATTACTTGGCCACAAAATCCACTCTGTGGAGTGTTGTTACTACATTCAACTTGCCCTCAAGTGATCACAACAGAGAAGGAGTCCAAAAAAAAGCTGATTCTTGTGACTGGTTGACACCCCGCCCCTCCCCCCCCCCCCCCCCCCCCCCCCCACACACACACACACACACACACTTCATTTCAGTCTTGTTAGTTTTGGAGCACATCATATATCAAGCTTTTGCCAAATGGTAGGCAAAATATATGCCAGCCAGTAAATTATACTGATGGTGACTGGATAAATCACATTTCAGTCAATCATATGGAACCACTTTTATAGCTCCTTCAGCATCTTTTCAGGGAAACAGTGGAATTGTTTGACACGGATATGCTTTGGGTTTTGAAAGTCATGTCCACTGGAGAGCATTAATCCTATTTCCCAAGTTTTCAGAGAAACAAGAAGAATGGAGCAGATACAAAACACAGCTCCACTTGTTAGTATTATACATGACTAGGAGCTGACTAACCAAGATGAAAGGAGGTTGACCGAGGAACAGAAAAACAGCAAGTAATAAGAAACTTCGTCAGGGTTGTCTGAGCTTTTCATGTTGCTGGAGCGACTTGGCCTCGGGATCTAAGTGGCAGGCTAATGAACAGGAATTCTGCATGCAGACAGGTATGATGTCAGTATTTCCATGCAGCTGACTGCTTCTTGTTCTCTGGTGTGCTGGGAAAACTGATTTCTGCTGTTTGGGCTTTGAGTTGGCTTCGCAAGACGAATTGTGAAAAATGAAGATTAAGTTTATCTATCAAAATTTTCAAAAAATACACATTTTTTTTCATAAATATGGCTGTGACTTCATTTTTCTGTCCACATTAATTAGTAGTAAACAGTAAGTGAAGTCATGGCTACTTGCAAATTGCTGTAATGAGCACAAATTATTGCTGTGAGACTGAGACGCAAAAAAGCTGACAGAGGGGGGAACCAAAATGTTTTCTTTAAAAGCAACCCCTGCATGACAACACAAGAACTAAAGAACTAAAATAGTAACACAAACAAAAGCTCAAAGAATAATTCTCAGATTTGAAACAGCTGTTCAGAAGGTCCATGATCACCCCATGCCCTCTCTGTTTGGTGGGATTTGGACTAAAGCTAAACACTGTCAACTTTTTAATGTAAAAGCTGTGGAGAGGAGCTGCATGGGCGCCTGATGCAGGTCTGCACAGCCTTAGTTTAGCTCAACTTAGCTTGGCTCCTATTAGCACAAAAACGATGGTTAAATGTATTGGCACTTTTGTCAGCGAATAAAAATGAGATGAAAATGTTCTGGAGAGATGAGATCCAATCAGAACTGATTAAACTGTGTAGAAAGGCGGTTTGAGTTTGGATCACTGATTGAGAAAAAGATTAGAGGAAAATATTAGAAAATTATTTACATTTTTAAGAAAAGACAAATTCGTACTCAGTAAGACATGAAACTAGTGATTAAGACATTGACTTCTCCAGAAAAAAGTTCACTGAGGTCATAGATTGAGGAAGCCAAAGGGCTGTTTTCCTATAAATAAACAAAACCTTTTCAAATCATAAGAGTTGCCCCCTGCTGCCCGTAAGAAAGAATGTAAGCTACATCCATCTGTTATATACAATTTAGACAACCACAAGCTCTTATTGTGAGAAAAAAGCACTTGCAAAAACCGACTTACACTGTAACTGCTGTATTTTGCAAACTTTTGACGCTTGATGAGACTTTGACAGCAGAACTCATTAAATTCTCTTACATTTAATAGAACATTTACGCACAGATAAACACTGAACATCAACACAAAAACCTCACTCTTTTAAGCCACTGGTGTTGGCACCAACATTAATCCTCCACCTACTGGCTGGAATTTGGCTGAGTACAAAAGTAAGATGGTGACCACTGAGGATGAGAAGTATTCAGGCTTGCACACTCAACTTTTTCACAGTTACGATGCAAAATCATTCACCGTGTCATTATTTAGCTGTACTTATATGTATAAATGTCCTGAAATACACGTCAGGAGCATGGTATTTGCAGTAACTTAAGGCTTGTTACCGCTCTCATTGTGAGCAAAGAATGCTAGTAGCTAGCATTTAGGTCAAATTTGTGATGTACCGCTGCTCAGTTTTACAAAGTATGAGTTTTATACTAATAGATCTGTTTGATTATTGCTTTTATTTTAAATAAGAAAACACAATTCCAATGTTAAGTAGCTTCATATCCTCTCTTATGTTGTCTCAAAAGTCCTTAAAAAGTAGAAATGTGAACAATTTGACCAGTTTCTAAATAGTCCTTTGTGGTAAGGTTGTTTTATCAACTACTGTGTGTGCACTTTGGTTGCCACAAAAACCTCCCCACTCAGCTAGAGCCTAACCTCAGCTAGCATTGGCTAACCAGAGTAAGACCCTGCCCTTAAATCTTTCTCCATGCAAAGAATGCACTGAGAGCTCCAAGTCAAACGAGAATCCTCCTCCTTGTGCAGCTGATTGGGTTTCTTCTTTCCTCTCACTTTGTTTTTGTGTATAATAACCTCTTAATGCTGCAAACATGGAGTTCCAGTAGTGGGTTCTCTCTCACACAGATCCTGTTTTCTTCCCCCCGTCTCTCCTCGTGCACAGATCCAGCTCCTCTGTGCTCTCAGCCTGTGCAGCTCCACCCACCTGTAGATAAAAGCCAAACCCTCACCAGTGCTGCTGTTCAGCGTCTGTCACAAACTCCTTAAAAGCTCAGTGATACCACAGCAGCAGCAGCACACACAAAGGTAAGTGATGCATCATCAAGCCTTATAGTTAAATGTGTTCATTTTGATTTGGTTTTGCTTTGGCATGGTTGTCTGATTGCAAGGCAGAGACTGGATCATTTTCCTTTTTTGCCTTTTGGGATTGCACATGCAAAGGAACATGGAAACTGAGAAGCAAGTAAATGTATCATAAGACATCCTACTTCACAGCTGTGAAGAATGGGCTGAGAAGTCTCCGCAGATCACATCTGACATTTTTCCCAATGCAGAGAAAGAGGGAGAAAGAAAAGAAAATCCAAAAGAGACACCTGGGAAGAATAACCCGGGCTTAAGCTTGTTAAAATAAATGCACAGTGCAGCGTCTCGGCAGGATTTAGCACCAGTTAGTGGAATGCCTTGACATTTTAGAAAGTTTAGGTGCATGTTTTTCAGGACAGGAAAAACATGCACTTTTTCCTCCTGTGTTTATGGATAAGAAGATTTAGGTGTTAAGAGCTTTCTAGTAGTAATCTGTCCCGCATAAATAAGAGGAAACAGGATTTAAGAAAAAAGTCTCCTCAGCAGAACACTGGTGCTGCGGGCTGGAGACGGAAATTTTTATGCTTCATTAAATTTTCTTTTAGAAAACCTCTTCTGCTTCTTCTTTTTCTTCTTTTTCTTCTTCTTCTTCGTTGTCTTCTTCTTCACTGTCATGCAGAAGTGAAGATTTTCAGAGTTCCATACTGCAAGCCAGACTTTAAAATAAATTTTCTGATGTGGTGGTTCAAAATGTCACGATGCAAAGCGATCAGACTTATTGTATCTTTATCCTCTCAGCATAGTTTAAGGACATTAAATCTCAATGTGCACCTGTCCGTAAAGCGTAAACAAATCATGTGTCCATGTTATGATCATGTTAAATATGTCAAAGATGAAGTTGTTTGGGTTCATTCAAACAATTTTACACTGCAAAAGTGGCATTAAAGCAGATTAATTTGGTGCCAGCAGAGCCGCACATGTAATGAGCTATACAGACTTGTGTGATGACTGAGGCGATACGTTTTGTAAGTGGGAGATGTGAAATATTTGTTTTTTCTCTAAATTCATGTACCATTCTTTAAAAGCAGCACCTGTATCTAGGGTTATATATTTATATTAATAAACTACAACTGTTAATGTGGGCTTTGGTAATTTAATGAGCTGTGGATATAAAGAGGTCCAAACAGCTCACATGAAGATAAGATGATCAACCATTTTTCCTTAGCAATAACATGTCTGGACCTAACAGACATACAAGAAGCTTGCATGTGTTTTTCATTGTTTTTCTAGGACTGCATTTGTTATGTTGTCAGAAGAGAAAATTTGTTATAAAGTTCAACTCAATCCGCAGATCAGTTTTAAGTTACTTAAAAAGTTTGGATTTTGAGAATGAGACTGTTTGAAGCCTCGCAAATGTGGTTAGTTTGGGTTTTTTGGGAGGGTTAGTGTTTGCGTCCAAGGGCCAGGATGTCGCTGTATCTGCTCAAGTGAGCACTTGAGTTTTTTGGCCCCAGAAAAGCTTCGTCATTTAAAACTGTTACAACATGCTGCCAAATAGTAAAGAAAATGTATTTTGGTGGCTTTTTGATGAAGAGTCGCACCTCTATGCTAAATGCTAAATCTGAAGCAGCTATTAGCGTAGTTTGGAAAAAAGACTGAAAACATATTTTAAAAACCCTTTATATGTCTGTAAGCAACAATGTGTAAGCAATGTGACAAAGTTCCTTTAAAAATTGCTGTAGTAGAGATTTTAAAATATGGAGACTTTTTTTTTTTTAAATCTTTGAACATAACCAAGCTAGCTGCCCCCTCTTGTCTTTGTTCTAAGCTAATGCTCTTGCTAGCTTCCATATTTACTTTACTCTCAGTGTTTGCATCAAACTTTCATCAAAAATCACAATATTTCCCAAAATGGTGAAATATTTCGGTAACCATTTCTTACAGTGAACAGAAATCAAGCTATTTATCAGCTATTTGGCTGCATTTTTGGTCAAATTATTCCACTATTTAAGGGATACTTCATCTTGTTTGCTAGGAGTATCTGTGAACATGCTATGATTTCACATATTTATTACTCTGTTAATGTCTCGTGACAGCTCTCCTCTCCGAGTCTGACTCCTTTGCAGTTCTCACCTACCAAACAGGAAGTGTTTATGCAGCTCTGAGGGAATGTGCCTCTTGATCCCACAGCTGCAGCCTCTGTGATTTCAGGCCATGTGTCCAAATGGTCTCGTGCTACTGTGCAGAGTACTGCAGCCATAGAAATGTCTCAAATGATGAAATCAGGTTCACTTTATGGCAATGTTACAGTGTTAATCAAATACAGATACTGTTAATGGTTCCACATTAGCTGCTGTCCTGACACGCTTTACTTTCTTTCAAAGCCACAGGTGGTAGCTCTGTTTCAAAACACCACTTTGTAGTTCCAGCTTTAAATTTTGCAGATTTATTACAAAGTGACTCTTATCTAAACTCCTAAGTAGAAGGAGTCCTAGTTCTTATAATCCCTCATAAATAGTGTGCTGTGAAAACATCTGGAAGTAGGAAAAGGGAGGAACATATTTTTTCCCTGAGTGGCATATTTTATGGTGTGACTGTATAACACATTAAGCTTCCCTTGGCTGTTGTCACGTCACCAGTCCAGGCGATGTATGCATGTCACATCAAGCCATAAATGCTCCCCAGCCCACTTTATGATTGCAGTAAAATTGATATGAGTGCATTCAATGATTGATCAACTGTAGAGGTAGAGGAAACCATCAAAATGAAATTGCTGGTGATAAAACCCCAAAACAACCCTTCTCAAAGCAACATATAATCACCACCCAGTCATTTTTAAATATTAGACTGCTCCCAACCTCCAAACTACAGCAATTACTACTCCTCTGGAAGGGATCATATACCGACTCTTGCTTGTGATTTTTAATATCCTCAGTACTTATATTGCAAAACCATTCATCTTAACATGTTGGAAACCTTCTGTGGTTTTTGACGTCAGTTTGAGGACAGAACTTGGCATGTTCGGGTCTTTACCAGCACATTTTCAGAGGTGTATTTAAGTAGAAACACCAATAAAACATAGTAAAAGTTCTGAATTTACATTATGAAGGCTTGACAAAAATTAGAGTCTGAAGTTCTTGCCATAAGCATGACTTGAACATTAATAATCATGTGAAAAAGAGTTTTTACAGTTCTCTATGCAGTAAACTTACTGCTTTTGTAGGAATTACAAAGGTAAGTATCTCAAAAATTGTTTGCTGGTCTGGAGCATTCGTTTTTGTCAACTCAAAGACAGTCTTCTCAGCAAATTCACCCTAAGGTCAGACCACACAACTCTTAAAGAAACTACAACAAACACAAGAAATACAGACTCTACAGGCCTCAGTTAGCATGTTAAATGTTAAGGTTCATTCAATTCAATTCAATTCAATTTTATTTATATAGCGCCAAATCACAACAAATGTCGCCTCAAGGCGCTTCATAGATACAGAGAAAAGCCCAACAATCATATGACCCCCTATGAGCAAGCACTTTGGCGACAGTGGGAAGGAAAAACTCCCTTTTAACAGGAAGAAACCTCCGGCAGAACCAGGCTCAGGGAGGGGCGGCCATCTGCTGCGACCGGTTGGGGTGAGAGAAGGAAGACAGGATAAAAGACATGCTCATGATAACACGATTAGAAAAAGATGAAACAAGTGTGACTTGTTTGGTAGGGTTTTCAGGAGAAAGTGTCTTCTCTCTAAAAAAAAAACACTTCTGGTGTTGCAAACCTAATGGATGGAGATGTTTGGCATAATCCCTAATGCACAAAAGCAAACAAAGCATATCAACACGAACACTTAATATCAAACGCATCACAGTGGTGGCCAAGTGATGATTTGGGTTTGTTTTGCAGCCACAGGAATTCAGCACCTTGCAGTCATTAAGATGACCATGAACTCCTCTGTATAGACTTAAATGTGAGACCATCTGTCTTTGGACAGCTAAAGCTTAGTCCAAATTCAGGCATAAAAAAGGGCAATGATCCCAAGCACAGCAGCAAAATTATAAGAGAATGGCTGATAAAAAAAACAATCAAGGCGTCACAATGGGTCAGTCAAAGTGCAGGCATGCTGTGATAGGACCTTAAGAGAGCTGTGCATACATGAATGCTTCCAAATCTCAATATCCTAAACAAACTTTGTAAAAAAAAAAAAAAAAAAGAGAGAGGTCTAGAATTGGCCCACAATGATGTGACAGACTGTTTAAGTCAAAAAGAAAACTGTTACTTTATTACTTAATTTATTTAGTTAGTTATTGCAACTAAAGGTGCTACAAGTTATAAAATCAGTGTGCAAGTAACATTTTGCTTTTGTAGCCGTTTGATCCATTTTTTTTAAGAGTCAGGCCTCTCCATGCTTTTACAAAACAGAACAAAATGCATCTAAAGGGTTAAAATAATATATATGTCATGTCTATATTATTTTTAAGACTTTTATTGTTAAGTTGGGGTTTTTTTTTGTGAAATGTTATATTTGACCTCATTTGCTTTCCACAGTATTTAAATGAAAACATGTGTGAAGACACGAGGGGAAATCACCATTTGGTGCTATCAACTTTCCAACCACCTGTTTCGCGCATGTTTAAAATTTGCATTTTAAAAACAAAGCGAGTGGAAAAACTCCAGGTTTTTTTTCAAATATGCACGACATCTGGATGGAAAGTTTACTGTGGACATCTGAAATGTGACAGCTGAACTTCTGTTCTTCTACACTGGACGATATTTCCCACTGAAATAGGAAGTAGAAAAGCACAAATATTAGTGCTTGAGTAAATATAGTATCCGATTGGAAATTGGAAAAATGGAGGCAACACAGGGTGTGCTGTTCCCTGATTTGCTCATAACTGGAAATCTATTTATGCCGCTGCAGAATTCTCCAGTGGAGTCTGTGGTTTTAGCACAGTATTACTAATCAGATCTGATTATTAGCCAACATTGTTATTACTTTTAAAAATATTCTTTCACTGGTCCACTTTTTAGCACCAGGTAAATACGAGGGAGTCCAAGAAAGATTGCGGCAGAGACCGCACAAAGTTCAAGGGAAAACTCTAAATCTGATGCAAGCATTTCTTTGTTGCTGTACCTATAAATCTTCCCTATTTAAATCAAATTCGATAAGATCCAAACATAAACGTTCTCATCCTTTCTTCTCATTGAATTTCTTTTTCTTTAAACATGGAAACAACCTAAAGTGCCTCTTCGGTCTGGGTTGCTATTAGTTGCTGTCCACTGACATCAGATACTCTGTTTTGACAGAACTCAAAAGCTAATAGGAAAATAATTCTCGTCCCACTCCAGTTTTTTGCCCTGAAATGAAAATTGTGGGCAGGCACTCGGTGACTTGTGGTTCCTACAACTGCAGGAGAGGGAAAAATATGTCAGTGAAATGGGTGATGAGAACGGGTGGACTGCGTGGGAGTATGTGCAAGGCTTTTCAAAGGATAGAGTGAGCGGTGAGCAATTAAAAATGCACCCAGGTGCTACATCCATGCATTGTGGGATTTGAGGCTGTGTGTAGATGTGACATCAATGGAAAAAGCTGAAAGATATATATATAAGAAAGCAAAGTTAGCAAAGATGGAGAGATAGGAAGCTGAGCTGGGGAAGCGTTCACACCCATTTTGCTTCATTTTTTAACTCACTGCTTAGGGGGAAAAGTTAATATTCTCACTATGAGAATGAGCGGGAAGAGGGAGAAATGATCAAAAAGTTACATGATGATTGAGCTGAGATGAATCAGCTGCTTAGATTGAATACAAAAGAGAAAAGCAGCACAGGATCCAGAATATAACCTGTGGTTGTTGGAGAATAACAAGGAGGAAAATGGGGATGATGTTGATGCACAAAACCTTGTATAAATTATGCCAACAACAAAAATAAATCTTATTATTATAAACGCCTTTGCCAGGATATCTCTCCTTTCCCCCCCCCCCCCCCCCCCCCCCCCGGACTAATGAGTCAAGTATCCACCTAGCCTGTGAAAAAGGCAAGTAAACAAAATAGACTGTATTGATGAACTGAAAATCTAAGTAGTAATGTAGTTTGGCACCCTCTATTGAGCCACTTGCCTCACTACAGGTCCTGTCTGATAGATATCATTATTAGTAGAGCTGTTTTGACTTTATTTTCCTATCTTGGTTCTGGATACAGTGAGTTAGTTGTTTTTGGCTTCAGGTGTGTGTTGTTGTCCTTGTCTGCAGAAACTCCAAGCATACCCACAGTGTGAGTACTCCAGACTGAGACTGCAGAGGTGGAGTGTTTTTCTTATAAAGGTTAGCATCAGCTCACAGAAATTCATGCAGTGGGTCGCACATACACTCAGGTACATTCCCCAGATGTCGTCTTGGCACTCGTGTTCCTGTCAGCTGATTGTTGCATTCCTTTGTGTTTGTGTGTAGGAGCTGAAAAGCGTTTCCACATTACACTGACAGAATTGTTACACACATTATTGTATGAGAATATTGTGTTTTACGAGGTCAGATGGGTTTGTTTTGACCGTCCAAAAGCAATGTTCATATTTTAGTGTGTTTTGACTCAGTCTATTTAAAAAAAAAAACATGGTCAGTTGAAGAGAACAACATCTGTATTGTTCTTGGGTCTGCTGGAGCTCAGGTAGTGAAATCCCCATGGCAGTGTTGTTGAAATGAAATAAAGCATGATGCTGAAGCCTGAATCATGAGCCAGATCATTTCATGCTTTCTTTGTGTTAACTTCAATTCAATTCAATTTTATTTATATAGCACCAAATCACAATAACAGTAGCCTGCCTCAAAGTGTTTTACATTGCATTGTAAAGACCCTACAATAATAGAGTCATACCCTAACAATTAGATGACTCCTTTGAGCAAGCACCTGGTGACAGTGGGAAGGAAAAACTCCCTTTTAACAGGAAGAAACCCCAGACAGAGCCAGTCTCAGGGAGGGGCAGCCATTTGCCGTGACCGGTTGGGGATGAAAGGAGGAAGACAGGACAAAAGACACATTCAACAATCCTAAATTCACTTTGACCTAGTCAAAGTTTCTATGGTGACCTGTCCAGATAAAAAGAGAGGAACCTTTGTGTCACTAAGAGCTTCCTAACCCATCAGTATTACTGCATAGTACTTTCTTTACCTATTGATTAGTCATGCTCTTGGAAATGGTGCACAGTGAACTTTGGCATTGTTTTGCTGAAGATAGCAATGTCTTCCTAGAAATGTAAAAATATGTCTGGACTAATTTTCTCACGTGACATCATGTGCACAATGCTTGAACGTTGTCCACCATATTGGACTATTGCTATTAGTGTACTCCCCAAATGGTTGGCAGTGGTTTCTAGGGGTTGCTGGCTGTCAGGGGAAATCGAATGCAAACAAGGTGCACCACCAAGAACCTCATGGTGATTGCTTTGATTCCTAGCAGGTTGTAACGGTTGCCTATAGTTTTTCATGTTTGTAGTAAAGCTTGAAAAAGTATGATGCACCTTTTTTAAAAAGGTGCAACGTTTAATTTGAAGGCAAGCAGTCTCCAATTACCAGTTTCTTTTGTGGTTTTCACTGTTTCACTATAGCTCGGAGTGTAGCCAGATGGTGCTTGCCATCATGTCCATCACTTCCATTCAAACTACAACTGCAACAATCTATGCTAGCAACCAAAGCAACCAGAAGGAAGTTTTTGCCAACCAGTTGGAGAATTTCCTCTAGCAACAAGTTGCCAAGGGGTCACTGTTGTCTGTAAGCTTGCATACCTACACTAGGACTTCATTACTTTCCCTGCAATTGACATCAAGTTCTAGCAGCTATTCACAACCAATCAGGGAGTACTTATTGTTTTCCTAATGACTAGTGGTTGCCAGATGGTTGCAGACCAGTTTCTAGGCTTGTGTAATGCGGCCTTGTTCACTTCATCCACTTGATCCTACATTGTGACCATGATTGCAACGCATCCAAAATGCTGGATAAGTTAACACCACACTGTCAGAGGATGTCTGGAAAACCTCAGTACATATTATTTAGCATTAATAGAGCTTAACACTTTATTTATAAATGTATAAATATTTGAAGTATCATGGTTGTACAAGGCATTCACAAGGTACTGATATCTGAACATGGACAGAAAAAAGCTCTGCCTAGTTGTTACCATGTGCGCTTCACATTACTGTACTCCTCAACCATTTCAGGCTCGAGAGAAAAATTCCAATGGTTCCTGAAAGATGACAATAATTTTTTAAATCTTACAGCCAAAATGACAATATGTCCATTAGGCCAGTATAAATCTTCTGGATATTGTTTTTCTCTTGCATTTGGATTTGTTCACTAACAATGGTCACAGCCCTTCAGCATTAATTTGTAGCCTTGACACTTGCACACAAAGGCTTTTCTGTCAATGATCAGTATGTATCATTGGTGTTGAAAGTTGAAGTTTGCTTTATATCCTGCAGCACAGTTAGTTTCCCACTCTTATTGGAAAAGAAGGACCCTCTGTTTAAAGTACAAAAGCCAAGCTCGACCACAGGCAATTAAGACTGGCACCCGTGTCTATAAGCAATGACATGCCTCTGTTCCTCACCGTTTGTTTATCAAGCGATAGATTCCCCACATCTGGAATAAGTCAGGAGAGGAACACAGAGGAGAAATGGAAATGTGCTTATTTCCAAAGCCAATCTAGAGGTGATAAAAGACTGGTGGCTCATCACCAGGCAAAGCCAGCTGCGGTTGTATGTATTGGCAAAGAGGCTGAGAGGAACCAGCAACCACAGTGGGCCGAGTAGTCTTTGTTGCATGAGATTGTCATCGAGTGCCGGGTGTGGAGGTGTCTGAAGAGATTTCATCAAAGCTGAGGTCATGCACAAGGTGAAAGTTTAAATCATAGAAGGGATTCTAAGTGGATTCTATTTGGTTGTTGTTGCAGAGAGGAAATATTTATTGTCAAGCTATTCGTTCAGGGACATAGCAAGACCATATTGTGTTGAAAAAATGTTTGAGAGTAGTTGTTTTTCATCTGCAGCTTTTGTCAGGTTCACTGTGAAACATAATTGTGAATGCATAATGGTCATGCCTAGTTTCCTGACTAGACTAAACTCTTCAGTTTGTCCAATAATTTTGTCAGAAACAATGATTGTGTCGTGAAAGTGTCATTATTAGAGTGTGTGCTTTTACTTTAAGCACCTCATAACTACATGCTTCTTGATAAAGAATTGCAAACCTTTCGTTGTGCCAGGAGAAGCTGTTCCTCTTAAATCTTAAAACGAAGGTGGAAAGCAAATACATGAGAATTTTACTGCAGCCGTTGTGATGGAAAAAATGTAATAACCCAGAACAAAATGATTCAGGTTTCTTTATTTGTTGTGTTATAATGTTTGCCACGCAAGGTACTCAAGTATCAAAGCTAAACACATAGTGCAATGTCGTTAGAATTCAATACTTATTGCAATTTAGTCTGTGGTCTAGACGCTCCAATTGCTTTCCCATTAAACCGTCTGGAAACCAAAAAATGACTGATGATATCGACCGTCTGTAAATAAAGGCTAGCTGTATAATTAAGGGCAGCGTGACACAATCAGTTAATAAGCTTCAATAAACTCTTCAACTGTATCACAGCACCACAACACTGGTGTAGAGTGGACCGTGCTTCCGTTTTGATTCGGATGTTTGTGTGCACTTGCCTGTATTGATTGTCAGTTGTGTTCATTTCCATAATTTGTTATACTTGCCACTTGGAAAAGCCATTTTTAATCTCAATGATACCTTTTATCTGGATAAATAAATTATATATATTATATAAAACATCTGCCACAACATGTCCTGCCAAATATTGTCTGTTGCCACCTCTTCAAAATTTGGCTAGACATGTGTATACTTTATACAAAACAGTTGTAGTGTGTACACAGATGTGCCTAAAAAGTGGCCGGCCAGTGACAGGTGTACTTACTGAAATGGTCTGCTAGGTGTACCCAATAGTGTTTAGCCACAGGTGTACCCAATGGGGAGAATAGGAAGGAATTTTTATGATGTTTTTGCAACAAATTGTTAATTAACTGTTTGAAAACGGTAAAACCTAAACTAAAACTGCATAGAAACAGTCGCCTCACAGCTGATTTTTGCTCACTATGACAAATGGTGTGGGAGGCAATGCCAAGGAAGAAAAATAATAATAAAGAACTTAGCCGAGCATAGCATGTACTTGGGTTGTTTGCTTTGCAGCAAACCCACCAGTTAAAACTGGGTATGTTTTTGTATGCTTTATGTCTCTGAGCCATGAAGAGTGGCATATCCTTGGAGGTCCTCTTTGTTATTTCCTTGCCAAACATGTGTTCCTTTTTTGTCTGCAGAGCGAATTCCCAACGTGTGAAACCATGTTCTGCTTAGAAGCTCAATATTTGAGGATCAGTCTCCTGCTGGCTTTATAGCTGAAAAAGATTAAACAAGTAATTTTTACTCCAAGATTGAATGTTTGGAGATGCATGAAAAGCAAAAGATTGTCTCGCCTAAAATGTGACATTAAAACGCTGACATGACTGGAATTCAGTCAGTTGGCAAATTGTTTTTTATTGAAGCGGTCTGTTCTTTTTTTCTCTGGAAGAAATTTATTAAAAATGTAAAACAGCAGCTGAAACTCTGGAATTTTAATGACTATTTAAATTAAATGTTCCAACAGTGAGTTTTCAAATATTTTGTGTCTAAGGGTGGATTTATTGAACCATTGCATAGGTCTTTGAGTACACAGAGGAAAGGACTATGGGTATGCAACCAACACAGAACTGCTTGTGTGCAGTCCTCCAAAAACAGCCCAGTAGTGCACTGGTAGAAACATTTGCTCACGACAAGGAAGACGCATGAACAAATATAAAAAGGCATGCATAATGGCTGCAGTGGACCACTTTCACTGTATTTAACACTTCACGTCTCTTTCCTCCATGAACCAGCTGCACAAATGTAACGGGTGCTTCCCCATGTTTTGACTCAGGTGGTTTCTCTGATTGGGGTGATATCTCTGTAACTTGTCATAGACCTTACCCATAGATTTCCATGTATTTACGTATATGTTTGCCCAAGTTAGCTTTAGCCAAACAACAGAGCATTTGGGTAACAAATATATGTGAGTGCACTGACATGAAAGAAACACAAAGTTTGAATGCTGAGGAAGTTTACTTAAATATTAACGATATCAGTTATCAGTTATTTATGCCATATGGGTAATAGACGGTCAGTGTTAATGGGTTACATTAGGGTAGTAGCAGCAGCAACTGCTTCATAGTAGTGCTTTCCAACAGCTATACAGACATGGCACTTTCAGTTGTTCTTCAATTTTTTACTTCAGGTGTTGAATCTAAAAATTGAACCAAATATATAGAACCACCAACCAGTCTTCTAACAATCTTCCTTGCAGGCTTTCCTATTACCTTGGTCTTCCTGTGACCACTATGAACTTTAAACACAAAGAAATACTTAGATTAGGGGCAGTTTGCGTATATAGCTGTATTTTTACCTTGTTAAATATTTGGGGTTCAAGCACAAACCATAAGTCTGAAAAAGTTTCATAAATTAGGTGTGTTTGTTGTTGCTTCCCTCTGAGGTTTAATCCACAAAAGGCAAAGAAATAATGAGTGAACTGATCCTCCACAAACAGGGGTTCATCACACCTGAGGCAAACAAACCTAAACAGACATTTTCATCCCAAGTCCACCCCCCCCTAGTTCTGACAGTCAGTTACAGTCGGTGATATTAAAGGCCATGTTCTTCTTTGAAAAACAAAAAAGGTGATACAGAATTCATTACAATTTGTCATTCACTTATGATCATCTCAGTTCTGAAGCAAAAGTTCACTTCAGGAGTGGTTGTGAATCAGTGTTGTAGTGTTTAAGTGCGATCTTTTTTATTCTTAATGTTGTTTTTTTTTTTTTTAATTAACTTTCAGTTAACTGTGAGTTTTATGGCATTTAGGTTTTTCTCTGAACATTTCATTGTTGGCATTGTGCTTCAAACTTTAACAGCTCTCATAAGAACAGACTCCACAGCTTCAAGTAGTCTGACCTATTTGACCGGACTAGAGTTTCACTCTTCCCTTTCAAAATTAATCTCTATGTGTGTATATGTGCTGTTTAATCACATATTTATCCTGGTTTTCTTGAAGCATTTAGATCCGAGACTTCATAAATTACAAAATTCTGATAAGAATCAAACCCAGCTTTAGTAAGCTTTAGCTTTAGTACTTCCAGGCTACACTTGAGGTGTTCATTCATAGAGCTTTTCACTGTTTACTTTCACTGTTATCCTTCAAAAACTCAGTGAACGCCTGAACTTAGAACCTCCAAATTTCTCCAAACTGACAGTTTAGCTTTTGACTGTCCAAACTGACAAGCAGTCCTCAAACATTAACTCCCCCTTTTAAAGTTTTTTAATTAGCCTTTTACTTTACTTTATTTTTTATTTATATAGCACATTTAATAACAACAAAATGTTGACCAAAGTGCTGTACAAAGATAAAAATTACACAGTAACAAATGACATCAATAACAAATAACAAATACCTGGTAACAGATGAGTAAGTAGATAGATAGGTAACTCTCATGTAGTGTTGAAAGAACATGAGTAAAAGTGTGTTTTAAGATAGGATTTGAAAAGTTTGACGGTCGGGGCCTTTCTAATGTGGAGAGGTAAATCATTCCACATTTTTGGTGCCACAACCGCAAACGCCCAGTCACCTCGGTGAACCAGTCTCGACTTAGATGTAGCCAAGAGCAAGAGATCACTTGATCTACCAGGGAAATATGTTCATGTCTCTTTGTATGTGTCAGGAGATGAGCTGCAGCATTCTGGACCAGCTGGAGTCGTGCTAGAGAAGACTGGCTAACGCCTACATATAAAGAATTACAGTAGTCCAGTTGAGATAAAAGCGTGAATTGCCCACTCTAGGTTTTTAAAACATAAGAATGATCTCACCTTGGATAAGAGCCTCAATTTTAAAAAGGACCGCTGTACAACAGAGTTAATTTGTTTCTTAAAGGTAAACTTATTATCCAGTATAACCCCCAAATTTTTTGCATGCAGTTTAACAAAAGGTACTAAACTGCGCAGGTCAAGATCTGGGGTACTAGAATTACAGCTTGGTCCAAAGATGATCACTTTTTTTTCGTTGTTAAAATTAAGAAAATTTAAGGCCATTCAAGTCTTGACTTCATCGAGACACTGAAATGACAGAAACGAGAGCTTAGAAATAGGTCTAAAATTTGCAAGGACACAGGAATCAAGATTAGGTTTTTTGAGGTTTTTTAGACTTTTAGGCACCAAACTGCAAAAGGTCCTGTGTTATGTGTGTTGGTATTTTGTAAGCACAGTAGTTTGAATGTTGAATGCACAATGTCAAAATCGTCTGAAGCACATCCAAGACTCTTTCTGTCTTTGAGTGCTTTTTAGTAGTTTTTTCAATTACTGGAGATCGTCACTCACACAGACTCGAACTTGAACTCTAAAGACTTTACTGAAGACTTTTTACATGCTAAGCTATTATGTTGCCTCTTGGCTTATCTCAGGATCAAACTTATAACCTTGAAATATGTAGATATTGTTCAATAACATTATGAGGCATTGAGAAAATGGTGGAGAGAAGATTCTGAAAGCTTCTGCTGGTAGTTTTCTCTAGCAATTAATTATTTGATATTGAAATATGTATATAGTTAGATGAGAAGTGCAGTCACTTCACTGTAAGTGGGTCCTGGGTTTATGTCCACTAGTCAGCTGGGGCCTCTCTGTGTTGAGCTTGCCTGTTCCCCCTGTTCCTGTGTGGGTTCCCTCCCACAGTACAAAGATTCTAAACTGGCTGTAAGTGTGCATATCTGAATGGTTGTCCACATCTCAATGTTAACCCTGCAGTAGATGGCAACCTGTGCAATAGCTACTGCAACATATTCAAATCAACCCTAGCATCTCTAACATGCTGATTTTGCAGAGAAACTAGCCACATAAGTATTTCTAAAAATAATCCCTTGGAAACATCCAGCCAACACAACTTAGCTTTCTTTTTAGAATAATTGCTCTAAAAAAATGTAAGCAAGCCTTCAGTTATTGCAGCTTTCCAAAATGTTTGATCTCTTTGGTTTGGTTTCAGGACACACAAACACTGCAGCTGAGGAAAACATGCATTCACCCATCAGTGTTTATTTTCACACAGTGCTTTTGGCAGTGCTTAGCTGATCTCCTTAGCGCAGACATGTTTAAAGAATTAAAGATTATGTTCAAAACTGGCCACATCCCCTGTGGGGCCTCTTAATTAAAATATGTACGTGTGAATCACTTCAAGGATGTGGGAGGCTTTTACACAGTGTTTCTGAAAAGATGTCTAAGCTAGGTCACATATGTGCAGTGGAGGGTTTTGGCGATTTTCTTTGGTTTGACAAGTGAATTTTGTAAGGTCTTGAAAGCTGGCATTTGAATTCATCTATGTACCAGTATGGTTTAAGAGCATGGCCATAAACCATTAAGAGGCTTAATTATTATTATTTTCTTCTCTAAATAATTAAATGCTGTTTGCACAGCATTTATCCCATTGATGAGTAGCACAAGACACCCTAAATGAACAAACTCTATTCACATTAATTAAGTAAATTACCTAGAAGTAAATAATACATTCATTATACAAATATATGTATCAATGCCAACCAATAAAGCTGTTTACTTGTGACACAAACTGTGAAGTTTATTTGCTTTTACAAAACAGCATTTTCTGTATTTTATGGGAAAATGTGTAGTGGTTTTGGAAATGAATTGATATTCAAGATACCCTCAAGGATACCGCTAACGAGATATATAGATATGATATGAAGATAGATATGAAGATTGTTCATGAGTGTAGATGCTTTCATTTAATTTCACTGAAATTTTTATATCTGTCTTATAGTTCCACTTTTTGTTTCTCCATTGCAGAAAATGGTGGCTGTACCCCTCCATTCTTTCTATCTTCTCATCACAGTGTTACAGCTATGTTTACTATACCTTGCTCATGGTGGGGTGTATTATGGACATAAACAGCCACCCCAACAGCCCCAGCCATTGCCACAATATGATGCATATCCACAGCAACAGTTTCTGGAGAATGAGATGCCAATACTTCCTCAGTATGGACAAGAGTTTCCTCAACCGCCATTGCACATGGGTAAAGAGAGACCACTGACAGATGGCAAAGGTGAGTTCAATAAGTTTGTGAAAAATTACTTTTAGCTCCTGCATCTCATCTAATACCATAATTAATAAACTAACAACCTGCTGTAAAACAGATCAAATACGTCAATGGGTCCTTTTTACATATTTATCTATATATTCTTTTTTCTTTCTTTTTTTTGCCTGTCCCGTTTGGCTCTTTTGCCATCAGAATTATTGTCTAAAGGCAAAGAAAGATGCCCAACGGATTTACTTTACCAAATTGACCAACCCAGCCTTGCCATATTGGTCTATTTGATTCACCTTTTGCTGTTTATTTTATTTTAACCTGCTAAATACAGGACAGGCTTGACTGGGGAAAAGAAAGGGGAGAAAGAAAGAGGGAAAGAAAAACAGCAGGGAAGAGGAATGGTGATAAAGGGCAAAAAAACAAAAACCAACAAAATAAGCAGACAAAAAATACATATATCAATCACCTGGATCACCTGTTGAGAAAGAAAAAAAAGAAAACAAGCAGAAAAAAGAGAGCAATATAATAAACAACATCATTACGATGATCTATGGGAATATAACAGTAAATACTAAATATTAAAAATTATTGTGCAGCACGTAAGATCGACATCAACATATTCATCTATATATTCTAACATATGACATGAACTAAATTCTTAGCTTTTTTGCACTGACTAACTAACACCTTTTTACTAAAAAGTGCCTTCAAATTCTTATTCTGTAATTATAAATACAGGGGAGATGGTGTAAAACTGACAAGAACTTAAGTGCACTGCTACAATAAATTAATTATTTACATGGAGCGCTCCCTGGTTTTTAATTTTCTTTCTTTCTTTTTCTTTCTTGTTTTTTTTTCCTCCTGTGCTTGTGCGACTTACTTTACAGTAGATTCATTATGTCTGTTTTCATTATTTCAACAGCACTGTAAATAATTGTTTTAGTTCATTATTAGTTCATTTATTTATAATTAAATGACCTAAAAAGGGGTAATCCATTTTCAGATGCAGTGAGTAGTAACTGTATTAAAACATTTTTAGTTAACATCGATCACTAACTACTGAAAACCAGTGTTGGGGAGTAACGGAATACATGTATCGCCGTTATGTATTTAAAATACAAAATATGAGTAACTGTATTACGTTACAGTTACTGTTCAAAAATGTGGTATTCAGAATACAGTTACTTTGTTGAAATAAAGGGATTACACGGCGGTCTTTTCCTGTTTCATATGTTAGGCTATCCCCTCTCTATTTTTGGTAATTCCACACCGGTGGAAACCCAAACAAAACACACATTAAGAGGCTCAAATGCCCGTGTCTCAATCTCGCGTCTCATAATGACGTGAAGAAATATTTTTAAAAATAATTTAATATGAAGGCAATAGGCAGAGTGTTACAGGCATTGCCCTAAAGAATGTAGCCTCATGGGCAGTGTAGTCCATGCTGCAGGGAGAATGGACTGCCATACCCGTTATGTGTCTGTGAGCGAGGGAGGGAGAAAAAGGTGAGTGGAAAAGTACGAGTTGTCACAGAGCAGAAACGGGAGCTCGAAGCATGTAAATATAATAATAACCACTGCAGCCAAAAAGAGTGCCTGACGAGCTCAGTTGTAAGTAAGCTATTAAGACTCCACTGTACACTGTGTTCATGTTTTCCTCCGAAACAATAAGTTCCATTGGAGCAGCCTTTCAACGCCTCTCTCTGTCTCTGCTAGCAAAGTTGACCCAGACAACAAAGTAAAGCTAGTTTTCGGCTACGAGCCGACACAGAACCCACCGTATTAGCCAGAGGTTCAGAGCCGCGGACCTGTTTTATATACGCACCGAATAGTTTTCTATACGAGATTACTGCAAAAAGTGCAGCCTTACCTAATGTCCACCCTACTGTTACTCATTTTATATTAAGATTTAAAAATCTAGTTGCTATTGGTATGGCGAGTAACCTTCAGTAATAGTAATAAATCGCACAGCAATAGGACATTCATGTAGTTGTAAAAAAGCATGATAATATATTATATTATTATATTATTATTATTATTATTATTATATTATTATTATTATATATATAAGTAATCCAAAGTATTCAGAATACGTTACTCTCATTGAGTAATGTAACGGAATACGTTACAAAATACATTTTGGGGCATGTATTCTGTAATCTTCCCAACACTGCTGATAACTGATCATGTCAGATCATTATTTAGTGGGTCAACACTTACCTCTTTTAGTATTTTCCTTGACAGGACAAACCTTTCCCAGAGGAGCTAAAGGTCCACGCCCTCCTGTTCCAGGAGTAAAAGGTCTCCCAAAGGGACTGCAAGGAATTCAAGGTCCCCCAGGGCCAACAGGACCACCAGGACCACAAGGCCCTCCTGGGCTTCCAGGACAGGGATTGCCAGGTTTACCAGGAAAGCCAGGCCCTCCTGGTCCTTCTGGCTACCCAGGAGTTGGAAAACCTGGTATGCCAGGATTGCCAGGAAAACCTGGAGGACCTGGATTACCAGGATCAAAAGGTGATCTTGGTCCTAATGGTGATGTAGGTGTAACTGGACCTCCTGGGCCTCCAGGACTTCCAGGTCCCTCAGGACTCCCTGGGATTCCAAAAGCAGGAGATCAGGGACTTCCAGGACAGCGAGGTCCTCTAGGGGAGCCTGGCCAAAAAGGTCTGCCTGGGCTTCCTGGTCCTCCAGGCCCCAAAGGAGACAAAGGACTTGGTATACCTGGTTTTCCAGGCTTGAAAGGGCCTGGTGGGCCACCAGGTCCACCTGGACAGGTGGGCATTGCTGGCATTGGTAAACCTGGTATGAACGGTCTTCCTGGACAACCAGGAATAGCAGGAAAGCCTGGTTCTCCTGGAGAACCAGGACTGGCAGGGGCACCTGGTGAAAGAGGCCAACCAGGTGTACCAGGTGTACCAGGAATTGGAAAACCAGGAAAAGATGGTTTCAGTGGGCAACCGGGGGTATCTGGAGGGAAGGGGGAACCAGGTCTCCCTGGTTTACCAGGGAACCCGGGCTTGCCAGGTTATGGTACACCAGGGTTTCCAGGACCTAAGGGTCATAAGGGACATGCTGGTCTTCCTGGAGCACCAGGTCCAAAAGGTGATAAAGGTCACCCAGGTCTCACAGGTGTCATTGGTCCCACTGGTTCAAGTGGAATACCTGGCCCACCAGGACCAATAGGCCTTCCTGGTAGTCTTGGCTTCCCAGGATTAAAAGGAGATGATGGTGTCATAGGACCAAGAGGAAATCCAGGAGTAAAGGGTCAGACAGGTCCTCCAGGGATTCCCGGACAGCTTGGTAGATCAGGAGAGGGTGGACAACCAGGACCAAGAGGCTTACAAGGGTCCATTGGCCCAAAAGGAGAAGCTGGTTTTAGGGGTTTACCTGGTGCCCCTGGTGCTGCAGGATTAACAGGAACAAGAGGAGAAGGAGGACAGGCTGGAGAGAAAGGCCCCCAGGGGCCACAAGGTATTCCAGGGCTTGCAGGACCAGGGGGCCCAATTGGACCCCCTGGGCTTCCTGGACGAAAAGGCGATGCAGGCTTACCAGGTAAACCTGGCTATCCTGGTGAGGGAGCCCCAGGACCCCCAGGTCTTGTTGGTCCACAAGGTAATCCCGGTCCCAGTGGTCCTCCTGGATTTCCAGGGCAACCGGGACAACCTGGACCCCCTGGACCTCCTGGACAACCTGCTACATTTCCTGACCTTGGACAGATCCTTCCTATGACTGGCCCATACAGTGGCCAAAAACAAGGTTACAAGAACCCAAATGGAGGTGAGATTGGTGGAAATGGCCCTGAGCTGCCTGCATTCACAGCTAAACTCACAAATCCATTCCCCCCTGTGGGTTCCCCTGTCATCTTTGACAAACTCTTGCACAATGGCAATCAGGACTACAGTCCTCAGAATGGTGTTTTTACCTGTAGCATACCAGGGATCTACTACTTTTCTTACAACGTACACTGCAAAGGAGGTAATGTGTGGGTGGCACTGATGAAGAATAATGAGCCAGTTATGTACACTTATGATGAGTATAAAAAGGGATTGCTAGATCAGGCTTCAGGGAGTGCAGTACTCCCATTAAGAAAAGGAGACACTGTGCATATACAGCTACCATCGGAGCAGGCAGCAGGACTTTATGCTGGTCAATATGTCCACTCCACGTTTTCTGGATACCTACTGTACATTATGTAATAAAATATAAAAAAGGTGAGAATAATAGCACAGATCTGACCATAATGTAAGTAAAACTACTTAAGTCACAAGGTACAATGTAGGTCAAGTTAAATGGGTTACATCGAGAATTTGGAAGATCTTCTTTAGTTCTTACTGTAATTATTATTATTATTATTATTATTATTATTATTATTATTATTATTATTATTATTATTATTATTATTATAACAACACTGTATGTACCACAACTGTATTTACTTACAAATAAATATCAGAAAGGGAAGTTATAAAACCATGGCCAAAATTTGTATATAAATGTTATGATAAATCACTTGGCTTTTAGCCATTCCATTGTCTTAATTACACATATATTCTTATATTCATCTACAGAGAGTATATCATGGCTTCTGATAACTCCTCATACAGTGCAGATTTACAGTATATCTTCTTTTTATTCACTTGACAGGACAGCAGTTTCTGTTCTACAATTATAAACCGCATACTGGGCATGTAAGAACCTATCACTTTATTTGTCTTAGTTATAAATTACAGTTGGGTTATGTATTAGGGTTCATCATGTAATTATTAAATTATTGTTAGACTTTTTTGTTTTTCGTATTGTTGAGCTTTTTAATATGAAAAGATATTCATATGCATTTTACCACACTTATTCACTTAACAATAACATAACCATTGGCTATTTTATTAAATTTCACACCAGTCCACACAGTCCAAAAGAGAACAGCAAAAAAAAAAAAATACATGTTTGTTTTGTCCACAGTAGTTTGATTTTTCCCTTTGATGTCCTTAGTTTTTTTTTATTTGTAATAAATATAAACTGAAAGGTATGTGTGAGTTTGTCAGTATTCTCTGTAATTTATTTGTTTGACTACTGATTACTTGGATTTGTCTTGTGTGTTGAACACTAAATAGAGAATTCATTCCAAAATGCAGGACACATAAAATAGCAATACCCATTCATATGACTGTGCCACTTTTTTTCTTTGGTTGTTTGGGGGGGGGTTTGTTTTGTTTTTTTTATTTTGTTTTTCCAAACTGAGGATAAGCCATTTTGGTAGGACATTCTTTAAAAGTACTTTTCCTAATATTCCTTTATTTTCAGACAAAAACTGTGCCGTAAGTATGTGAATTTTGATCTTTGTTGTTTTTTCTTGGCAAAATGATGGTTTAATAAAAAAAATAAATAAAAAATAAATAAAATTTCGTCTTGACCTAATTTTTAAGATGATGTTTGTGATTTGCAAAGCAAAAACATTGTGCTCTATAGATTCCTACACCAACAACAATCAACAAGAATGAAAAACATGTAGCCAAGACCTTAATCAACACAGCAAAATTGAACTGGACCATGTCTGGACTTGATTCTTTGTGGTATAGATTCAACAAAGTGCTGGAAACATTCCTCAGAGATTTTGGACCATATTGACATGACAGCATCACACAATTGCCGCAGATATGTCAACTGCACATCCAAGATATCAATCTCAAAATGTTCTGCTACATCTCGAAGATGCTCTACTGGATTGAGATCTGATGACTGTGGAGGTCAATTGAGTACAATGAACTTATTAACATGCTCAAGAAACCAGTTTAAAGATGATCTGAGCTTTGTGAAATTGCACATTATTCTGCTGGAAGCCCCCATCAGAAGATGGATCATAAGGGGTCATGTGGGATGGACTGGACATGGTCAACAATAATACTCAGGCAAGCTGTGACATTTAAACAATCCTCAGTTGGCACTGAGGGGTCCAAATATCACAGCAGAAATCAGACCAGGCAATTTTCTATTGTCTAATTTTCACTGAGAAGAGCGGCACCTGGTGAGGTAGGCCAACGTTTGGCATCTTGTGCATTCAGAGTGGTTGTCTGAGTTACTGTTGCCCTCCTATTAGCTCAGTGCAGTCTGACCATTCTCCTCTGACCTCCACAATTTTTCATTTGTGGAAAAATCCCAGTAAATCATCAGTTTCTGAAATGTTCAGCTTGTCTGGCACTGAAATCACCTTTATTCACTATTCTGACGCTCGCTTTGAGCTTTAACAGGTCATCTTGACTGTGTATACATGCCTAAATGCATTAATTATTTGTCTGATTACATGTTTCAGTAAAGAGCAATAGAACAGGAGCACCTAATAAAGTGGCCAGTGAGTTTATGTTTAAAATAAAATAGCCTATGACTGCAGCAGTGTCAGTGTGTTGCCATCAGATCATCCAGAGAAATGCAATCTGCTTATCAGAGGAATTAAATGGTTAACATATGACAGTCACAGGAAAGGGAGGGCGCAAGAAGATAGAGACCAATCAGGGTTTGACACGTCATACATTCTGTCTGTCATCCCTTTTTCCTTGTATGAAGCTGGCCAGCTAGCTGCTCTATAGCCGTTGTTAACCAGGTTTTTAACGGTTAAATGCTTTTATTCTGTAGCAGAAAATAAAAGGTAAGTGCCGTTGTATATATCAGATGTCTCAACAGACGACATAATGCCATTGCCTGTCTGACTCGTATTTATCTCTCGCTAACACTACTTTTGTTTGACTTACAGTAGCAGTGAATCACTCACAGGCATTAGCTTGCTAGCCTAGCCATTCCCAAACAATTTGTAACTCAACTTATCGACATAAGTCATGGCAGCTGAAGTAAAAACGAAGCATCTTCTGAAACATTTAAGCTGACATGCAGAGTGGGAAACAGGAGCTTACTCTTAAACGCCCCCCGTGCCACATTAGCAGCATTAGCAGATAACTAATGAATTAAACACCTGTATGCTGTGATTTAATAACAGCAAAGTCCCCTTCCACCCTCATTTTAGAGCTTTGTCACTTCTACAAACGCAAACGTGAAGCTTTTAAAGTGTAAAATATAAGAGTAACGGTATTGCATGACTGACTGAGCAGTCAGCTCATTGCTGGAAATGACTGGCTTACTGATGTGTAATTAGACATTAGATGATGTTAAACCTGACATGTTTTGCCTTCAGATATCCATCATGGCTTCTCGGGCTGGTCCAAGAGCAGTGGGCACAGATGGCAGTGACTTCCAGCACCGGGAGCGGGTCGCCTCTCACTACCAGATGAGGTTCATTTATTTACCATTAAATGAGCGATAATCCCCAAATTCAACTCTTAAGGAATTATATTTATTTTTATTTTATTTTTTAATATTTTAACTTAAGTGCCAAAGTAATTAAACATTAGTAGTGTTTATCTGGAATCACTTTAGGTTTAATTAGTTTAAAAGCTGCTAAGTGTTAACTAGGGCCCTGTTAAATAAACTGATATAGATGACAGTATAAAAATGTATACCTCAGCTCATTCAAGGCTTTCTTTCATCAGTGTACAGTCCTGATCATTCAAATCAAATAATAAAACAAGCTTCACTGTTCTTAAGTATTAAACTACTAATTTGAAAAGCTAAAAAGAGCAGTACAGCTGTTCTAAAACCAGAATGTCAGTAGTATCTCATCTGGCGTCACAACTATCAGCTGGAGAGACTATTCTCAAGAGCTACTGAGAGAGATGCTACAGGAACATGTCAACATGTCCAGCATCTCATGGACTACTTACTGCATCCAGTCTGTAAGGTAGTATATCTAATTAGGGTGTAGGGGTGCAACAATACTCGTATCGATATTGAACCGTTCGATACAGTGCTTTCGATTCGGTACGCATATGTATCGAACAATACAAAATTTTTTATTTATTTTATCAACTTTTCTTCTGACGATGCTGTGTGTGTTGAGCGCTCAGTGGATCTGCGTTCGACTACTCCGCCTAGGCTGCACTGTCGAGTGCAGATCTACTGAGCGCAGCGCAAGCTAGCAAGACAGAAGTTAAGCTCTCCTTGCAACATGGCAAATTGAACCTCCCCCACCCTCATTCAGATCTGGCGTTTGGAACTGTTTTGGTTTTCATGTGACGTATGACCCTGAAGGTAAGCGCGTCATGGACAAAAGTAAAACAGTATGTTGGATGTGCCACGCAATGCTCAATTACATTGGTGGGAACTAGTGTGTTAGCGCAGTTAGCTCGTTAACGTGTTGACGCCATCCAGCCCCACGCACGGGGCGATCCGCGGTAGCTCGTTAACGGAGATTTACCGTGTTGTGGTGTTAATGTCATTTCAACGAGATTAACGCTGAGAGCACTAGTGGGAACACAACGAATATGACTGCACATTTACGCCGACATCATCCTCGTGCAAAGACAAGTGGAAGCAGACAAAAACAACAAGCACGCATGCTACAAACTTTTCCCGAGTCATTTAGACAGCCGTTAGCACATGATTCTCCTTATGGGGACCTGATATGTTTAATATGCTGCTGAGAATATACCCCAGAAGAAGCGTATAGTATAGCTTTTATTTTGGAAAGAGACATTTCTCTGTAATAAACTCTCTTTTCCAAAGATGAGTGATTTTACGATCAGATAGATTTATTTTTTTATTACTTTGTTGTTTTAGCAACATTAAATTTAAAAACTGTACTTTTGAGTTAAAATATATATTTATAATTTTAATAAATGACAAATTAAAAAGGCATGAACATTTTTTTGTATCGAAAAAATATTGAACCGTGACACCAAAGTATCGAACCGAACCGGACCGTGAATTTTGTGTATCGTTGCACCCCTATTAGGGTGGTGGCCTCGTCTAATTTGGTGATGTGCAAAAGCTCCAACGGGGACTCTGCTGCCTCCATTCCTGTTCAGCTCATACACGTCAAACTTTCAGGACAAGTCCAGGTCGTGCCTCGTACAGAGATACTGATGATTCTGCAGTGGTTGTATGTATTAGTGATCAACATTTAAAGGAAAAGTTACGCTGCACAACCTGTCTGACCTGGGACGGGATGTGGTCATTATCTCATCTCGTTTCACAAGTTATTTGTAAAACAACAAATATGACTTTGAGCACAATGTGGGTCAAGGTGATCATTGTAAGCTTGAATAAATTCTGAGTAATACTGCAGGAGAAGTCGTGATTCTTTTGAATCATGGACCCACAGGCCTCTTGCAGTTGCGTAAGCTCATCCTCCTTCTGGATGGACAAGCCAAAGCAAATACAGCCTTTTGAGAAGTACTGTTTCTGAGACATCAGAAGCATCGGCCTGCTTAAATAAGTACATAGTAATTTATATCTAAGAGATTCTTCTGAGTGAGTGATTGCGATTTGTTGCTATGCAAAGGTTTCTGTATTTAGGAGACTTTGATCCACTAAATTTTGAGTCGTTTAAAATCTAACATCTGATTGGTTTTTCTTTTATTATTTTTTCTGTTCACAGTGTTTCCTTGAAGTCTGAAATCCGTAAGCTCAACATTGTCCATCTGCTGATCTGGGTGTTGATGGCAGCTCAGGTAAGCATTCTTGTGGAGAAGCATGTTTTACGTTCTGTAAAAGTTGAGTGTGTTTTTATTTCTTTCTCAGGTGACGGTAAGCCAGCTGAACCTGGTGTCCCACAAGGTGGTGGCCTCTCCATACCAGTGGGAGTACCCCTACTTACTGAGCATAATACCCACAGTCTTCAGCTTCTTGGCACTGCCCCGTAACAACATCAGCTACCTGGTCATCTCCATGATCAGCGCCGGGCTCTTTTGCGTGGCACCACTGATCTACGGCAGCATGGAGATGTTCCCCGTGGCTCAGCAGCTCTATCGCCACGGCAAAGCATACCGTTTCATTTTCGGCTTCAGCGCCGTGTCAGTCATGTACCTGGTGATCGTCATCGCCGTGCAGGTTCACGGCTGGCAGATCTACTATAGTAAGAAGCTGCTGGACCAGTGGTTCACCACCACACAGGAGAAGAAGAAGAAATAGATTCAGCTGAAGTATGCTTAAACTCCAAGGTCAACTAGTTTGAAGGACAAAGAGGATCTTAGAGCCGAATTGCCAAGACTAAGAGACTTTATTGTTGTCCAGCTTGTTTTTTTTTCTATATTTATATTTGACAGTGATTACATCATTGTTTGAAGAAAATCAGTCCTTGGACAGATTGTAACCACCACCTTCTGTACATGATTTCTGACATTTCATGATTAACAGCAACAAATCCTAAAATGTTTTGTGTACTTCATTACTTTTAAGTACTGAGAAAACGCAAATCACATGCAGTAACATTAAAAAAATGTTTAGAAAATTGTAGTAAATTGTAGTAAAAATTCTGGGATTCGGCACCATATTAGCCAAATATTCCTCCAGGTGACTTCGTCCATTTCTCCAAAATTAAATCAAAATTGGAGTTGGAGGTTTTCCACAATGTGTTGGAGACGCACATAAGACATTAACAGGTGATTGCCCAAATTTAAATCATGCCTGTTTGATTTTTTTATATGTATATGAGGCAGAGTCCCAGAATTCTGTATCACCCCTCCTATTTACAACCATAAAGTTGAAACTTAACTAAAAATGTAAAACAAGACAATTCACACATCACAATAGTTACCTTTACAATAACACACAGTCATGAAGACAAAAACAACACAGTGTAATTACATAGTTAGAAAAAAGTTGGTTCAGTAATTTTTTTTTTTCCCCACATAACATTTTGCATATCATTATCAAAACATTACCTAGATATTTAAGCTTACAAAATTAAGTGTAGATTTGATGAGGGATGCACCAGTTGTTACATTTTGGCCCAATATGCCAGGGAAAAAAAATCATTTGATACCTTTCAAAGTACGATCTCTTGATGAGATGGGTAAATATTTTCCACTGCATTAACAAAAGGATTTCACTTGGTGCTAAAATATTCAAAAATTAAAAAAAAAAAAAAAAACCCAAGATTCCTTTCCAAACCCTTAAAACTTGTAAAGAATAATCACACTGACCCTACTTGATAAAAGTAACAACAAAAATTTTACATAAGTACAATTTTTTTTCTTTTTTTTGTAAGCATTACACCGTAATGAACAACTCAACATGTTTCACTGAAACAACCACCATCTGCCTTGTTTGGCAAATCATATTTATCATATTCAACTGTCTGACTGACAGTGTTCTTCAGCTTTATTTAAGCATTAACATGTTTTCCTTTCAGGATCTGCCGCACCTGCAGGAAAAAAATTTGAATTTGATTTTGATTTCAGTCAGCAAACATTGCCATCTGCAATTTCTCCAGCATGTATGTGAAGTGACACCCTTACCTTTTCCCCAGCAGGACCTTCAGGTACCAGCTGAGATGGCAGCTCATTTTCTAAGTTCCTAATCCCAGGATCGGCTCCCTTTCTCATAAGCAGCTTCACCGCTTCGGCTTGAGTTTTGTGATTGGTCAGAGAGCTGACGATGTGCAGCGCCGTGTTTCCACTGAATGTCTGAAAGGAGTGGACAAGACACCACATGTTACTGTTTGTGTAGTTTTTATGGGTGCAGTTTGGAGCTGTGACAGCTGGGAAACTTTCTCTCTGGTTTCTTGTAAAAGGCAGCAATCCACCCTAAATATATTGTTTGTCATGAAACAGTAGGCATACCTTAACATTTACAATGGACAGCATTGTTGGCTGGTCAAGAAAAATCTTCAGCAGCTCCACATTTGCCTCCTCAGAAGCCATATGGAGAGAAGTCCGCCCACTTTTCTGATCCTGGAGAGATTAAAAGTAAACCAAATGAAAACCAGATTGGAAATTTAGATCACTGTATCTTAAACCAAACCACAAGAGACCGGAAAACCCGAGCAGTTTGGTGTGGAGCAGGACCAAGCCAGCCAAATGTTCCCCTGAAGTGGTAATACTTACCTTTGTCCCACAGGAGGCGCCCATGTTCAGCAGAATCTTGATACATTCAAAGTACAAGCGCTTCCGCTGCCCCAGCTCCGCGGTCATGAATGTGCAGGGATTTTCCAGGTTCCTCAGGTCCTTCACAACATTGTTGTGAGACAAGACGGCCAAATGAAGAGCGGTCAAACCTTCCAGACACAGAAACAAATTACAGAATTTAATCACAAAAAAGGCATTTGAGCATCCTAAAGTTTTCAGTCACACAAAAACACACTCACCATCGTAACTGAATATTTCTACATCGATCAGTTCCCCATTTCCTTTTAAGGCCTTCCAGATGCCCTGTGGAAACATGAGTGAGATTAAGAAAATATTCTTAATACAACTAGAAAAAAAAGCATGACTGCAACACTAAATTCTATTCTGACAAAACGTTATTTGGCCTACATTTGTCACAGTTACAGGGGAAGTGGATCAGAGTCCGGGTTTATTATTCATTTTGGCGCCATGTGATAAGACAAAGGTCTTTGGTACATTTGAGGAAGCAGGCAACGTGTTTCACATTAACTCTCAGCAATACGCATGTTATACATTAACAAGGTGAGTTGAGTATCTCTGTTGTCTTAAGGGCTTGAGATGAAGGCCTCTTTTTTTTATAGTCTTCAAGACAAGACTTAAAGACTTACTCAATTTCTTGTTTTAGAAGACCTGTCATCCAAGAGCCTTCTTCGGTTAAACCTTTAGTGGGAATCAGACAGTTCTTTTTCCCCTACTTGTAAGCACTCCATTGAGGAAAGCTGTCCCAATTCTGGCCCTGTGATGCTTAAACGTTGCAAGACTGTCGTCATCTATACGACTTGGTGTTGTGGTTTCAGTGAACATCTTCAGGCTTTATTATGAAAGCTGAATTATGTTTTATAAAAGAAATGAATCCTGCGTTTGGAGTTTAGCCAGCCTTTCTCAATCCTCAGGTATCACCTAATGCCGTTTTCCATGGGCGTGGCTCATTTACTCACAAGGTGTCATTTACCAGCAGAGCTTCACGCCCTGGATTGGGGCAATAGTGAGACAGGTGTGCCACTCCCATCTCGCTAGGAGATACGACAGTAAGGCTGCTGTTACTTTGTCCTACTGTTGTATCATGGGAATACTATACTCTGAACAATCACCTTTTTTACATCTTAAACTTGTGTGTTTAAGCCTGTTGTTGCTATAGAAACAACCACAAATATTTTTCTTATTTTGCGTCAACAAGAACACCAGATGCAATTCTGATGCAATCCCAAAGGGATTAGTGCAGGGAATTTCGCTTGTTAGGTAAATGTCTACACTGAATAGCCACTTTGTATTTGATAGCAGCAATTAAAGTTTGAGAATTTTTAAAGCTAACTTAAAAATTTCGTGTTGATCCAAAGCAACGCTCTGAAAAGTTGCTAGACAGTATAATCTTGCGCTGCTTAGCAATGGAATGATTTAATTTAGATTAAATTAGTGAATATTTGAAGCCTAAAGAGGTCAACTTTAAGTTTATGCTTTAACTTTTAATCAGCATTTAATCTATATATACATATGCAGGTAGGTAGGTAAATACTGATAGTGATTTCTTACCCCCAGAGTGAGAAAGTGGCCTTTCTCAGCACACACATGCAAAGGAGCACGGCCCCAGCAGTCTCTCGTGTTGACCTGAGCTCCGTGAGCCATGAGGTCTTGGAGAATTAAGTACTGATTGGTGGCAGCCGCGATCTGGAGAGGGCTCTGTGGAAACACAGCTTACAGGTTAATGTGTTGTGATGTATGAAAACCACCATAAATCACAAGCCACTGAATGTCTTTACCTGCCCGTTGTGTTCTTTAATGTCCAGAAGGCAAGTTCCAGCCATTTTTGCAGAGAGCACGTAAGCCAGAGCACGCAGACCTTTTGCTACTGCTATGTGAAGGAATCTGGTGGAAGGAGTAAAAAGGTCAGCTGCAGCAGAAATCCACAGAAATGCTGTTCATGTGTCAGTGTTTGGGTCAGGCTTACTGTACATTTGTGTGATTTCTAATAATTATTCTGCACTTTTAGCCAAGTAGGCCTGTTAGAGCTATTTTCCATTCCATCCTCAATGATTTCCACCTCTGTCTGCTTTTTTTTTTTTTTTTTGATAAATTGTTTACCCTAAAACCAATAACTTTCACCTAGTGTTCGTGTGACTGTCAGTTATTCTCTACCCGTTTTCCAACCGCTCCAACCTGTTATCCATTACCTTTGCATATTATAATCATTTAATCATCTTTTTCCCAACTATTTGAATATTTTGATCCGTTTCAATTGTTTGCTTTTGTCTTTGTAAACTCTTCACCCAATATGTTTATCTAACTGTTTAAAAATCAATGATCCATTAGCTTATTTTCATATTTTTGTCACTTTATCGGATAACTGTAGATATTGGAACCTTTTAGCTTTTAACCATTTAGCTATAAATTTGCTGGGGGGGTGCTATTTAGCCTTCCACTGTTCTGTTACTTTAACCTGTTTCAGCTGATCAGCCTTGACTTTTAGTCGTTTCACCCATGTAGCTTTTTACTTTGACCTAGCTCTGTCTGCCCATATAATTGTATCTCTACTTTTTAGTTTACTTTTTAATCTTCTCACCTAATTCTATGACACTGATCTTTATTGAAGTAACCACTGGTCAGGGTAATGCTTTCGTTCATGCATACATACGTGTCACCATCTGAGTCCTGCATGGACAGCTGCTCTAGGGAAATTCCTTCAACTTTGCGTGACTCCTGCTGTATTTGCCATTGAAACAAGGTCATCCTGCCTTCAGGAGACGGGGTCCTTTGTTCGTGCAGGGGTGGATACTCGAAGCTGTGCTGCATTTGTTGATTTACGAGAAACTCTTGTTTCATTGGAGCATTTTCAGGAGCAGCAGTTGGAAACAGGGTGGTGGTATTTTGACTGACAGGCGCTGGAGGGCTTAACTGATGATGATTCACGCCAGTGGGAGAAGTTTCATATTTTGGAGACATGCGTTTGTGCTCCAAATTGTAGTTGTCCTGTGAGCAGTTCTGTTAATACAAGAGGATCAATGTCAACTTTTACTAGGAATATTAATAATTGGCTTATTATGGGTTGTTATTATTCATAATAAACACACTCATTTGGGCTGCCTTTACATGCAGACTTTTCTCAACAACTTGTACTTGGCTCTGAATTTTGCCAATTCTTCCTCATACTGGAGGAACTGAAAGCACTGCCATAACTCAAGACTTTACACGCTCATGTGCACCTTTATAAAGAGTTCAGATGAAGTCTTCTATATGTTCTATTTTCTGTACTTTACTGGTCTACTTGCACTCAAGGCCATACCTGTAGATTTTTACGTTTCATCATTAGCATTTGCTTCACAGTTCTCACCGGTGGCGGCTTCACATCGATGAATGAGCACCCTGTAGGGAAATTAGAAGTTTTACTAGCCTGGACATGAAAGACACACTGTGTCTTTCACACACTGTAAATATGTGCCACTGCATAAAGCATCAGGTATTTATTCTTCAGTGAAAAATAGGAAACAGTGCATGCAGTAAGGGGGTAAAGTTCATTTATCAATAAAAGCCCTCGGTTGATTAGGTAAGCATTTAGTCATGTGGTGTGCTTTAGGCCTGGCACACAAAGTCAACAGTGCGACTAATTTAACATTCGCAAGTCTGTCTGACTTCCTCGTTCTATGAATCTCGAAAAATAAAACAGGTGGAATAAGGTGTCTGGAGGCAAAACAATGTGTGAGGTTAGAGTTTCAGACTTTTTAGAGCAGTGAATGTGTTATCAGTTTACTGAAATTACACAAACTCACCTCTGAAACTCGAGCCGAAGTGAGAGGCCAGCAGAGTCTGGCCTCCTGAGATTTCAATCCCTCTAGAATCCAGCATGTTTACGGAGTCATTCACTGATTCTCAGCCAGCGTTCTCTGTCAGTTTTCTTTGCTGCTCCCTCCACACACACACAACCTGGAGGGTAAACTGCCTATCACTATAAATTTTATGAAAAACAAACAAACAGCAGGTGTGTGATAGTGAAACATGTACAGGTGGCTCACCTTTCTGCTTGTAAACGCAGGATCAGAAACAAGGTACAACTGCAGCACAAAATGCCCCGCAACTGGTTTCCTCCTACACAGGGTTACTGAGGTGTGTCTGTTAAGCATTTCAAAATAAAGGTTTTACTTTATGCATAACTGCAAAACATTTATTCAAACTAAAGCCACCTAAATTCTTCTAGTTTATGTTTGCAGCTCAAGGCGAAAGTCGAGATTAAAACACTGAAAACAAATTTATATGCAAATAAAGTACATTAAAGTATTAAAGTAAGAAAAAAGGCTATAAAAACAGTTGGATTTAAGCCTATTTAGAAACATAAAAGATTAGCGGCGATCAGTTTATATGCAAATGAACTTTACAGTTTGAATACATAAGCAAACTTATGAACAATGCTGCCTTTTAACACCACTCAGTCCCAAACGCAGTGCAAATTTGAACTAAGTACTCTTCAATTAAAGCAGATTATTGTCAAATATGTCCTGTTACTACATTAAACAGAAAACTTCCTCTTAGGTTCCAGAGGCTTACCTGTCAAGTTCTGCGCATCTGCAGGATGAAGACCTGTGTTTTGTTACTGAACACCTGCATATAACTGAAAGCTCTAGCTCTGGATGACTTTAATTTGTTGTTGGAGCAAACCACTCCCCTGTAACAGCCCTCGTTTGTTGGGATTTCCCCTCTGGGAGAGGAAGACAGGTTGTGCTAGACTTTAAAAAAACTGATCCTGCGTGGGCGTTATGAAATGCGTGATAAGGGAGAATGGGATGACAGAAGGATAACGTCCTTATTCTGAAACAAAGAACAGACAGACAGATTTTTACTACAAATTTCTGCTCAGCTTTTTAATACATATTTTTTAAAATCTGCCTTTTTGTTGGTTCTTTGCCTGCTTCGACTACACTTGATCTGATCCACTTCAAATTTGGCAGCTTTGAAGTGGATGAGATGACTTGTTTAGATGAGCATTTGTCATATTTGTCATACATATAGCATTTGAGTTTTTGAATGTTTCCCATGTGGTGACTGTGCTCTGCTCCACTGTGTGGAGAGTATACCTCACCTCTACGTTTAACCATCACCGACAGGTACTGAACTTACCCAAAATGAGTTCTTTAATCCCGAAACCAACTCAAACATGCCTTTGAAGGAATGTGGAAAAAATGAGAGCCTGCCAAAAAAATGTGACCTATGTCTGCACTTGTAGGTTTTATTGTTTTTACTAGGCTAGGTTGCTGAGGTACGCAGGCTGGAAGAATTGTGTAAGGCTCATTTGTTGATTAATGTTGTCAAAACAGCATGTCTTGAATGACCCAGGCCCCGTAAAAGGTGTTTCACTTCCTGGTCAGTCTGTGCAAATTGTTAATAGCTTTCAATATCTGGAAACATATATTGATTCCATTTACAAGTAAGCTAATCAGAGATCAGGGTGTTAAGAGGCTTTGGCGTTAGCCACAATGTTTTTGGAAAGAGTTTGTTAGCTTGATTGAAAGTGTCCTTATATCCAACATCTCAATGAGGTAATCAGGGGCAAACTGAAGAGGGTTGTAAGAACTGGAGGGAAAAAAATGATGAAGCTGTGTCATCAGGCTGTCTTAAGGAAAAGCCCGGTCTCTTGTAGCTGTCCGTTAATTAATGCCCTTAGGACAACATGATTGCATGCCTCTAGCTAGCAAAAAGGTGTAGGAAGGGATCGTTTGTGCCAAAAACAATTAGTAAGCTGACTATAATAATATAAAATACACACACAGTGGCTTGCAAAAGTATTCGGCCCCCTTGAACTTTCCCACATTTTGTCACATTACAGCCACAAACATGAATGAATTTTATTGGAATTCCACGTGAAAGACCAACACAAAGTGGAGTACACATGAGAAGTGGAACGAAAATCATACATGAGTCCAAACATTTTTTTCAAATATATAACTGAAAAGTGGGGTGTGCGTAATTATTCAGCCCCCTGAGTCAATACTTTGTAGAACCACCTTTTGCTGCAATTACAGCTGCCAGTCTTTTAGGGAACGTCTCTACCAGCTTTGCACATCTACAGACTGAAATTCTTGCCCATTCTTCTTTGCAAAACAGCTCCAGCTCAGTCAGATTAGATGGACAGCGTTTGTGAACAGCAGTTTTCAGATCTTGCCACAGATTCTCAATTGGATTTAGACACCAGACAGGTCAGAGATAAGTTATTGAGAAATTTAAAGCAGGCTTAGGCTACAAAAAGATTTCCCAGGCCTTGAACATCCCACAGAGCACTGTTCAAGCGATCATTCAGAAATGGAAGGAGTATGGCACAACTGTAAACCTACCAAGACAAGGCCGTCCACCTAAACTCACAGGCCGAACAAGGAGAGCGCTGATCAGAAATGCAGCCAAGAGGCCCATGGTGACTCTGGACGAGCTGCAGAGATCTACAGCTCAGGTGGGGGAATCTGTCCATAGGACAACTATTAGTCGTGCACTGCACAAAGTTGGCCTTTATGGAAGAGCGGCAAGAAGAAAGCCATTGTTAACAGAAACCCATAAGAAGTCCCTTTTGCAGTTTGCGACAAGCCATGTGGGGGACACAGCAAACATGTGGAAGAAGGTGCTCTGGTCACCAAAATGCAAAACGCTATGTGTGGTGGAAAACTAACACTGCTCATCACTCTGAACACACCATCCCCACTGTCAAATATGGTGGTGGCAGCATCATGCTCTGGGGGGGCTTCTCTTCAGCAGGGACAGGGAAGCTGGTCAGAGTTGATGGGAAGATGGATGGAGCCAAATACAGGGCGATCTTGGAAGAAAACCTCTTGGAGTCTGTAAAAGACTTGAGACTGGGGCGGAGGTTCACCTTCCAGCAGGACAACGACCCTGAACATAAAGCCAGGGCAACAATGGAATGGTTTAAAACAAAACATATCCATGTGTTAGAACGGCCCAGTCAAAGTCCAGATCTAAATCCAATCGAGAATCTGTGGCAAGATCTGAAAACTGCTGTTCACAAACGCTGTCCATCTAATCTGACTGAGCTGGAGCTGTTTTGCAAAGAAGAATGGGCAAAGATTTCAGTCTCTAGATGTGCAAAGTTGGTAGAGACAGACCCTAAAAGACTGGCAGCTGTAATTGCAGCAAAAGGTGGTTCTACAAAGTATTGACTCAGGGGGCTGAATAATTACGCACACCCCACTTTTCAGTTATTTATTTGTAAAAAATGTTTGGACTCGTATGGTTTTCGTTCCACTTCTCATGTGTACTCCACTTTGTGTTGGTCTTTCACGTGAAATTGCAATAAAATTGATTCATGTTTGTCGCTGTAATGTGACAAAATGTGGGAAAGTTCAAGGGGGCCGAATACTTTTGCAAGCCACTGTGTGAGAGAGAGATAGAGATAGAGAGAGATAGACAGATAGGGTGTATGAATGTAGGCTGATAAATAAACAGTAATGTTTTGATGAACTGACTGATTTTTGACTTCAACTGAAGACATTTTTTGGTTTTAATGTTGGTTTTTAAAAAATGATTTTTACTAGTCTGTTATTTTTTGTTGTTGTTGCTGTTGTTTTTACATCCATCTGCTGATTCAATTTAGGTTATACCTTGTGTACCCACATTGTGCTTTCACATGGAATGGATGGATCCATGCATCAATGTTGTTTACACCCTACCATCTGAATGTTGCAGCAGAAAATGACTCATCATACCAGCTGTATTTTCTATTCTAGTGTCCCGTTTTGCTGCTGTAGCTCATCTGCTTTCAAGGTTTAACACTTGCTAGTTGCTTACTGAATATTTTTTTCAGACAATTCTCTGTAAACTCTAGACGATTGTGCCACATTCAGTCACTTAAATTTACTCCATTGTGATGTTTGGTTTGAACTTCAACTTGTCATCTCGACCATGTATACATGTGTAAATGCATTGAGTTGCTGCCATGAGACCGACTGGTTACTTATCTGTGTTAAAGAGCAGTTGAACTGGTTTGCCTAGCAAAGTGATTGGGTTGTATGTGTGTTACATAAATTAAGTTTTGAATGCTTGCTCCAGACACGCACTTGTATTGTGAACAGTTATCTAGAAAGCTGCAACCCGCAGCAGGCTGACTCTGCACAGCCACAGTCCTCGCTGTTGTCCTCCTTGTCCAACAGTGAATCAATGATCATCTCAACGTGAGCTATTTAGCCTATTTATGTTTTGCAGCTACAAACTCCACATTAGTGGTCGGAAGTTATACATTACTTTTTTTAAGCAGGGCAACAACAGTGTAACTAAGGAAACGAATACCTTTTCTTGCTGGCTGTTAGATTTCATTTCACTGAAAGCAAAAACGTACTGAATCTGCATTTGTTGGTCATGTGTCATTACACATCTCTCTAATAATGACATGTCACTTCAACAAGGAAACTGTCACTTGAAAAGCGATGGCATGCACATCCTTTTCCTCATTTCAAACATTTCTCAAGTTTGAGGGTTAGTTTGCAGTTTCTCTTTTACTACAGATCTGACCTACAATCTTCAGAGAGGTCAGCACACCTGGAGCAGCAGAGTTTGGGTGAAATCGCTCTTTAATGTGACAGCAAGAAAAACACCAGTTCACATGACAAGTACAAATACTTTCCACTGTTGGTGCGTTTAAGGACATGCAGGGAGGTGATGTCACTATTCAAAGCAATTTTCCCATTTCACAGTTAAAGGTCAGGGGGCAAACGTTGGCAGTTACACTTTGTTCTTCCATTGCTTTCCTCTCACATATTCATTTGTAAACTCTTTATATCACAACAGAATATTCAGCATTTTCACATCATAAGAGGGCTGCATAATTTAATAGTCCAGGGTTACAGAGAGCAAGCACAGAAACAAACATGTACTGCCTACAACCTTCCCAACCAGGGACGCTCGTGCTTCATCAGGCCCGACTGAAACTTAAGCCCCGACCACGAAGCAAAGAGAGCCACTTAAAGAGCTTGCGTCGGTTTGAATCATTTCACTGGAGAAACATTCTGAACCTTTACGTTTTAGTGCAGCAAGTTAAAGTTTGTTTCAAACGAGCGTTCATTTGCATATCAGAAGCATGTTTTGCATGACCTGGAAACTAACTTCCATCATTTTAAATACATTTTTTAAAGCCCACAGAGACGCAACCAGTCGCTCAGAGTGACGGAAATCATGTTTACACATCGTAATCACGGCCTGTTTAGGTACGACTTGCACAGTTTAGACGATTTCCCACTGGGTGTAGTGAAACTTAAACGGAGCTCAACATGTTAAAAACAAAATATGTTTAGCTGTAATTGTGACTCAGAAATAAACAGGTTGCTACAGTTAATTAAAAAAAAAAAGAAAGCCACAAGCTTTGCTGTGAGCGATATTCTGCTCCAGCCAAACAATGCAGGCAGCTAGCCAACATCACAGCTCAATCAATGTGGGGAGATAGAGGGGGAAAAGGGTGGGGAGGGATGCCTTCAGAGATTACATTCTGTATGAGCATGAGCCTTTCATCAGGGTAGATGGCTGTTTTCACTGCAGCGATACCGAAAGTATTTCAGCTGCCACTGTAGTTTGATTTTTTTTTTTTTTAAATGCTTCACTTCTTTCTTTTTTGCTTATCCAGTACATTCAACAAAAAGCAGGTGTCACCCAAAAATGAGCGTACCAGTTTAATCTGATGATCACAGATGAATCTCAGGGTGAACCGACCTTGTCAACCATGACTAGGCTTACACATTGAATCCATTTTGGGCTGAACGGTAAACAAGTTACAACCTGCTGCTGCCGTTTTGTTTCCTGGTGTAAGAATATGCATGTGCGGCTTTCCTTATACACTGCACTTCCACGGATATCCAGTTCCCATCCTTCGCTGCATCGCGTTTTTCCCACTTTTTGTTTTTAAACAACCGATCAAGTATGTACAGGTTCACTTTCACTAAAAGCAGACCCGTCAGTGCACCATGTCCCACCTGTCCCTTCAGTTTTACTACAGACTACCTCAAACTTTCTGCGTCTTAATCCCAACTGTTCAAAACAAGAAAAAATACATATACATCATACAAAGACTCGTTAGGACAGATCGTCTAAGCAAAAACAAAGAAAAAAAATTATAAAGTGCTCTAAAAAAGTTCCTGCAGCTCACCGTGGAGGATCTGAGGGTTAGACAGTTCAAGATTATTAGTGACAAACAAATTAGACAGCATCTCGCACTTACACATAAACAAGTATCTACATAAATAGTCAGAAATGCATCACCCTGTAAAAAAGGAAACACTGCATGTGCAATGCTGCTAAAATTAATGGATACCGTACTGATGTGTTCTTTGCCACAAATATAATTTTTTAAAAATTAAATAACCATGAAAATGATATTGAAGGTGTCCCGTTAGTCAGAGTTGTCCTGATTTCGTACTCGGCGGTGAGGCTCAGCAGGAGGTCTGTGTCTCTCTCTGGAATGATTTTTGGGTAAGATTTCAACAAGAGCACAAGCGCTGGTCCTGTTTCCTCTCCCCCCCACCCACGTCAATTTAATGCCTCCAGAAATCGCAGTCTACTTGTGGCCTGAAAGAAAAGTAACAAAGGGGCACACATTTCATTTTGAGAAAGGTTTACTCTCCACTAGAGCTGTCAAATAGGACTTATTACACTGTTAAAAAGCCTTACTAACACAAAAGCTCACCTAACGTCAAACTGTTCCAATTGAATGCTTGCAAAGGTAATTTGGTAATTTGTTTTTAAAAATCTGAACAGCTGGCACTACAACCATGAACAGGGTGGAACACGAGCTCTTTTTATTATGTAGAGTGATAGTTGTCAAGTTAGGAAATCGGAACTTTAATTGAGCGACTTTGGAAACTTGTTTCCAAAAAAGTTCATCATGTTTAACCTGCAATGTTTACCTACAACACCCTCAGTTACTTGTTTTTATTCTGTCACTATACCAGAGCAGTTTTTAATGAGTCATTGTTCAAAATAATTTTCATTTCCTGGAACTTGCTTCACCTCATCAGTTCATGCTCTGACTGAAACAAGCCTTTTTAGCTGCCATTACCCTCCCTTTAAGCTAACATTCCTGTGAATGCAAACAACAGGTAGGTGGAGCTTCTGTGCTCGCAACTGGAGCTGTGCGCCCGAGACATCTGCTCCACCTGTGACACACGTAAACACTGGCATCACGTATGAGTATAGAGTAGACATACTGACCTGTGAGGTATTTCGCTCCGATTAACATCAGCATGCTGCCAATGATGTAGAAGCCAAGCGGGACGCTGCTGAAGATACTGGTTTCACCTTTTCCACGAAACGAGCGTGGAACAGAGAAGAAGAGAGACGATGATTCTGAGCAGCAAACTAAAAACAAGTCAAAATGGCCTCTACCTCTGCACACTGTAGTAACATAGGAAAATATACACTACTTTGATCCACTTGTCATTTCCTTATACTACCAAACCCCTGCGCTGCTTGGGTTTCAGGTAAAGATCCATATACTGGTAAATTTACCAGAACAATACTGACTATAATAATATAACACATATGTTAGATGTCAAAGTTGAACAATATAAATATATTAAATATATTCAAATAATATAAATATATGTTGTAACATTATTTAGGAATAAACATAGATATCTTAGAATCAGTATAGTGTGATTTTTGCTTCCATCCACCCAGAGTTTCTTTTCATTTCTTAAAGCGGTGTTGAGCAACAGTTCTCCAGAATTTTTCAAGGTCTTTCAAAGGTGCTCTTTGGACATTGGTTGCTTTTTCACTCATTTTCAGTCCAGTCCTTGTACCTGCCTATTTTCAGAGGAATGCTTTTTGTTTGTTGCGACCTATAAATCATTCGGGCATAAAAAAAAAAAGCTAACTCAGGGGATGAACCAGTGTTGTGTCTACTCAAAGAACCAATTTTAAGCTTTGATTGGCAGCAGCTTCATTTATCAGCATGGCAATGATCCCAAACACACTGCTGATAAAGGAAAAGCATACCTAGATAGAAAAACGCACAGTAAAACCCAAGCAGTCATGGATTGGCCACCCCAGAGCCCGGACCTCAACATAGTACAAGAGTTTTGCACAGTACTGCATTTTATCTTAGCTTCTTGAACATATAAATGAGTTTTTCAGGAACAATATTTTAAAAATATTCATTGCAAGCACAGAGCTGCATGATAGTGTCAGTGACACAAATGGGGATGTTCTTCTGATAACAACAGAAGAACATCCCCATACAGCATAATAATCACCTAATTTGACTACACCAGATTACAGATTGATATGAGCCTTGGATAAACTCATGAGCTTCATAATGTTTTGACTAAAATCACCTATCAGTAATATCAGGGCAGTAACGTTTTTTTAAACGACAGGCGTCAAAATACATGAATGCGTCTTTTAGTGTTTGAGGTGCATTTAAGTGTCATTCACTTTTTTTTGATTTAAGGCCTCGTCTTAGAGTTTAAACCTTTTCTGAGCTGTGAGTGCTTCCCACCGTTTCCATTGCAAACAGGCTCCATCGTCTCCCAGTTCATGGATTTCTCAACAGCCTTCTTCCACCGAGCATATCGAAACTCGCTCTCTGTAGAACACAGATAAGTGTGTTTACTTTTAAGCATCACATGTTTTAAGTATTATCTGATCTCATCAGCCAGCCAGAGCTCTGGCAGCAGCCCAACGTACCTTCGGGGTTGATTTGAGGTTCGAACTTCTCTGACGTCACTTCGCTCAGGTCCTCGGGGTTCAGACTCCAAACGCTCACCCCCTCTGCTGCTCCTGCTGCCATCGCTGCACCGAGAGCTGTGGTCTCAGGCATGGATGGTTTCACTGGAAATGGACATTATATTTACTCATAATTAGGGATGGGTATCGAAAACCGGGTTCTTGTTGAGAACCAGTTCCCACTGTTTCAATTCCTTGGAATTTTTTGCCATTTTTGCAAACGATTCCCTTATCGATTCCAGTCGCCCCGAATGACGTCACCACGTTGCAGAGCGTCATTTACCTGACAGGAAACATGGCGGCTCAAACGCTCAAAAGTTTGACAACTGGGCAACTTGCAATACTTGCAAAGTAGATATTTCATTTAAGGCAGGAAACACTACGAAGATGCAAAAGCATTTGCTCACAAAACAAGCGATGACCTTAAATGAATGTCGTGTTTTAAATTCCGCTCTGGACTCGTGAATCTCAACCCAGCAGCAGCGGTAACGTTTGCACGTCCTCTCCCGTTAATACGGCAGGTAAATAATCAACTAACAGTGCATATTATGTTAGCGCGATCTGCCTTATTACAAAACCTGCCATTAATGTGCATTTAGGTGACCATGATGAGACAGACAGAGTCTGGTTGGCTCAGATGCTGGCAGTTCTCGCTGCAGTCTACCGGTAGCGTCTCCTTTCAGGCCAGGATAGACGAATGTCACCGAGCAGTGACTCAGTTTGTGGTAAAAGGCTTGAACCCATTTGCCACAGCAGATGCCTCCGATTTTCAGTAAGTGAATGTGTTTAATTGTAGGCAGGAACATTACTGGATATTCTTGTGTAATTGCTACAGAAGAATATTTATTTTATTATTTTATTCTGAACATTCTTTTATTTTTAAATTTCTATCTTGTTCAAAGAGAAGATATAAAACAAAGTTCTAAGCTAATCGACCTTAGTGTTCTCCTTTTTAAAAAAGAATCGCTAAGAGAATCGATAAAGAATCGAATCGTTAAACAGAATCGAAAATGGAATCGGAATCGTGAAAATCTTATCAATACCCATCACTACTCATAATAATAACAGAAAAATGACAAATACATGTATATATGAATGAGTTATTATACATCATACTACATATGAAAAAACACTTATGTTAGTGGCTCAACTTAGAACAGCAAAAGTCAGAAGCCTATAGTAGCATTTCTTGTCCAGTAGTTCAGATAAATAGATATAACTTGTGGTTGCATGACTGGTTTGGTCAGTGCTCAACAAATAACTGTGTCAACTTCCTTGTGGCATGACACTTGGGCGGAGTGAACGGCACTCCTACCAACAGGGATGCAGAGGATGTCCGCCTGCAGCTGCATCAGCAGCTTGTTGGATGTCATTCCTCCGTCTACCTGGAGCTGTGTCAGCGGGATGCCGCTGTCCTGGTTCATGGCATCCAGTATCTGCACACATCATCATATCAATGGGTGTTTTTAAAGCAAAGGCAAACATTTCACTTGCTGAACACTAGTTTTCAAGAGAAGAAAGCGCGTACCTCTCGTGTCTGGAAACAGACGGCTTCCAGTGCAGCAAAAGCGAGGTGGCTCTTATTAGTAAACTGAGTTAGCCCGCAAATGATTCTGTGACACGGAGAAAGTTTGATTCAGACAGGTGCATTTCAGCAGATGCTTTAAGATGTTCACCACAGTCTCAGTACCCTCGTGCGCTGGGCTCCCAGTAAGGTGCGTAAAGGCCCGAAAACGCAGGAACGAAGTAGCAGCCGTAAGATGTGCCGACAGAAGCAGCCAACTTCTCTGCAGCGGGAAAAAACACAAAACGGCAAATGAAGTAAAAATTCTGTGAACATTGATGTCATAAACAGTTGTCTAGTTTATACTAGAGATGGCACGATACCACTTTTTTATATCCAATACCGATATCATAAATTTGGATATCTGCCGATACCGATATGAATCCGATATAGTGTGTTTTTTAAACAAAAAAACATTTTTTTAATATCTTGCTGCATTTTGTATAAGTTCATACTCAAGTTAAAAACAAAACACTAAAGCTATTCTGTTATACCTGTATGCAAAAAATACACTGCACCCAAAACATTTCATAGTTCAGCAATACTGATCAATCTAACAAACTTAAACCTGCTCCATCCTTCCTATTCTGGTATTTTAAAGAGTAAGCAACCTAACTAATAGGGTTACAAAATCACTGCAAAAAATAAAAAATAAGGAACCACCCTCCACCTCATGATGCTTAATCGATGTAATCAACTTTAATTTGATGCAGTGTGAAAAAAAAAAAAAAAAGAAAAATGCACAGAAATCAATTATTTTCCAAGAATAATTAAATAGATTCAACATCTTTCTTCAACAGAACTGCAGACTGCACAGATGGTACCCTCCCAAAGGAAAAAGTACTACAGCTTACTAGGGTATATTAGACTTAACAGTTACTATATACAGTAATGGACTTCTATACATTTTACATCAGATTAAAACTTTGGGTGTAAGATTCAGATAATTATTTATTAAAGCTAGACATTTTAAATGAGAATAAGAAAGAAAAGTATGTCTTTGTGCCCCCTTTTCCCTGTTAATGCCCTATCGGCCCCCCTGGCTAAACTTTGCTAGATCCGCCCCTGCACAGTTACCAGCCGTCAGCTGCGTAGAAAAAGATCCTGGTGTAGAAAGTAATATTAAATAAATTCTAACAACAGCTTATCAAGCTTAATAGTGCTGCTGTTGTTCAGCCGCTGGTTTCCTCTTTCTGGTGCAAAGTGAGCCAAAAACAAAGAAGAGAGACGGACTCGCGACAGAAAAGCCGATCAGCTGATCATTAAGCAGTTTCATGATTGAAGTAGCAGCAGGAGAGAGAGAGAGAGAGAGAGGCAGTCGCTCCATATCTCGGTTGTTAAGCTTAACGCGGGAATGCTTTACAAACATTCAGAGATGAACTTACACACTTGCCTTACTTCTCTCTGGGAAAACTTCCTCAGAGATGAAATGCCGGATTGCTAGCGAGGCTACAAATACACACAGCCCTCTATCACGTTGCAGCATCCCGAGTTATGTCATGTCGCAAGTTTTGTGAGGTGCTTTTTTGATATTTAATGGATCGAATTACATTTTTTTATTTTCCTCCGATATCCGATCCAGTAATTTATGTCAGTATCGGACCGATACCGATACGTAATATCGGATCGGTCCATCTCTAGTTTATGCATGTACAAAGTCAACTTTTATTATTCCTTTTACAGATAATCCGGATACACCACATCCCCCGAACCAAGAGCAGAACCTACCAAGTTCTTCAGATGATCCAATGATCCCGAGATTGTCCTGCAACCAGCGGACCACAGCTCCAGCGATGGCCACGGAGCCCTGACAGCAAAGAGCAGGAAAACAAAAACAATACATATTCAGATTACCTGTCATTTCACAGATACTCACATTTCTGTATCCTCTTTGGAAGACTAAACGGGCCAAAATCTAAATAAATAAATAGCTCACTTAATAAATAAGAAAATTAAAACTACATGACAGTAAATCTAAACTAAAAACTAAACTTAGCTAAAAAAGAATAAATTTTTTTTAGCTAACTAAACTAAAAGTTTCCTTGGTTTTTAGTATAAAAAAAAAAAAAAAAAAAAAAAAAAATCAATTTCAGCTGATAGGTGTGCTCATTGTATGTGTGTGTTCATTGTGAGTCCTATTCTGATTATCACCTCTGACATCTGCCCTCCACTCTGAAACTAACCTGAGTTAAAAACAAAGAGTCAAAATGTAATAAAAAAATAAAACCAATTACAAAATGCTAAACTACATTAGCTGCAACATACATATACTCACATCTGTATTATTCCCCCTATTTTATACTTTTTTTTATTTTTTTTATTTTTTATAAAGAATTTTACTTTTTATTTTTAAACCTTTATTTTTAAACCTTGTTTATACATTTACACTACATTGAACAGGGGTCTGTCATTCAAATGTATACAGTGCCCACTGTGCCAGCTCAAATTTGAGAATAAAAACGTGACTTCTGTCATTCTTAGCTTTAAACACATTTTTGACAGATTTCTAAAATATTTGCATTTTCTTGGTTTTATGACATGAAATTCATTAAAATATTGGACTTTTATGAAAAATCATGAAAACCTTATATCGGAACACCTGAAAGAGTTTTAACTTCGTTTTAATAATAATTTGTTAAGTTATTTATTTATTTTTTACAAAGTCAATCATGTGTTTTTGATTTTGGCAGTTTTTGTCCTCCATACGTCGGAAAAGAGCTAAAGGATTAGAAAGAATATTATGAAAGTGGGCGTTATCGTTTTGATATTCATGTCAAATATCACTTTATTTATATATGCTGTATATACTGTACCTCCAGTGCATAACAGGCAGGCTTGTCCCGACCAAGTTTGTACGCCACAGTGGTCAGAAGTCCGTGCTCTGACATCACAGGCTGTAAAACAGCAGACACAAGAAAAGTAGCACTCTATGTAAATGCCTGCACGATGGTACCACAGTGTTTAAACTCAAGTCTTAGGTAGAGGACCTTAACCCCAGTGTTTCGCAGGAGAAAGCAGCCGGTCCCATACCTGAAACATAATAAACTCATACTTAGCTGGATTTTTAGCAAAGGGGTGAAGTTTTAATAAAAAGCAGACCGATAAATACCACCTACGTGTTTTTAGCCTGCCCGTCCTGAAAGCACATCTGTCCAACAAGCGCTGCTGACTGATCCCCAAGACACTGTTTATTTTTTAAATAAAATACATATACATATTGGATTAACCTCTCACACTGCATGACAAACACTAAAACAATGTTAAAAAAAAAAAATTAAAAATTAAGTCAGACTTACCCCTGATATTGGAATACCTGAAAGAGCCCCTGATTTCTGTCAAGAGAAAAAAATGAAAGCAAGTATAAGCGCCTAACAGTAAAATGGCATCAACTGTCTCTTGTATTAAGTAGATGTTGACACTCATGCCTGATTATAACTGTTTTTTGGGTTGTTTTTTGTTGTTGTTGTTGTTAAAATCTTAAACCAATAGCACAAACACTCAATTTTAACCACTACGAACAATAGCCTGAAAACAAAAATGGGGGGGAAATTCATCATTATTTGACTGTATGAAGCCAAATAACAAAAACATACTGCTGAAATTTGAATTGTACAGAGTTTAGTGCAACAGTGAAATCACAGTTAGGGAAACAAAGGCGGGTGAGTGTGAACCCTTATCTACTAAAATGTCTTCACTCCTACATGTGGCTTCGGTTTGACATTTAAAAAGAGAACACATAAAAAGTCAGTGAAATAAAATCTGCCCAAGAGTGAAGAGATTTAGAAGATGGGATGCTGGAGGAGAAGAAGATGGTCCACCAATGACAACCACCCGAGGAGCATGCCACCACAGTGAACAGGGTCCATCTAGCACATTTCCAATAGAGCTGACATGGTTGTGTACTGGCTGTGAAAACACTCACTGGTCTTTTCTACTTCTACAGTTTCTCTGCTCTGTTGATGGCAATGCCTGCAATCGGTCACTTGGGGGCAGCAAAATGAGCTGTGATAAGAACAATGCTTTATAATGACTAAGGGGAAATCTTTGGAGCAAATATTACTGACATTATTTAGTGTTTACAGTTTGAAAATTCTTTTTTTATTTTTATTTAGATGCTTATTAGTTTCACTGTTATTATAACATGGAGAGGATTTTTTAACATGTGGTGAGATTTGAGTACAGCACTTTGTGAACGCAATTAACTCACAGTCACATAGACGTCTTAAAGGGCCCACTATACCCACAGCTGTGGACCTCACGAACAGATGCCAGTTGGCACAAGCTGCATTTGATAGTATTTTGGTTGATCGTGTACTTCTATTTGGGTGGCTGTAGCTCAGGAGGCGGAGCAGGTCTTCTACTAATTTGAAGGTTGGTGCTTCGATCCACTTTCCAGTGTCCTAGCCAAAATATGGTTGGGCAAGATGGTTAACCCCAAAGTAACTCTCCGATGCATCGATGGGAGCGTAAATGTGTGTGAATGTTAGATTAGAAGCACTTCCATGTAGAAAAGAACGCATGTATTAATGAGGCATGTCGCTATAAAAGAACCAGTCCATCTACCTCTCTGTTTTTGTAACCTCGCATGAGTGCTGCATGTGGGATCATGTCAGTTGCTGCCAACATTTCAATGAGACATCAGCGTGGAAGGTCAGAGATTGCCAGATTATACAGAGAGAGATGTTGCAAGAATTTCAACTTTGAAAAGCAATTTGATTCCAGTTTAGTTTTTCTCTGCTCCCATACCTGTATTCATTCAGAGGTTTTGTCTGAGCGCCAGCACAACCAATGTGGCGACTGTAGTTGGCCCCTGTGTCCCAGTGGCACGTGGGTCACTCATTTGCCTAAACACTTAGCATACGACTGAGTAGCATTAGCAATTTATACCAAACAGCCTGTTTTGTTTATGGGTTTTTTTTAGAGCCCGGCTGAAGTCAGGACAAAGATTTAGTTTCCGTGTATGCACAGTCACTCTGGATCTACTCAAAATGGGTGCGTGGAAGAAAAAGAGCTGCTTTGCCATGTGCATTTGGGCTCAGCCAAAAAAAAAAAAAAAAAAAAACACATGCCCACCCAAAGCATCAACAGGCAGGCTGCAGTGATAAACCTTTCCTAGCGTGACAAAGACTAAAAGTAAAAACACTTTCTGTATGTTTTTATATTTAGTTACTAAAGTCACATCATAGTGAAAATCGATAGTGAAAACGCTGGTCTTTCTTCAGTTTATTCATAATTCTTGCTTTTTACCTTTTTACATTGTTTTTCCATCTTTGGCTACACAGATATCACAATAGCATCTTATCAGAGGTTACTCTTATTCCCACCTCTACTTTAAATGCTTGACGCTTAATCTAATGGAAACATTAGCCTTCATATAAATCTTGGAAATGCACTGAGTGATGGTGTGTTTGTGTCGGGTTAAAAGCAGGATGGGTTGGCTTTGCATGTGAGGGAAAATAGGGATGGTGAGTTCTTACTTACCCGGCTAGAACATATTTTCTACCAGTGAGAGAAGAGAGACAATGGCACACAAAAAAATGCCTAAAAGAATTTCTCAATCAACTTTCATGCACTTAAACAGTCTGAAAGCACACTGAGGTAAGTACAAACACAAAACAAAACTCTTATCTATCATCTTTTAGTGTCTCGCTGCATGAGGCAATGCACTCTCTGAACACTAGAGTCACTCTAACAGTGAAATCTTTAGTGTAAAAAGTTAATATGACCACAGATTATAGTGATTTTGTGATTAGGAGAGACAGTGTGCGTATGCTTACCATAAGGCCGTATATTTCTGATGAGCTCCTCACCCTGGGTAAGATCTCCATAGGAATACCAAAATATCTGATGGCATTGAGAGGTGAGACTTCAGCAGAATCATTTTAGAGGTGTTATAGGTGGTATTTCCCCACCCTCTTCATCAATATGATAGAATACATAAATAACTATGATGTGACTTTCAGCTCTCATACTTGCAAAGTTCTGGATCCCAGTCCATCGTGTGAATGTTAAACAGCATGGTTCTGCTGGCGTTGGTCACGTCCGTGCAGTGGACTCCGCCTGACTTACCCCCTGTCAGACACTGCGCCACAAATAAAGAAACACAAATAAAGTCAATATAGTTTTCCACTTTATTCAAAGAACATGTCTATGACTTCTCTTAAAGAAGGAAGCCTGTGACTACCCAAATAAGCCAGGAGTCGACTGTGCCAAACATGGCGCGGTGCGAGACCACAGCTTGGTGGACCTCGTCCACGTTGTCCATCAACCAGCGAAGTTTGACGGCGCTGAAGTAAGTGCTGATCGGGAGCCCCGTTTTATGCTGCAAGGTGGCAATGATATGAATCTCTTATGTGAGGCCATACACAAAATACACAGGGATTAAAAAACATTACATACTCAAATAGATGAAAATAGCCAACACCATCCTACCTAAACTGCACTCAACAGAACAAAAGTGCAAACTCAAACACGGATCAACGTTACCTTCAAGTGGTTCTTATTTCTTCCTGGAGTTTTATTTATAAGCCGCTCAACCGTTGACTGAGTCCGCAGGTCCAGCCACACTAAATAGAGGCATGGCAGTTATTTCACAACATCCACAATCAGACCAACAGCACCCTGATGTAGTAACAGTCATGGCTGCTTGTGTTGAACATGGGAGTGTATAAACCAGAAATCCCTGCAGGCCAAAACATTAAGCGATAAATCTATACAAATAGCTCAATAAATTCAAAAAAGCAAGATTTAAAAAGCGAATAAATAGAATATCAAATATCAGGCGGCATTAAGGAGTCAGTGCTTATTTCAATGCTAATGTCAGGTCTGTAGGACACACATCAAACAAGTCGCACAGAGATATCAGACTGTACCGATTGCATTGTAGAGAGGCTCCCCCGTCTCTTTGTCCCAAACAAGCGTGGTCTCTCTTTGATTGGTCACTCCAATAGCTGGACAAATTTAAACAGCAGAGGTTTCAGAGCTTTGAAATGGATGAAAATGGCGCTCAGGTGGCAGCGTGAACCCAATGCGCACATACCTTTGATGTTGGAGATGTCAATGTTGAGCTGCATCAACTTTTCACATGTCCGCTCCATGCACTCGTACACTGACTGCAGGATTTCTTTGGGATCCTCCTCCACCCAGCTTAACATCACGAGAAGAATCCATTTTTAAAACATGTGTGGTGTGACGTGGAGGATTTTCAGTAGTTTTATCACTCACCCTTCTTTTGGGAAGCTCTGTTTGATTTCCACCTGATGATGGCTGAGGAGCTCTGCCGTTTTTGAATTAAACACCTTAAAAGAGACAAAACATCACAGTGCCTTTACAGATAGGCCTGCTTTTTTCCTGTTTCAGCACAACAACATGAAAGGCTTTTCCACGCCATCATTTACATTTTCCCAGCAGCTGTGGGCTTTAAACTGTCATTCGTTGAATCCCAAACCTGCTTTTCTAGACTCTATGCAGCTGCCATCAAGGAAAAAAAATTAATTAATTAAAACACTCTGGGAATATTACAAACATCTCATCTCATGCACCACTATCTTGAGATGACGTTAGCCAAGCAAACTTGTATTATATTGACATTGGACAAACTCGACAAAGCTACTTGCTAATTTTTATTGGGCCGATGACTTGATCACACAAGTAATAATAGGACAGCAAACCTCCTTACATCCACAAATGCCATCTTATGGCAACAATAATGGCAGGTTTTAGTGCCAGTGTTGGTATGTTTGACATTCTGATTTAGCAGTAGAAAAAGATAACTGAAGTGAGATAATTTAATCTTACAGGATAATATAAATTTTGATTAAAAAAATTCATTTAAAGACATAATTTGCAGTTGAAAAAAGATGATATATTGCAATCCATGTTACTGCAATATTTAGCATATCGCCAAAATGTTAAAAATCTTGTATCGTGACTTAAGTACTGTGACAATATTTCACTATTATGGGGTCTCTGGTGATTTCCATTTCTACTGGGGGCTGGAGTTTATCTAAGCTGTCACAGGGCAAGAGGTGGGGTACACCCTAGACCAGGGGTGGGCAATCTCAGTCCACGAGGGCCGGTGTCCCTGCAGGTTTTAGATGTGTCCTCGAACCAACACAGCAGTTTTAAATGGCTAAATTAGCTCCTCAACATGTCCTGAAGTTCTCCAGAGGCCTGGTAACGAACTAATCATGTGATTCAGGTGTGTTGACCCAGGGTGAGATCTAAAACCTGCAGGGACACCGGCCCTCGTGGACTGAGATTGCCCACCCCTGCCCTAGACAGACCTGACATAGCAATATGCAACCGGTGTTAGAGGAAGCAAGTGTTAAAGCGATAAGCAGTGTAAACTCTGCACAGCATATGTCACCCCAGGACAATTATCACCTTCAAAAATACCTCTGCACGTGTCTTGTGGTATTAGATGCAAAAATACAGTCAGTGCAAGAACACTGGAACAATAAATAAAATAAAACGTGCAAAACTACATAGAAAAAATGTAAATAAATAAAATCAGCAAAAATATTACCTTTTACTTGTTATGAAACGTTTAAATGCCACAGAACACACATTCACTTCACCCATGTGTCTTTATCTGACAGCTGAGGTGACTCAGAGCAATTAAACTCTTGGCACTCAACTATCAGCCACACCCAAGGACATAAATAAAACAAGAACACATGTTAAAACAAAAGTAGCTGACTGTTTTGGGTGTGTGTGGCTCGTCTTCATTTCTCTTGTTAAATACATTAAATTATACGGTCTACCGTTTCTGTCTTTTTTTTTTTTGGTAATACTATGTAATTTATATTTCTTGTATTACTATTTGAGTTCGGTGCTTTATAGGAAAGTTTACTACTTGTTAACTGAAACTAGCGCATCCTTCCTACCTTTATTCTTCTTCTTTTTTTTGCCTCCATGTCCTTCATGTGCAAATCTTTGTCAACCATTCCTGGAATTGAGGCCTACATGGTACAAATTTCCCTTTATACAGATTCCAATAGAAGCTCAGAATCAACATTTATTGGGAAAACAAGAACCAGGCACGATCATCCAACTTGATGAATAAGGTAGTTTATCTTATGTTTTGTTTTTTACAGGGAGCACAGACTGCTACTGCAGTAAAGTGAAACGATACCAGACATTTGTTATGAATATATAGATTTCCTCTGTAGATACAGTACTGTGCACAAAGCACAGCCAAGGACACCGGCGGCTCTGTCCACAGTCATTTAAATGTGACCCGCTAGCTAGAGGAGACCCTCCTGCCCCTGCTGTCTCCGGTTTGTCTTACCAGAAAGCGGGTGGAGCTCGTGCCCTGGTCGATAGCAGCAACCAGTGGCCCCAGCATTATCCGGTGGGAAGACGCGGCCATGGTGCCGTTCATGGGCAGCCCAGGAGCTACGGGCACGGAACTGTGCAGGAAACCGATTATTCCCACCGGCGAAGCGGTTCCGTGCTCAGGCAAAGTCGGTGGGTCAGTCGCTGCCTTCAAACGTAGCGGCCACTAGTGATGACGCAACTGTCTGTAATCGTGTCTCATGCGGACCAATACAATGTTCCCAAGAAAATTACCATTTTCAACGAGCATTAGGTGCTTGAGCTGAAGTGTAAGGCGATTCTGGAAAGTTCTGCAGACTCACTAACAAAAACATTTGTTCCCATACCGGGAGTCGAACCCGGGCCGCCTGGGTGAAAACCAGGAATCCTAACCGCTAGACCATATGGGACGTTAATTAAAGGGTGTGATGTCGGATATTTATATGTCCATTTGACAGCTGAGCGAGTATGGCTGTAGTAAGAAAGTGTCATATTATGAACGAATTTAAGTACGTCCCTCTAGGGTGTTTGAAGGAGTCTATGGCGTAGCTGCTGTTTTCTAAAAACCTTTCAGCAGGGTGACAAGAATACGTGCCGCTTTCTTCTTTATCCACCAGAGGGACATCATACATACATACATCATCATCGAGCTTCCGTTTGACTTCCGTCTGTGTCGTTCAGCGGCGGCTGTCGATGACGTCATCACAAACGGACCATGTTGTCATTCTTGAAATGAGTGAAGCGGTCGTCTTCACATTTCATTCTTCTTGAGTTCTTGATCGTATTTTCACCACAGAGCCTTAAAAATGTAAGTAAGGGGACAAGACTTTTGCTATTTAAGCCCTGAAATATATAACACGCGTGGCCAGTTATTGAGCCAGTCTGACTGATTTCTGCATTTGTAGGGCTGACTACTGGAAGTCACAACCAAGGAAATTCTGCCAGTACTGCAAGTGCTGGATTGCAGACAATAAGCCCGTGAGTATACAGGAAGATGTGGCTCTGTGTTACCGAGGACGGCGTCCACGCTAATGTTTCTCGTGTTTTTCTCTGCAGAGCATCGAGTTCCACGAAAGGGGGAAAAATCACAAAGAAAATGTGGCTGCCAAAATTTCAGAGGTACTGACTTTTATTCTGTTTTTTTTTAAATATACGAAGTAACAGATTACATAATATTATCAAATTATTAAAATAATTAAGCAAATAATAAAATTAAGATCTATTTTGTAGCATCCACAAGTCTAGAAATTGAGCTTCATGCATCGTGTTAAATTGATTTACATTCATATGAAAAGCTTCCCATTGAGGCCTTCAGTCTGTTTACTTACAAAGACACAGGTGTCTGTAAAAATCAATAAAGTCTTGAATTACCTGGGATCTACTATCCAAAGCAATGGACAGTGCACAAGAGAGGTAAGATGATTTACATGATGGTAGTGAGACCTGCTAACAAAACTATAAACTGTCACAGCCTCCAATGTATATGCTGCATATGTAGTGACCAGTTATTCATAACTTTTTTTTTATTCTATAATTTATCCCAGCATCTTTAAACTGCACCATTGTACCATTACACATATGTATATGGTATACAAGTTGTTATTGTTGCTATTGTCTTTCTGATTCGTTGGAAGTGACCAGCATGTACAGGATTAAAGGGACAGCCCAGGTCAAGTGATTTGGAGAGAAAGTTAGAGAAGCAGGCTGAGATGGTTTAGACATGTGTGGAGGAGGGATAGTGAATATATTGGACAACATGGAGCTGCCAGGCAGGAGGAAAAGAGGAAGACCTCAGAGGAGGTTCATGGATGTAATGAAGGATGACATGCAGAGGGTTGGTGTGACAGGCGAGGGCGCTAGAGATAGGATGAGATGGTGGCAGATGATCCCCTAAAGGGAGCAACTGAAAGAAGAACCACATAATACACACATATTTTTTTCTTAAATATTTGTCACTATAATATCACAAATTTTATACTATTTACCCTGACTCCTTCCTTGAACAAGCTCTATTTTTGATTTATTTTAGCTTTATTATGCATAAAATGGCCCCCAGTACACGGTCACACAGGTCATTATCAGTTTGTGCTCGAGTGACACACACGGGCATGAGCAGCCTGCCTGTCTTGGCACCATTCTCACGACTGGCACGAGAGATAAGGTGCAGACATAAACACAGCTGACTGCAATACTGACTCCCTATTGGCCACAAGCCACTGCCACTCATCTCACCCTATCTTTCTCCTGCAGATTAAGAAGAAGAGCATTCAAAAGGCAAAGCAGGAGGAACGCATGTCCAAAGAGTTTGCTGCGATGGAGGAAGCTGCATTGAAGGCCTATCAGGAAGATCTGAAGAGGATGGAAAGAGAAGCGCAAGGTAATTGTCAGGGGATGTTCTTTAACCTGTGAGTATAAGTCCTTGGATTTATTTCAGCGGAGCATCTTTGTGTTTAGGTCTAAGCTCTCCGGAGCAAACGACAGCACGGCCACAAGTTCAAGTGAAACCCCAGCCAAAGAAGCCACAGAAGAAAGCGGCGAAGGCGAGCGGTAAGGTCAGACAGCAAACAGAAAAGCAGGTTTGGGTTGAAGGCCTAACAGATGATGGACACACGTATTACTACAACACAATAACAGGAGGTGAGGAATAATGGAAAATGTCGTGAAAGTCTGTGTCTGTTTATAGTTTGTTTAGTTTTTTTTTAATATATTTCATTTGATTATTGCCTTTGTCTGTTTATATATGACAGAATCTAAGTGGGAAAAACCAGAGGGCCTCCAGGGAGCGAGTTCAGCCTCTGAACAGACTCAACAGACTGGAGTTAATATCTGTTTTATATAATATATATATATTAATTTAATTACAAATGGGGTGTTCTGTTGCTCATATATCTTAATATTGTTTCTCCTAGAGTACTTCAGGCTCTGCTTGGATGGAAGCTGTCAGTCCTGATGGTTACACATACTACTACAACACAGAAACCGGAGGTGGAGTGGTTCTCTTTCTAAATTAATGGCTTCTCCTATTTCATGTCATCTGTGGGATTACATCCATTTTTTCCCTCACCCTTCAGAGTCCAGCTGGGAGAAGCCTGCTGACTTCCCCCCTGATGAGGTGCCTGGATCCAGCTCTGAGTTCAACCAAGAAGGAGAGAGTCCAGAGGATCCTGTGACCCCTCAGCCAGAGCCTCTATCAGGAGAGGAGGAGAGTTCCAACGGGGCCCCATCATCTCAAGAAGCTGAAGCCCCTGAGAAAACCAGCCAGGACCCCAAAGTGCCAAAGATCAGCTTCAGGGTCAGTAGTTCAAAGAGAAGGCGAGAGTCTGTATAGACGAACTTCACCTTCTTCTTGTTACAATTCAGGTTTCCTGATTTTTGTTTGCAGAAAAGGAAAGCAGAGACAGAGCCATCAGAAAAAGAGGATGAAGGTAAAGTGAGTGACGACACTCCTAAAGATGACGATAAAGAAGCGACAAAAGTTGAGGAGGTCCAAAACACAACAGCTGAACCGGAGAAAACAGAAGAACAGGCGACACAAAGGGAGACGAAAGCCAAGAGGCCAAAAGCTGCCAATCCATACGGAGTCTGGGAGCAGATCCTGCAAGAAGAGGATCCGTAGTAAGTGCAACATCTTTGAGTCGTTACACAGTGAGATCCTACATATGTGTGCCAGCAGCTACTTAAGAGCTTTTTCTTTGTCTCTTTTATTCTCATTTCAGTGAAAAAGTGGATTTGCAGCTGCCTGAAGTGGAGGGAAGCACTGCCAGCACTCCAGCAGAGCTGCCCCCGGAGCCCAAGCCGAAGTTCAAAGAACGCATCATCACTTCCCTCGGAGAAGAAGGCGGTCCGGCATCGTTCCGAAGGAACAAGACACAAAATGGCAAATCGAGGAGCCTCCGACAGAGAGACAAAGACGACTGACCCCCCCAACAAAGCCACAAAAACAATAACGTCTAAGTCAGGATGCCGCAGAATGAGACTTTTACACTCAGAGAACTTCTACTAAAAACATTTTGACATTTTATTGCATCTATTGGATCTTTGATGTGCAGCAGTTTCAGGAGAAATTGGGTTGAGAAGTTAAAAATTCTTTAAAATGTGTTTTTCTAAGTTTTAACCACTGGGTACAGTTTTTGTGTACAATAGCTGGTGATTTAGATAGGTTGGTATGATGTTGGGCGACCCGTTTATTAATGTGAAGAATTTTCTCAGCAAATCAAAAAAACATTTTCTACTTCAATATCTTTTTTTTTGTTTAAGTAAGTAAGGCATCCGACTGGAAACATCAGTCTAGTATTTGTCAGCTGAAGTGAATAATTGCTATACTTTTATAAAGCAGTATGGATTGTAGTTATTAACATGAGAAATATGTGATGTCAATAAATAATGACCTTCCAGTTAGTGGGGAAAAAAACAACTTTAGAAAAAGGCTTGGCTTTTTTATTCACGCCAGAAAACATTTACTCAAAATAGGAGCTCAAGTGGTTGTTGGTCATGGCACACATGCTGGGTGTGACATGCTTTTATGGGTCAGAGTGTGTGTATAAAGCTGATAGGTGGCTTTGCCGCACCCTGATTGGCAAAGAACCATAAAAGATGCAAACAATAAACAACACTTTGACTTTCAGTTTGACTTTATTTAAAATTGCAAAGTTGGGCATTAATCTTGGTGGAGGATGAACTTTCCGAGTGTCATCCTACTTCAGGAAAGGTCACAACAATACACCGAACTATATCAATACAGTCATTTTATTAGGTACCCTTTGCTAATACCAGTTGGACCCCCTTTTTTTTACCTAAAGAACAATCTCAGTTCTTCGCAAAGCTTCAACAAGGTGTTGGAAACATTCCTCAGAGATTTGTCGGCTGCACATCCATGATGAGAATCTCCTGTTCCACCACATCCCAAAGGTGCTCTATTGGATTGAGATCTGATGACTGTGGGGGCTGTTTGAGTACAGTGAACTCATTGTCATGTTCAAGAAACCAGTGTGAAATTATCTTAGTTTTTTGACATGGTGTGGGATCCTACTGGAAGCAGCTATCAGAAGATGGTACACTGTGGTCATGAAGGGATGGACATGGTCAGCAACAACACTCAGGTAGGCTGTGTTGTTTAAATGAGACTCAGTTGCTACTAAGGGGTGAATAACCCACGCCATTACAACACCAACAACCTAACAGAAATTTGATTACACAAAATTCTAACCGTAACATAAAAATGTTGCAGTAACTGAGTGCAAAACACTTTATACCAAAGGTGGGCAATTAATTATTTGAAGGGGCCACATGAGAAATATTCATTATATCGCTTTATAGGCTTATTGATCAAGAAATCCCTCAAACAAGTAATAAGAACAGATTAAAAAAATTATTGGACTGCCTCTGCCCTCCCTAGATGATCTTTTTAGGACCTGCTGCCCCTGCCGAACAAACAATATTCTGCAGGACAAAACACACCCGTCCTACAACCTTTTCTTTGTACTTCCATTCAGCAGGCGTTAGAAAGTCCTCAAAGTCCATACCACCAGGTTGCGCAACAGTTTTTTCTCAGGACCATCACAGAACTCAACAGACTCCACCTATCCTTCTTGGCAAGAACAACTTAATTTAATGTAAGTATTTAAGATTTTGTGTAAATAGGTTTGTGTGTGAATGCTGGTACTGATCTAGAGCATGCACAAGAAAATTTCATTTTGCTGTAGTTTTTACAATACTGTGCAATGACAATAAAGGGGACTCTGAATTCTGAATTGATGTGCCCTCCACAACAGTTCCAGTTTCTCATGTGGCCCCTAGGGAAACCTAATTGCCCATTCCTGCTTTATACAGTGGTAATAACACAATAAAACCTATAAAATAGTTCAAATAATACAAAATAGATGGAAATTAACTGTCACTGCTGCGGATCTGTTTTACATACAAGCAATATTGTCAGGCTTAAGAAGAGATGCTAAAGGATTCAATTCTAGAAAAACAAGCAAAAGAAGTCAGAGTTCCCAAACCAGAAGATCTCAAGTGTCAAAGTCAGAACATCTCAGAGGAAAAGCCCAAAAACTGAGCAATGACATCATCCTCGGAAGTCTGTATACTGCAAAATACTGTGTTTGAGAAACAGTTCCATAAACCAAAGCTGAGTTAGAGTAGTTATAGTCTGTACTCTGCCCCTTAAACTGGCTTCACTGGTTGTGTGGGATGGCCACTGGTCTTCACTTTCATAATAGAGGTCCAAAACCTGTGGCTCACCTATTATATGCAGTACAAGATTGGACGAGCATGAGTAGGTTGATAGAGGGGATGAGGCTGGCACATGCCATCAGAGGGCATCCGTCTGGTTCACAATCTCCAGGATGTCGCCTCTTCTGAAGGTGATGCCGGCATCGGCGCAGGGGACGGCCGGGTCCTGCTGAGGTCATGGCCAGTCATGGCCCATACATACAGCTAGCAAACAAAAACACACAAAACAAATTTATTGTAGCTGAAGGGTACATGTCAAAGGTAAGTGCCTCTGTTCACATAAAAATACTCACACTATAAAAAACTAACATGTTTAATAAATAAGTTAAAAAATATTTAGTGATTGGTACTCATTGCTTTCAATCATGTCTCCCATGGGAAGCTGACATAACTTAAAAGTACAACAGAGTCACTTCTTCAGTTTAGCAAAACTAAATATTTATTGTTAATTTTTAAAAACTATTCTTAATTAAACAAAAGTCAAAGATCTGGACATTGAAAACGTAAAAATATGTCACTTTTTTTTAAAAATTAAGGCATCTGATTACCTCAATTGAATTGATTACTGCTAATTTAACAGTAAGTTTCTTCAGTTTAACAGTATTTTCTTGGCATCCACTAATAACACACTGCAATGTCTATTTAAGAAATATGAAAATAAATAATTTTCAAAACAATATTAAATGCTAAAGACTAGGGATGGGAACTGATAAGAATTTAGCGATACCAATTATCAATATCATTTAACGATTCGATTCTTCAGTGATTCTCTAACTGGCTGGTTAGAGAATAAAATATAGTACAAATGGTTTTGGTTACAGTAACTTTTTAATTTCAAGTATACATCAACAATTTGTATTCGACTCAAACAAAATTAAAGCTGGTTTAAAAAATAAAAGTTCCTCTGTCAAATGAACACTTTAACATAAAATCCAACTGCAATTATGAACTTTTGAAAATTAGCAGTTTTTGAGCGAAAAATTTGAATGTTTTGTATTTCAGAAAGGATACAAGATCTCTCAGTTGGGGTGGAGAAGGCTTGGACACAGAGACACTTCTCAGCTAAAGTTGATAACACTGGCAATGAGTCGTTCATCCACCACCAGACTGTGGCACTGTCCTTGATTGGAATGGGAAAAAGACTTCTATGCAGTTGGACTTCTTGATCCACTCTCTGCTGCAGAAGGATGGGCAGTCTCTGGCCACAGGTCAGACTTTTTTCACTAAACACAGCAAGCGTGGACATGTAATGCTTCAACATCAGCACCAGAAACTCCTCTGCATGTCCTCATTGCCAATTCTGCCAAGTCTGCAATATAAACAAAATAATAATAAACACATTTTAATATGTTAATATGTTTAAGCAAGCAATTTTTATATACCCCAAAGATTATATACTTCTCCTTCTTGATGGGCTTTCTTAGGCAGAGGTCTACAGCTGCAGTTTGGATGGCTGAAAACTGCTGACAGAATCTCTCCATCATCACAAACATGATGTTATCATTTTATATTGATCCTAATCTGTTGATTTACATTTTGGCTGACTTTTATTCAAGTATTTAAAAAGTATTCATACCAAGAAGTTGCTGCTTCTCCTTGAGGATTACTCTTGCCATGTGGGATCTCTTCATCCATACGATCACAGAATGAATCCTTCCTGCCCAGTTGGAAACTGTATTGCAGCTGTACAGCTTTCGGCATCCAAGATTTAGTGTGTGTGCAAAACGTGGCAGCTTGATAAATTTCACCTTTTTCACAGCTACATCCATGCTTGCCACAACCTTCTCTTTTACTCCAAACTCCTCCATGATTTCTCTGCCACAGATGTCCCCATCTGTGATTCATAGACTGAGGACTTTTTCCTTATTCTGGCCTCATCTGACATAGTACCAACATTACAGTGAGGTAATGGTCTTGAGTAGAACTTGTCCATCCATCAGCTGTGATGACTGCCTTTGTGTTTCAGATCTGAGATCAGATTGCGCTTTTCAACCTCATACCAAACAGTGACCAAATGATTTGTTAAACGGTCTCTACTTGGGGGATGGTATTTTGAATTGAGAGTGTTTGTCATCTCCCTATAGAGAATCTGTCTATAGAATGTGCCTAATAAAATGGCCAGTAATTGTGATTCAGTGTGTTCATTATTTTTAAAAAGCAGCAGTTTTAAAACCCATATTAGCTAAAACTGTAATGATAGGCCTGTTAAAGGTTTTCAAGTTTAAATACCATGTTACTCCCTCCTTAATCTTTAGTGTTATTTAGAAAACTGCAAAGGCACAAAACACACAAGTTACATTTTATTACAAAAATAAAAACCTCTGTTACTTTTGGTTTGTCTTACATTGCATCGTTTGCAATTAATTGCCCAAATAATAGAATAACATGTGTTCTGCAGGCACAGAGCAGTCAGATATGTCAGGAAGCACATCTCCCATAAGCTGCTGTTGGTCTCAGTCTGCAGACGGTCTCTGTTCGTTACAAACTGCTGCTGTTCTCCGCCGCCTCGAGAAGAGCCTCCTTCTCTGTGTGTTCAAGTATATCAGAGATCAGATCATCGAGAGCCTCCCCACCTCTCATGAACTCCTAAAAACAGACATGAAAAAACACACAACATTGATTTTTACCCTTGAGCTGAAGTAGATAACACTGGCTTCAAACCTAACCTTGATGTCCCTCGTTGTATATCCGGTGCGGTGGTCTGTGACACGATCCTGACTGAAGTTGTAGGTACGAATTCTCTCTGACTGAGAGCGTGTGCCCACCTGTTTTTAGACACAGAGGAACAATGACAAAGTTGGAAAAGAGAACAAAAATCTGTGAATGTTACAGGTTATGTTTTCCTGCTTCACCCACCTGCTGCTTTCGTGCTGTATTCCTCTGTTCGGTCTCTTTACCCATCATGCCTTGGTAGAGCCTGGCTCTCAACATGCGCATGGCCATTTCTCTGTTTTGCAGCTGAGATCGAGTCTGCTGACACTCTGCAGTTATTCCTGCAAAGAGGAAAAGACCTGCTGTATCTGCTTTATGTGTTAAGTGATGCATAAATGGATCATAAATGTATTAGGCAAACTTTAGATGACAACTTAGCACTCAACATTAAAATTTGATCCCTTTGGGTTCCAAAAACACTAACATGGCAACACACAAAACAATGAAGCTTCAAATCATGTGGCCATACAAGCAGGGCAGTCAGGTGATGTACACTATATTGCCAAAAGCATTCGCTTGTCTGCCTTCACACATGTATGTTGGAACAGGAAGGGGCCATCCCAAACTCTTTCCATAAAGTTGGAAGTATGGAGTTATCCAAAATGTCTTGGTATGCTGAAGCATTAAGATTTTCTTTCACTGGATCTCAGGTCCTGAAAACCAAACCCACACCATAATCCCCCCTCCACCAAACTTTACACTTGGCACAATGCAAGTACTGGTCTCCAGGCAACCGCCAAAGCCAGACTCATCCATCGATTCGTCAATCCAGAGAACACGTTTCCGCTCTAGAGTCCAGTGATTTACACCACTGCACGTTTGTAGAAGCAGTCTGCATGGTGCTTGATTTTATACACCTGTGGTGATGGAAGTGATTGGAACACCTGAATTCAATGATTTGGATTGGTGAGGGAATACTTTTGGCAATATAGTGTACCTCACTCAGTTATCATTCTCTTTCAAAGGTGTCAAAGGACAACTGCCTCCTCAAAGTGACTGGTCTGTCTTAGACAGAGGTGGTGGAGGAGCTTCCATGATTGGTTACCACAGAGAGCACCTCCCATAGTGAGTGAGTGAGGTTTGAAAGAGCACATCACAGTGGCTACAAGCAAAACGGCATGGTGGTACAGTTTACCTGTCGGAAGATGAACTACGCGCACTGCGCTGTCTGTTGTGTTAACACTTTGCCCCCCAGGACCACGAGATCTGAACGTGTCGATTCGAAGATCCTTTGGATCGATGTGGACTTCAAACTGCAAGCACCAAAGATAAAAACAGAGATGTACTGTTTAACCCTTCCAGTAAACAAAGAGAAGTCATAAAAAGAAAAAAAACGCAGTGTACCTCAACTGGCTGAGGCAGGATGATGACAGTCACGGTTCCTGTGTGGATTCGCTGCATCCTGGAGGAGAGCCCCACCTCAGGGATCCTTTGAACCCGATGGGTTCCTCCTTCGTGCTTCAGGTGCCTGTACACGTTCTCTCCAGCTATTCTCACTGCTGCATGGTGCAGACCACCTGAGAGACACCGTTCATGCAGCTGTAAATGTTGTGGTAGGAGGTTTATGTCCACTCATCACCACAAGTTTAAATTTCTTCTCTAATCCACACATAGTCATTCAATCCCTTGATGAGTGAGTTGGAACTAATAACAAAGACACTCGGGGGGGATGAATGATACAGAATGATATGAATGATACAGAAATACAAAAATTACCTTACCATACTCTGCAGGTGTGTAGTTCAACACCTCAAAGTCCCAGTTTTTGTAAAATGCAAAACCCTGGTACATGTCAAACATTTCTTTGGTGAACTGCTGACAAATGTCACCTGAAACCACACATGAGAAAGTATAACACTTATTTTCCATAATAACACTTATTTGCAGTATTTTACTGTGAATTGTATTTTGAATTTATAAAAACAAATTCAGAGTTTTGCTTTCCTTCATACCTCCTGTTGTCCGCCCTGATACGACCTCCAGCAGAACATTACTCGAGTCAAGAGGATCAGTGGGGATAAGAGCTTTGATTAGCTGCGGTAAAAAGAAAACCTCATGAACAAACAATGGTCCGTCACACACTTCTGCATTAATTAGCTGTGTCTTTTGGGTTCTTACGTCTCTTCTTAAAGCCAAAATCTTGCTGGAGATTTGTGCTTCCTCCTCTTTTAGCAGCTGGGTCAGCTCTTCATCTTTGGTGCCAGCTAAACCTGCCATGAGTAAGGAAAATAATTTGATTTATTGTGTTTAAGAATGCAAAGTAAAACTGTGCTCACACAAAGCTGTAAATACATGTGTTATTTAAATAGTTAGAAGACCTCTGGAGATTGGACACCTGAGAAACACGTTTGATGGTTTTCTGTGGTTTGAGAGGTGTGTTTATAAAGCCATTACATGTATATATAGTAAGTTTAAAAAAATCCTACTCACCTTTTAGAAGTGAACTGACCTCTTCGAGGTCTTTCTGAGCTTGTTCAATGCTCCTAAACACACTTGCCAGAGGCAGCAGCTCAGTGTGCTTCTTTGTGAGCCCCTTTCTGTCTGACTCACTGAGGTATGCATGCTGTAGCTTCTTGCTCAGGTCTCTGTGCTCCTCCATGAGCTGCTCGAGATACACCTGAACTGACTCGTTCTTGTACAGCTCCCCCAGATCACTATGAAAGAAGCGTTTAAACATTACTCTGCCCCAGTGTGGCACGTCTGTCCTGTTAGCATGTTTCACGCTGGCGTGTCCCACAAGTGTCCTCCATCCTCCTCTTCTTACTCCGCTGCTGTAAACTACACGGGTACACAAAGAGCACAGTCTGAGGCAACGCCTGACAAGCATTTGACTAAATTTAGGCGGTGACAAGTAAAGTAAAATAATGCTCGCTAGTTTTATTTTTGTGTTTACATGCGAGACTGCTGCTGGCTGTAAGAGAGACCGGATATAGTTTGACGTGGAGAAAAAGTGAACTGTGGGAATCGTAGTCGTATTGTATCAATGGTTAGGTTACATCCCGCTGCTCATTTTTCTAACTGTACTGTTCTAATTGATTCCCTTGCCAATAAATTAATAAAAAGTAAACTAAATAAATACTTTCGTTTATATTGTAAATGAACATATTAACTTAACACCATATTAGCTTTATTTATTTAATATTTTTAAGTTAGTTGATTTCACATTTTTCTAGGGTTACTTGAAACCCAAGGATAAAAATGGCATGCTATCATTGCTAACTATCAGACATAAACAGTATAAAAAAGTATAAGCTAGCAAGTCAATATGCCAAACTCTGGGGTCAGTGAAGATGGTGAGATGTTTTGTTTGTTTTTGGCAATACAGGAAAGTAAATATATGCCTGCTTAATTGTTTAAGCAACTGTACATAATTTAAACTGTAACAAATAAATAAATAGAGCTGATGTTAGCTTTGTTAGTCTAGCATAAGCTACATAGCTAATTAATGTTAGCTCAGAGTAAGTAAAGAAGTTGGTGTTAGCTACCTTTAAAGGCCTAATATTTTATTGTTTTATGTGATCAGTGGCGTCCATTTTAAAGAAATAAATAACCCCTTGGCTTAAACTTTGCCAATGAAAATGAAAATTTGGCTAAATTGGCGGCCAGGTAGTTATTTTATAGACTTTCACAAAGTGATTCTCATGATTTCCAGGACCGCCTGGGTTTTCGTTAACCAAGGCAGTGGAGGATGTGAGTCAACATGGCTATACCCAGAAAGAGGCCCTGAAAGAGAAACAGAGGACACTCAGTACCCTGCAGGTTCATCTCTAACCCTATTCCCCTACAACACTGATTAACTAAATGCAAAACACGTTGGGCAATTATTTTTCTGAAGGGGCCAAATGAGCAATTTTTTATTTTATCTTTTTTACAAGCTTTTTGATCTGCTCCTCCACAACAGTCCCGCTTTCTTATGTGGCCCTTCGGAAAAATTAATTGCCCATTCCTGCTTTAATAACATAGTATAACCTATAAAGTGGCTATCATAATACAAAATGATGGCATATTAGATAGATTTTTTTTTTTTAGCATGGACACATTACTCAGCCTACTGAGCACAGTTCTGTGCACCCAAAGAGCCAGGAAAATCCGTTGTCTTGTCCCAGAACTATACTATATGTATAATGATGCAAATATAACCGTCAAAGTAACTAAGTCATAAAATGTTACATAAAGAGACCTAATTAACCAAAATATGCCTCAAATCCACCACAAAGAGGTGTCAAATGATCAAAAAGAGTCACAAAATATAATTAAAAAAACACAACGGGAGAAAATTGTCTAGAAAGTGAAGTAAACATTTATTTGCATAGTTTGTGGCTTTCTTTATGACTTAATTGGACTTTTTGGTTTGCCTTATTTTCCAGGCAACTCTGTCAGAGCTTGAGAGGAAAAACGAGGGCATAGACAAGGACCTGAGATTGAAAGTGAGAGAAATCCTAGTGCTGGAAAGTGAGATGGAGCAGCTGGAGCAGCAGACCAAACTCCTTCATGATCGCTGTGTATCCATCAGCAAGGAAAACACAGAACTCCAGATTCTGATAGGTGAGGAGGAGGAGGTTGCACAAGTGGCGCTTGCAGGGTTCAACGCTTACCGAAGTAAGATGGAAGGCCACAGGGCAGCTGTTTTGCATGCAGTGAGCCAGACAAAGGCCCATAACGAGCTGAAGGAGAAGAAAGAACTAGTACAGATGCTGAGAAAGCAAAACGAGGAGCTGAAGGAAGATTTGAACAATCCAAATGGAAACACAGTGCAGATGGCAAAGGTGGTCTCTTCATTTTAATCATAGGGATCTTTTTCAGAGATCTTCAGTATCCATAACTATTATATGCTCATGTGTGCAGCGAGAGATTAAAGCTCTGAAAGAGGAGGTCTCCCTGAAGATGAAGACCATATCTGAGAAGAGACAGCGGCTCCAAAAAGAGTCTGAGATTCATGCCCAAATAAAGAAAGACATAGAGGTGTGCAGACTTCCCCAAAAGAAACCAGGGACATCTTATGAGGCTGACATTTGTTCATAAAACAGCTAAATCACCTAGATAGAATTTGTATCAAGACATGAGTTATGTTTCAGTCTGAAAGAAAGCATCAACAACATCACTTTTCCCCCTTCCTCAGATCCAGAACAGGCGCTATGAAGCCATCATGAAGCGCCTACGCTGCCAGCTGAGCAGGGCACAAGCCAACCACAGGTAGAAATACTATAAACATGTGACAGTAGACATGCTACAAATAGCTCTAAATGCCAGAAAAGAGATGATTGATGTCCCGCTTCTAAATACTAAAGGCTACTAAGTTGTGCCTACTTTCCCTTAGGCAAATGTCTGATAATATCTACCACATGAGGAGACAGCTAGCCGAGCTCAGGAGTCAGCAGCAGTCATCACAACCATAAGCAGTCAGTGGTCATCGAACTGTAGTGTCAGATTAATGTGGGTTAATTGTTCTGTTATTGGGATAAATGTACACCAGTTGTTATTATGAGTGTGTTAGTTTAACAAGGAAGGAGCATTCTTGTTACTGAAGTTAAACAACAGGGGGCAGCCGTGACCACTGAATGCCTGACCCTATCTGTTTGGCTTTCTTGCTTTATGCCAGATATTTATACAAGAGTTATTGCTGAATGTGTTCCATGACATGTGCAAGTTTTCTTTTCTTGTTTTTTCCCTTTTCTCTGATGAAAAGCATAAATATGGAAATGAAAGGACCGCGTCTTGTGGCTCAGCATCAGCAGGGGCGTGGGATGGGATTTTAGGTCAGGTGGTGTTAGTGAATCAGTTCATCCACAACAGTAACCCGAGCAAAACACAAGCCAAATGTCCGCTGTAACTGTCAGTGTGGCAGTGCTGCTTTGGTACACCCTGTCCCAGCTTCTGCCTGACTGGGCCACTTGACGGTTCTGAGGCGACAGTCCCACTGTCGGGTTAACAAGGGCGTGACTGTGCTACTTCAACCATAACGCGAAACTAATTAAACAATGAAGCTGCCTTTTCAGAAGAATCAGCCTCTGAGAAACCCCATAACTTTATAACACTTTTCACATCTGAGTTGTGTCCTTGTGGGTCTTTTGCATTATTTGAACAGCTGTTCTACAAAGCTCAGAGATGTTGCTGAGAGTTGGATTTTTATGAGCTAAAGACTAGATTACAGCAAATTTGATTAAGACCCAAAGCTTAAATAGAAGATTCTGTTCAGAGTTTAAAAAAAAAAACCCATGAAGTTTTAGCCACAAAGATGTTTGCAACATTTAAGAACAATAATTTCATGAAATATTTGTGCAGCAGTTGTAGGTATGTGTTGTCTCACCTACAGCGTTAACTTGTAATAAGTAAGTGTGTGGGAAGTCTGGTTCAGTGTGCGTGAAATCAAGGACATTGTCTGGTTAACTAAAGGTTGGGTTTCATCCAACATACTGAGTTTCATTCAGCAGTACTGCTCTATCTGAATGGCTTTGTTAATTACAATGCTGCAAAAAAAAAAAAAGAAAAAGTTTTGAGCCACCACAGCAATCTATCAGAAATACAGCATATAAGGCAAAAACAGAGTTTGTACACTTCTTATGAGCTTGAAAGTCAATATTTGCTTTGACCACCTTAATTCTTCAGCACAGCCTGAACAGCTTTCTTGTCATGTCTTTAAGTAGTCTTCAGGGATATTTCTCCAGGCTTCTTGAAGGACATTCAGAGCTCTTCTTTGGATATTTTTTTCTGTTCTCTGTCAACATGATCCCACACTGCTTCAATAATGTTGAGGTCCGGGCTCTGGGGAGGCCAATCCATGACTGATAGTGTTGCACTGTGTGTTTTTCTATCCAGGTATGCTTTTACTACATTAGCAGTGTGTTTGCGGTCAATCTGAAAAATGATGTGGTTACCAATCAGATCAGTTTTCCAAATGGTACTGCATGGTGGATCAAAATCTGATGGCACTTTTCTGTATTCATAATTTATCAATTTTGACAAAATTGCCAAACATGACAGAGCCTCCACTGTGTTTTACACATTACTGCAGACACTCACTGTGGTACCACTCTCCTGACATCCTCTGTACATAATGATGATGATTTGAGCCAAAAATTCAAACTTGTATTTACTCCATAAGACCTGTTGCTACTGATAGATGGATCAGCTGAAGGCCCAGATGACATCTCTCAGGTCCCGTGTTATTCATAATTGGTTCTTTGCTAAGGGTAAATCAAGGCTTTTACAGAGTATTGTATATTCTGAAGAGGACAGCCCTCTGCTTTTTTCTGTTTGTGCTACTCAGCCTCAGCCTATTCAAACCTCTTAGAAAGTATAGTCCATTTTATTTAGAAGCCTTCTGCAGTAAATTTATATCCCTTGTTCACGTCATACAGTCAAGCACATGCCTGAATACATAAAATACACAAAACAGTTCTTTTTTTTGTTTTCATTCCATAAATTTTATTACCTAAAAATAAACTTTATTCCCATGATGTCAACTTAAATAATTGTCCAGTGTATCATGGTAGGATTAGTGTTCAAATTAAACTCTGTTTCCACTGTTTGTTTCGACCGCAATGCATGCTTTACATTCTTGTTACATAAGAAGGGTTTTCCACCATGAAGAGCGGTGCATTACTTGGTCAGAAGTTCTTAAAATAAATGCCATATGCTCCCACTCCAGGCTAATTAAGCCTGGATAATTAAGGAATGAAATTAACACCAGACTTCTACCGCATGCTGTTTTTATTTATTTATTTACCTATTTTGGCTTTGACACATTTTTCTCTCCAATTTGGCACCAACCATTATATCAAATATATTCTTGGCTGATGAATGTAAGAGGAGTGTAGGCATCTACCAGCCAGTGGAGACTTAAAAATGGAACAACAGAAGTCAGCTTAGAGGGTTTTCTCCCCCTTTTAAACTCACAAAACGTCACTCCTCACAGCTCTTTATTGCCTTTAAAGGACATTTTAGCATTAATAACAATACTCCACCATCCTTGTCCTGTAAAAATGATCTTGAAATGACAGAAGAAAAACAGATCCATGAATCTGTCGGTCGCTGACCTTTAACAAAATTACTGTCTCTTGTTTAAATCATTAAAAGCTGTCTATCTCCTTCCAAGAAGCATCCCTTTGACCTTAGATTCAGCTTGTGTTGGCCTTTTGATGGATGAGCATGCCAATAAAACACACTTGGCAACCCCTTACATCGACTGAGGATCTCTGCAATACAGCTAAGCTTATTTGTTTCTCTCTTCTCGTTCATCTTCTGTGGATGCAGTGTGCTGTGTGTGCTGATACTGTTTACAGAAACTGGTACACATTAAGCAATAACTATTTAGTGAATACAATAACAAAGATTTAAAGATCCTGTTCGCTATTATAAAATAATTTTGGTTCAAAGTGGAATTTAGTACAATAGAAGTACTTTAACAAGCATCAACAAAATATATTTAAAATAAGACTGTTTTTGAAAATTATCACTGACTAGCCAGGTAATATTTTGGGGTTTGTGCATTTTGCCCATGAAAAATTATGAGTTCAGATGGTCTTACTTATTGTGTTGAGTTCCCAGCTCACACAAACGTAAAAGACACAGAAAATAGTACAATGGTATTGTATTGCACAGAAAAGGGTTACATGTGTGTGCCAAGTTTAAAAAAACAGCAACACCACAGCTATATAAAATATATAAAATATAGATGTAGCTGACCTGACGTCCACAATAAATTTGCAAAGTCCTGTTTTTAAAGCTTCATCCTTAGTGTTTTAGCTTTTACCTTTCGCGTTTAAAAAGTGAAGCACCTTAAACTTGCATTCATTATAATGGCCAGAAGGGGGCGACTCCTCTGGTTGAAAAATGTTTCATAGAAGTCTATAAGATGTTGGCTCTTGACTCTTTTGCTCTGTGTCCAACGTAAACACTTTCCTGATGATTGCTTTTTTCATTTTGCTACTTTCAGGTGATGCAGAATAAAGCATGATGTTCATTTGTAGATTGTGGTCAGTTTAATGGAGTTCACTTCTCATCAAATTATGCTCCATATTAGAATTTATACTGTTCGCAGGAGACAAAATCATTTACATTTATAGAAAACAACATCACACTACCTTTCCATTAATGACCATTTTAGACAATCATTGCTAATATTAGACTATATTAGACTTAATTATTGAGGTTTCACAGACATGTGATATGTTGAGTAGTTACTGGAGGTTGATGACACTTACAAGGTAAATGATTGCTAAAGTCCTGGTCATGCAGACCAGACCATTGAGTGACACACCTGGCAACCCCTAGCATATTTCTGCAGTCCTAGTTTGATTGAAAGTGACGGACTTGTCTACAAACACTCTCCAACTACTCTTTGAGATGTAGTGAAACTGTGAAATGGAAAAGGTTCACCTTCAAAGTAGAAGTTGCACATCTTGAAACATGTGACAGACCTTTTACTTTAAAGGAGAACCTTCTCCATTTCCAGTTTGCTAGTGTGTTTTCAAGTTTGAAGGCAGCCATGGCAATCTGCAAGCAAGCACTGGGAGGTTTTTGGTGCAACAATTTTTTTGAACCTATCCAGAAAACTTTCAAGAACCACTGACAGCCCTTCTCACACTTCCCCGTCTGGGATTCTGATGGACGAGTCTGGGTTTGGTGGTTGCCAGGAGAACAGGATTTGCCTGACTGCACTGTGCCAACTCTAAAGTTTAGTGGAGGGGGGATTATGGTTTAGGGTTCCTTGTCAGGAGTTGGGCTCAGCCCCGTAGTTACAGTGAAAGGAACTCTTAATGCTTCAGCAAACCAAGACATTTCTGACAGTTTCATGCTCCCAGCTTTGTGAGAACAGTTGGGGGTTGGACCCTTCCTGTTCCAACATGACTTCGTACCAGTGCACAAAGCAAGTTCCATAAAAGACAAGGATGAGCAAGTTTAATGTGGAAGAACTTGATTGCCCTGCACTGAGTCCTGACCTCAACCCAATGGAACGCCTTTGGGATGAATTGGAGTGGAGACTCCGAGCCAGGCCTTCTCATGCTAAACCTTTTGGAACGCCTTCTCAGAAAAGTTGAGGCTGTTATAGCTGCAAGGGGTGGGTCGAATTCATATTAAACCCTATGGGCTAAGAAGGGGTTGCCACTCAAGTTCACTCAGGTATTCATGTGAAAGCAAGTACCAAATATTTTCGGCAATATAGTGCATCTACCCTCCTTGGACTGTTTATTGGTGACATTTATTTTGGCCTTGACAGCAGATATTATATCCTCTCCTAAGAGAAAATAGACTAATTGCCACCGTACAAAATTAGACAGCATGTTTTCTCCTTTGCTCTAACTGACTGAAGGGTTACATAACAATCTGATGCAAACACCTGCAGGTTTCTTTGACAGTTAATGTCATTTTTAGCTTCAGGGGGCAAGAGTTTAGCTAACCTATAATTTTGTACTCCAGTTTGTTTAAACAGTCTCAACTCCTCCTGCTCCATATCACATGAGATTAAGTCTGTCTGAGTGGCACATTTATAGCTATTTGCACGTTGTCTGGCCAGCTGCCCATGTTTGATATGGACACAGAGAAACAGTTGTGTGCATGCATCGAGTGCTGAGCACCGTGTAATACATTCTTGGACTTCTGCTACTGTAGGGTGAGGTGTATTTACTGCACAGTTTAGAAGAGTACAGACAACAGCTGATCCTTTGTTGGCTTTGTGGGTGTGCAGATAATCTGAATGCATGAAAATCTTGTTTGTTATCCTTAATGTGCAGCTGGTCTTGTTTAGTTAGCAAGAGTCACATTTAGTGACTGGTGCAGTCAGTGTTTTGTGTGTTTGCACGTGAATTCTGCTGCTGCAAAATTTATTTTGAAAACAAGTCTGATCCACCTATGAAAACTTTACTCCTTCTTTAGGTGTCCTCACTGATCAAGTGGACAGATGTCATTCCTGCAAATTTTCATCACCTACTGTTATATCTTTTGCAATGTAAAGCTGTCTCATCCTTTTAACAACAAATTCTATCCATGGATTTCTCAAAAAAAAAAACCAAAAAAACCCCCAGAATTGTTACAATGGGGAGACATGATCAGATGATTATGGTCAGCTGTATGAGTCACCCTACCCTGACACCACACCCTGAACCCTACTGCTCCAAACCTCCCATACAGCTGAGCTACAAACCACTACCCGCCACATTACCCCATCCACCCAACTTAGGGGCATGATCTGAAGAGGGTGGAAGAGCACCCCAGGAGGTAAATACAAAGAGAGTCAAAGACCCACTGGATGGCCAAGTACTCTTTCTCTACTCTACTGCCTCCAGCCCTGTGTTTGAGACCTTAATCTGTACACAGTGTTGGGGAGTAACGGAATACATGTACCGCCGTTACGTATTTAAAATACAAAATATGAGTAACTGTATTCCGTTACAGTTACCGTTTAAAAAGGTGGTATTTAGAATACAGTTACTTTGTTGAAATAAATGGATTACACGGCGGTACTTCCCTGTTTCATATTGTGGCGGGTCAGGACTGTTTGGGTTTTGTTTGACAGCTACGTTCTGTTGTTCCAGGCGGCAGCGTTACGGTTGCCATGGTTACAGGGCGACGCTCTCTCTTCTCTCTCTCTCTCTCTCTTTGCGACTGTGATCGTGTCCAAATTCGTGGGCTGCATCCTCCTGAGGCCGCATTTGTAGACCGATTACGTCACAGCGACGCGACAAAGGCTGTCCAAATTCGTAGACTCCTCTGAATGCAGCCGACAAATGCGTCCTCCTTTTCCCCGAATTTGAAGGATGGGTCGGGTGTGTCCTTCGTGGCCCACCATATCCCAGAATTCATAGCGCGGCCCAGCCAAACTCCAGTTTCCAACAATGGCGGCCGCTACTAAGTTTTAAAATTACTCATACTAATCTTTCTGGGTCACAAAATAAACTTTTAACATATTTTCAGGCGAGAAAGTAGCTGTGTAAACATCAAATATCTGCTCGGTTTATCAAGATATCGCATATTTGCAAAAGTGCTTCGACGTTTTCAGAGACGTCTGCTACCCACCAGCTCGATAGCTAGCCGAGAGCTCGAGGGTCACTGGAGCCGCCGAGAACGGCACAACTCCCGGCACATCACTTTCAGATCAACGCAGTCTTTCGCTACTCAGGTTAAACGTGATATATAAGTCACTTAGACAACCTAAAAATGTTATTGTTGGGCTTTTTTCACTGTTTGATTTGTTCCTGAGTAAATCGGTTTGGCTGAGATTAAAGTCCTAGTTTTCACACAGCTGAATAAACATCAAACAGAAAACTGATTAAACAGAAGTGTGAGACGGTCGAGAGTTTACTCCAGTGTCCTGTTATATTTTAGATAGCAAGGAGCAGACGGCCAAGTTCATTAAACTCCACCGAGACAGCGGTGACTCAAATCAGAAGGCTAGACCGTCCAATTTCCTCAGCTGTTTACTTCCAGCCTACCCGACCTTCTGAGGACCCAGCCCACGTAGACCGCGAAGGCCGGGTCCTCAGGAGGATACAGCCCATGAATTTGGACACGACCTGTGTGTTTCCTGGGTGAGAGAGCGCCTTTTTGTTGTTGTTGTGCTAAGCTAACATGCTACAAGCATAGCTCTAAAGAATGTAGCATCATAGGCAGTGTAGTCCGTGTTGCAGGGAGAATGGACCGCCATACACGTTATGTGTCTGTGAGCAAGAGGAGGGAGAAAATAGTCTCCCTCCTCTATAGGATAGGATAGTGGAAAAGTACAAGCAGTCATCGAGCAAAAACGGGAGCTGGAAGCATGTAAATATAATAATCTAAATATAACCACTGAAGCCAAGAAGAGTGCCTGACGAGCCCAGTTGTAAGTAAGCTATTAAGACTCGACTGTACACTGTGTTCGTGTTTTCCTCCGAAAACAATAAGTTCCGTTGGAGCAGCCTTTCAACGCCTCTCTCTGTCTCTTGCTAGCAAAGTTGACCCAGACAACCAAGTAAAGCTATTTTTCGGCTACGAGCCGACACGAACCCCGCCATATTTATCAGAGATCCCTTTACTAAGGTTCGGAGCCGCGGACCTTAGTAACAGTAATAAATCACAGCAATAGTACATTCACGTAGTTGTAAAAAGCATGATAATATATTAAGTAATCCAAAGTATTCAGAATACGTTACTGTCATTGAGTAACGTAACGGAATACGTTACAGAATACATTTTGGGGCATGTATTCTGTATTCTGTAATGGAATACATTTTAAAAGTAACCTTCCCAACACTGTCTGTACAATAAAAGGGATGGAAGGGTTAGGCTCCTTCACCTGCATGAATGCCGCCTGATCTGGGGTACCAGATCTGGGGTACCCTTTCGGTTGAGATCAGTCACGGGACTGGTCAGGTCACTGCATTGTTTTGGACTGTTCTGAATTTCAGCAATTTTACAGTTCAACAGTACAAACATATCTTAATAACAAAATCTAAAACTAACACTGAAACTAATGAAAAAGGACCTAAAACCCAATGCTTTTTAAAAATTAAGAAAAGAAAAATGAACTATCTGAAAACAACAATTTCAAACAAAATATAAAACAAATAAAATAAAAATAGGAAAATATTATAAGTCTTATAATGATCTATTTAAAAGCTCCTGTAACAAGATTTAGGAGGATGTTGCTGGACAGACAGATATAAACCCCAACATGCATGTAGAGCAGTGTTGGGACTAACGCGTTATTAAGTAACGCGTTACAGTAACTACGTTATTATTGTGGTAACGAGCACGGTAACTAGTTATTATGCCAAAATCAGGAACGCGTTAGTCGTTACTGGGATTTAGATAGGGTCGTTACTCGTTACTTCGTGTGGTGGCTATCGCGGAGCTTCCACAGATTCTGTAACATTAGCAAGTGGTGGAGGCCAGCAGGTGGATGAGAGAAAGGGGACGCAGAAGAGACCCGAGGCAGCCGCTGGTCCAAGTGTGAACTGAACTTCAGGTAAGAAGTTATGACCTGCAGTCTATCTGGGTCAGATATAAACCAAGTTTAGGTGGAGTTTATTTTTATTATTCTGACTTTTCCGTACTGCGTACTAGCTAGCATGACGGAGTTTCTATACAGCTGGGTGGGTGCTATGAAGTCAATGATGTTGAACTTTATTTTGTTCATAAGTTATTAGAGTTGCCAACCGTCCTGTCTGGTATTCAGAGAAAATATTACGCGTTTCTTATTGAGGTGAAAAGGAACAGTTTGTCCCGGACTTCAGCTACAATGAAAAAAGACACAAAGCTGGAGTTATTCTGTGTCTTTGCTGCACAGCTGCCTCTTCTTCTTTCATTCTCCCCCTCCCTCTCCTGTTTCTACTTCAATCATGAAAACTGATCAATGATCAGGTGATCGGCTCTCTTGTTTGTTTATCGCCCACTTTGCGCCAGAAAGAGGAAACCAGCCGATGTCACGTTAAACAACAGCAGCACGTTTAAGCTTGATCAGCTGTTGTTAGAATTTATTTAATATTAATTTCTAGTATCGGCTGATGTTTGCTGGAGCCACAGCTGTAAAGCTGCTGTCATTATGTCGGTTTGGTTATCTGGTGAGAGGGAAACATGAAGATGAAACCAGGAGATGTCCTTACTGAATCATCAGAGCTGAACAGGTGATGGAGAAACAGGTTTACCTTTTAGGTGACATGAATGAGTTGAAGGGAAGTTATGAACGGTTTCTGAGAGACAGATAACACCAGGATCCTTTTTTAGGTAGCTGACAGCTGGTAACTGTGTAGGGGCGGGTCTAGCAAAGTGTTGCCAGGGGGACCAGGTAGGGCATTAACAGGGAGAGGTGGGCACAAAGAAATACTTTTCTTTCTTATTCTCATTTAAAATGTCTCGCTTTTAAAAAATAATTATCTGAATCTTACAACAAACGATTGATAGATTGATACATATATACCATCAAAACTCATCACTGTCACAACAGCGTTTGTTTTCATTCAAAGGCTTTATGATTTTTCCTATAATGGCGGGCCAGTCTCTAGTCAAAATGTCCCAGTCCAGCCCTGTATGCAGCTCATCTGCAGTCTGGTGTTGCTTACATCTTCCTATTCTGAAGGCAGAATTTCCGAGTTCTGAGTACAATCGAAAGCACCACGACTGCAGTTTTTGTGTTGGATGTAAAAGGCGCACATGACGCTGTGACGTAGGCTAGAATCATGGCAGCAGTCAATGATGGTCCAGGCGTGGGATTTCTCTCGTGGAAATATGCACATTATCTTTTCCTTTCTATTGGTAGGTGGCACAGTGCACTGTGGCAAGTAAGCAAGGTAGAAGACTGGCAAAGTTATGGAAGCAACACATTAACAAGAGAATTCTGAGTAAAACCAAAGTTACTTTCCCTAGTAACTAGTTACTTTGAAAGTAACGAGTAACTTGAAGTAACTGAGTTACTTTTGATAGAAGTAACTAGTAATGTAACTAAGTCACTATTTTAAAGTAACTTACCCAACACTGATGTAGAGTAGCTTGTTTTTCACCTACTTTCTTGGAAACCATGTTGAGCCACAACATTATTATTAACTGAAGGCAATACAAGCTCAGCTGTGATACCCTGATTGTTATCTTTATGCTTTCATCATGTTAACACAAATTGAATACAGACGTAACAATAGTATCACTCTACTCTTATCAAGAAACCAGCCTGTCTCTGAAAATGTTGAATATTCTTTTTAGTATTTATTTCTGCCTGTGCCAGACTTAAACATTTAAGACTTAAACATCAAAGTCTGGCACAATTTAAACAAAGAGACAGATGGCAGTTGGCTGTGACTGCTTTTGGCTGTAGTGTGGGTGCTGAGATCTAAACAATAAGTTTTGCAGCATACTCAAACACTTTGTCAGCTGGCAGAAAATTCATACAGTGTTCATAATCAGCTGGAATCAGGCTTCTCAGCTGGCTTCTCATGATGATAAAAATATGCCAAGTTGCCACCATAAGAGACAAAGTATCGTGAAATCAATTTAAAAGAAATTTTTAAAAAAACACCTTCGCACAAAAGTTGTTAATATTTTATTCAGTCCCGACTGCAGTTCCTTAAGAGTCTGCGCAATATGTTTGCTCAACTACTTAAAGCACAGGCACTTTAATAAAATTAAAGCCTTGTATCCCATTTGAGGGGTTGTAAATACCTTTTTAAATACTTCACTAACTTTTCCAGATCAGGTCCTATCAGACCGGACACTGTTTGGGTCATTAGTGCCAAATAAAGTTGAATTTTTCTAACTGTTCACTCTGTAAATACCTTTTCTGCTGTTTTTTGTTGTTAAAACTCAGTAATCATACACATTTGATACAGCCAGCAGCTGGTAGGTATGTTTGACTTTATGTCAGTGTGGAATAAGGTGTCTGGGAACAAGAAATAAACCTGAATTGCTCCACAAGATGAGCATCGTACCTGTGACACAGCAGTTTAGAGTAACTGCAGGATTGTTTGGCTTTGAACTGCTCCAGTTTAAGAAGCATCAATTCAAAGAAAAAGCTATCACCCTGCTGCCAGTAATTGTTTCAGTGTGGGTTCAAGAGCTTTCCAACTTCAAAGACCTGCATGAAACAGCTTATTGTCAACCTGAGTATGGATGCATTTCCTGAGAACTGAGGCTTTTTGTTTTTAACCTTCTTTTGTTTGTTCTAGTCTTTACCGTCTATAAACCATCCAGAGCTGTGCTGAGACAGTAACAGAGCTGTTCATGATGCTGCTGGGAAAAAGTTTGTGCATGGATAAACAAATTAAAAAGAAGTGAGGAGGGGATATCCCTCAGAAACCCGTGTTGGACTAACAGGGAAACCGCTGTGACTTTGCTGGCCTCTAATTGCTCCCAGTGGTCCTAGTTAGACTAAACAGCGTGACGCCGCTTCCCGGTTTACCGACAACACTGCTGACTTCTAAGTCAAGTTTAAACATCCAGCCTATCCTTGTTGCTTTTGTGTTCTCATATACAGTAATAATTGTCAGCAGCTGATTCATTGATGACTAAAATGTTCTCTTTCAGCTTAAAACAAGCCTTCTGGGTGGGTCACCAAGGCTTTATTGGAGATTTATTTTTTCCAGAAGTTAAGAGCTGTACCTTTTTTTTGCATCATAGTGCACACAGAAACCAGGTAAAGGTGTTTCATGCTGTGTCAAGGTGTGGCTCGGCATTAGCATGAGTAATGTTTTGATTTGCACAGACACGACAGGGTCCACACTCTCAGGAATGTGGGATGAGAGAACTTAAGAGCGTGGTGTGGTTCAAAGGTCTAACTCAACTCTAGGAAGTAGCCGAGCTTAAAATAGATAATAAAAGAAACCTTTAACTCACAAGCAAGCCTCTAACAGAGCTCCACCCTGCCACGTCCCACAGCAACGCAAACAAACAAGCTCATACACACACTTTGATATCCTTGTGTCCATGGCAGGTAACAGCACATTTCATAAACTACAGCGTGACGCAGTCATTGTCCAAAAACAAACTTACATCATACCATATTTCCGCTCACATTGACAGGAATTGTAACATAGAATGATTAATAGATACTCAGATGAGTCAAGAGTCCAATGAACGTGTATATGTATACAGTTTACCTTTTGTATCAGCTGGGGGTTGCTGCCAAATGACATGTGGATGTGTACAGCCAGTGCCACACAGCCGCCCACCACTGAGTCATTTTTGTAAAGCCTGTTTAGCATTTAGCCAACTGAAATCCTTCAGTCCGAACATAGAAAAGATGTAAACATCAAATTTAACTTCTTTAGTCATAAAACTATGGGATTCAAAATCTTACTTCAGTAAAAGTGTGTTGTTATAGCATGAAAGTATTCTCAAGCTTCCCTCAGTAATACTTTGTTATTCATTGAATATATGCTAACAGGAAAACAGGCGTTTATTGCCTCATCGCTATTTACCAAAAGATGTGACAGTTTGCATAGTAACAATCATGAAACTGAGCTCATAGTTTATTGTTAGGCAATGATGCTAGTTTTACTTGTTATGTAACTATAAGGCTGGGGAAACCAACAGTTAGCTGAGACTGAAGAAGTCACATGGATGAGTCATGAAACGTTTCTCCCAGTGAAAACATTACGAACTGAATCGACTTTCAGGGATTTCCTTACCTGGATTATCAAACATGTATCAAAGCAGCTATTTAATGATGTAGGTGACAAAGGGCAAACATTTTTATTCATCGTCTCGACTGCAAATCTATAAAAGTGGATTTAAGATACATTTTGCATGATTTATATTTTTTAAACCTACCACATTAATAACACAATGCACACAATAAATCAGCTTCCATTAGTTCACCACTTGGGTAATATAACAGGGTCTTCATTTCAAATGAATTTTATTTCTGTAGTGCTAATTCACAATATCAGTTGCCTCAAGGTGTTTTGTCTTGAAAGACCCTACATTATTAGAGAGTAAAATTGTAAATATCAAGTAATGTTTAGTGAACAAGCACTTGGTTACAGTGGGAAGGAAGAGGTGAGTTGGAGTGGTGAGGGCAAAGAGAAAAGTGCAAAGGAAGACAGGACAAGACACTCAGTGGGACTTCACTGTATTTCATTAAAAATACCATGTATAAAAACAATCAAAAAATATTAAAATAAAAATCAAGAAAACACTTTGGTAGATTTTGTTGAGACAAACCCACCCTCAGCCTCTGAACCAAAGACCAATATTTAAGTTCTACTGGTGCAGCAAGCAGATAGCTGGGCCACAAGTAAGGAAACAAAAATCACACCAGGAACTAACCTTCACAATAAAACAGGAAATAGGCTACAAAAGAAAAAAGGACAGGACCAAATTCAGACAGAGAGACAAGAAACCACAGTTATCACTGGACAAGACCATAGATAAATACAAACAGAACAGCATTGCCAACCCAAGTGTCTCTAAGTGTTGTTGTTCTCTCCCAAAAGAAAGACTTTAAAATGACAGTTTGTCAAAAACCACTTCTCTACAGACTTTAGAAACCAGTATGTGAATAAATAAATTGATTGGGAATATCTGTAAAAAATGTTTTAACATGTACTGGCACAATTGTGTTGCACAGTATGTTTTGTAATAACATCAATTATAGAGCACTACTATTTCTGCTGAAACAGGGATTTTGGACATACACACACACACACACACACACACACACACACACACATACATACAGTGGGGCAAAAAAGTATTTAGTCAGCCACCGATTGTGCAAGTTCCCCCATTTAAAATGATGACAGAGGTCAGTAATTTGCACCAGAGGTACACTTCAACTGTGAGAGACAGAATGTGAAAAAAAAATCCATGAATTCACATGGTAGGATTTTTAAAGAATTTATTCGTAAATCAGGGTGGAAAATAAGTATTTGGTCAATAACAAAAATACAACTCAATACTTTGTAACATAACCTTTATTGGCAATAACAGAGGTCAAACGTTTACTATAGGTCTTTACCAGGTTTGCACACACAGTAGCTGGTATTTTGGCCCATTCCTCCATGCAGATCTTCTCAAGAGCAGTGATGTTTTGGGGCTGTCGCCGAGCAACACGGACTTTCAACTCCCGCCACAGATTTTCTATGGGGTTGAGGTCTGGAGACTGGCTAGGCGACTCCAGGACTTTCAAATGCTTCTTACGGAGCCACTCCTTTGTTGCCCGGGCGGTGTGTTTTGGATCATTGTCATGTTGGAAGACCCAGCCTCGTTTCATCTTCAAAGTTCTCACTGATGGAAGGAGGTTTTGGCTCAAAATCTCACGATACTTGGCCCCATTCATTCTGTCCTTAACACGGATCAGTCGTCCTGTCCCCTTGGCAGAAAAACAGCCCCATAGCATGATGTTTCCACCCCCATGCTTCACAGTAGGTATGGTGTTCTTGGGATGCAACTCAGTATTCTTCTTCCTCCAAACACGACGAGTTGAGTTTATACCAAAAAGTTCTACTTTGGTTTCATCTGACCACATGACATTCTCCCAATCCTCTGCCGTATCATCCATGTGCTCTCTGGCAAACTTCAGACGGGCCTGGACATGCACTGGCTTCAGCAGCGGAACACGTCTGGCACTGCGGGATTTGATTCCCTGCCGTTGTAGTGTGTTACTGATGGTGACCTTTGTTACTTTGGTCCCAGCTCTCTGCAGGTCATTCACCAGGTCCCCCCGTGTGGTTCTGGGATCTTTGCTCACCGTTCTCATGATCATTTTGACCCCACGGGATGAGATCTTGCGTGGAGCCCCAGATCGAGGGAGATTATCAGTGGTCTTGTATGTCTTCCATTTTCTGATGATTGCTCCCACAGTTGATTTTTCACACCAAGCTGCTTGCCTATTGTAGATTCACTCTTCCCAGTCTGGTGCAGGTCTACAATTCTTTTCCTGGTGTCCTTCGAAAGCTCTTTGGTCTTGGCCATGGCGGAGTTTGGAGTCTGACTGGTTGAGGCTGTGGACAGGTGTCTTTTATACAGATGATGAGGTCAAACAGGTGCCATTCATACAGGTAACGAGTGGGGGACAGAAAAGCTTCTTACAGAAGACGTTACAGGTCTGTGAGAGCCAGGGATTTTCCTTGTTTGAGGTGACCAAATACTTATTTTCCACCCTGATTTACGAATAAATTCTTTACAAATCCTACCATGTGAATTCATGGATTTTTTTTTCACATTCTGTCTCTCACAGTTGAAGTGTACCTCTGGTGCAAATTACTGACCTCTGTCATCATTTTAAGTGGGGGAACTTGCACAATCGGTGGCTGACTAAATACTTTTTTGCCCCACTGTATATATATATATATATATATATATTAGACTACACGCCTTTGGAGCAGAGGATCGCAAGTCCGATTCCCGCCTGGGGCGTCTGTATCCAGTAAGGGTCCTAAGGCTAGACCCCCTATGCTAAGTGAGCCTATGGCTGACATGAGCGAGACAGATAAATATGAAGGCATGCCGGCTCGGATGTCGCCCAGTTCAACAAGGTCCGAGTCAGGTGTTGAGGAACCAGGGCACCCTGACGAGAAGTGGGCTACTGGAACAAGAAGGCATCGGTGGGCAAGACACGAAAACAGGGCGTTGTTGGAATGCTACTACGCAAGTAACCCTGGCGGAAGGGGTTACATGAATAGGATGAGGGACCTATGGATTCTTCGATACCCAACATCCACAATGACGGCGAAACAACTAGTAGCTCAGTGTTCCAACATTCGAAAGAAGGGACTGCTCTCACAGCTAGAGGTTGACGAGGTACAACATAAATGCTATGGCAAGGGGGAGCCAGGATGCCAGGTCAGGGGGGAGATATCACCACCCCCACCCGAGATTGGGTACAAAACCCCAAGTGCGATAGGAGAAGGATGCGAGAGGAACTGACCTGAAAGATAGGATCATGGCCAAGCTTGAAACCTGGATCCCCCGTAGCCGGTTACCAAGATTACGTGAAGTTCCCTCAGAAGGTCTGCTAGAGGATGTTAATGCAGCACTACGGATGATACCTACAGCCACACTTACCGAGACTAACAAGCTGATCTACAATACGGCAGCAGTGATCAGTGAGATGCTTGGCTATAAGTTGAACAGCCACAAGGAGCAGTACCCTCCATGGAGAAGGAGGCTAGAGGGCAAGATCAAAGTAGCATGGAGGGAGGTTAGCCAACTAACGGAGTTGCAGAAAGGCGCGACAAAGAAGGTGCATAAAAAATACAGCAAGCTGTCCATACCTGAGGCCTTGGAAACTGCCAAGCAAAGACTTACAGCCTTGGCAGCTTGAGGAGGTACACCAGAGAGATAGAAGGCAGGCGAATAAACGAGCTGTTCTCCACAGTGGCAAGGGAACAATAAGAGAACAGCACCACCAAGGCTGGAGACGGAGCAATACTGGAAGAGCATATGGGAGAAGGACGCAACCCATAACGGCAATGCTCAGTGGCTAGTGGATCTGAGGGCAGACCATAGCAACCTCCCTGAACAGGGTCCAGTAACCATCACGGTGGCAGACATCCAAGCAAGGGTCTCTAGTATGAAGAGTTGGACAGCACCAGGCCCCGACATAGTTTACGCCTACTGGCTGAAGAAGCTGACTGCACTCCACAAGCGTCTGGCAGCACAAATGAACCAGCTGCTAGTTGACGAGAGACACCCGGAATGGCTAACCGAAGGTCGGACGGTCCTGATCCCCAAGGACCCCAAGAAGGGACCGGTCCCATCCAACTACCGACCAATAACCTGCCTGACCATGGAAGCTCCTGTCAGGCATCATATCAGCTAAGATGAACAGGCACATGGGTCAATACATGAGCGGGACAAAGAAAGGGATTGGCAAGAATACCAGAGGTGCAAAACACCAGCTACTGGTAGACAGAACAGTCAGCCGAGACTGCAAGACCAGGCTGACCAACCTGTGCACTGCCTGGATTGATTACAAGAAGGCCTATGACTCAATGCCCCACAGCTGGATACTGGAATGCCTAGAATTGTACAAGATCAATGGGACCCTAAGAGCCTTCATCAGGAACTCAATGGGGATGTGGCGTACAACACTAGAGGCCAACTCCAAGCCCATAGCACAAGTCACCATCAAGTGCGGGATCTACCAAGGAGATGCTCTGTCCCCACTGCTGTTCTGCATAAGCCTGAACCCCCTCAGTGAGATCATTAACAAGACTGGCTATAGATACCGACTACGGAACGGAGCAGTTGTCAGCCACCTCCTGTACATGGATGACATCAAGCTGTATGCCAAGAGTGAACGAGACATCGATTCACTGATCCACACTACCAGGATATACAGCAATGACATCGGGCTGGAGAAGTGTAGTCGGATGATAACAAAGAGAAGGAAGGTAGTCAGAACTGAGGGGATCGAGCAACCAGAAGGCAACATTGCAGACATAGAGGACAGTTACAAGTACCTGGGGATCCCACAGGCGAATGGGAACCATGAAGAGGCAGCTAGGAAAGCTGCAACCACCAAGTACCTGCAGAGGGTCAGGCAAGTCCTGAGGAGTCAGCTGAACGGTAAGAACAAGATCCGGGCTATCAACACCTACGCCCTGCCCGTGATCAGGTACCCAGCTGGTATAATAAGTTGGCCAAAGGAGGAGATAGAAGCCACTGACATAAAGACAAGAAAGCTCCTTACCATGCATGCAGGGTTTCACCCCAAAGTCCAGCACCCTGAGGCTGTACGCTAAGCGGAAGGAAGGGGACCGGGGACTGGTGAGTGTCAGCACCACAGTCCAGGATGAGACAACGAACATCCAAGAATACATTGGGAAGATGGCCCCAACTGACCGAATGCTCAGTGAATACCTCAGGCAGCAGAAACCCAAGAAAGAGGAGGGAGACGAGGAACCATCATGGAAGGACAGGCCCCTGCATGGTATGTACCACCGGCAGATAGAGGAGGTGGCTGATATCCAGAAATTCTACCAGTGGCTGGACAAAGCTGGACTGAAAGACAGCACAGAGGCACTAATCATGGCAGCACAGGAACAAGCTTTGAGTATAAGATCCATAGAGGCTGAGGTCTATCACACCAGGCAAGACCCCAGGTGCAGGCTGTGTAAAGATGCCCCTGAGACAATGCAGCACATAGCAGCAGGGTGCAAGATGCTAGCAGACAGGGAATACATGGAACACCATAACCAAGTGGCCAGCATAGTATACAGAAACATCTGTGCCGAAGATGGCCTGGAAATTCCGAGGTCAAAATGGAAGACACCCCCAAGGGTGGTGGAGAAGGACCGAGCTAAGATACTGTGGGACTTCCAGATACAGATGGACAAAATGGTGGTGGCTAACCGACCGGACATAGATAGACAAATAGAAGAAGACAGCCGTAGTGATCAATGTACCGGTTCTGAATGACAGCAACATCAGAAAGAAGGAACACGAGAACCTGGAGAAATACCAAGGGCTCAGAGAAGAGCTGTGGAGGGTGAAGGTAACGGTGGTCCCCGTGGTAATCGGAACACTAGGTGCGGTGACTCCCAAGCTAGGCGAGTGGCTCCAGCAGATCCTGGGAACAACATCGGAGATCTCTGTCCAGAAGAGCGCAGTCCTGGGAACAGCTAAGATACTGCGCAGGACCCTCAAGCTCCCAGGCCTCTGGTAGAGGACCTGAGCTTGAAGGATAAACCGCCCGCATATATATATATATATATATATATATATATATATATATATATATATATATATATATATATATATCATGTGAAATGACCATGTATGTCTATATATATATATATATATATATATATATATATATATACAGTGGGGCAAAAAAGTATTTAGTCAGCCACCGATTGTGCAAGTTCCCCCACTTAAAATGATGACAGAGGTCAGTAATTTGCACCAGAGGTACACTTCAACTGTGAGAGACAGAATGTGAAAAAAAAATCCATGAATTCACATGGTAGGATTTGTAAAGAATTTATTCATAAATCAGGGTGGAAAATAAGTATTTGGTCAATAACAAAAATACAACTCAATACTTTGTAACATAACCTTTGTTGGCAATAACAGAGGTCAAACGTTTACTATAGGTCTTTACCAGGTTTGCACACACAGTAGCTGGTATTTTGGCCCATTCCTCCATGCAGATCTTCTCAAGAGCAGTGATGTTTTGGGGCTGTCGCCGAGCAACACGGACTTTCAACTCCCGCCACAGATTTTCTATGGGGTTGAGGTCTGGAGACTGGCTAGGCCACTCCAGGACTTTCAAATGCTTCTTACGGAGCCACTCCTTTGTTGCCCGGGCGGTGTGTTTTGGATCATTGTCATGTTGGAAGACCCAGCCTCGTTTCATCTTCAAAGTTCTCACTGATGGAAGGAGGTTTTGGCTCAAAATCTCACGATACTTGGCCCCATTCATTCTGTCCTTAACACGGATCAGTCGTCCTGTCCCCTTGGCAGAAAAACAGCCCCATAGCATGATGTTTCCACCCCCATGCTTCACAGTAGGTATGGTGTTCTTGGGATGCAACTCAGTATTCTTCTTCCTCCAAACACGACGAGTTGAGTTTATACCAAAAAGTTCTACTTTGGTTTCATCTGACCACATGACATTCTCCCAATCCTCTGCTGTATCATCCATGTGCTCTCTGGCAAACTTCAGACGGGCCTGGACATGCACTGGCTTCAGCAGCGGAACACGTCTGGCACTGCGGGATTTGATTCCCTGCCGTTGTAGTGTGTTACTGATGGTGACCTTTGTTACTTTGGTCCCAGCTCTCTGCAGGTCATTCACCAGGTCCCCCTGTGTGGTTCTGGGATCTTTGCTCACCGTTCTCATGATCATTTTGACCCCACGGGATGAGATCTTGCGTGGAGCCCCAGATCGAGGGAGATTATCAGTGGTCTTGTATGTCTTCCATTTTCTGATGATTGCTCCCACAGTTGATTTTTTCACACCAAGCTGCTTGCCTATTGTAGATTCACTCTTCCCAGTCTGGTGCAGGTCTACAATTCTTTTCCTGGTGTCCTTCGAAAGCTCTTTGGTCTTGGCCATGGCGGAGTTTGGAGTCTGACTGGTTGAGGCTGTGGACAGGTGTCTTTTATACAGATGATGAGGTCAAACAGGTGCCATTCATACAGGTAACGAGTGGGGGACAGAAAAGCTTCTTACAGAAGACGTTACAGGTCTGTGAGAGCCAGGGATTTTCCTTGTTTGAGGTGACCAAATACTTATTTTCCACCCTGATTTACGAATAAATTCTTTACAAATCCTACCATGTGAATTCATGGATTTTTTTTTCACATTCTGTCTCTCACAGTTGAAGTGTACCTCTGGTGCAAATTACTGACCTCTGTCATCATTTTAAGTGGGGGAACTTGCACAATCGGTGGCTGACTAAATACTTTTTTGCCCCACTGTATATATATATATATCATATATATATATATATATATATATATATATATATATATATATGATAAGAAAACTTATCATTTTGTTCTTACATACATACAATGCAACTCATTTTACACTGCTAATCTTCTTTGTGCTTTAATCTGATGTGGCTGTATAAATAGTACATGGCGACCCAGATTAAAAGAAACAGGCTGACGCTGATGCGTAACAGCACAACCTTTTCTAAATGGGCAAAATTTGAGAACACGGTATCAACCTGGTGTTTGGAATTAGATACCAGCTTGTAAATTCAAATAGTCCTTGCCAGTTAGAAGTATGCCTATGGCACACTATTCATACTGTGGTAAATAAACAGTGTCCTGTTGGGTACTGGATGCTTTACATACCACACAGACAGCCAGGACTGTAAAAGCTCTGGCCTTTCTTGATACTGCAGCACAAGAGATGAGGAGGCTTATTTCATTCCTCCACTGTCAAAAAGTAGGACAGTTGGGTGGGGGTGGAGGGCAACAGGGAGTCCCGGACCATCCATCACATCCCATAAGAACAAGTGTGTGTGTGCTGGCAGGAAGAGAGAGGCTTGCCTGTGCTCGTTCCCTCTCTGTATCCTAATTGCAGACAGAGCATTGGGGCAGTAAATTATGAATGAAACCCAGAAGGGAGCATTGGAGGAGAAGGAACTAAAACTCTGGCGTCTTTCTTCTCTGCTGTTTCCTTTCTTCTCTCACATAGAGAGATAGAAGAGCTCTCCCATTTCCTGTACAAACTGTTCCCAATTTTTTCCCCCATCACACACAAACCACAGCTGCAGTTTTATCACTCAGCACTGATTTTTTGTTTTTTTTAGGGTATTGAAAGTTGCCAATGAGAAAAAAGAACAATGCATTCCCACCAACGTACCTGCTTTTTGTGTTCTCAACAAAAAAAGCAAACAAACCTTGCCTGGCTCATTCATAACTTAAGTTTGTCCAGCTTTTGAAATTAGGGCAGACGTTATGAAAGAAAGAATTAAGAGATAAATTTTGTAATACTGGTCTTACGTTATTGCATCAAAGAACTGTTATGCGAGATGAATTTAATTATTCATTGTTAACGTCATATGTGATGAAAGGTTGAGATGGAAATGATTCCAAGAACAGTGGATGACTTGCAAAGCATTTACATCAGACTGACTTAAGACTAAATATTACGCTACATTCAATAACACTGGATGTTTCACTTCTTTCAATTACCCTGAATGACTGTCTCTGGTGAATGTGAAATGACCATGTATGTCTCTTCCCAAGCTTGGAACACGTCATCTGTATGATGACTGAAACAAGATACTGGAAAAAACTTAACAACCAACTTCTTAAAATGCCTTTTGCTAAGCGACAAGTGGATAAAAAACAAGATGAAATGACGCCTACCTGATACTCAAAGTACCTATTCCTTTAATTGTGCATAATTTATTCTTTAATACAATTTGAGTGTGTAAGTTATTAAAACTGGCCTCACTGCACTTGTCATAGGGTTGCCAACTTTTTAACTATCGCTCTGGAGTACTAGAAGCACAATGCAAAGCCATGCTGGACATATAATGTAATTATTTACTTTATGTGACATTGCAGGTAATGGTCAATATACAGGACATTTAAAGACATTTAGAATAAGGGACAAACCAATTTTGCTCATTATACAGCATGTCCCAGCTAAAACGGGACAGTTGGCAACCCTAACTTAATAATGGATTGCGTTTATATAGCGCTTTACAATTCATTCACTCTCACAGTTGTAGCCACAGCTGCTCTGGGGCAGACTGACTGAAGCGAGGCTGCCATATCGCGCCATCGGCCCCTCTGGCCAACACCAGTAGGTGGTAGGTGAAGTGTCTTGCCCAAGGACACAACGACCAGGACAGAGAGAGCTGGGGGATCAAACCGGCAACCTTCCGGTTACAGATGAGCTTCCCAACCCCCTGAACCACAGTCGCCCAACTTGTCATCAACTGGAAATTAACTAAACAAAACTAAATTAACTAATTAACTAAAGCCTCAGTCACACAACTCAGTAACTTGCTCTTGTTCATTGTTGTTTTTCAGCCTTGCGTTTTGATCCAGTTTTTTTTTTTTTGCCTGTCCCGTTTGGTTCTTTTGCCATTAGAATTATTGTCTAAAGGCGAAGAAAGATGCCCAACGGATTTACTTTACCAAATGGACCATCCCAGCCTTGCCGTAATGATCTATTTGATTCACCTTTTATTGTTTATTTTAATTTTTATTTTCACTTGTTAGATACGGGACAGACTTGAATGAGGAAAAGAAAAGGGAGAAAGAAAGAGGGAAGGAAAAACAGCAGAGAAGAGGGACGGGGATAAAGGGCAAAAAACAAAAAACAACAAAATAAGCAGACAAAAAATACATATATCAATCACCTGGATCACCTCTTGAGAAAGAAAAAAGAAAAAGGTAAATACTAAATATTAAGCATTATTGTGCAGCATGTAATATCGACAGCGCACAGTGTGCTTTGAGGTAGGAGCCAAAAAGGGTGTCGTTTGTGTCTGTGAGCACCCGTGTGTACACCTGTGAGCATGAACGCACTTGTTTTTAAAAGGTTCCTTCATGTAATGATCTGCTAGAGGGTGTGGGGGACCACAGCCCCGTCCTCCAGGGCATGAAGCAGGTATGGAGGAGATCAAGACTCCAGACATCCAGAGGCCCTCAGAACACAAGAGACCAAGAAAGACCAACAGTGGGGCAGCTGTGCCACTATCCCAGAAAGAGCTGAGGAGAGTCCCAGATGAGGGGTCACTCAGCAGCCGCGGAGCAGAAGCCAGGGGGGGTTGCAGTGACGTGCCCGTTAGCTCCGCCGGCAGCCAGCTGCGCCAGAGTGACCGAGCCCCAGGCCGAGAGGCCGAGGGCACCCCACCCCTGAAGTGGCCCGAGCAAGCCCCAGGCTCCAGGCTCCAGGCTCCAGGCTCCAGGCTCCAGGCTCCAGGCTCCAGCCTCCGACAAGCAGCCACCAAGGAGTGAGCCGGTGTGTACCTGGGCGCCCACACCTGGACACAAAGAACCACCAACGCACCGATGTCTGAGGGCGTCTGCCACTGGCAGGGGAAGTGGTGGGGGAGATAGGCCTTCAAACCTTGAAGGGCCCGAGATGTCCCCAGAGAGGTGGCGTCTGATACCCGACCTGACATATGGACACAGTTTTGATCCAGTTTTTGTTAAACATGACACATTTGCCTTTAAACTGGAACTTGCACCTTTTGAAATGTGTTAGTTGCAGTACTTAAGGGACAACTTTTATTTTGAAGGAAACACTTTCAGTTCCCAGTTTGTGTTTCACTTGTTTGGTGAAACACAACAAGTTGCTGGGTGTGTTTAAGTATTGTGGTTGAGGTGTTGTATGGCTTGATGGTAGAAACTGTGTTTAAGTCTTGTAGTCCGAGCAGACAGACTCCTGTAACATCTGCCAGATGGTAACAAGGAGAAGAGCTGATGTGCTGGGTGGCTCTGGTCCTTGATGATGCTGTGTGCTTTACGGAGGCATCGCTCTCAGCAAGCTCTCAATTGCACACCTGTAGAAATTTGAGGTGATGTTGGCGTTCATGCCAAACTTCCTCAGCCTCCTCAGTAATTAAAGCCGCTGGCGAGCTTTCCTGATAGCAGTGTCTGTGTGAAGGGTCCAGGAGAAGTCCTCGGTGATGTTGACTCCAAGGAATTTGAAGCTGCTGACCCTTTCGACCTTGACACCGTTGATGTGGATGGGCTGGTGTTCCCTGACTGGTCGTTTCCGGTAGTCCACTATCATTTCTCTAGTTTTGCTGATGTTGAGAGTCAGGTTATTTTCCAGACACCACTCGTACAGCGCCATCACCTCCTCTCTATAGGCCGTCTCATCATTGTCTGTGATGAGGCCTATGATGGTTGTGTCATCCTTGTGTCAACTTGATGATGATGTTGGACTCGTGTTTAGCAACACAGTCGTGTGTGAACAGGGAATATAGGAGGGGGCTAAGCACACAACCCTGTGGCATACCTGTGTTTAGGATGAGTGGTGAGGAGGTGTCTTTACCAACTCTCACCACCTGGGGCCTGTTTGTGAGGAAGTTTAGAATCCATCTGCAGATTGGTGTTCCCAGCCCAAGGTCGACGAGCTTCATGGCAAGTTTTGAGGGGATGATGGTGTTAAATCCAGAGCTGTAGTCGATGAAGAGCATCCTTGCATATGTATTCCCTTTTTCCAGGTAAGTGAGGGTGGTGTGCGTTGCCAGGGCAATGGCATCCTCTGTGGCTCTGTTTGTCCGATAGGCAAACTGAAGAGGGTCCAGTGTGTCAGGGAGGGAGGAGCAGATGTGACCTTTGACCAGCCGCTCCAGGCACTTCATGATGACGGATGTCAGTGCAACAGGACGGTAGTCATTCAAACAGGAGACCACTGATTTTTTGGGAACAGGAATGATGGTGGATGCTTTGAGGGACATGGGGACCACTGACCATTGACATGTCTTTCATGAGGTCACCCGCTGGGGTCTCTGAAGACCTGATCAGTTAGTGTTTTTGGTGTTATAAAACAAGATGTAACAAGAGAGCCAGGTCTCGCTATGAAACTACACATTCATTGGTTAATAACTTGTCATTTACAAATTGTTAGCCAATCAGCATACTTGAGAATATCCTTTTTGAAGCATACTATGACCAATACTTACAAAATGGACTTCATTTGAACAAAAATGAGTGACTGAAGGGTGAGACGTTTTTCAACTACAGGCAGTGGTTGATTTAATGGTAGCTACCTGGTGGCCATTCAAAAGAATCCGGGTTTAAGGTGCTTCCGTGTTGGCTTTACTTCTCCTACTATGTCCCCAGCAGAGGAATTTTATATCCTGCACTTTTCCTGTTGTTCAAACATGATTTTCTGTGGATTACAATGAAATTTATCAGAAAGTTATTCCTCTGTGGATACATTTTAAGTATTTTAGGCACAGCATATTTGGCACATTCTGCAAAGAAATAATGATATCCCCATCTGCCCCACCTACGCTTTGCACACTGGTATACTAAAACTTAAATATAAGTTAAACTTCAATGTAAAAAACACTGGCATGTACTCTAGCTTAAAACTACAAATGATATAATGTACAAGTAGCCCATTAGTTTGTAGCTCACTGTTCATTGCTAGTAAATATCTTCCCCTATGTATAAAGTACTTGAAGTGGTCCTGGGATGAAAAGGAGGTGATCACGAAGAACAAATCTGCCAAATTAAGATAGAGGTCAAGACTGCTGACTTTACCCTTGCAGTTTTTTTTCTGTCAGAAATATCAAACAATAACCTGAGGGGTTGTTATAGGGCTGAATGAAGCTAACCAAGGAAGAAATTTGCAAAACATGATGCTACATAAACACTGAGTTTTCTTGCTTCAGTATTTAGAAGTGAAAATCAGCTGTACCTGATGTTAAAATACTTGATAAAAGGCAGATAAACACCTGAAATATCCACAGGATCTCTTTCAGTACATTCGAAAGGAGGGTCACTCGCTATAAAACAGACTTCTGTAGACAGACTTGTCCTGTTTGCATTTCAAAAAGAGGCTCCAGACTGAGATAAACACATTATGCAAACAAACCCAGGAGCTCTTTTATCTGCTGCTTGTGAGGATCTCTTGTTTACTGCCTAGTACCATAGAGCAGGTGTATGGGGGTGTTCAGACACTAATATTTGCCCTTTTCCTGCTGTTATTTTGTTACATAAGGAGAGTATCAGTATGAGAGTTCGATCTACTAAGGTGTAACATGTAAGCATGTGGCATTACATCAGCCACTGTGTACAGAGAGTCTCTCTCTGGGAATAATCCATCACAACATGTCCCGTTACAAGCCTAACTGTCAAGTCCTGTTATTCAGGATGTCTTTGTGAGCCTCGGCAATGTCTGATGTCATGTTTGCTTTGACACTTCTTATTGTAAAAATGACAAATTTGACACAGCTGCCAAAAGCAAACAGACAAACGTTGGCGTGCAAAACCCTGAAAAGGCGGTGGGTTTGTTATTTAAAGCGCTCGAGATCCAAGAGTTTTTCACACATCCTGCCCACGCTCTGCTGTATCGTGACTTCAGCTGGAACACTGACCCTACCCCTGCTTAGTTATTGTCTCTTTATCTTTCTCTCTCTCTCTCTCTTTGTGCGCAAGTATCAGTCTGAGTTTGCATGACTTGTGCCAAGTGCCGATTCCCACATTTCTAAAGTTACAGTCATGCCGTTTGTGTGAGAGTTGGAGGAGGGAGAGAAATAAAATCATTTCTGAGAATGTTTTGAAGATGCAGGAGACATGATGAAGTCTAGAAGCATGAGGTTGTGCTTCATTTTTAAGAGACATTAAAATTTATGCCCACAAATGTCAGTGCACACCGTTGCATGACAGATGATTCAGGAATGTCTTAATGGGTGGAAACTATTTGTGCACGTATGCAGCTCAGGACTGTCCTGTTTGTTTGTTCAAGAATATAATTAGGAGAAACTCTCAATAATGCCTAAAATAGGTAATGAAAACTTGATTATAGTTGATAGAAAATAAAATCATTACCTTTTATAGTTCTTAAAATCCTACTGTGCTGGTCATGGAATGACATAACAGTTGTTATTAGTGACCTTTTAAACTTCTGTGGTACACTTTACTTTGAAGACATTTCCAGCTCATTTCCCTGGTAGTTTCCCAGAAAGTACTGCATAATAACAGAACAAATAGACACATTCCATCTATACCCATAAGCAAATTCACTGTCTATTTTGCCAGTTATTTTTCCGGGAAAAGTCCTGCAATTTATTATGAAATTTAAAAAAAATACACGTCATTTTGTAAATTAAATAATGTTATTTTTGAAATGAAATCTATTAATTTTTTTCCCCAGAAACATGGACTCAACTCCTATTTTACTATTTAACACACGATGAATTCCCGTAAACTCCATTTCCAACCAACTGCAGGATTTGCTTGTCCCTCGCATGGCTGCATATTTAAATGTGGCCCTGCACCTGCCCTGTAAAAGGACGACACACCGCTCTGTATGGCTGATGGAAATATTTAAAACAATGCAAAGAATGCAAATGTCAGTTTGTCTGCATGTGCATATGAGCTGGGAGGGAAAACTCTCTATGAGTGTGCGTGCGAATACGTGCTAGTCTACTGTATGCTTCATGTGCTGGGACACTCTGTACTTCTGAAAGCCTAAAACCCCTCAGCTTAAGGGAGGAGGGATGGTGGTGTGGATGGGGGTGGGGGGTGTTATACAGTGTGTCGCCCACAGTGGGATTGACCTAAATATTACCTCCATGTGTGTGTGTATCTGTTATATCTCTGGTGTTATTTCACGAGAAGGCAATTAGTGTCTCTCCATCTTGGCCTTGAGTTTTTGCGTGTTCCCCTCTTTCTCCATGGATACATGCATGTAGGTGATGTAAAATAAGGGAGGGATTGGTCAAAGGTAAGCTGCACAAAGAAGAGCACAGGAAAGAGAGAATACAGGAAGGTCTCATGAAATAAAACTTTTTTGTACACTATATTGCTAAAAGTATTCACTCACTTCCAAGGCATGCAGACTGCTTCTACATACATTTGTGAAAGAATGGCTTGCTTTCTGGAGCTCAGTGAATTCCGGTGTAGGACCATGATCAGATGCCACCTGTGCAATAAGCCCATTTGTGAAATTTCACACAACTATATATTTCACAGTCAGCTGTTAGTGGTGTTATAATAAAGTGGAAGCAATAGGGAATGACAGCAACTCACCCATGAAGTGGTAGGTCATGTAAAATCACAGAGTGGGGGTATCAGATACTGAGGAACATAGTGCGAAGAGAGTTGCTACAGACCTCCATGTGGCCTTCAGATTAACTCAAGAATAGTGCATAGAGAGCTTCATGGAAAGTGTTTCCATGGCTGAGCAGCTGTATCCAAGCCTTACTTCACTAAGCACAATGCAAAGTGTTTGATGCAGAGGTGTAAAGCACGCCATCACTGGACTCTAGAGCAGTGGAGACAGCAGTGCTTTCTGGAGTCACACTTTTCCGTCTGGGAATCCAATGGACTGGTGAGGGTTCAGGGGTTGGCAGAACAGCGGTACTTGTCTGCCTGCATTGTGCCAAGTGTAACGTTTAGTTGAGTTTTTAATGGCTTAATAAGAAAAAAGATCATTAAGTTTGAGTTTGTGAAGTTTCTGCGAAAACTGCTGCCAAACATGTAGCTCATTTCCTCCATTTCCAACTGCAGGATTTGCTTGTCCCTCCATGTCTGCATATTTAAATGAACTAACCCAGTGGATGACTTGGTTAATTTTACCCTCAGATTAATTTAAACCGAAATGCATCTCTAAGAGTCACCTGACAGTGTTTACTCCTCTTCCAGATATCAAGAAGAATCCACTTTTGCTGTAGCTTGCTGCTCTGATGCCATGTAGTGGGTCAGAGGTCGGCCAAAATTCAAACTACAAAACACTTCCTCCCACTTCCTCTCAAAGGTTGGTTTACTTTGAGCATAATAGCTGTGTTCATATTAGCTCAATAAAATCATACCAAAGAAGAACATGACTGAACAGAGCAGGACTATGTATATTGTGGGTGTGATTTATTTATTTATTTATTTATTTTTTAAAGATTCTTCGAATTTTTTGGTTTTCATGAAAACAGCTGAGGAACCACAGACTATGAAGCTTGTTAGTGCTTTATCATTTATTTTTCTTATTTAAACATTTTTTAAGTAATAACTGCAACTGCAGGAATGTTTTCATTTCTTTTTAAAAGCAGAATTATTTAACTTGTTCAGCATTCCCAGTCTTATATTTTGTCCTTTTCTCTTATTAATACCCCCATTTTTTGCATAGCAACATTTGGTCAGTTGTGTTAACTTCAGTATTTAAAAAGGATCGTAGAATGCAACAGAACAATATGCAGTAATGTGAAGGACTATGCAGTCCCATGTAAAACTAACAACAGTCTCAGACTCTCAGACATCATTTTAGAGAAATTCAGGGCTGCTCTTCTTAGTGTTGCCTCAATTCACTGAGTTTGCATTCATGCACAGCTCTCGTAAGGTCCTGCAACATCATTTCAGTCAGGCTGAGGTCTGGAATTTGACTGGACCATTCCAACTTTCATTTTCTTTTTCAGCCATTCTGTTGTAAATTTACAGCTGGGCTTGACCCAATTATGGCCAAAATTTTGTTGTCAGTCAAATGTACTCACTTTTAAGGAGTTCATGGTCAACACAATAACTGCAAGGTGTCCAGGTCCTGTGGCTGTAAAACTAACCCAAACCATCAAGCCTCCACCACCGTGCTTGACAGTTGGTATAAGGTCTTATGTGCTGCTGTGTTTTATAGTCAAACATCTCCACTTTGGTCTTCTAGAACAAGAAGACCAAAGTGGAGACAAAACCTTTTTAGAAAAAAGAGGTTTTCTCCTGGCAACCCATCCAAGCAAGCCAAACCTGTTCTGTCTTTTTCTAATTGTACTCTTAAATATTTAACCTGCTAACTGAGGCCTGTTGAGTCTGAGATGTAGTACTTGGGTTTTTATACATTACACGGTCTGACGGTCTGACTGCGTAGGTAAAATCTTGGACTCCTTCTTAAAATATGTTCAAGTTATTTTACAATAAAAATAATCAGTTGGGGAGTGAGGGGGTCATGTGCTAGCTCTTTTCAGAAATGGTTGATTTTTTATATATAATAAACCTAATGCTTTTTCAGCACTGCCCTGCGTATCAGTGGTTTCTAGCAGGATTTCACAGATTAACCCCCTGGTATATGACTCTAACTCAACACGTTAAAATAAGACGTTGCATGTCTCACCTTCACACAGAGTTCTGATGTAGATGATCAAGCATGTGTTTGACCCTGACAGCAGTAATATCTCAAGCATTTCGGAAATCTTTTCACTTTTCTTACTTGTATCTGATGGTATTTTTCATGTGCACACAGCCTACTGGTGATTGGCAGCATACCAAAAAGCCATGCATGCAATAAAGTAGGCTTTGAACGGGACTACGAAATGGAAAGTGTTCGTGGCAGTTGCTTCCTATCAGCTGATGATGGTAAATTAGGATCAGCTGGTAGGATCCACCTGAAGGTCACATGCCTTTTGATTGGCTTCAAATTAATGCACTATAGCTTGCAACACGCTGATTGCAGGGCATGATTAACAGTGTAATGCTAACTGAGTTACATATAACTGCAGAACATCGAGACATGACCTGTGGAGGTATCACATGCCTGCTGCTCATGTGTCCAATTAAAGAAGATGGACAGTGTGTGTCAGTAGAGATGGTTTGCTTTCAATGTCGTCGCAAGTTAAGCTCCAGTCGGCTGTGTCTGAGCTCTCCTCTTTGTTTTGCCTCCGTCTGTAGGTTCTTCCTGCTGATGCTGGCTCCATGTGTCACTGGCTGCTGCCTGGAGCCACACTGAAAACGTGACCAGGACACACACATCATAGGAGAGAAGAATAAAAAAAAAAAAAAAAAAACTATAACATTGTCTATTTAGATTAAGTGTATAAAATCTTTTAGCTTTCTTTTTGAAAATATAATATATATATAGTGTTTATTCTGTAAATTTGCATGAAAGCCTTTAAGCATTCTCACACTTTAAGGATTAAAAAGGAAAAGGACTGTCAAAGTCACCAAGTCTTATTTATAAACGGGACTGTAGAGAAAGTGCTGCCATCATCAGAGATGCAGATAGATTATAGACGGAGAAAAATCCAGCATAGGAAGGAAAAATACAGCTTGAAAGGAACTTTACAGATCTGGTGATAAGGTTTTGCGTGTCTTTCCGCTGCTGATGGAAAAAGACGATGAATGTGGAAATGGTGTGAGGTGTACACGGCGTGAGGAAGAAAAAAGAAGAGCACTGATTTCTCTTCCTCTGTCTGGGGAACAGGAAAAAAACAGGAAACACTGCAATGATAGAGGCTGTATGTGTGTGTGTGTGTGTGTGTGTGTGTGTGTGGTTGAATGCTTTTTGTGAGGCCAAGAACGATATTTAGACTGACCCACATCAGCTCGATCTATCTCAGTTAAATTGCTGTCTGTTTGGAGCGTAAGCAAAATGCCTCCCTGCAGTCCTGTGACATAAAATACGAGCTGCAGAGGAATGCTCGCTTGAAGGATGAACTCAGAACAAATATGAAGTGACTTTGCTCTCTCAAATGATGTCCACACTGTGCACACCCAGGCTGGGTCTCCACAAACAAAAAGGAGGATTTGTGAGTTTCTGCAAGGAGCTTTGCACGATCCAGACAGGCACATGTCAACCAGCTGCTTATTTACCCATTTACAAAAAGGTTCCAGTATCTGGGCTGATCTAGGGTCAGGCTTGCATGGCTTTTAGTGGATCTTTCTTGAGAGGCCTCAGGCTTTGTCCACCATTTGGTGCACATCTGCTCAAATAGTGGAGAATTTGCATAAAGGAAAGAGTCTAACTTACTCAACAACAATAATTTACATGCAAAAACTCTGGATTATATCAATCAGGTCACATTCACATTGGTCTTCCGTGCCAATGAGAAACATTTGCGACACTGGCTGGGGTTCGTGGCTATTTATGAGATCGCTGTGGTTTTAGGTCATATTAGTGTGTCACACAAGGTCAAGACTTCTGTTTCCTGTGGTCTGAAGTCTGAGTGCTTAGTTTCCATGTGGCAGCAGAGGAAGAACACATTTAATGCTCACAGTGGCATTGTGACAGCCATGCGTGCCCTCTGATTTTTGCTGCTCAGCACATTGTCGGCCAGACATCTCAGAACTGTCTGCTTTTGAATGTGCAAAAGAGTTTAGCTGGAAATCAGTTGCTATTGATGCTACTGTGCAAAGAAAGTATGTTTGTGCTAACCTGCACAATCATTGTTGTTATATGGCATTTAAGCAGTTTAGTGTTAAGCTACCCCCTCGTGTCTTTATATTTTGCCTAGCAAATGGGAAATAAGACCAGTGATTTATAGAAATGTGTTTGTACAATTCTAACAAGCTTGAAAGTTAATATTTGGTATGACCGTCTTTATTCTTCAGCAATCTTCAACAGTCTCAATTCTCAACAAGCTTTGTTGTAATTAAGTCTTCAGGAATAGTTCTCCAGGAATAACAATAAATTGATCAACTAAATGTCCAGATACATCTGTCAGGTCCCGTGTCAGGTCTATGCTGGATTCTTTTCTTTTTCTTAAGGATAGTTTTAAGGCCTGCCACTTCTTTGGCCACCCACTTGTCCAGTTTCCTCAAATTTTTTAAGGGCACACTGCACATGCAGATTTTAAGTTTTCAGCTAGCTGTTTGGAAAGAACCTTGTTGGTGCAAAATAACTATTTTATGTCTGTCAAATTTTATTATCGTTGGCATTTTTTCATAGATTCAACTAAAGAAATGGGAACAAATTATATGTTTTTGTAACAAAGTGCCTAAAGATATCATTTAAAATCGGTTCTTTGCCTAGTTGTCTGTTATGTGGTCACAACACCGGTTCATCCCTTGAGATAGGTGCCTTTTTCTGTTAATTTATCGGTCAATGTTAAGGGGTTTAACACAAAAACAAAACTGGACTGAAAATAAATGAAAAAGCAGCTAGTGTCTAAAGAAAAACATTGAAAAACCTTGAGAAAGGCTGAAGAACTATTGCTCAAAAGCACTTTAAAAATGTCAAGAAAGTCAGGTTGCTTGGAGGTAAAATATAGAGGAAAGAGGCTTTTTAGGACTTGTGCAGAATGAACTATTGCTGCATATTTTATAGTAACGTCTTCTCACATTGGAAAGAGACTTGATGACGTTGTTAATACCTAATACTATATTAATATTTGTCAAGAACACCGCTTTTTAACATAACCTGTAATTCTCCAGGCTAATTTAATTAATAATGTGTTCATTACAAGTCACGTTGTGTTAATACCACTGTGAGTAGCACTGTGAGTAACTTGAGCTGGATATGCTAATATGTGTAGCATCCATTAGTGCAGATAAACACCACTTAATCAATACTTTACACTTTTTAAACTTTGAAAAGAATAAATTTAAAAAAAAATCTATATATCTTATTATCCCTGAATACTACTACAGAAAAGTTTACTTCTCAGAAACTTTAAATGCTAATTATAATAATTGTACCTAACAGTTATAATAATTGTTAATGGCTTGCAGTTCGATAGTAGTTTTGCTTGTTAAGCTATATTTGTTTGGATTGTGGGTTACCAGTGCTAGCTATTATCAAAGGAATCTACAGACATATTGAAGGGTACTAGTATGAGTGGACAGCCAATAGCTTATTTAGTTTGGTGAGTAATGGAGTTAAGTAGGTCAGACAAAGTACTGACACAAATTGGCTCTTTTGGTCAAACTGTTATTGAATTGTGTTTGTAAGTGTGATGCCAATATATGGCCTCTGTTTCTCTTGTTCTTTGTGTCTGTGCGTGTGTTTTATTGTGTGACGGTAGCTTATATTTAGTTACAGTTTTCACCCACTCTCATTTTATTAATTTTATTTGGCTAACCTACCAGACACCGGCTCTGTACTCCACTTTATGGCTCATAAACTGAAAGTCTTTCAAGCATCCTTCTCAGAAACTGGATCAGTTTGTGCCATAAACAACCTGATTAAGAGGAAAGCTCTTTAAGTGAACGTACCTCTGCTGGGCCTGTTGTTGTCTGTCCTGCTGTGTCAGGTTAGCAGTGGTGTAATGACTGTCTGGTTGCACAGACAACACACACACTCGCACTAGGCAAAAGCAAAGCGGCCAAAGCAAACATAATTAAAGTGAAGTGCACTTAAGAAGAATCCAAGTGTCATTTGAAGTCACTGCACATAGGCAGGACAATAAAGCTTGTTTTGAAAAGCATGCGACACTGATTTAGATCCAGTCTGCTTGAGAAAATATGAGCAGGCGAACAAAGATTCCCAGAGTTAGTGGGAAAAAGGCGGATAAATTTAGGTGTTCATTTAAATAACACAAGGGCTGTGTAGATTTTATGAATTTTAAAAGCTCAGCCCTGCCCTTGTGTGGTTTCGTTTATCGTCATTGCAAATCTTCCAGCAGCACAAGCCAGAAATGCTTTTTCACAGTTACACGGTGAAAAAATTAAAGATGCTCAGAGAACCAGTCAAATCAGTTCAGCACAGCTGAGAGAAACTTCAGACAGACAACAGACAAAAATCATTATCTGTGTCTGCTGTGTGAATAAAATATCATTTTAAATTTAGAAGAAAGTGAAAAGGGAAAAGATGACCAAATTGCCCAGTTATGGCGACTGGACGCTTTTAAGATGGATGTGTTTCCTGTTTTGACATCTTCCAGGAAGCGGTGAAGGTGCTAAGGGGAGGAAAAGTGGAGGATAACATAGAGCCATAATCCCCTATAATCCACCCTTCTCTCGCCAGTGGGGGCGCAGGCTACGTGCCGCTCTCTCCACGCTTCCGTCTGCTGTTTGTTTTGAAATTTCAGAAGGCCCATGGCACAGCGGTGGAGGCACGTGCCTCTGAGACATGTGACTTTGGATGGAGGACAAACGAGGACACACGGACACGTACTGACCACCATGAACATCTACTGCAATGTCCCTTGTTAATTTAAGGGCCTAATTCAGGTTAAGGCAGCAGCTGGGTTTAAGCTGACTTAAGCGTGTTATTTTGTGTGCTTTAGGATGAAGATGAATGTTTCACTGTCTTATTACTGCTTCAAGGTCACTGACATTGCTTTTGGTCAACGGAAAATGTGAGGCATGAAGTAAAAATAATAATCTTGCAACACTGGACAACAGCAGGAAACTGACTCCTCTTTTCAAAGCGCGCTGCATGTTGAGTACATTAGGGCATAACTTTTCTTAAACCAGAATGATGTGCTCATCCCCAACTGCGTCTCGAGGCTTAAAATACCCAACTTGTGTAGCTTCTCTCCATTTATTTCTTCTCCTTTTTTGCTAAACATTGAAGAGCATGTAGCTGCAGAATCTTTCATTTGGATTTAATCACACAAAGCATTACTAGCTGTGCTTTTTGTATCTTGTTTATGAGCCACTGATTCAATAAGCAGCATGTGGAAAGCATCCACGCAGTAAACAAAGCTAGAAAGTGGGAACGAGGCCTGTTTTTTGCACGCGATTGTTCACATAAAAAGTGATAGACGCCCACGTGTGATCACCATATGAAGGCATGCATGGGAATGCTTTTCAGAGGTCACAGAGATAACCACACTGATGCCTTTGCAGCATTTTTGTACCAATCAGAACACCTCCTCCAGATCACTGATCATCGTCTGACATACTTTATTCTGTAGGTATTAGAGGTGCACTCCCTATAATTTGTAATCTTTCTTCTAGCTGACTCTTTCCTCGTCTGTCACGCTCTATTTAGGCACAGCAGCAGCAGCGTGTTCACACCTCCCCTCAGCTGCTACCCAAACACAGTGACATGACCCACATACAGCAGCAGCTAACTAACTGTGGCGAGAGTCACAGTCATTCCACAGGAACGTCTACGGACGAGTTTGGAGCATTTCTCTTATTGGCATCACATGGTGAATCAACCGGCTCGCTCTTTGTGTGTACTTTCTGTGTGAGTTGATGTTTAGATCGGTGCAGGGATGTCCTCATGGGTCGCCTGTGACAGCAGCTGACTCTGATTGAGTATGAGTGCTGATTGAGGGCACATGTGTCCTGCTGTGTCTGTGTTTGCCACCATGACGTCACCCACTGCTTTGCTGTCTTGACGTGGGGTTTAATGTCATCGGCATGCTGATGTTTTTTGAGAGAGCTGGCTGCTAATTTATCCACTGAAACTAGTAAATTTCACTATAGACAGACACATACCTTCTAATTAATGTCAAACAACAGACTAGTAAAATTCTAGCAGTTCACTTGCGAAACTTCTTAGACAGGCTGAACCTCATAGCAATACAGCCTTAATAGAAATGGCCTCAGCGGAAGGGAGATTATCAAGAAGCAACACTAAAGGAAAGGAAACAGTGAGAAAAGGGTGAGGTATACAAAATTACACAAAAACTCGACTAAAAATCAGTGGTAACAGGTCTGATGGACTGATTTTTGGTTCGAATCATCGTAGGTATGTACATAAGAGGTCAGGATAGGTACAACATTGGGCGTCTACAGCCATCTGTGAAACATGGTGGAGGCTCTGTCATAGTTTTAGGTTACATTTCAGCTAGCCATTTCAAAACTGATGAATTATGAACACAAAAAATACACTGCCAATACACTGCCAATGGAGTAAAATCATACCTGGATAGAAAAACACAAAGTGGGGCACTATCAGTCATGGATCGGCCTCCCCAGAGTCCAGACCTTAACATTATTGAAGCAGTGTGGAATCATGTTGACAGAGAACAGAACAAAAGGCAGAAACATCCAAAGAAGAGCTTTGAATGTCCTTCAAGAAGCCTGGAGAACAAGAAAATGACTTTAAAAGTTGCCTGAAACCCTTTACAAATATAAAGTTTTTATCTCTTTTAGATGATTTACTTTGGATTTTTTATCGTAGCTCAGCTAAAATCTGGTTTAAAACGTATATATTTGGGATTTCACATTCACCGTGTTAACAGGTTTTCTCTCTGTGTGTGTACAAACACAAGGTGTATTTCTGATTCTGGACTCTGGATGAGTTAATCCCTACATAGAGTCTTAATGGTAAGTCTAGAGGAGGTGGAGCCCTACTTCTTGCCAGTCTGGACATTGAGGGTTTAACCAGCAGGACACCTGCTTTCTCAGCAATAAGGAATACATCAACAACACAGAGGGAGGTCTACTCGTGGGGGTGTAAAGAGGATTTCAGGGGTCGTTTGTGGGGCAGAATGGTCTTTGCATGTCTGAAAACAGTAGGCCATGAATACAGAGAGAATTAGTTTTAGCTTATATGTACCTGTCAGTAAACGCTGACTAGAGATGACAACAACCACAAAAAAAGTGAGTAAGTGCCCTCCATATCTACCTCTGAACATCACCAAAAATAGATGGGAGACTAGATGAGGAGATTAATCTGCATGTTATCCCTCAGGCTTGCTGTACATCCTGTGCTCAGGGTCTGGCCTGCCTGAAGAAAACACCTTTTGTCAATGAAATGGGATTTACGAAAGTGCCATCTGGACACAGGAGCAGGAGCTCTGCCTCCACTCTGTGTCTGATCCACCAGAGATGGTCATTACGAGGTCAGGATCTAAGATCAGACTGATCTGAGGAGGTCAGGTCAGAAGCCTTTAGTTACATATATGTTAGATCAAAGACCACTACTGATTAGATTTTAACCCAGGACTCCCCAAAGTGATGTACTCTGTCGTACTCAGGTGTTTTTTTATACATAGGCCATAAAATTATGGGCTCCAACAGTTTAATTTGATTGAATATCACACAAGGCAGGTTGTTTTTAACTTACATAACTGAAAAAAACCTAAAAGTTGACTTTTAGACTCCCTGCAGTCAGAGGAAATTAAGTCGGCTCCGGCACAGAAGGCAGAGTGAAGCCTAGAAAAAGCTACTAAAAATATCGTGCAGGCTCAGTGAGCTGCTCCACTGTGAGATTCAAATGAAGCTTTGAAATTAAACATCAGTCACTGCGACGTGGTTAAGCCTCGGTATTCTCGAGCTTTCTGCCACAACTCATGTCCTTCATGAACGGATGGTGTTTGCTTAGATTGTGAACTGAACCAAATAATTAAAAAAGTTTAAATATAAGTGCTGGTAAAACTAAAATATTACAGTTCAACCAGTAAACCTCTCGTTAGGGTGACCAAAACCCAACAAACTAAACACAGTGTTTGTGTGGGACAAAGTGTGACACGTTAACAATGCTGGGAGGTAGTCAGATGTTTTATATTTAAATGCAACTTTTCTTTTCTTTCCAATCTTGATGAAGCTTTGCATAAACATTGTCTAGGGCACGGTGATTGCCAACATCTATATGGCATATACAAATGTTTCATGCAAATCCCACAATCGTATATATTTGTAGATGTGATGGTTCAAATGAGCACTAAATGGAATGCTATTGTATAGAATTCAATATCATAGTATAGACATGCTCCATATATCCCATGCATAGCTAGTAAGGTTTGGTAGAAAGAAAAAGAAATTCTTACGCTAGCATGCGATAGTCTTCATATACTGTATTATCTGTTATTTCAGATGCTTTTCTGTCTAGTAACAGTTTTGGGGTTTCAGTTGGGATGTATCCATAGATTGGCTTTTTTGAGACATATCTGACTAATTTTAGCAATTTCTATCCAATTATGACACACACTTTGTAACTTTCATTGATAGGCATAATTTTCATTTCACTCTACAGTCCATCTATAGCCTTTCAGGAAAAAGGCCACAGATGGACTGTAGGGACGTGCATGTTCTGCAGAGCCCCAGTCAAAATGTGGGACATTGTCTCAAGAAGTGGGACAGGGGGACAAGGAATAAAGATGCTGTGTAGCCCCACTTAAACAGCAACATTTGGTTACACATAATTCTCAGTGATGCTCCTTTTAACCTTATGTTTTGCAGTTCCTATACATTAATGTCCTTCCATCAAACTTTTACCTTAACATATAAACAGCTCACCATTAATAAAAGTCAACAGAGCATTCTCCTATTTTAATAAATAATACAGGTGATTTTATTGACTTTCATTGACAAGCACTGTCATAAATATTAATGACCGGTTTTACTGCACAGCTGTACACGTTAATGATTCTGGGTGTGGCTTTGGCCTGATTGAACAGGATAAATTATGTTCGTCTTTTTCTGATTTCTTACTTCTAAAATCTCTGGCTCTGAATAAATATATCACGCACTGTGGCAGCTAATCTTTACCCGCAACACTACACATTCATACTGTTCAAGCATTTTTTAAGTCTCAACTTTCCCTGCAAAATGAAACTAGCGGCTGATTTTACCCGTTTAAATATAATGCAATAAAACTAAAACGGGACCTCCGTTGTGTTTCAGTGTCAAACTCGCCATCTTCGGCTCCTCAGCCGTCGTTCTACATTTTTCCTGCTCGCGCATCCTTTGCACGTTCTCGCAATTAGCCGGCATATCCATGTGAATCGGGCAGATGGGCGGGCCGACCATAAGGTTCTGTTGGGGAGGCTCGGCCATATGGAACCAATGAGACACCCGTGTAATATATAAATATTTACGTAGTAGACTCCATTTGCGCATGCGCAAGGGGGTTTGGCAGCGCCAGCCATTCATGTTGTAAACTGGGAAGCCATAAATATTTATAAATTACCGTTTTTCTAAATCTATAATACCTATAATTTTTCAGCTTCCAGAGGAGAAAAGATGTAAACATATGATAAATTTATGACTTAAAACAAGCAAACAAAAAAAACATCCCAGTTTTGTCATGTTTTTCTTTTTTTATTTGAGGTGCAACTGTCTAGTGCAATTGTAACGTCACATTTGTGATGGGCTGAGGAACATGCACAAAACATCAACATACTTCTGCTGCTGGGCATTTTCCTTTTCTTTCTTTTTTTTAAGCCAGATGTCTCATTATTGTGTTCAGCGCTCCAGTTGCACTGAGCAACTCAAACACTTGGCTGTACAAAATAATAATAATAATAATAATTAAAAAAAATGATAAGATTTATTTAAAAAAAAAAACCTAAACAAAAAAAAAAACAACCTAAAACTACACACGTCTCCAAATGGTTAAAGAGTCCAGATCATTTGAGCGAGTGAGTTTGAAGCAACGGCAGATACAGTACAAGGCCGTGTGTCACCACAGGAGAGACAGCATCTTAGTGTGGAGGTAAAAGGTCCTCTTCTGTTGCCACCCTGAGTAATGACATCACAGGTAGATCAGAGAAAAACCTGGCCATACCATAGATATATATACAAAAGAGTAGAACAACAACAACAAAAAAAGGCTTCTATATATGTATCTATGGTTGGAAACCAGGCACTTGGCAGAGTTGAACTGGGAAATTTTCACCTATACAAAGATCACTAGCTAGAAACAGTCATGTCCTATCGAACTGCCTTCCTGCCATTTATTTTTACAGATCACTTGGACATTATTACATTAACAAGAGCAAAAACAAAACAAAACAAAACAAAATTAATAGGACAGACAAAACAAGCTTCTCCCAGCCCTCCTTAAAAAAAACCCTAAAAACATTGATCCCCTGCATAAATCTTTAATGCGCTGTCTGAGAAAGAACAGGGAGGGGGTGTCAAGGGTGGGCAACGTGGACCTCAAACTCAGTTCTCAAAGTGAACAATGAGAAGCAGCTGATATTTAATTCATAGATTTTATGACCATCCTCCCCTGGAAGAATGTCAAGACTGGTGATCCTCAGAGACTTGGGACTTTCCCGGATTGAGAGTGGGTTGTATGAATCTTCTGTCATCCGTTAAAAGTCTGCTTGGAAAAAAAAAAGTGCAACAGGAAAACAGGAAGATGTTGAATTAAAAAAACAAAACAAAACAAAAAAACACTGTGCGCTGATGGACAGTCAGGGTGCGGCGAGGCGGGGTAGGGGACGATGGCACACGTTTTCAGTGGGGAGGGGGTCACACCACAACGTATTCAACGGCACTGACAAGAGCCTGCTTCTTTGATTGGCCGGGCCCTTGGTTAACTCCTCCCGCCCTCCTTTTTTTTTTGCGGCCCTGAAGATGGCGGCTGGGTCGGTTCCTGTTAGCTCTGTCCCTTTCCCCGCATTGTTGTTGTCACCATGATAATGATTACAACAGCAACCAGCATGACAATGAGGATTGTCTGAAGCGGGTGGTTAAAAGTCAGAAACGAGGCAAAGACGCGCACACAGACGCACACACACTTACACATCGGTGTGACTCCAAAGTCAGTTAAATAAAATGTGCAACAAAAGAGAGTGGTTCATCCTCCGGCTGAGCCCGAGTGTGTGCTCCTCCAAACACTGGCAGAGTCTTAATGCTAGAGTCTGTTCACAGTATGACGAGACTCCTTTCTCCTCCTCCTCCTCCTCATCTTCTTTCTTCCATCCCCCCGGTCTCTCATTGTCAGAGGGCTCTCCAATGTCTGGGTTACGCAGATGTGCCGGAGCTCTGCGTGGAGGGGCCAGCCGGGACCGGAGGTTGGGCGGTGCCGGTCGGGGAGCCGCTAGTCTGGACTTGAGCCTGGAACTGAGCCATCTGCTCGGGGCTGGCCAGGGTCTTGAGCAGATTGTTCTCCTGCTCCAGCTGAGTGTTGCGCTCGATCAGCTCTTTGATCTGCTCCTTCAACACCTCCACCTCCTCGCGCACGGCGTACATCAGGTGGCTCTTCACCAGATCCTGGAGGAAGAGGGTGGGGGATAAAGAATGAGTAAATAATACAGCGGCACTGGGCTCCTTACACATAATGACAACAATTACAAATGTGCTTCTTTCAACTTTATATTTCCAGTCAGAAGTGAAATTATTGAATGTTTACTGGCTGGTTGTTCAACAGAAAGTTAAGCTAGCAACAATTATCGTCATTTTAAGCTAAATTAAAACTCAAACTGTACTATTTGAGGCTCCTTAACCCCTTTTAAAATCATGTGTTACACACAGTTTGACTTCTACATCAGTGTGATATGGATGTGTCAGAGGTGCACGGCCCCAAAAAACTGAATAATTTGCACAATACAGTTTGAAGCAATAGATTGCAAAAAAATGGATGTAACAAATATGACAAATTAAAATCCATATATGTAAATTATTATTTAATTAATGAAAATAAACTGTCAGAAGGTTCAGTAAACAAAATTTCTGGCAATTATTTTTCAGGCTTTAAATGGTTAAATTTAGATTTTCCCTACAGTCAGGTTTCGCATTTTTGTTGACATTTTATAAAACATACTAAAAGAAGAAACCCATGAGTGGACTACAAATGTAAAGTTTTTCCTCCGTGCACCTGCAACGAGTCTGCAGCTGCACTTCAGGTCATTACTTGCACTAAATAAAAGCGTAAGTAATGCACAAGTGTTTACATTGAGACATTTAGTGGCTTGGGGTGGCTATTTTGGTGAATCGCAGCTTCACCATTTCATTTTCCCCCCCGTTCTGTAAGCAAACACATTGAACACATTTGCAGGATTTGGCATTTCCAATATGACTAAATGCCATTTTCCTCTACTTTACATCACTGTGAGGTAAATATTTATGCATGTTTTGTTCAATATTTAAGACTTTTTATAAGCAAAAGGGTTAGAAATTAGTCGGCATGCTTGCACAATGCACTTGTTTTAATGGAATTTGAGTAATTCCTGCAGAATAAAAACAAGCAGACATTGGCAGGCTGTTGGGGGGAAATGTGTAACACAGCAAAGGCTCAATTAGCATGATTCTTGCAGGGGCATGCCAGCTGTCTCAGCAGCATGAGGAAAACAAGGGCGACATGAACTCCTGCAGAAACAGCTTCACAGATTATTCCCATGACGACGATGACGGTGATGATGAAGGCAGAACAGAGCTGAAGGGGGATTTGGGTTTAATAATCTGAGCATCCTTGGTGGACCCTCCTTCCTCCTCCTCCCTGCCCTGATATGTAGCAACTAGGGAACAAAATGTTCCTGCACCGGAGTGGGAGGAGCCAATCAGCGGCCGAGTTATTTATACTGCGCGGAGGGGAGGCTCCTGCTTGCCTAGCAACACTTGGAAACTAGAGAGAGAAGGGGTGTATGTAGATATTTGGGGGGGGGTGAATCCTTAGCCTGACTCAAACTGAGCTACCAGAGAGCTCGAGGGTCATCGGGACAAATCGCGACAGAGCAGAAAGCTTCCCCGCAAACCCGCAGGTGCACTAATGCGCGAAAAACAAAACAAAACAAAGAAACCTTCCGACGCATCTGCATCTTAATTTCTAGAAAGCTCTTTCCAGTTTCCAGTGCTCTGTGCACACTACACTGCATGCAGTGCAAGAAAACGCGAAAATAAAAAGGCAGGAGGGGCACAGTTTACCGCTGTAGGTGCTCGGGTTGCATAACACCACAGGGCTGCAAGTACGTGCAGAAAGCATACTGCAGATGGTTTAAAAATAAATACATTTTTAAAGGGGTACAAAGTGTCACCTACCATTGCTTGCTCGATCTTGTTGTCGATGGCCACCACACTTGCACCCGAGGAGCTGCAAGACAGAGAGAGGAAAACCTGTTTGATGATGATGATGCAACATTAGCTGTGACCACTGCGGCTGTTGTTTTTCTCCTTCTCCCCTTAAAGACAGCGCTGAGAGGGATTTTAAGAAGTCTGCAAAGGCACCTTCCCCCCTTCTAATTTTCTGCTTACAGCCTCAAAGACAGAGTGCTGACATTTACCTATTGTCAACCCTGACTGATGCACTCTCCTTCCCAAGCGCAGAGGACAGAAACGAAATCGAGAAATTCCTCAGTTGACAAACGCCAAGGTCCATCGCCACCGGGTAGCACTGGGAGCTCATGCTATCCCGTCCATTAAAAGCCCCGCAGGCGACGCATCGTGTGTACAAAGTTGGACTCCGGCGGTATAAAAGTAGAAAAAACAGCGCATTATTGAGAGCCGGGTGCTGCCACAGCTCTCCGGGCGACCGGCCGGGAGAGAGCACACAAAGACTGAAAGCGGCGGGCTGCAGCTCCGCTCCCTCTCTCCCTGATGCATGCGGGAAAACAGCCCCAGCAGCCCTCTGATTGGAGGACGAGAGAACTCATTTGCATAACACATGCGGCTGGCTGGCGCCTGATTGGCGGAGAGGAAGCTGCTTATAACAATGTATGCGACATATTTTTTTTTTTTAGCTATCTCAGGGGGTGTCAAACATGAGGCCCGGGGGCCCAGAATCGGCCCGACAAAGACTCCAATACGGCCTAACGGATGGTTTTGGATAACGTGAAGTAGAACAGACATATTTGGACTTTTAATGTTTTTTGTTTTGTTTTGTTGTTTTTTTACAGCTTCTTGCTGATAAAGACCTCCCCCATGGGTATTTATGCTACGACAGAGTTAATATATTAAAAAACATAATGACAGAAAATTACTGCGTCCCCCACCCCCACTATCTACAGTAGAAATGTAGATGGGACATTTTTCTGTCCTTTTAAAACAAAAACCTTGTGTTTTATAATTTAAAAAAAAAATAGTCCATCAGAACCTTTTCTGTAATTTTACCCATATCTTACAATATAAGCCCAGAGTCACGCTGACTCATGTCTCCTATTTACTCCAGCAGAATTTCTTTATCATATTAAAAAACTGGGGGGTGACACCTCAGAGTTATTACAGTTGTGTTTTCTAATTAGCTTTTATTTTTTATTTCACTTTGACTGATTATGACTTCTTATTGTATGGAAGAAATATGTCCCACGTAAGTTTTAGGAAAATCAGCACAAATATTACAATAAAAACAAACTTCTTGAAAGCAGTTGACTCAGTAAAGCAGACATCCAAATTGTTATTAATCATGTTTGTCAATCATCAGGCAAGTTGTAACATTTTTTTTAAACAAACTAACAAATACTAAAATTAGTATTTCCTCCATATTTTGTTTTATTTTCATTAGTTTTTTCAGTTCAAAAAATCATTTTAGTAAATGTAACTTGACCAGATCAACTTAATTTTTCTACATGATAAAGAAACACTGTTATATTTAATGGCAGAAGTGTGTCAGCATGACTCTTGGCTTAAACTGAAAGAAATAAATATTTTAAAATGACAGTAAAGTTTCTGTTAGCTTATTGTGCAGACTGTCCTGTGATCATAAAATGCATAAAATAATAAAAACTGAAAAACCCATGCATTTTAACAATAGATGAAAATTTTAGTGAAAAAAAAAGTGTAGAGAAAAAGCAAAAACATTCCATCATCTACTTGTTTATCTACTTAGTTGTTATTTATGTACTTTATTTGCTTTCGTGTAGTATGACTGACCATAGGGAAGGTCTTTATCAGTAGTAAAAGCTGCAAAAGTTGTAAAAATACAGTTAAAGATCCAAGATTTATGCCCCTTCTTCACATTTTCCAAAACTGACCAGTGGGCCAGATTGGAGTCACTAGTGGGCAGATTCTTGCACCGGAGCCTTATGTTTGCCACCGCTAAAAGAGGGTCACACAATAGGGCAGCTGTTCAGACACAACAAGCCTTTTTTTGCTTTCTCACATCATACACAGGATAAAAATGTAATGCAGGTATGGCAAACCTTCAGAAGCTGTTATGTAAAACAATGTCGCCCCCTATTGGGTGCAAGTCGTGTATTAAAGCCAGTCATACATCTGAATGCATTACTGGCCCTACCATGGGCTTTGAGCAAATGTTATCAAACTGACCAGGAGTTGACCCTAAAAGCAGGTAAAAGCCAACATTGGCACTGGCCAGATGTCAAAGATAAATATAAACACAAACACTGAAAGTCTGCCGAGTGGTTTTCATGTTTCATACCAAACAGTGCAGCAGCTTTTTCTCCTCTCCAGGCCTGTTTGATATGTGGATGCACTCTGCTGTACAGTCACACTGGACCACCCTCTCTTCTTTGTTAGTGAGGAGGCGTTGTTGCAGATTATTTATAAACTCCCTCTTGCTCTTCTTTTGCCAGAACAACGATTCAGCTGGAGGAAAGCTCAGCACTGAATTTCATTAACCCTTTAAAACCGGTCAGAGTGGGCACGCTCCGTTTTGCGTAACTATTTTTAAATCCCGGTAGCACTGCAACCACGTGAGCTAGCACAATAATTTTTTTTGCATATGAAACCGGAGGAGTTGTACTTACATCTTATACAATCAGCTTGTCCTCGGTCACAGTTTCCTTCCACATATAGCTTTGCAAAAACTGCATAAAAAGAACTGGCAGCAACAAAAACATAATATTCCAGAAACACGCTTTGCTGATCCGATCAGCTGTTTGTAACACTTCCTACGTCCATCAGCACGAACTATCGCATGTCCGCCATTACCTGCCCGAAACCAGAAGTGACGTCATTTTCGTGGAAATGTAGTTTTTTACCATCAGGGCCTCATGAGCCTATACTGGTGTCTTTAAAAGTTATCTTTGACTTTCTGACTTTCTGTGTCGTTTCTGGGATACTTAGGACTCATATTGCACTGCTGAAAATAGTTTATTTTGATGCATTTGCTGCTTTTTTGCAAATTTTCACTATAATATTTATTTTCGTTTTTCCTGCAGTATATAGAAATTGGTGTATTTCAAAAATAAAACTATGAAGACACTCAAAATAAATTTCCTGTGGTGGGAAACTATTTTGTGCAGTTTTGAGGGATAAGCCTCTTAAATTTCTCTAACTAGAAATATATGTTAAAAAACAAAAACGATTTTCAATGTTTTTGTAGTTTATTGCACTTTTTTGCAATTTATGTAATTACTATGCACTTAATGCATGCATATTATTAAAATTTAGGCTGTAATGGTTGTATTGATGTATAGCAACTTGAAATGCTCTCAAAAATTGCACTACAACATGTAAAAATATAATATAAGCTCAGGCGGACTTGGTTCTATGGTAGGACTTAAAGGGTTAACTGTTAATCATTAAACAGTAACAAATGGGTGTTAACCCAAATTCGGCACTTTGCTGTTTGTTGCTGCCACAGATTTTCTAATTTTTTTTTCTTCATAGAGCCAAGTCAAGATTTCAGGTCATTGTCTTAAAATTTTGACTTATTTCTTTGTTTTGTTTTTTTTAAATTTGTTTAGGGGTTTTTTTCAGTGGCAGAAACAAACTTCCACAGTTTTCTGATTAATTTCATTCTAATTTCATTTAAACAACTGGATGGTTAGATTTTTTTAAAAAACATTTTTTTTATGTAATTATTGGGAAATACAATGTGTAATCACATTAAATATATATTATTCCAGTTTAAATTAATAAAGCAACTCTACCTGAAACATGTCAATTACAACTGTGTAATACTACTACTATTACGAGTAAAACAAAACATTAAATGAGGCATAGGAAAACTACAAAGCTGACATCTTTTCTCTCATTAATTAAGGAGTTATTTATTTTTGTCCAGCCCCCAGATTTACTTTTTTAAATTATAAATTAATTAACCATTATTTGCTTTCAGCACTGGTGGAACAAGATTAGTGGGAAAAAAAATGGCAATGACTCTCAAATTAACCATCCATACATCATCATCATCTATATATGATGATGGATTTTTTTTCCTTAAAAAAAAAAAAAAAAAAAAAAAAAAAAAAAAAAAGCAAAATGGAAATTTCTCAATTTCAAATGTAAATATTTAGTTTCTTTTTTAATATTCCACCTTGGAAAACTAAAATGTTATGCAGTAATAAATAAAAAAAAACAAAACAAAAAAACCCCACCATACTGTGATAATTATATTTCAGATCACTACAAAAGCACAAACCTCTCCAATAGGATCAATATTTTCCTTAAATGGTCAATCAGATTATTTAACCGTGTGATTTTTACGGTATGGAGGAGTGGACATAAAATAAAGGAAGTAAATTTACTGGAAACAAAGCATGAAAAAAAGAAGCCGTTACTGTCCTGGCGTTCGTGTTGTGGTTTTCGGTTTGAGCTTTCATTGACTGACTGCACGCATGTAAGAGACTGTAATCAGAGCATGGAACAATCTGCACCTTTTAAGCACTTTAGTTGGGTTATATCTGTCCCTGGCTGGGATATTCATTAAAAAAATAGCCGTGTTCAAACAAGGGAGTGTTGAGGGTTGGAGATCAGACACCTCTCTGGGGAGGAGGACGACGACAAGGCCTGTGGCCTGCTAATATTTTTGTGTTTCACTTCCTCTGGCTCTGACATTGACTGTGGTGGCTCTGATGAAGGAAATTTGATAGGATCTAGTGATTTTAGAGAAGTGGAAAAATAACATCTCCAGTTACTTCTGCTTTCCCCCCTTTAGCACACTTCACATCCAAAGAAGCATCATCACATGCTGCGGTGATATCTGCTTATAAAAAGAAAACAATGGGGAGGTGAGGGGGCTGCACACCCACTATAAAAAAGTAAGACAATTTATCTACTAAAAAAAGATTGTTATGCAAATATTTTATTGGGGTCTGGTCGTGTTGAGTGGCTCATTAGAGTGACTTTAACACAGTGCTTATCACTGACAGTTTGGACTGGAGGGAAAAATGACAAAGACAAAGCAGCTACAGCCAGTCACGCCCTCGTGCTCTCACAGTCGAGGGGAACGTGCAATTCCACGTTGTCACTGAACAAATTGGCAGCTGGAGTTTAAGCGGCCTTTGCTGCAGGTAGAGGTGGGAAACACATTCACACGCTGATGCACGTTTATACTGGAAACTGCACCACAAGATCAACAACAGCACACAGACACATCACCGCACAGCCCCGCTGCCATCCGCCTGGATTTAACCCCACCTAGCCGCCGCAAGTCCTCTGACAACGTGACAAAACCACAGCTATCGTTACCTCTTCAGATGCTTCTCCAGCTCCCAGAAGAGCAGCTTCAGGGCCATGCCGTCCCTGTCCTGCTCTGCTGCTCCTGCCCTTGCCAGCCCCTTGTCTCTCATTGATGCAAACCCGCTTCCCCACCAAAGTGTCCCCAAAACAAACACCACTGCCACCAACACTACCACCGCACCCCCTCCTCTGTCCTCCTGACCTATGTCCTTTGGGCCCGACCCCCTCACTCCCTTCAGCTGTGGGAGCTTCACATAGGGGGCATCTGACCAGCAGCGGAGACTAGGAGAGGAGTGTGTGCGCGTACACAACAGGAGTGCACCTTAGTGTGTTACGTCCTCCTGATTTGCCTAACTAGGCCTGAATTACAAGTAGAGGCTGAGATGATTGGGTACGTGGAGCAAAAGCATAGGAGGGTGGGCAGTGATGTAACTGCGTAAGGAGTCACGTCACCTCCTCTTCTGTTGTTATGTAAACTGTCAGCAGAGATCAGGGTGATCCGTCCAATAGGATGAGCCACTTTTGACCACACACCCCCCATAAGCACTCTCCTGGCTGCCTTTAAATCACTCCCTTAGCCCTACACCTCGTCTCCCTTTCACCTTTTCTGTAACAGCCTGTCTTTGATGATAAGAGAGGTAAGCCCTGAATACACCAGGCACTTCCCCGCACACCGCAAAGACTCTTCAACTCATTTCGCGGAGAACGTGCACATTTTTAGCCATGCTGCCACATCTCATCAGTGGTCGCACACGTGCCCTGAGTGTGGGTCTCAGCTACAGCACGCCTCATGTGTACCTCCATACTAGCAAAATTAAAAAAAAAAAAAAAAAGAGATGGGAAATACTTCAACAAACACAAGCACATACAAAGTCTACACTAGTGTCTGAACAAAGCCCACAATAACAACAGACAGAGCTGATTCCTTGTTGCCAACATCGTCAATCAGGTCAATCAGCAGCACAGAGAGCATCATCGGTTGCCGACTTGAAGAAAAGTAGAGAACGAAGAGGGAAAAGGGCAACTCTGAAGAGTGAAGATGGCGAGGAGCCGTGGGCGCCACAAAATGGCGGAAAAAGGGCACACTTGGGGAGTTTGTTGGTGGGATTCAACTCGATGCACGCAGTGAAATTATTAACCCCATTAGTGGAAGTCACATCATCTTTTCTTTCCTCAACTGCCAGTGCCACTAATCCTAGTAACAGCTGGAAGTTGGCTGGTATCGGAAATAATCAGTGCAATTACTTTTGACTTGAAGCACCGATGCAAGACGGCCAGCGTTACGGCTCACGCTGTATATCTGTACATTGTGTGCTTGCAGGTCTGGGGTCAGTGTACGCATGCTCGCTTGGAACAAAAGGTCTGAGTTAAGCCTTCACTGATGTTCAGGCAGTTTTACTTTCAGCCAATCGCTGGTGCCGCAACAGACTTGGCTCAGCCAATCGTGGCAGACCTTGACGTCATGACATCGCATATGGGCTGCTTTCATTCATTATGCATCCAAGTCCCTCTAAAGCTTCTGTATGTGGCCTGTACAAAAGTCTGACCTGTATGTTACTGTAGATATTGGACCAAGAAGACTACAGCCTATAAGAACTAATGTAGTAACACTGATGTGACCCTGATGTTTCAGGGACTTTAATAGCAAATTAAAATCCTCTTAGTTTTGGCGGTGATACCTTGTTGTGAAACTGCATCAAGCTATGAGACTGACTTAGTTAGGTAACATCCCAAACGCTGCACAAAACAACAAGCAGGAGGCGGTACTCAATTTAACGCTTTAGCAGCGCACCTTTGCAACAGCTTCACCCTTCTCTTCATTCAATACAAGCAGAACTGGACCAACACTGTTGTCCACCTTTTTGTACAGCTCCGAGCAGAAGGCAAAACAGTGGTGGGGTACATCGTTTGCCACACCCTGTGGAGCTTACATAAGAGTGGATGCGCTGCCACAATGTGGTAGCAGATGATGCAGGGTTTATGTTGTTCACCTAGTTAAATATATTAGTCTAAATATAATGTTTTGCTTCTTTTGGGGGGGTTAAATTAATTTGAATGCATTTTCTCCCATTTTTATTTTCATTTAGTTCCCACACTGGGTTTGATTATTTCAATTTACATGTAGTTTAAACAGTATTTAGTTCTAAATAGTTACATTTTTCATGTTACCATCTCACGCCTACACTCTGTATTGCTTCAGTTACTTAATATATTTCTCTTAGCCCTAGTTTAAATTCATATTTCAGTTAACTAAAATGTTTTGTTTTACACCTTGCTTCAGTTTGATTGTTTGTTTTTTTTTGGGGTTTTTTTTTGTCCCGTTTGGATCTTTAGCCATCAGAATTGTTGTCTTAAGGCCAAGAAAGATGCCAAGCAGATTTATTTTACCAAGTGGATCATCATGGCCATATTGGTCCATTTGATTGACCTTTATTATAATTATGTATTTATTTTATTTTCGGTTGCTAAAAACGGGACAGACATGACTGGGGGATAGGACAGGGAGAAAGAATGAAAGAAAGAGAGGGAGAGAAAGAAAACCAGAGGGGAGAAGAGACGGGGAGAAAGGGGGGAAAGAAAGAAAAACAAATTTAACACCTGGATCACCTGTATGGAGAAAAAAAAAACAGAAGAGAAAGCAAACAAAAAAAGAGCAACATAATAAATACAGCACCATCACAATAAGCTAGCTAGCAGTAGATAACAGTAGATACTAAATATTAAACGATATTGTGCAGCACGCAAGATAGACAGCGCACAATGTGCTTTGAGGCAGCAGCCAAGAAAGGTGTAGTCTGTGTCCGCGTCTGTGAACACCCATGTGTACACCTGTGTGGATCAGCACGCTTGTATTCCAAAGGTTTCTCCATGTAACGATCTGCTAGGGAGTGTGGGGAGCCATAGCCCCGTCCCCCAGGGCACGAAGCAGGTATGGAGGAGGTCCAGGCCCCAGACATCCAGAGGCCCCAGAGTACGAGAACCCGAGGAGGACCACCAAAAGGGGGGGAACCGTGCCACCCTCCTGGGAAGAGCTGAGTAGAGCCCCAAACGAGAGGTCACCCAGCAGCTACGGAGCAGAGGCCAGAGGGGGTTGCAGTAGCGTGCCCGTGGGCTCTTCCGGCAGCCAGCTGTGCCAGAGAGGACCGAGCTTCAGGCCCAGAGGCCAGAGGCCTGAGGGCACCCCACCCCCCGGAAGGGGCCCAGCCGGGCCACAGGCGCCAGGCCCCGCCAATCGGCCACCAGGAGTGAGCCGGTACATACATGAGCGCCCAGCCCCAGTTGACAAGGACCACCAACACAGTTTGATTGTTCAGTTTGATTGTTATCGCACCCAGTTTGTGGCTCCTAGCTTCAGAATTGAGTGTTAGGGCTTTTCTGTTCAACACTGGGAACTGCACAGTCAGGCAGTATCAATTTAATCTGCAGGATAGGGACCATTAAAAATAAAAATTGTGGACCGTTAAATATTCTGTAAATCTAGAGGAGCAGCACTGTTCTGTGTCTGAAGAGTGTACAGGAATAGGAAGAGAGAAATGGAGATAAATGCCAAAACAAGCGAAGCAGAGGATGTCTTTAGGCTTTAGTAGCTTTATGCTGTAGAAAAGTGAGAAACCAACTGCACCAACAGCAACGTAAATGCCCTTTAGTGTATTTTACTTCCGTTTATCTATGTTCTGCCTCATAAAAGCATCCAGCTGAGAGTAACTAGCACTTCCACCTCATTTTTATTACGTGGTTTGAGAGGAAGCAGAGCTGGGTGACCAACACCAGGGCTTTAGAGTGTGACCAATTTGGTCGCATATGCGGGAAAAAAAAAAAAAAAAAAAAAAAGTCTCCGCAACTCTGGAAGTCTCTGCGTTATCAACAACAGACACATTATGCCCATATCACGATCTAAACCAATCAGAGATAGTCAGGGCCAGGACCTCTCTGATTGGTTGTGGTCCAGATATTCTTGTAGTCCTTCCCGAATGTACGTTTGAAAGTGCAGGCGGATAGAGAGAGGTGAGTAGTGCTATATTCTGAGCTGCAGGTTTTGTCTCTCTCCAACCAAAATTGACTGAACCAGCAGCAATAGAAGATCAAAACTAAGCTTCACATTTAGCTTCACATAGACATCGTCATGAATTTCCTCTAACTTGTGCTGTTTTGCTTCCACCACGATAAAAATCACACTTGCTGCACAGCTCTTTCTCTCAATGTTCTTCAAGAACAGTTTTCTATCTCAAATCTACATTTTCTGCATTATTCATTCGCTTATTACGCACAAGTCATGTACAGTGCTGTCGGCCGCTGTTTTGTTTTTTGGTTTTGTTTTTTTTGTTTTTTTTTTTTGGGGGGGGGGGGGGGGGGGGGGTATTCAGCTTATCCCTTAAGTAAGATTCCTCTGCTTCCATTTTTTTCCTTTACATCCCTCTCTTTATCTCTCCCGTCCTCCATGCTGCACATCACCCACCTCCTTCCACATCACTTCTTCTCGAGCATTTGGTAGGCGTGAGCTTGTGTATGTCTCCCTGGGCATGTGCATCATGTTTGTGTGTGCGTCTGAGGTCATGTATGCAGACTGGCAGAATCCAGTTTGAGAGGCTTTAACTCTGTCCTTTACTCAGCAACAGATGACATCTCAGATAATTTTTCCAAATGTGGAAAAAACAAAGGTGTGTTTGAACTGAATTTGGAATGACAACTGAGTCATTTTAGTATTTTAAAGGGTGGAACACCTGACTGGGCAGAGGTAGCGATGAAAGCCACCATTCTACCCGTCTGCAGCAGAGGATAATCTGCCTTGATCTATGCCCAAACACAGACAAAACTCCAATAAGTCTCATGGCATCAGACCTTCAGGGCTGAAGCTCAGTGAAGCGAAAGAATCGCTCTCTGCTGTGCACGCAATGCCTTACATAACCAGCCTCAGTGCCATATGGTCCAGGAAAGGGAGGGAAGACAGCGAGATGTAGACTGAGCGACTAGTTAGTGATGGTGCAGATGTGCCCTCTTCTCCTCATAAAAAATAAAAAGAGATATCATTATCTGCCATCTGACAGATAATGATCTGCCATATCATCTGCCATAAAGCTGGGAGGAGTAAGTGCAACAATAAATAATTGCCAAAAAAGGAGACAATCAGAAACAGCCAATGGAGGAGACTGTAAGACCGAATGTGATACACATAACTGTAATCTACAGATTTTACCTCCTTGAATGAGGTTATGTGGTTAGCTCGTTTTTTTGTGTTTGTGGGCAATAGGTGCCCTCGGTCACACAAGCCTACCTACCAGTCAGAAAACCCCTGACAGTCACTAGGGCGAAAAAGGTGTATTCTTCAACTGGTTGGAAAAGTTTGCTAATTAAAATCAGCTGCCAAGAGGGTGCCGCACCAAAAGCCTCCCTGTGATTACTAGTTGTAACTTAAAGTTGTAACTAACATGCTTAAAATGGCATGACTAATTTTAATGATAAAAGTTTGTTACCAGTTTGTGTCGCACTCTTCAACATAAAGTTACATAAAGTTTCATTAATGTAGCGCCAACTCACAACACAAGGTGCTTTATAGTGTAAAAATCCTACAATAATACAGAAAACACCAACAATCAAATGGCTCACTATAAGCAAGCACTTGGCAACAGTGGAAAGGAAAACTCCCTTTTAACAGGAAAAAACCTCCAGCAGGACCAGGCTCAGGGAGAGGCGGCCATCTGCTGTGATCGGTTAGAGGTGAAGGGAGGAAGACGGGAAAAAAGACACACAGTGGAAGAGAGCCAGAGATTACTAATAACTAATGATTAAGACTTCGCAAGCAGTTACCAAGCAGTTCCAGACAAGTCCGTGTCTTCAATGCAAACTAGGAGATGGCAAGATTTTTGACCATTGACCAGCGGTTGCCAGGGGATCATTGACTTGTTGATAGGCCTCTATGACTATCTATTCATAATACTGGAGGTGGGACTACGCGCAAACTTAGAAGTGATCTTATAAACTTGTCAATCCAGATTCTATACCACTGGACACAGTGAAGAAGAAAAAAAAAAAGACATTTTGCAATAAATCTTACCCGCATCAAACAAATAGAAATAAGGAAAATATGGGAGATGTCACTTTAATGTTTTCAAAATTTCTCAAATTACATTGAATGACAAGACTAGATGAGGGAATTTAGGCATCACTTTTGTAATCATGTGGTCGACAGAATGTCTGTAAATTTAGTTACACTCAAAATAAGGTGATAATGTGTTGCCAAAACAGTGTAGTTCCCAACAAACGGAGCTCAAATTGAACAATTAAATAATCGATTGTCAATCATCAGTTTACCACTAAAGCTTGTGAAGGTAGGTCTATAACAACGCCTGTAATTCTAGGTGTTGCAATACTTTTTTGTTAAACACCTTGAATTTCAAGCGCACTGTGGTGGTTGAGTATACAAGAAATACCTGAAATTATGCCAGTGTTTAAATATTTATGAGCCTAACTATATTTCTGTAGTACTAAAAAGCTTTTCCAAGCACCCAGAATGATGCTTCCCCTGCACACTTTACTCACTATAATCCATGGGTTAAAATGATTATACATCCAAATATTACACAACCTTGGACACAATTACAATATAGAGGAAGTTATGTTGCCAAGCCTCGGTCACATGGGTAAGTGTTTTGTTTTAAGTTCGAGCACTCTGTGGTAACACAGCGAGCTTGCTTGTCACTACAGCAACAGTAAAGATCTTCTCACCAGCAGTTGAGAAACTTTGCTTGCAGCTCTCCGTGGTCAGCAGGCATCACGTAGTGAATTTAATGTGTTTGAACAATGAGAACCGCAGAGGCTTCACACACAATTACGATTTTACCGCTTCACTTTCAGGGGGAAATGTTTTTCTTGGATGGGTGCTACAACTCTCATGTTCTTGTCATGTGAGAGTGAAAGATGTTCAAAAACAGACCAGAGAAACTGGAAAGGAGAAGCTCAGGAGAGCAGGTGTAGGGTAATGACTGCACAGAGTCCCCCTGAAGAAACACAGCCATATCAAACTACAGCACACAGGTTCACCATGAAGTTTATTTTGGGACAGAAACTCCTCAGCACTGAAACTGAAACCACAATGCAAACATCGCCAATATCATATTTCACCTTACTATCACCAAAACACCCATGTAGAGCTGCTAATGCTACCTTAAAGCATGCTAGTCTGTAATCAATGAACTAGAAATGCATAACAATAGCGGAGTTTATTTTGTGTTAATGATCCAATCAAGATCAAGTGATCAGACTGTGATTAAAATCACTCCCCCAATCAAACAAAAAAACCTAGGTGTGTAAGCTCAGGTCTTATTGCTTAAAGCATAAAAAAATATGCCTAATTTCTATACTTTGTTACTATTACTTTTTCCACTATAACACAGAATCTATTTGCCTGTTTGGTTGTTCAAATACAAAAACTTGGCACAGAGGTGCAGCTTAGCTCTCTGAAGGATGCTAATATTATGATGCCATCACATTACCTGGCAACCAGCTATCAAAAGGCTGAAAAAGGCCAGATTTTAGCCTCGATGCTGCTACAACACCTTATCAAAGCATCCTATTGTTTCAATTTCACAATGACAATGACCTCTCATGTATAACCACAAAGGTTACACACCAACCTGGCAACAGGCTAAAATGACCCACTTTTAGCATATAAACCAAATCCAACACCATGTCTTTAGTCTCTCCGTGTGATTTAGTGTGTCAGTTTACCAACACCACAAACAGGCCAAACAATAAGGCAGCATGGCCATGTGCTAGTATCCAATAATCTAGAATCATGTCTGTGGTTATTCTCATTTATTTAGTGTTGATGAGTTAAAAAAAAATAAAACATAAAAACAATAATTAATTATAGATAAATAGTAATCAAACATGTGCCACAGAGGTTTTCTTGCTTGGGCCTCTTGTCTCAGACATTTTCATACATTAGCTTTACAAACACTGGATTTATACACCCATTAATGTACTGTTTGCTATATGATAAAGTGGCTTTTAAAAAATTTTTTTTAAAGCCAATATGACCAACTCGCAAAATAATAACTAAGGACAGTCAGAAATCCCATGTACATCTAGAGGGATATAATTGAGGCTTTGTAAACATGTACTGATTAGTTACACTCCTTACAGAGTTTACTTTGTGAAGCTGTAAGGATCAGCCTTTCATATAATTTAAAAAGCCAGGCGTTATGAGCATACCTCGCCATGATTTTCAAAGTTCCACATTCTGAAATGTTTTGTTTCAGAAGGTTTTCACTACTCAGAGACTTTGTCATCTCATGCACACCAGTCCCACGCACCTGCTGTTCAAACGTTCTGTTTGTGAAGGGCAGCCAATCAGATGAAGGATGGAATAAAGGGAAGGAATTAAGTAAATAAGGATTTTTTTCCCCCATAACGGGTATCTTTAAAAGAAAATTCCGAGAAGATGCATTAGGCTGTAGAAGATGAATTCAGAAATGTGCCATGTGCTTTGGGTTGTCAGAAGAATAGTTATTTTGGATGGTTTAGTAGAGAATTTTTTTCCCTGGAGATCAGCTTTAATTAAACTTAAAGAATGTAGTCTGAGCATGTGGAAACTTTTAAGTAGATCCTCTTTACATCTGCAAAAACAAAACTTTCAGTAGTACAAGCAGTCTCCCACTTCCTAGCTACGCTGAGGATATGAAATTACTATATGCTCAGTTACCTACCATAAATGCGTGGATTCATGTTCAATATCATCAAATTTCTTACTTCTTAGGTCAGTGTGAGAAAAGCCAGAGAATTAAAAGAAAAGGAAGAAGAAAGAAAATAGCACCACAGTTATTGTGACACAGCCAGTTAAAATCATAAAACGCACCTCCTCCTCCCATCTTATCTTTTCCCTTCAGTACAAAAGCCTGGAGGAAAACAGCAGCTCACTCATTCCAATAAACTCCCTCTCCTGTAAACAGCTACAACTTCACACATACACGCACCATAAACCATGCCAGCAGCTCAAGCCATACACACGCTTCTACATGCATGGACCCACATTATGATCTCACTGGTGTGGGACTTTCTTTAGGAGCAGCTCTGCATGAAGGCACAAGGCGGAGAAACGTGACACTCGTCTGCCCTAAAACCCCAACACATGCTGCCCAAAACAGAACCCGTCAGAGCCAGCGGACACTCTGATCTTGATCTCAGGACACGCAGGCACGCACGCACACACACACACACGCACGCACGCACGAAGATGCACTTTCAGATTCACTTTCTCAAACATGACAGAAAATCAAATGCGCGTGTAGAGAGCAGACATTTGCGTGCAAAACAAAAGCATGTTCTTGCAGGTTACACCGCATATAAATCCCCAATGACCTTGAAATTAATGTGCAGAATGAAGGTTTGTCGCCACACAGAAAAATTACACTGTGCCATGACAAATTCATCTACTGCCTATATACAAAATGTTTCTACACTGAGGCAAAGGGGATGCATATTTATGCCACAAGTTGATGCAAATATGCTTATAGGAGCAAATCCATCTCAGAAATAACCTCCAGTGCATTTCAAACCCTTCCCCGGGATAAATCATAACAACCCCTGCATGCAGCAACCGTCCAAACAGTTATTACATGCCGATTTCTGACAGTAAGCACAGAGAAGATCCTAAACTGCTCATTTTGTTTGTGCACCGCATGCAGGAGGGATGTGTCCGCTTAGCTGTAAGGCATATTTTAGGTCAGTGACTCTACAAGCATATTACGGTTACATAAACAACCACGTTTCAATGCTGTGATCATTTATGAGCCCACACTGCCACCTCGTGGTTCAGCAGCAGCACAACAGAGCAGACCAACAGCTGAGTCAACGTCTCTACTGAAGCGTAACGTGATGTTAAAACTAATTACCGGAGAAACAACTTAACAGTCCTCAGGTGTGACTTATCGCTCATGACAGATAGGAGATGCCGCCCAGTAAACCTGAAGCAGAGCTAAACCATCCATGACAACTCAAAGGGAAACCTGCTGAGCTCTTGCGGCAGTTCACAGTTCAAATAATACACCTGTGATGTGCGTGCTTGGAGAGGTGCCTGCAGGAAAGTCTTTAAGCTGGCCAACTCAAGACAAATTCTGCTGCAGGATTTCACAAAACTTCACAGACATATTTGTATAGAGCAGGGGTGTCAAACTCAAATACACAGTGGGCCAAAATTCAAAACTGGAACAAAGTCGGGGGCTAACATTAATATTTATTGAAAAAAAAAAAAAAATCTTCATCCAGATTTAAGAATGAATCTCTTCTTATGGACTCAAACAAGTTTTGCTGAAAAACTGAATATGGAACAAGCAAAGCTTAATACTAAACAATATATATATTAGCTGTATAATACCAGTAGGCCAGCTCTAATAGTAATTTGATATGGCTTCGCGGGCCAAATGTAATTAGAGTTTGACACCTATGGTATAGAGGGAACAACTTGTGCTTGTGAACTCATTGAGTTTGACCTCATGAAAGACTTTGTGTTCCCTCAAAGAAATGACCCCAAATACCATTGAAAACATTTGATTCCACTTGCAAAACAAAGCCATCTTTTGCCAGAAAACATCTGTGATTTCATAGGTTTGTCTTGATCAAAGCAAACATTTCACGTGGGAAAAACTGAAGCTTGGTTTATCAAGAAAAGTGGTTCCCATGTGGAAACCATATGGATGAAATTTACATAATTATATTAGTTCACATCAAACAGTTCTGACTGATGGTAAGGAGAACAATAAAACGTGTGTGTGTGTGTGTGGGGGGGGGGGGGGGGGGGGGTTTATTATTGCCTTATGCATTTTACTGGGGTGGGTATCATTCAGATTTTATTGATTTACTCAATGACACTTAACAATACTATTATCAGTGCTGCTATCCATATGTGGGTGTAAAATAATGACATAAAAGTAGTTAATGCTCACTTTGACAGACCTTGTTACCAATGAAACTTTACATCTTTCTATCTTAACCTTCAATATTATGCACCTCTGCTGCCAGCATCTGAGGCATCTCTCTCCTGTTGAAAATATTTACAGCTGCGAGCAATTCATTTTCATAAGGTGTATTATCTGAAATGATCAGGAAAGCTTCCAAGCAGGCCAACCTGCGAGGAGCTTGCTGGTGTTAACCTGCTTAACCGAAGCCACCTCTTCACACACATTGTCTTTAATTAAACTGCATTCTCATTATGCTATGAAATTAGCTGCTGCTTTCTAACAGTCAATACTTTGGTATTGGCAAAACTTCTACCATAACCAATGAAATACTGGCTCTCAGGTGCCACTGAAGCTTTTCTACCCTTTTTCAATGAAATCCAAATGCTTGCAATCAAACTACAAAACAATGTCGCTAATATAAAGCTGTGAACGTGTAAGTTTTATAGGCAGTAAATTACTTGATTGAGAATTAATTTATAAAGAAATATTCCCATAATATTTGCTGCAAGCAAACTGAAAGCTCAGGTAACTTTGACATTCAGTCAGCTGAAAGCCTAAAATAAGTACATGACAGACATTTACATATCAGCATTGTATATAAAGGAAGTATTTCTGCATTCATGTTGTGCAAATGATATAAATTTACACAGGCAAGCACGCACACGAATCAAAACTACCATCCTTTGGTACCCATCCATAAGCTAACAATTAACTACCAGTGCAGATAACTCACCACCTAAAATAAAGAGATATAACACTATCAGCAGAAACTATAGTGAAAGCTACTATTTTGTGGCTTCAATGAACTTTAGCAAATGCTACCATAGTGCTATACAAAGCTGAAGAGGCACCTGGAAGCCAAACATCCTTTCTAAGAAAAACCTGGTCAATCTCATAAAAAGCTGGATCAGAATGCTTGTTGAAGTTGAGGAGAAGTGTCTGATGAGGTGATGGAAGAAAGTTATGTACTGGTGGGGCTTACTGCAAAACGTTCATCTGATGGGAACGTAAAAGGAACTGAGCACATTTCAGATCTTTTTTTGGGTGGCATGCCCTCCTCAGAAAATGAGGACCACCCCACACCTTAAAAATTTTAATCAGTACTGGGGTAATTTTGAAGAACTGTGATGGGAATTAACTTTTTTCCCCATGTGATAAACAAGACAATAACTGAATAAAAACTATCCCTCAGCGTTCTCGTAGACAAATCTAAGGTATCAATTACAAAATCTGATCAGAAGTCTGCTCCATGTCTCTCCGTGTGCAGTAAGGTTAAATGTGTACTTTGTATCTCCCCCTGAGAAACTTTCCAAAATCAAAACACAATTACACAGCCCTGAATTCCCATCACATTTTTCACCTGGTTGTTTGCCTGCCCCACAGTTTGAGAACCACTGGCATTGAGACAGTTTGCCACAGGTGTGTCTGTCGGTTTGCCTTAACCACAAAAAAATAAATAAATGTAAAAGTCACTCACCTTGAGCACACTGCTCCAACAGGTACAACTGGCATGAAACCATAAAGGCTGTACGTGGAAAAAACAAGCCCTCAAAAGGTTTCATTTAGGAACTAGTATCACTGAAAGCTTTAAATCCAACACCCAGATGCAAAAATAGAATAAAACATTCCTGGGCAGCTGAGAGTCTGATGCTGTCAGGCTTAAGTTTCTATTTTACTCTTTAATTTGTTGTCTCAGCTTGTTTGTGGTAGTCATGGTGCAAAAATGTGTGCTGCACTATGACTGTTTTAAAGATTAATACCATTGCCATTAACAGAACAGTATGAGGTTTTTTGGTAACATTTGCTTTTCCCAGGTAATTTTTTTTTTTAAAGCAGCATATTACTTGCTTTTGGACTTGTTGGACCTTCTCCTGGTAACTGTGGGAGTGCTCAGCTGGATTTCCCTGAAATAAAAGGGCACCCAGAGCAACTTCTCTTTGATGCCAGCTACAGTCAAGTTTAATCTTAGCCGTCGGGGACTTCCTCTGCTTTGTCAAAGCTTAGCTATGAATGACAAGTCAGTTAGAAGCAGGTGTGCCAATATTAGCAAACATGAATCATGAGGCCGAGCCAGTATAACTACAAATACAGCTTGACAGGTGGCTTATTATCTCTATGACCTGAAGAGGTTTTAAGAAGCCGAACATCTCAAATTCATATGGCCCTTTTCTGCTAAAATATCTAAGAGGGAGTAATTTAAACAGGAAGGAAGAGCTACACTCAGATGCTCATGAATCAGATCAGATCAAGACTAATAACAATAGTGGAATTAATCCAACGCTGAACAAATGTTTTAACTGCTGGCAAGGATTTGGACTTTATTGAAAAGGGTTGTAAAACACAGAAGAAAGCTTCAAGATGAGACACAATGCTGCTAATCTAAAGCTGAAAAAAGAAGCTGTGTAAAAGTTTACAGGCCATAAATCACTAGATCACACCTCTAGCTTTTACAGCTGAGGATGAAGTCATATGGGTAAATATCCATGCAAAATGTGCTGCAAGCAAACCGAAAGCTCGGGTAACTTTGACATTCAGTCAGCTGAAAGTCTAAAAGAGCACATGACAGATATTTACATAACGGCATCATACATAAAGGAAGTAAAAGGAATAAATTTGCACAGGAGACCATGTACACTCTGAGTTGAAACTACTTGCAGAGGTTGAAAAGGAGGCTACTCCTAAGGTCAGTTTCTCTGCAGATTCGCACTTCTACACAGTGTTGTTGACAGAAATGGAGAAACGTGTGTGGAGGACACAGACGGCAGGTCCACGGTCACCTAGAAGTGTGTTTGTGTGAGGTCATGAGTGTTTTCCTTCTACTCTGATATCCCAAAGTCCAATTACAGCAAGATGACATTCTGCCCTAGGGAGGAGGACCCTGGTCTTGCTGTGATATTACTAATTAACATCACAGGGGCAGATATTTAAAAAAACAAGAGCAGACACACCCTTGCGTCTTTGTTTCAGAACTTGGCAGTGTCCATGTCCGCAGCTGTGCTAGATCAAGCGTTTTCGACCTCCTGACAGCTACAACGTGACGGCTTTTAAAGACCCAATCTGGACTCTGACACACAGCAGCAACAATATTGAGTGTGAACAGGGCTGATTGGGCTCAACAGGAAACCGATCACCCAGGATAATGAGTTAGTGTCGATTCAGAGGTGGAAGTGGAAAGAGACCTCTGAAACTCTTTGGAAATTATTTTTCCTCAGCGATACCCACTGACATGTTTCCAATAAGCAAACAGCCACAGACAACAATTTCCACCCTATTTTTCGTGAAAAGCTACACCTACAACTGGATGTGTACAAATGTTAGTCATCATTAAGGTCACAACCTGTAGAGAAGAAAGGAGCATCTTAAGAGTGGAAAGACAAAAGCCCTGGTGTCTAAGAGAAGAGAGATCACCTCAGACGCTTTCACAAAGAAAGGAAACAGAAAGAAAAGAGACTGTGACAGAGGGGGTGGAACGAAAGCTGTGACAGTAACAGAAACACACAGCCTGATCGCAGCATGACAGGACAATGACTATAAACAAAGATGATACACACACAGCAAGACTGTCTGCTGCTGCAGGACAGTGGCTGATTCATGGCAAGAAAAGAAGCTGACTGACAGACAGATAGAAACGCACTTGCACACGGCCTTGATGGGGTGCCACGAACTGCTGACAAAAGCCTCCACAAGCGAACACTGTCCTGCTCTGTCTGTGGCTCAGCGTTACTGAGATTACGTCAACATTAAGCCAGCAATCATTTGTTTCTCTGTTTCTTAAACTCGAACGCCAAGAAGACGACTGAAATCATGACGTGATAACTGAATTCAGCTTTAAACATTCTCTCTTTTGCTGCTAACAATTTGGAAGCAAAAAAACAAAACAAAAAAGTCTATTTGTTGCCAACAGCTGGTTACAAAAACACCACAACATCCACAGAATATGTTGTCCTTTTCTCCTAGTGGTCTTCAGTGGAGCCTGGTGGCAGTCCATCAAATGCCCTCTACACTCTGGGGGGGGGGGGGGGGTTAACTGTACTCAAAACATGGATCTCCTGCTTAACCAGCTCACAGGGCAGCACTATGGTAACAGGAGAACGCTTCCATGACACTATTCTGTTTCTCTCTGTCGCCACAGTTTTTAGATTTATGCAACACAACTTTACAGTGTAGACGCAAATGGGTCAAGTCCCCCCCGAAGCAACTAAATTTAAACAAAACTTGCTTTTTTTTTCTAACTCTAGAAAATGAGCATTTGGTATGTGTGCATATAAATAAACTGCTGCACAGTTCTCCATATCATGGCACATATCAACAGAGCTGGTGTCTAATAAAAGATTAAGTCTAAGGGGAGAGTGAAGGGAAAGGAAACTCAGACTAAAAAACTGGACAAGTGTCCAGTAGATGGTGGTGGATGGAAATGGGGGGCGGGGGGGGGGGGGGGGGGGGGGGGGGGGGGGGAATGAACAGGCTACAGCATCTGCTGAGTCACAAGCACCCTCAGTGAGTCAGCAGCTCCGCAGCCACTGATGTTTTACAGCAGCAGTGTCCAGTCGGCTTTTTTTTCCTGATGTCTGGTGTGTTGATAGCTGTCAGGGGGACCTCAAGGGACACAGGATCAAGCACATGTGACACTGAACTTCTAGTTCTGATTTAAACAACAAGACCAGAGTGTGTACCACTGATGTGGGGGGAAAAAAAGAAATTACAGGAATGGGAAAGACTTATTTTGTTTGTACCTCAGCTTTGCCTACAATGTACCAAGAATAGCTTTTTGTTTAATTAAAGACCTTCACAGTTTACATTAGAATCAAACAGTTTAGGTAGCACAAGCCATTCATCCTCACCTGTCGTCCTCTCCTTCACCATGATGAGTTCTCAGGCCTGCAGCCACCATGAAGGCACTGGCCTCAGCGGACATCCCCATGTGGGCCAGAGTTCCAGCAGCACTGCCAGCTTCTGCGACGCCGTCTCCACCTGCTGCAGCCCCCAGCCTGGGCAGCCCAAGCAGACCTTGGTGCTGGAGCAGAAGCTTCTGGGCGTCCTCCAGCTGGGACGCTGTTATGGCACTCCCCCCAGCAGGAACATGGGTGAAGGTCGTGCCTGGCGTGAGGATGGGCTGAAGATCAGCTTGCAGCGCAGTCAGAGGCATGTAGGGGGTCCCGTGGGTGGGTGCTATGGTGATGGTGCCAGCAGAATGGGGTTGGGTTTGTGGCTGTGGACGAGGCTGGGGTTGAGGTGGAGCTGGGAGGGTCTGGGGCTGTCCTGTGGCAATGGTTGCTGTAGCAGATGGGGCAACCTGACCATGATGGGGCAGCTGCTGGGTAATGCTTACAGGCTGCTGCACCGTGACCCCTGGCAGTGGCGTCACAGAGACTATAGCTGTGGCATGCGGCAGTGGAGGTTGGACTTGTGTCTGGAAAGGTGCGGTGGGCTGAATAAAGTCTGGCTGTCTGACCCCCGTTTGGAGCTGAGGTGCAGGATACCCTCCCTGTGGCTGAGGCTGGTGAGGATCCACAGAATAGGGCTGCTGGCTTACACCAGTCTGTGGTGTCACCTGTGGTGATGCAGGAGGGATACTGACAGGAACAGCTGGCTTCCCTACAACAACCTCCTGAGGTGAAACATAGGTTACAGGTGTGGTTTGTGCCAGTCCCTGCAGTGGACTCTGCATGGCTTGTGGACTAGTGAAGTCCTGGCTTGGTGGCTGATAGGGCTGCACGGTGTGAGGCAGCTGTACGGCAGCTACACCTGGACTGATCCCAGCATTACCTGCTTCAGGGTCTGCAACCACCTCTGCACCTTTTGCTGCCTCCGCCGTAGCAGGATGAGGAACCTCCTTTTCGTAATACTCTGTGCAAGTCCATCTCCCTTTGCGGAACGGCTCCGAGTTTGTGTCTAGTTTGACCACCCTGAAGCGAGAGCCGGTGGCTGTCTGAGTTTGGGTGTGGTGAGTCTGAGTGCTGGGAGGAGGAGCAGTAGCAGCAGATGGACCGGTTCCTCCACCAACAGGAGCCACCTGCCCACCCATGTTAGTGTTATCAAAACCTGGAGCAGCAGCAACAGCAGACACAGTAGAAATGTTCACACTGCCTTGTACAAGTGGATCAGTGGCTGCCCCACCAACAACAGAGGCTGCAGGCTGGCTTGCCCCCCCTGCAGTTTTAGTGTTATCAAACACTGCTGGTGGCCTCTGAGGCTGGTTAAGACCAACTTTGGAAGCTATAGATGGGCTGGAGCTTGCCAAAGGAGCAATGGGAAGTGTTGGCAGTGATGCTTCACCTCCTCCTAAGCTGTCAGAGTGATGATGGTGGGCCTGGTTGTGCTGCTGAGGGTAGTACTGATGATGCACAGTCCCATTTACCATAGAGGGGTGATGCTGAGACCCCTGTGGGATAGAATGAGGCTGGAGAGGCTCATTAGGTGACACCAGTCCAGGCGTGTCGACTCCATGGAGGCTGTTCAAAGTCTCATCAGAGGAGCTCCTCTCCGGCACACCCGTATCAGTGGCCTTTGACACGGACACATCCAGCATGTCAGAGGAGGACAGGTCCTCAGTGTGGGACTCATCCATGTCGTCGTAGCTCTCAGTATCATCTGCCAAGCTGTTGTTGCCGCTAACGTTTATCTGAGCGGAAGTGACACTTGTGATCTGGAAGCCGCTTTTCTTCTTCACCTGAGCTCCAGCCACTTGGGACTGAGGCTGATGGTGGAGTCCAGGAGACGAGGATCCAACCTGGGTTGGATTGTCGTCTACTGCGCTGACACCGGCAGCGGAGGAGGCTGGGGGCGCCCCGCTGCTGCCTCTCCTGTAGTGGTAAGCAGTTTTCCGGCTCCCGGTCCCGGACTGGTCTCCGGGGAAGTCTTGGTGGTGCATTTTTATGCTGAAAGAGTTTCTCGAGGCCAAAAAGCTGCGCTGCCTAGTAGCTAGCGCAAATAGCGAGCCATAAGTGAAAAAAGTCACGTGATTAACGTGCCTTAAAAAACAAACAAACACACATACACACACACAAGCCAAACGCTCCCAGCTGCAGTCAGGCTAAAACCCAAGCTTGCAGGCGGTGTTCCTCTTCCTAACTCTGCAGGAGCTAAGCTGCATAACAATAAAAACAACACTATAATCGATTACAAAATAAAAAAAGAATGCGAAATCCAGGTAGCCGCTGGCTAGCTAAAGCTGCGCTGGGTCGATTAGATACGCTCCTCTGGAACTTTGTGTATCCTTTCACCCCCCCCTCCCCTCCCTCCCGATTACGACTGTATTTTTGAGGATATTGCTGCCACTTTAAGCACGGAGAAATAAGGCAAACCGTGAGCAAATTCAGCTGCACTCAACCGCTCCTCAACGCGAATCTGCAAGCCTCTTAGCTGGCCGGTGCGTGTCGCAGGAAATCAGCCGTCGCATCCATTCCTTCTCCCGGACGTCGAGTCTCGTTTTACACCTCAGAGACCAAAAAATTAGTCAGAGACACCTTCTGCTCTTAATGGACGACGGTGTTAAATAATATCCGTCTTTGTAGTGGTAAAAAGTACTCGTTAAGTCCATCTCAGGTTGTCGTATCGCGTCCGTGTTTGCTGTCTCATTGCCGGTGAGCAGCAGCAGCTAACGGGCTGTCAGTCTCAGAGGAGGGAGGAGGAACGCAAACATAACCACTGCGCATGCGTATACGGGTCCATTTCTTCACACTAGTGCAACGTTCATGTTCGATTGTTGGAACGGATTTTCCCAAACCCTAGAACACTGTCGTGTAATACGACAGGTTTTAAGCTTAATAATGAATTGAATTTTTTGATGACCCAACTTCTGGACCATGGGTGTAACAGATTTGGCTTCAGGAATTTCAAAAACAGTAAAAACATCTTATGCGACATAGATAGAATATGTTTCACAAATTGACCTGATTGCACATGAAAGGCAGCATCAGCCTAAGTGTTGTGTTTTTTTTTTTCTAGGAAGCCACAGTTTTGAAAGAACTACTAAACTGTTAAAATAAACAGCACTGATTGATGTCTTTAAGCCTGTTTCAAGCATGGGTCTTACCCCTGTTTTTATTTCTTTATTGTGAGTTATTACTTCAAACAATCACATCTATACATATGCAAGAAATTTATGTATTCTTTTTTTTATGGGCAGGGTTTCAACCATTTTATTGCTGACAACAGGCCATAACTATAATGCTGACACAAACTAACCACCTCAGATAGGATCGCCTTGTTCTGCCTGTTGGGACCTACCAACGAGGATCCCCTTTTTCAGATATTGTACCTGCCTGCTGTGCCTGCCTTCTAGCAATAGATTCTCATGTTTAACATATTGAATCAGGACTGCAGGTAGAATTAGTGCCATCTAATTAAAAGGAGATAAAAAGAGAAATTAAAGATCTGAGCAGGGCCTGTCAAATCTTTTCCAGGATGTCAGTACTACAGAGATCAAACACGTCATGTGCACCTGGAGGGGAGGGTGTGCTCTGGAAAAGTTCCACTGTCAAGTCCGTTTCCAAAGATTGCATAATATTGATGCCGCAGAAAGTAAACAGTGAGATGCAAGTCATGCTTTCTGTAAACGATCAACTGGATCATGAACACCATTCCTGGACAGCCTCAGGAGTTTACACTGTGTTTACATCGGACTGACACAGGCAATTTCAAATAATAACTAATTGAACTACACAAAACAATCAAGCTCATAAATACAGGGTGCTGTGATTTAACTCTTCAAATCATATTGTAACATAATATGACAAATAACAATCATCTAATGAGCAAACGTTAAAAAAGCACCCTCCAAACCACAGGTGGTTAGATGAACATTTATATGCTAATTTGTTTTTAAGGTTTATTCGAAATCTTCGTCCATGCAGAAATTATGTGATTGTGAAGCCAGAGTGTCTTCTTATTAACTACTACAGCCTAATGTTTCTTATATTTTTTTTGACAAACACGTTTAATAAAATAGCTCTAAAGTAAGTGCCACTGCAGCTTTCTAAATTTAAAGAGCATGAAGCAATGAAAGCATGTTATGACAGAAGTATTAGAGCACACCCTAGGAGAAAAAAATACTCAAGGTGGAATGTGTTGGGTGAGAAGGAGGTGTTTTACTTTTATTTTAGCATCAGCATCAATATTATATCAGAATCATTTAATAAGCATTGCATTAAACATTGATTGAAGCTAATGACATTATCTTAATATTTGTATTACAGTGATTGCTATAACCTGGTGTTAATCTTCTACTTACAGGTGTCAGAATAATCATATTATCTCTCATTGCAGGTGTAAACATGATCACCTTATACACATTGCAGTTTGTTGCTCATTATAGAGTTGTGCCCGAGTTAATAAAGGTCAAAAACTTCAGTCGGCATTATGACTGGCTGATCCATGGTGTGGGATGACTTTGGGCCCAGGAGGTTGCACGCGCTTACATAACACTGATATCATGTGATTCTTTGTGATTTTTTATCTAGTTATATCTTTTCATTAAGTTTTTAAGTAGTGGTACTTAATTAAACCAACATTCATTTAATATTGCATGCCTGATTCAGCGTATTATACACAGGTCAACTTGATAATTTGCAAAACCTTGCAGCTGTAATGTTGTGTCTCCGTAAGGGACAGTTGGCTCTAAGGAGATGAGTGGGAGCCAGTGTCTGTCCTCGAGACGAAGAGAATGTTCCTTTGCTGTGTCTAAAGTTGTCAATATTGACTGTATTGTACCACCTGTACGCATGAGGGGGCGTTCTAATACCCTGATTTTCATAAAACAATGGTTGTGTGGAGTCTGAAACGAGATTTGATGCTGTCTGCTGTATGGTGTCCATCTCCCACGCGTGTGTTCATTAAATCATCGTTTGACTTGACCCGGCCGGACCAGTGTGGTTATTTTTGGTTTTCCTCCTGTATCCATCCTCAATATTTGAATCCGTAACAAATGATTTCAGTACAAAACCACCAACATTTATTTTTTGCACTTTATAAATAGCTTTTGTTTTTAGTGCTATTTATAAAGCTGCAATAATATATCATATAATTCAAATTCTAATTTAGGAAAAGTGTAAAATTACACTACCGGTTAACAGTTTTAGAACACCCATATTTTTTCAATTAATATTTTTTGCAGTTCAAGTCATTCAAGTCCAATAAATAGCTTGAAATGGTACAAAGGTAAGTGGTGAACTGCCTGAGGTTAAAAAAAAAGATAAGGTTACCCAAAACTGAAAAATAATGTAATCTTCAGAATTATGCAAAAAGGCCTTTTCCAGGAAACACAAAATGGGTTAACAGTTTAAAGCTGTTCTGCAGCAATGGAGGTTGATCAAGCCTTGAAAGCTGGTGCTACTAATTCATACAGGTGTTCCAAAAAAAAGCTGTCCATGCTGAAAGGAACATAAAATGGTTTGCCTTTTGAAGGCAAACCATTTCTCACTCACCATCGATAACTCCACAGTTTTCCCTTCTCCTCAGGTTAAGAGCCTTGGTGTCATCCTAGACAGTTTACTTTCCTATAAATCTCACATCAATAATCTCACCCGTTCTGCCTACTTCCATCTACGTAACATTAACAGATTGCTTCCTTCTCTTTCCACCCAGTCTACGTCCATTCTTGTCCATAGTCTTGTTACCTCCCGTATTGACTACTGCAATTCTCTTTTGCATGGTCTCCCCCAAAAATCCCTCCATAAGCTCCCTGTGAGCTTATGTGAAATTCCGGATAATTTTCAAACTTCTTCTGCTCACCTTCAAGGCCATTCATAACCTCGCTCCTCCTTACCTTTCTGACCTGTTAACCACCACCTTTTCTGCCCGTTCACTTCGTTCTTCTTCTTCTATCCAGCTTGCTGTACTTTCCTTCCGCCTCACCACCATGGGAAGCAGAGCTTTCAGCTGCTCTGCTCCCAGGCTGTGGAACTCTCTGCCCCCAGAAATAAGAAACATTGGTTCTCTCCCCCAGTTTAAATCCCAACTCAAAACTCATCTGTTCAAATCTGCATATTCACTGTGAATCCACTGTTTGTTAATTTTATCTTGTGCTTTTGTTTTATTGTTCTTATTCTGCCATTGTTTTACTAAGTGTTTTATCCTATTGTAAAATGTCCTTGGGTGACTTGAAAGGCGCTCATAAATAAAATGTATTATTATTATTAAAATAAATTCCCTTGGATTAATTGTAAACAAATCCAGTTTTTCCTCATTTTCATCACTTTCACAATATGTCTAGAACCTCCATCAGTTTGGGGGCTTCTCTCCTAATTGGGTTTCAGTAAAAGTACTGTTCAAGATTTATTAGGTTGCATGAGCTTCTCAAGTTCAGTCTTAATAGCAGAGCAGTGCACACACATCAGCACACGGGTATGAGGAGATTCAGCATAGTACTAAATGGTAAATGGCTTGTATTTGTATAGCGCTTTTACTAGTCCCCCCTAGGGACCCCAAAGCGCTTTACACACCCAGTCATCCACCCATTCACACACACATTCACACACTAAATGCTACTGTTCACTGTTCCTTTGGCCACCTGAACATATGATTGCATCAGGGCAGAAAAACTGATTTTAAACCTGAAAAATAGGGAAGCAACCTGTTGTGGGTAACTTCTTCTCTGTTGTTTAGCTCTTCTGGACTCACACTGAAAGCAAAATATTACTCTTAGTCTTCGTTCACAAGATCCCCTAACAGTGTTTCTCAAACTTTTCACAATAAGTACCACCTCATAAAATATATGGCTCTTGAAGTACCACCCTTATGACTGACATTAAAGTACAATAGTATAGGCCTATTTAACACCACATACAGTTTACACAAGACAATTTTATTTCTTATATGAATGTTCTTTATTGTAACTGTCATAAGCAGGATGTGACAAGTGATAATAATAACAACTGTACTGCATTAAAACATTCACAGCAGGTGGGATATCCAATCTTTATGTGATAACGTGATGAACCCTGCTTCCGGGCCCAAACTACTCTGCATTTATTAAGGCTGTTGTGTTTTTAACATGTTTTAATGTTTTTGTTCTATTTAATCTGAACAAGCCCCTAAAAAAGGCGGTGATCACTGTAGGCCTCTCTCGGTTTTACTCATCACTATTCATTTGAAAGCTCAGTTTTTAAAACAGAGTTTTAAAATACAGCCAGCCCATGCAGCAGTATATTAATGACTACATTATATTGCAGTTGTTCTCCTCACTGAAGTTTGGTCCGTTTACATCATCCCGACATGCGATTGCCTTTGTCCCTAACCTTCAGGAACCCTCACATTAACTTTTATTGGGAGAAAAAGGTTAGCGTTCACCCTCCAGCTTCACTGTGTTTATGTTATGCTAATCATAGCTGTGTAGCTAGCCACCACATGGAACATCATTAAATATACCAGCTAGCCCAACTTCAGACAGTAACCCTACAAAAGCTACTGCTGAGCTTTAGTTTTCTGTCTTCATTTATATCAGAGGTGATAGCAGAGCTGTACATTTTAATCTTTGCTGTGGTGGTTAAGCTGCCGGATTTTTGGCTTCACTACCCTCCTTCATAGCTCATGTACGTCGAAGCTCCGTTTGCTCCGTTTGCTCTTCGTGGCGTTTCAGCAGACGAGCCGAAATGTGGTGGCCTTGCTGGATCTGCTGTCCACCTGCCATGTGATGACCCGCCTCCAGGATCCCCCAGCCAAAGGAAATACACCGCTCTCAATGCACCGCTGCTGCAGCGGTACTCCCTCTCTCACATAGAGTGGGCCATGAAACTCTCTCTCTCGGGCATGGGTGATGGTACTGCTCTCGAGCTCATGGAGAGCATGCTGTCCTTCCAAGGAATGGATGACAGTCGATTCCTCTTCACTCTTGTCTTCCTCCGACAGTTGCCAGTGCGAGGTCGCCTCGCCAACTCAATGCTGCTGGCCGCAAAGCAGGGGCGATTTTAGCCCATTTTTGGGGGTGCTTCAGCTCCCCGAAAATGAATCAATGCACCCCCAAAGATTTCTTACTTTTTTTGACAATATTTGCTGTTTGTGTGACACACTACTAAAAATATAAAAAGCATACAGTACTGTACTTGTTTGAGACGTAACATTTTAACAACAAGAGTATAGATAACCCCCCCTCCCAAAATGGTTTGTTCCAGCTCGCCTCTCCCCTACTCTGGCTCTAGCGCTGTTGCTGCCAGAGCGATGGTGGCTGAGACGCAGCAGAGCGGGGGTGTGAGTGCCTGGCTTAAAACAGGACATATTAGCTGCATTTAACCTTCAGTTACTCTTTATATAGTTAGGTAGGAGTCAGACCATGTTTCTTTTTAGCTGAAAAACATTACACCAGGTAACCTGCAGTGTTGAAAGCGTGTTTTGCGACAATGTTTGCTACCCTACAATCCGTCCTGCTCTGTAGTAAATTCAGTGACATTTGACCGTCCTGTTGCTCCCATTGAAATGTATATAGCCTATTTAAAATCGAAAACTTTAAATTGTCGGCAGCCTACTGTTGTTACCACCGTCCTGTTTGAAATGGATACTAACTAGCTAACTGACTGAATGCCCATTAACCTTATAACTCCTGTTGTGTCTGTGTGTGTGTGTGTGTGTGTGTGTGTGTGTGTGTACAGAGAGACAGCCAGGTTCATAATGGATATAAGGAAGTTTTTTCAAAAAAAGGAGCCACATTCAGGTAAAAGTGTAAAATCAAATGATCCATCAATCAAGAACAATGTTGGATCAGTGTTTCAATGTTTATATCTTTTATTAGATGTTCATGTGGTTTGGTTATTTGCCTTTTGGTTGAAAGTACACTTAGAGAGGACCTTTTGTTAGTGATCTTAATATAATTTTTTTCATATTAATGTAATTTTTCATCTAATTGAATACAATCTATTTGTGTATGATTGTCAGTCCAAAGAGGGAGAGAGGAAAGAGGGAACATGAGGAGAAAGTACAAGGTCAGGAAGAACCAGGTAAGAAAACAGACAGGGAACAGAGACAGGCACAACAGAAACTGTTAAACTGGCAAAGAAAAAAAAAACACAACTTATTTTACTCACACAGTCTGGAAGTTGTGTTCTCCCTATATTAAAGCTGTTATACAGAATCTGCAAAACAAACTGGGTTGAAACATTTTTGACCCTCTTTAACAACATTCCAACATAACATTATAATTGATTGGGGAGATTAAAATTAATGATATATTTTTATGTGGTTCAGTCACAACTCTACTAAAACCTCAGCCAGTAATAGGTAGGCCAACTTTTGGACCGTCCAGTTGTCTGTATGACTGCCACAGTACGTACATCACATTTGCACACTATCAGAAAGTGTCAAACAGCCCTGGTGGAGTGAGGAGCTGTAAAGAGAAGCAGAGTGCTCTGTTTATATTCTAAAAATGTTTTAAGCTTGTTTCAAAGATTCTGTACAGCAGCTTTAAATGTTTTCCAAAAGCACACAGACACTTATCAGTGTTTCTCAAACCTTTTACAGTGTGTACCACCTGATAAAAATGTTAAGCTCTCCCAAGGACCACTGTGAAAGCATGAAACTCATAAATCTTACAACACAAAATTAGTATTATTAAATTAGTAAAATTAGTATCTGCAATAAAGATTTTTTCATACATTGTATACATTCTACCACAGGCAAAGTTACCTCCATTTTTATAGTTTTTATTAATATTTTGTAATAATTTATTTGTAATAATTTATTCTGTTCTGGGAGTGTATTTTTATGTATCTGTATTATATTATACATACACATTAAAAGTGAATCTCTGTCCAAAAAATGCTCTCAGTTTACTTTTTACTCACTATGAGTATCATTCATTATTCTCGCCCAGTAATTAAGGTTAGGATTTTTTCTATTCCAATCCATTCTTCTTTGGCAGCATTTAAATAACCTTTATCAGATTTGATGGTTTTGTTACAGACTTTTCAAAAAAGTGTTTTGCTTTACTTTCACAAATGTGGGATTAAATTGTGTTAAAATGTACAAAACAGTGATGTCATGTTTTGTGACGAGGACCCAGGCACAGAGAGACTTGATGAATTTAAGAATCTTATGATTTAATAAAGAAATTTGCAGACTTGCACAGAGATGGTAAAATTATGATGACTGATAACGGAGACGAAGACAACAGATGATGAGGACAGGGAGGAACAGGGGTTTAAATGCACCAAAGTGACAGTCAGAGAGAACTCGGGACAACATTTAAGGATGCAGGGACTGACAGAGACAGGTTTATCTTGCTTGGCTGGGCAGCTTTCTGGGTGCTCAGCACCCCCAAAGCTCTGATCCTAGAATCGCCCCTGCCGCAAAGGATTACCGCCCTCTCGCAGAAGAAGCGGATCACATTGTCCTGGCTACCAGGAGCTTCGGCATCCAGGCGATAGTTCCCAGCTCACAGACGGTATCTCTCGCGCCCCCACCGAGTTTCCCGGGAGCCTCCGACTCATCAGTGGTGGCTGGGATTGGGGCAACGCGGAAAAGGGCAGTGTCTTTACCATCAGCGTGGCAGCGCCGTGGCGCCTTTTCCGTTTTAAGCCCCGGGGAAACGAGCCTGCCAGCGCTCTGTAGTGGCCGCGACTGCTGGCGATAAGGAAAGGCTGCTCTTCATAGAGGACTCACGCTCAGGGACAAGTTTTCTGGTTTACTCCGGCTCCCAGAAGAGGCTCGGGAACTCTTGTGTCATCTTTGCATACCTCTGCAATGATATATTATTTAATCTTTAAAAAAAATGGAGATTTCCCGTGTACCACCAAAGAGAGCCCAAGTACCACTAGTGGTACGTACCACCGTTTGAGAAAGACTGCCCTAGAACAAGACAAAAATAGCCCCCTTACTGTAACCCCCGGCAGCAATCTCAAACTCTTTTTTTCTCTCTCTCTCTATCTTTATTTCAAGAAGAGCAGTAACAACAAATATAATGCATGGAGGAGACAACAATGTAAAAAATAAACAGGTAAGATGTACAGCAGGGTGATATGATGATGATGACAATATACATTTGAAAATTTGCAATAACGATATAACTGACGATCCTGACGTCTGACACGAACTGACACTAGACAAAATACTTTACAACTCCACAACTTTATTAGTGCAAAAAATAAATGTATTTTCACTTAAACAAGCAGCTGTTTTTTATGTGCATTAAAGTTATATAAAAATTTAACAGTGCAAATGCAAGGACATATCCCCAGCATAACCATGTATAATATCCACAAAACGTAAAAAGAGGTTATACACACACAATACAGTAATATTATGTTGAAGCACAGTACGTATCACTCCGCAAGGCTCCTGCCTATGATAGCCGTAATGCTCCGACAATCCATCAAGCGGTGCAGGTTAGTAGCTTATGAAAGTCGTACTAAAACATCTGACAGATTATCGAGCTCCGTGTACGACATAAAATCATTTCGAGGTCAGTAAACACAACCAGAATTCATACATAAGGCACACAGGATTATAAGGGGCACTGTCGATTTTCAGAAAAATCAAAGAATTGATTGTGGCTGTCACTTGGTGTTCGCTCGCTCTGTGGTATAGTATCGCTTCCTGTTCCTGCTCAAACACAGTGGTGTTTCTGAGTAGCTTATTTGCTTAGCAGTTTAATTAACAACTTTTAAATACATTCTTTTTTTTCACAGTATAATCTTCACGTGCTTCATCCGAAGCACACTTTCTGTGTACTCACTACCTAATTTATAGCCAAAGTATTCACTCACTGTCTCTGTACTGTTTCGCTAGCTTAGCTCGTAGCCGACCCGTTAGCACCATGGCTACTTCACCTGTCCCTTCTGCACTTTCTTGCTCATTGTGTCAGATGTTTAGTTACTCCTTGGCCTCCTTTAGCAGTAATGATATCTGTAACAAATGTAGCATATTTGCAGCTCTGGAGGCCAGGATTACTGATCTGGAGACTCGGCTTTGCACCCTTCTCTCACCCTTAGCTAGCCAGGCCCCTGTAGCTGGTGCAGCCGAAGATAGCGTAGGCCCCGCTAGCTGTTCCCCGGCAAATCCCAAGCAGCTGCGGAAAGAAGGCGGCTGGGTAACGGTGAGGAGGAAGCATAGTCCTAAACAGAAGCTCCAGGTACACCACCAACCTGTTCATGTGTCTAACCGTTTTTCCCCACTCGGTGACACACCCGCCGGGGGTCAAACTCTGGTAATTGGTGATTCTGTTCTCAGACATGTGAAGCTAGAGACACCGGCAACCATAGTCAATTGTCTTCCAGGGGCCAGAGCAGGCGACATTGAAGGAAATTTAAAACTGCTGGCTAAGGGTATACGTAAATTCAATAAAATCATAATTCACGTCGGCAGTAATGACACCCGGTTACGCCAATCGGAGGTCACTAAAATCAATATTGAATCGGTGTGTAACTTTGCTAAAACAATGTCGGACTCTGTAGTTTTCTCTGGTCCCCTCCCCAATCAGACCAGGAGTGACATGTTTAGCCGCATGTTCTCCTTAAATTGCTGGCTGTCTGAGTGGTGTCCCAGAAATGATGTGGGCTTCATAGATAATTGGCAAACCTTCTGGAGGAAACCTGGTCTTGTTAGGAGAGATGGCATCCATCCCACTTTGGATGGAGCAGCTCTCATTTCTAGAAATATCGACAAATTTATTAAACCCCTCAAAACATGACTATCCAGAGTTGGGACCAGGAAGCAGAGTTGCAGTCTTACACGCCTCTCTGCAGCTTCCCTCCTCCTGCTACCCCCCCAAAAACCCATCTCCGTAGAGACTGTGTCTGCTTCCAAAAAGACAAAAAACAAACTAAAAACCAGCAACAAACAACTTAAACATTTACAAAGAAAGAACAATACAGTATCCACATCTGAACCAAAGAGTAAAACAGTGAAATGTGGATTATTAAATATTAGGTCTCTCTCCTCCAAGTCTCTGTTAGTACATGACTTAATAATTGATCAACAAATTGATTTACTCTGCCTTACAGAAACCTGGTTGCAGCAGGATGATTATGTTAGTTTAAATGAATCAACACCCCCGAGTCATTCTAACTACCAGAAATCTCGAAGCACAGGTCGAGGGGGCGGTGTGGCAGCAATTTTTCACACCAGTCTATTAATTAATGAAAGACCAAGACAGACTTTTACTTCATTTGAAAGCCTGATGCTTAACATTGTCCACCCCAGCTGTGAAACTCAGAAACCAGTCTTACTTGTTATCATCTATCGTCCTCCTGGGCCTTACACAGAGTTTCTGTCTGATTTCTCAGACTTTATATCTAATTTAGTTCTGAGCTCAGATAAAATAATTATTGTGGGTGATTTTAACATCCATGTTGATGCTAAAAATGACAGCCTCAACATAGCATTTAATCTGTTGTTAGACTCAATTGGTTTCTCTCAAAATGTAAAAGAACCCACCCACCACTTTAATCACACTCTAGATCTTGTTTTAACATATGGCATAGAAACTGAACATTTAACAGTGTTTCCTGAAAACCCTCTCCTGTCTGATCATTTCTTGATAACATTTACATTTACAATAATTGATTACGCAGCAGTGGAGAGTGGACTTTATCAAAGTAGATGTCTTTCTGAAAGCGCTGTAACTAAGTTTAAGAATATAATCCAGCCACTGTTATCATCGTCAATGCCCTGTACCAACACAGAGCAGAGCAGCTATCTGAACGCTACCCCAACAGAGGTCGATTATCTTGTTAATAATTTCACCTCCTCACTACGTACGACTCTGGATACTGTAGCTCCAGTGAAAACTAAGGTCTCTAATCAGAAGTACCTGACCCCGTGGTATAATTCTCAAACACGTACCCTAAAGCAGATGACTCGTAATCTGGAGAGGAAATGGCGTGTCACAAATTTAGAGGATCATCATTTAGCCTGGAGAAATAGTTTGTTGCTTTATAAGAAAGCCCTCCGCAAAGCCAGAACAGCTTACTACTCATCACTGATTGAAGAAAATAAGAACAACCCCAGGTTTCTCTTCAGCACTGTAGCCAGGCTGACAAAAAGTCAGAGCTCTATCGAGCCAACCATCCCTTTAACGTTAACTAGTGATGACTTCATGAACTTCTTCACAAATAAAATTTTTATCATTAGAGAAAAAATTACCAATAATCATCCCACAGATGTAATATTATCTACAGCTACTCTTAGTTCCATTGATGTTAAGTTAGACTCTTTTTCTTCAATCGATCTTTCTGAGTTAACTTCAATAATTACTTCCTCCAAACCATCAACGTGTCTTTTAGACCCCATTCCTACAAAACTGCTCAAAGAAGTCCTGCCATTGATTAATTCTTCGATCTTATATATGATCAACCTATCTCTAATAATCGGCTATGTACCACAGGCCTTCAAGGTGGCTGCAGTTAAACCTTTACTCAAAAAGCCATCTCTAGACCCAGCAGTCTTAGCTAATTATAGGCCAATCTCCAACCTTCCTTTCATATCAAAAATCCTTGAAAGAGTAGTTGTCAAACAGCTAACAGATCATCTGCAGAGGAATGGTTTATTTGAAGAGTTTCAGTCAGGTTTCAGAGTTCATCACAGCACAGAAACAGCTTTAGTGAAGGTTACAAATGATCTTCTTATGGCCTCTGACAGTGGACTCATCTCTGTGCTTGTCCTTCTTGACCTTAGTGCAGCATTCGATACTGTTGACCATAATATCCTATTAGAGCGATTAGAACATGCTGTAGGTATTACAGGTATTGCACTGCAGTGGTTTGTATCATATCTATCTAATAGACTCCAATTTGTGCATGTAAATGGAGAGTCCTCTTCACACACTGAGGTTAATTATGGAGTTCCACAGGGTTCAGTGCTAGGACCAATTCTGTTTACATTATACATGCTTCCCCTAGGCAGCATCATTAGAAGACATAGCATACATTTTCACTGCTATGCAGATGACACCCAGCTCTATCTGTCCATGAAGCCAGATAACACACACCAATTAGTTAAACTGCAGGAATGTCTTAAAGACATAAAGACTTGGATGGCCACTAACTTTCTGCTTCTTAACTCAGATAAAACTGAGGTCATTGTACTCGGCGCTGAAAAGCTTAGAAATATGGTATCTAACCAGATTCTTACTCTGGATGGCATTACCTTGGCCTCCAGTAACACTGTGAGGAACCTTGGAGTCATTTTTGACCAGGATATGTCCTTCAACGCACATATTAAACAAATATGTAAGACTGCGTTCTTCCATTTGCGCAACATCTCTAAAATTAGAAATATCCTGTCTCAGAGTGATGCTGAAAAACTAGTTCATGCATTTATTACTTCCAGGCTGGACTACTGCAATTCATTATTATCAGGATGTCCAAAAAACTCACTGAAAAGCCTTCAGTTAATCCAAAATGCTGCAGCAAGAGTACTGACAGGGACTAGAAAGAGAGAGCATATTTCTCCTGTTTTGGCTTCCCTTCATTGGCTTCCTGTTAAATCCAGAATTGAATTCAAAATCCTGCTCCTCACATACAAGGTCTTAAATAATCAGGCCCCATCTTATCTTAATGACCTTGTAGTACCATATTACCCTATTAGAGCACTTCGCTCCCGCTCTGCAGGCCTACTTGTTGTTCCTAGAGTATTTAAAAGTAGAATGGGAGGGAGAGCCTTCAGTTTTCAGGCCCCTCTTCTGTGGAACCAGCTTCCAGTTTGGATTCGGGAGACAGACACTATCTCTACTTTTAAGATTAGGCTTAAAACTTTCCTTTTTGCTAAAGCATATAGTTAGGGCTGGACCAGGTGACCCTGAATCCTCCCTTAGTTATGCTGCAATAGATGTAGGCTGCCGGGGGATTCCCATGATGCATTGAGTTTTTCCTTTCCAGTCACCTTTCTCACTCACTATGTGTTAATAGACCTCTCTGTATTGAATCATATCTGTTATTAACCTCTGTCTCTCTTCCACAGCATGTCTTTTATCCTGTCTTCCTTCTCTCACCCCAACCGGTCGCAGCAGATGGCCGCCCCTCCCTGAGCCTGGTTCTGCCGGAGGTTTCTTCCTGTTAAAAGGGAGTTTTTTCTTCCCACTGTCGCCAAAGTGCTTGCTCATAGGGGGTCATATGATTGTTGGGCTTTTCTCTGTATCTATGAAGCGCCTTGAGGCGACATTTGTTGTGATTTGGCGCTATATAAATAAAATTGAATTGAATTGAATTGAATTTTAAGTGTGCCGTATTTTCCAAAAAACACGGTAATAACGACGGCCCGCTAGCATGCTGTACCAAAAATAGTGCTTTGTTGTGTATCTGACAGACGAAAGGTAAACCAGTTCCACGCCACTGAAGTTGCAGCATTTTTACAAGCCAATTCTGGTTCATCCGTTTCATTCAACAATCCGCTTTCACCCTTCTCATTCTCCATCGCCGCCATGCTTTTTCCGCCATGTGCATATGAAAACAGAGGCACTGCGCATACAAGTTTTACCCATATTCTATTGTGATATTTCATTTTCCTATCATTGCCCAACATTATACCAGTATTACCGTGAATGGTATGATATGTCCCAGCCCTAGTAAGATGGATCCCAAAATTAAAAGGGGGAAGAAAAAAAGATACAGTGACATTAAATAATTAAACAAGGACATTAAACATATTACAAATATTTACAGTTTTTAAAGCTTTGTTGTTGTGAGAGGAACAAATTATATTCACATAGAGTTCAATTTCTTTCTTAAAGGTGAAAAAGTGAAGTTTCTTGCTCGAGAACTTACATTTATGGATATGGTATTTGGCAAGGAGTAAAATCAGATTAATGATGTAAAGAGTTTTCGAGTCTTTCCAACTAAAGTCAGTATAACCAAATAACACATTTTGGTAAAAAAAGCACAAAATTTGATAATATGTTCTTAGAGATCAAACTAGCGATGTCTTTCCACAAAATCTGTGTAAAGGCACGAGATCAGAATAGGTGCGAGCAGGTCTCTGGGATGATCTTACAGAAGGACCAAAAAGTATCTATATCCCTCTTATATTTTTGAAGTAATCATTTAACAGGGTAGAATCTATGAATTAGCTTAAATGAAATTTCCTTCACTTTGTTAGTAAGGAGGAATTTTTGTGGCAAAGACCAAATGTTTTTTCCAGTCAGTGTCCTTGACAAAATTAGACCAGAAAGAAATGGAAGGAGGAATAGAGATAAGTGACTCTTGGAAAAGAGACTTAATCTTTGCATTCACACCTTTACAAGAGGAGAAACAAATCTGACCTAAAGGAGTGTCTCTCAGGATAGGGCGGGACATGAACAGGTGTGGGGAGGCAGTGGTATTTCTAAACAACATGGACAGACCAGGCAGTATGGCATCAAAAACAATACAAAACACCTTTGGGGATACTGGGATGTTATATCTGGATAGGAACTCTGAGTAATTGTATAATAAGCCTGCGTTATTGAATAGTTGACTTACCAGAAAAATACCATTATTAAACCAGTTTTCAAAGAACAGCGACTTATTCTTGTAAAGAATGTTACAGTTGTTCCAAATATAATATCTTTGTGGAGAAAAGTTATGTTTATAGATCAAGGACCATGCCAAAAGAGCTTGTTGATGAAAGTTTGAGAGTTTAATTGGGATTTTCTGAATATTGTAGTTGCTGAGAAGAATAAAGTCCAAGCCACCCCAATGTGAAAAGATATGATGAGAGATGAAGTTCCAGATGAAGTTAAGGGTTTTTGAGATATTTAAAATGGAAAAATTTACATTCTCCTTAAAAATTAGAAAAGACAAATTCTACAAAATATGGAATAAATGGATTAGCTTTGTGTCCCCCCCCCTCTGCCCTGAATTTGGGTAAGAGCAGCCCTGAATTGGTGTATCTCCCATGTATTGTACAATGTCAGGTCGACCCTCTACTTCATAATATGTATTGAATGTACTTTATGTAAATAAGTTAAACATGCTGCATTATGTATACACTGTCAAGCCACCGAGTTCACTTTTGTTATTTGAATGTAAAACAAAAGGACTAAGAAAAAGTCTTTTTTTTTGGTCTTTTTTTTTTTTGACTAAATAATATCAATGCACTTTATTGTAACAAGTCCTTTTCAATAAAAATATAATATATAAAAACAAAACAAAACAAAACATCAGGACCTGGGGATTTATTACATTTTAGCTGACTTACTGCATCTGAAACGTCTTTCAAAGAGACTGGTCTGTTACAGAAATCACTGTCCTCTTTGGACAGCTGGTTCACATAGGGATGGAGTCAAAGAACTGAGAAGCTGACTTCTGACAAATTTTGGAAGTGTAGAGATTACTGTAAAACTTTGAGCAGAAGTTGGCTATTTTCTTTGGCTCATCAGTGATTGAGCCATCAAATTTTAAATACTGAAGTGAATTGTTTTGACTGCTGCCTTCTTCAAGCCATCGCCTGCGTCACCTGACAAAGGCTCTTTCAGCTCTTCGTTTGTAAATCTCATCAAGCCTGTTCTGCTGCACAACAAGCTCTGATTTTTCAGACTCATTGAGAGTGTCTGGAAGTTTTGAAGTCAGTAGGGAGATCTTGCTTATTACTTCACGCTCTTCTTCTTTTTTCATTTTGGCTAAATCACTACAGTACTTCTTTAGAAATGTTGGAATTTCATATTTTAACAGTTCCCAGTTAAGACCAAAGGTATTTTCGTTTATTGCTTTGTTCCAATACTTTCTGATCATGCTTTCGATCTCTGAACATACAGTAGAGTGTTTAAGGATCCTGCTGTTAAGTTGCTTAAGAGAGAGGGGAGAAGATACTACAGGAATGAAAATGCGAATAGATTTGTGATCGGATAGAGGCGATGGTAAGATGTCTGCAGCTGCATTACTCAGATCTTTAGAGATGAGCCAATAGTCAATTTGAGACTGGCTTGATAATGATTTGTTACACCATGTGTATTCATTCTGGGTGCGTGTCCCTCCAAGTATCAGTTAAATAAAATCTGCTCAAAAACCAATTTAGTAAACTTTGCAAGTCAGAACTTTTAGGAGGCCACCTGTCAAGACGGTTATTTAGTACAGCGTTAAAGTCCCTGCCACAAATAATGTGAGAATTAGGGAGTTTAGCTAACCAGTGAAGCATGGGTTCTTCTAACCTGCCAATAAGTGCATTATTTTCAGTATGGGAATTGAAACCATAGACATTTACAATTATGAAAGTCAGGTTAGCAATCTCAAGCACTAATAGAATATAATGACTATCCTTGTCACAATCAGAAAACAGGACTTTTTCCTTTAAAACGATTTTTAAGAATGCAAACGCCTGCTAAGCGTTCTGAACCATGAGACATCCATAACTCGAAGCACCACTGTGACCTCCAGAAGATAACAACACATGGGATTCTTATATAAAACAGAAATCAGTACCATACTGTTTAAAGTATAGAAATATGGCATTTTGTTTTGTGTGGTCTCTTAAACCTCTCACATTAAGGGAAATAAAAGAAAGGTACATAAGGGCAAATAAAACAAAATAAACAAAAAACTAAGTAAGAAAGGGGATAGCCTAAAGGCTGAAGAGCTGTCAAAGAGAAAACTTAGAGGCCTTGGTACCCTGTGAACCATGGGAGGGGGGACCACAAACCTAACTTCACTTAACTTTAGGAACTTTAACATGGGATGGAACAAAGTACAGTTCTGAGAACAGATGGGCACAGAACAGTGCATTAAAATGAAAATAATTCTCTCTAAATTTTACCAGTAAGAGATAAAAAGGGTCAAAAAGAGAGTCAGAGTAAAATAGTTCTGAAGGTGATACGCATATTAAGGTGCATCTGGAGTGCTCATAGCACCATCTTGAACGCCTCCCAGGGATCTCGAACTCCTCCCAGACCCTCAATAAAGTCATTTCAGAGAGGCAGGCTCTCGCTTCATCCACTGAGACACCGGGGGACAGCTTTGAGTTGACCAATGAGCCAAATTTACGGCCTTTTGATGAGTGAAGCGCCCAGAGTTTTTGAAATCAACCAAGACAGCTTTGCAGACTTTGCAGACTCTCCAGAAATACACACGTCCTTAACGACTGCCCTGCAGGCCCATCACCACATTCAGGCGTTTTTCCACTTAAAACATCACTTTTTTTGATTTTTTTTTTTTTGATAAACTGCCAAAGAGTCATTTTTACCCCCCAGTACAGTAGACTCTGCATTTGGATCTGAGGAGAGCAGCGGACACAAATGATTGTGAAGAAGTCACTGACATTTGGTGGCAGGCCTTAGATAATAATTAGTTATTGTGTCTGATGGTGAAAAACACAAAGTTTTGGAAGAGGCATACAGGCACTGTGGAAAAAGCAAAGGTGTGTACATTCTGTAAAAATGTTTTTGTAAACAATTTTCTGCCTATATTATAAACACTTATTTGTATGTATGTTACACCGTGTGTAATTTTTATAGAAACCTTGTTCATTGTATGAATGTGTAATTATCTATCTTTGATAAATAAAATATTTAGTCTTGTATTTGTGTACTTTGTGGTTATTGAATAAAAAATTGTGACATATTGCACTGATAAACACAGATGACTAAAAGAAATGTTTGATGGTAAAAAGGAAACAACGGTTGTGCTGCTAAACTTTGAGGTTCTAAGTCACCAAAGTTTAAATAAGAAAATGCATAGAGGAAACTAGCAGCTCTGAGTCCATATGTAAAACATGAAAACTTCATAGGAGTGATACTTGTTCTTATATAGATGCACTTATTCTTTGTTATGCACTTTACTGATTTGGCCATCCTGTGATCTCATTTGCTATATTCTCTTAATCTGGCACTGTGTGATGGCATGCCACATTTGGCCCGATTGTGGTTTGGTTTATGTGGCCCAGGCTCATAGAAAACAGCTCTGGCCTGGATCCGGCATCAAGCTGGCACTTCTGACTGACTCGTGTCATGGCAGAGTGTATGTCAACTAGATGTGGGCCAGGTCTGGCAATGATGGCACTATTTATGTTCCTATTATGTTCCTATTTTCCTACTTTAGTTAGAAGACCCAAATGCCATGTTGCAATAGAGTTCAAAAATGTGATGTCATTTCCAGGGTAAAACCGCAAAGGATTGTAGGTACAAGTGGCTAGCTAGAATGGGAAGACGCAGTTGTATTATTAACTGCCATAGCCGGTCGCATGATTTGAATTGAATTTGTTGCGCTATGCTGCTTTGTTTACTGTGGCTTTGCGGGCTAATGTTTGTTGTGTTTTGTAGGCAAACCAGCCTACAAAATGCTGGAATGCGATCCAGACTGGGCACCCTCTATTAACCTGGGTCATACCGAGTTTAAAGCTGCTACCACAGCGAGATTTGATCGGTTAAGAGGGAGACCGAGATCAAAACAGCCACGAAAAGTCCTGCATTCCTTTTCATTCCGTTTCTCATTATTTTAATATCCTATGATATGAAGGGCATATAGGGCTTTGGAGTTGACGTCACGCCGCAATGCATTGTGGGAGCACGGCGCCAATTTCGGGGTCTACAAATCAAAACAAACCACAGGGTTTCTACTCCACGGCCGTATTTCATACGGGTCCACATTTGCAATGCACACTATTTTCTGCAAGTACTGCTGCTTCGCCTCTGGACGCAATCGGTCTCTATACAGTCCATTCTCTTTTGAGCTGCTTTAAGCATCTTTCTTGTAGTCGTCATTCCAACACAGTGGCTGTGTCCCAATTCAGGGTCTGCACGCTTGAAGTACGCATTTTAAGTGCGATTACGTCACCGCCACGCGACGACGGCTGTCGCAATTCGAAGTGTACTTCAAATGCATACTCCAAAAGCACCGTCGATTTCCCCAAATATCAAGCGTGGTCCAGTGCACGCTTCGTGGTCCCATATATCCCACAATTCATAGCGCGGCGGTGGGTGTGGATAATTTTGCCGCAAAATACGGCAGAAGGGAGCAGCCAAGAGTGAACTGTCAAAAGTAAGTACTGAATATGACGTCACTTATTCATGTGCGAATGTTTAATAATGAAGAACATTAAAACATTGCCGACATGTGGCCAACAGCAAAGTTATGTGACATTAGTGATGTTTGTACTTTCAGCGTTAACGTGGTTTTAAAGCCTCTACATATATATATATATATATATATATATATATATATATATATATATATATATATATATATATATATATATTATATATATATATATATATATATATGTATATATATATATATATATATATATATATATACCAGGTTTTTTGAACCTGCAGTTCAAAAAAAGCGCCCCTTTGACAGCCAAACCCATCTGTTCTCTGATTGGATTGTTACATTTGTGATTGACATGACATTGACCAATCAGATGAAAGGAAGAAAAATCGGGTCAAAATTCGTACTTGTAACTTGCAGGGGGTTTTTTTTGGCCAAGTCCACACACAAATCCTTTTTACACATACAAATCTTTTTTACACATACAAATCTTTTTTACAAGTACAAAATATTTATGACCACATTTTGAGCCCATAGGACCAACCGCTATTGACATAGCCTGACATATTTTCATACCTTGTCTGTGGAGTCAGCGCGTACAAGTCGTCATTCAAACGAAGGTAAGTCAGCTCGAGTACTGCGAGTAAAATGCGTTTGATTTTCCCCATAACATTCAGATTAGTGCAGCATAAATTCATTCATGAGGGGGAAATTACAGTGAGAACATGTGGAGGCTGTTAGAGGGATAACATAGTGAGTTCAGTGCATTGATGTGACATTATCCTGAAGGATTTAGTTATTCTTTATGGTTAAAGAAATTGCAATAATTTATTCATATTTATTGTAAATAATCCTAATTATACATCTTGCTTCCATGTTTGTATCCTGTGTCACTAAAAATACATTTTATTTTAGTTTTATACATTGATTAATGACCTGCAGAATCTCCTTATCATATTAAGTGATTCATAACTGTCACTTTATGCTTTCTCCATCTTGAAAGTGATTACATCCTTGTATTACATACTGTAGGTTCATTTTCTGCAGGCGAGTTGCTGAGTGAGAACAGGCAGATTTAGAATATAACATGCAGCGTTCTATAGATGGATGCATAAAAAAATGAAAAATTATATGTATGTGCTAACTTTCTAAACACTTTGTTACATTTATGATAAAGTAGTTAAAACACATTTATGTTGGCCTTGGCTCATAGTTCTTGACTTTAAATTAACTTTGTGTGTGTTTCAGGTCCTGCACTCTTAAAGTCTGACTGAACCAGCATTGCAGCCATGGGTCACTGTGAGCATCACAGGGAAGGTTGAAGCCGCCCACTGCACCTGTATGGCCGGAGTCGTGGAGACCTGCACCCACGTCCCTGCTCTTCTGTTTAAAGTAGAAGCAACAGTGTTGATCTGTGGCACAAGGACTGTTAAAGATGAACCTGCAATACTGGGATTTGCTGGGTAATATGACAAATCCCACCTGCTACTGTGGAGGAGTTGTCACTGCTATTGGATACTTTGCTGGTACACAGTAAAGCTGTGGGTTGTGGGATGATCCAAAATGTTTTATCTAGGGGTCTAGATTTATGCCTGAAGTGCACTGCCATGTAAATAATTTGCATTTACTGAATATGTACTGACTGAGTCCCACTCTGTTCAAAAGTTGAATAAAGAAACAAACTAATTTTTGCCTCTTTTTTTTTTTTAATTAAAACCACTTTATAGAACATCACATCAGTTACAATGTAGAATCCATATCATTTATAGTTTACAAATGACAAAATGTTTACACAAAATCATGACAGTGTGTACATGATATCACCCACTACTATAATTACTTTATTTACTGTATCTTTTGAAAAAATACCGCTATTTATACAGCACAAGACTTAAGAATATTTAACAGGAGCAAGTTTCATTTTCCCCTGGTTTTACTACCACACTGTTCACCAAACCTTCACCATCTTATCCAGAAGGGTCACCTCTTCACCCTCACATGGAAGAAGTAATCTGATTGGCATGGTGGTATGTTTGAAGCAGGTCCCTTGTGTAGCGCTGGAACCCAGTCACGATGTGTTTCACCCATTTCATAGGCTGGTTTGCTGCAATAATGCCAAATAATTAGCAACTCTATAAATAGAAGGTAGTTCTGCAAAATCACTCAGTAGGATGTTTGTTCTAATTTGCTATGAGCTCAGAGCGCATCGAAAATAAAACTAATAGGCTATAAAGAGTGATATGAACATATTTAGAACTTACCGGAATGAACACACAAATGTCTGGAGCACCAACAGATATTTGGAGATGGAAGAGAACTGGATATCAGCTCGTCTCACAGCTGCTATCCAGGCTAGCCGCCTTCGTTTGGTAACATCCGATACACGAGCTGCCTCATGTTGCTTCCAGGTGGGGAAAGAATGAAAAGATAAACCATTTTCAAGCTTATTCTCTTGCCGTTCGTGCGATCAAACATTGTAGCCGACCACACAGCAAATACAAACCATGGCTATTGTGTGTGCCTTCGCTCCATTTTCACTTTTCACACGAAAATGGCGGATCAGGCCAAAATCCTTTCCACGCCCACCCTCGTGACATCACACTCCAAAGCCCTATAACATCTGTAATTTGATATATTTTGTCATATTTTCACAGAACGTTATTCCACAGTTTTCTAATGGGTATTTATGAAGACAGTTTTGTGTGACTGGTAAACTTACCTTTGTACGGACAACGGTCTTATGTTCTACTCTGAACATCTCAAGGTCCTGTACCCATGCGTCAGTAAACTGGACCTGGGCTTGTCGCAGGGATCTGAAGTTACTAAACACTTCATGAGTGTATGCACTCAAACTTAGGACCATATAATTATAAATATGAGCATGATTTAAGTTGGGCAGCGCACTAACATCTTTAGTCCACTCTGTATGCTCCTATGGGTCTAACCCTTTCACTCCTTTGATTTTTTCCTCGTACCTTTTTTTTGCTTTTTCGTCAAGTCTGTCTTTGTACGGACCTGCCGTGTTCTCCCTCATTTTGTACATAACTTCTTTTGGGGCAAATAAAATGCAAGTAGGTATTAAAACCACACAATGAATGGTTACCCGTGCTGGAAATGCTAGCGCTTGAAGCAGTGTTTTGATTTTGCTGCAACTCGTACCTACAATGCAACGCGCACAAGTCACGTGGTCTGTCGATCTCTATACTATACTGCTATGGTAGCCAACGTTTCAAATGCAGGTTTGACCGGTTTGTGAGTGTACACTTTATCCAAAACGTAGTGAGGGTTTACTCACGTTTACAACTGGATGGCTGTAGCTCAGCAGGTCACCTACTGATCGGAAGGTTAGTGGTTTGATCCCTGGCTCCTCCGGTCTACATGTCAAGAGTGTGAATGTGTATGAATGTAGTTGGCAAGCACTCAGTTTAGAGAAAGTGTGTGTGAAGGTAGCATGTTGTATAGAGCACATGCTCAGGGTTATGGTGAAATTAAGTTGTTCTTTTGTGTGATTGCACACTGCCCATCGTAAGCTGTACAGCACAAGTTTCATTTCACTTTTATCTATATATCACCAAATTACAACATAAGTCACTGGTAGTGAGACTGTTAGTCACACAAATGGTAGACAGAAAGTAATTTCTGGACTTAGAAAAAATAAAATGACTCAATTAACATTTATGGTTTTAATTATTATTATTACACCTTTTTTCAGTCCTCTTATATCTATGACAAAGTGTGTATGGACTGTATCGGGGACCGTACCTTAACTGTTAAGCTCACCTTTTTAACATATATCTGTGTGCATTACTTACATAATATCAGTATGGCAAGGCGTTTATGACTTATCTGTTTTTCTTTTCTCAAAGAAAAGACAGAAAACTTCACAATATGTGAAGTTACAGCACAGTTTCACCCAACGTGTGCTTCTTTGTCAGCCAGGGTGCTTTTAGAGCATCTACATTAGCTCATGTAATAAAAGTACAATCAGCAAGTGTATTTTAACATTTGAGGTTCCGATTGAGTCTTGCTTAGATGATGTGAACTATTTCATGGACCTTTTTTTTGTACTATGCATCAAACCTATTCAAATCAGTTGTAATATATTTAAGCAAATCTAGAGAGAAAGCAACTCCTTTTTAGCTTTTGTGATGCATTTACTTCTTACACCTTAAACTAGATGTTAATGTTCTCAAAGTTACCTTGTCTCATGTTGCCATCTTGTATTTCTAAAACCCAGCCTCAGTCTATGCCCTGTAGACTCTCAGATGGAAACACCAATGAACTTAGATATTCACAAATTTCATCAGGCCATCTTTAACATGTTAAGTTTTTGTTGTTTTTATGTTTTACATAAAAAACTTCATATTTTTATAGTTTCAAATGAAAGCAAAGTGACATGGAAATATATTTTTTCTTTAGTGATGTTGCTACAGGAATCTCAAATACTAATTATTCCGGGATTTTTATCCCAGATAAAACTACATGATTTTCCACATGTGTGTGGAGTAAAATGACCTTTCTCTCATGATGCAAATGTTGTGACCAAGAATCATGCAGGATTAACAACACAAACTGTTTCACTAGCAAAAACAGTCTGTCTTATAGTTCTCACACGTTACCACTAGTTTTACAAACACATTCTTTTTCATGTCTGTTATGTGGTTTTTATGAAACTGATTTTCAATAGCGAGACAAGTAGCATCTAACTTTTCTTTGCTCTCCAGTATAAATGCAAGAATTTGCAGGCTTTATTGAAACTGTCATAATTTAACATTCAATGCCAAAACAGGGTTGATCCATGTTTCTGTTAACACTGCTTCATATATCACCTGAAAATCCCCCCCCCCCCCCCCCTTTTAAGCAATGTAAAACATAATCTCTCTCAAGACACAGAGAGTGTTTCCTCGTACCTTTTTTTTGCTTTTTCGTCAAGTCTGTCTTTGTACGGACCTGCCGTGTTCTCCCTCATTTTGTACATAACTTCTTTTGGGGAAAATAAAATGCAAGTAGGTATTAAAACCACAGAATGAATGGTTACCCGTGCTGGAAATGCTAGCGCCCCCCCCCCCCCCCCCCCCCCCCCCTTACTCTATGAAGGTCTGTGTGTGAGAAATGCTCCTCAGATCTTACTACTAATACTACTAATACTTTATTTACTTCCAGTACAAATAAAGATGTCTGATTTTGGAAGTAAAAGTCTCCGCCTGATTGCTACCATAAAGTCGGCGTACTTCAACATAACCTAACTGAACTCCATCATATCGCCGCAATGCAGTACCGCCGCAATGCAGATACAATGGAGTGCTGCAAAGGGGCTGAAAGGAACCAGTTACAAGCGAGATGAGGTGTTACTTGGTGGTCCCACGGGCCCTGCAGGAGAAGGTGCTTCGTGCAGTGCATGGAGCTTCAGGGTCTGGCCACTTTGGTGTCACCAAAGCAATCCGCCGCCTCCAGCAGGGGTTCTATTGGGCCTGACATAGGTGGGTGAGGATCTGATGAGGATCTACCAGGTCTTGTCTATGCGAGGAAGCTCCAGGGTCGCATGGAGTCTGCTCATGACATTGCTAGGAGCAAACTGATAAGTGCAGGGGTGCGGCAGATATGGAATTAAGACATTCATTCCAGAGGCCAACATTTTGACGTCAGAGAACTGGTCTGGGTGTACAACCCCCAGAGGAAAAAGGGCGAATGCCCCAAGCTGGACAGTGACTGGGTTGGACCCTGTGGGTTCTGGAACGCCTGGGGCAAATGGTGTACAGGGTACAACTACCCCCAAGGGGACGAACTGGCCCCCTATCGGTGCCCGGCCGCTTTACTGGGACCACAGGGTGGGCCACGGACATACCTGTACTCCAACCGTAAAAAACTCTTCCACCACCATTGGGACTCCCACTGCTGTGAGCCCTGTGAGCCCTGGGCCTTAGGTCACTTGGGTTATGGCCTCTTCCCCACCTCCCGCCAGATGCCGTTGCCCAAGGAGGCACCATAGACCACCAGGTCACCTGAGAGACATCGTGGGTGAGGGACTTTGAGGGGTCGGGGTAGGTCTAAGTGATGACTAATATGAATAACAGTAGGTGAACAACCCTCAAGAGGACAACCCCAGAAGGGATTAAATACCTGACAGTCTCCATCAATCGCTGCAGGCCTGAACAAGCCTCTTGGATGAGGATTGAAAAGTCTTCACGTACCGTGAAAGTAATCCAGTTACCTTCTTTGCAAGACCTCAAGACTACCGTGACCGAGAACCTACACAGACATCTGATCTCGTCAACCGTGACCGAGACCCTACACAGACATCTGATCTCGTGAATCCAACTCTAAATTCTGGGACGCTGCTAGCCGCACCCACAAGCGAGAGCCCGCCATGTGATCTTGCAGAAATCTTGATGCCGTCTGACCGCGACCGAGAACAAACTTAATGCCACTCTCCAAAGTCTCCTCTCAACAACATCTTGACTTAATGCAGATACGATGTCCAAGCCAAGTTTGGTTTGCACAGACTTCTTGTCCAACCCAAGTTTGGTTTGCACAGACTTCTTGTTCCAAATCTTGATGCCGTCTGGCCGCGACCGAGAACAAACTTAATGCCCCCCAAGGCCCCACGCATAAAGGAACTGTGCATTGGCCGGGAATCGAACCCGGGCCTCCCGCGTGGCAGGCGAGAATTCTACCACTGAACCACCAATGCTCACAGACGTGCCAGTTTTCCCACCGAATTCGCGCCATTGCCCAAGCGCTCCTCTCGAGGCGCAACGGAAAATGTAGCCCGATACAGCCACGCGTCACTCATCAAGACACCTCTGTCGCAGCTCCCTGATGGTCTAGTGGTCAGGATTCGGCGCTCTCACCGCCGCGGCCCGGGTTCGATTCCCGGTCAGGGAAACTGTTTTTTGACCCAGCTCCGGCTTACCCGAAAGGGACAAGCGGTAGACAATGGATGGGTTGCCTTTGCCACGTACTGTGTATCACGCGAAACTCAAGGCACCATCTCCCCCCAAAACGGACCATTCGTTGAAGCCGTCAACAAATGAAGCAGAGTTGCCAGTTCTTCAAGCCCAGGATGGGCTGCCGTCTTGGAGGCGAAGTGTGTGACAGGAGATCCTAAAATGTGTGGCCGAACTGCGCATCAAAACATGCCTCGGGTGACGGTAGAGCCCAACACCTCCAGTTTTTGAGACTTACGCATGGCAGGCGACAATTCTACCGCTGAGCTAACAACCCTTGCACGTCCGCCAATTGTCCCGCTGAATTCGCGCCACTCTCCAAAGTCTCCTCTCAAGACGCTTAAAATGGATGCACAAACTCTGTCACGTACTGTGCATCAAAGCACATCGCTTGCGTGAGGCTACAAGTCACTACCTTCTGATTTCGAGATTCACGGGTGGCAGGCGACAGTTCTACTGCTGAGCCACCAGCCCTTACAAGTCTGCCAATTGTCCCGCCGAATTCGCGCCACTCTCCAAAGTCTCCTCTCAACAACATCTTGACTTAATGCAGATACGATGTCCAAGCCAAGTTTGGTTTGCACAGACTTCTTGTTCCAACTTACCAGTCAGGCAAGAATGACTTCAAATTATCTCTCTCAATGGACCCTGTTGGCAAAGGAACTCCAGGCAACCTCCAGAGACTCAGCTCGGGAGCTGCTGATAACCAATTATCAGCCCTTGCTCATCCGCTTCCAATGCAAAGACATTCCTAACCCTACCTGGACAAAGTGTCCACGAAGAAATAACAGGTAGGAGTCATTTGGGAGCCAACGTGTGGTGCCCCGCAATTCTGACCTGAGAAAAGAAAGAGGAATTGTGGTGAAAGTTGGATGAAGTGGTTCCAGAGGGCCGGCACGCATCCATAGGGGAAGATCGCCTGCCACGTGTGAGTCTTGAAATCAAAGAGACGGGAAGGCTTTCCACGGGCAATGGCAGAATGATTTGCATTGATCCCTGTTCTAGATCTCGCATAAGAGGAGGCTGAAAATCCACTACAAACGGATGGTTCTTTGGCTCCAGCGTCCTCGAAATGGGTAGAAGTGGTACAAAATGGATGGACCAAGTCTGTACCAAAACACCTGCCTCGTGTGAGGCTCGAACTCACGACCTTCAGATTATGAGACTGACGCGCTGCCTACTGCGCCAACGAGGCTGAGAGCCAACCAGAAAATGGACGATTTCTCGAAGCTGCACGGAAAAAAAATTCAACTTGGACAAACAAAGGCAAGTCCCCAGGTATTTAAGCCCTGAACGGGTTTTGGAGGTGAAGAGTGCCACAGGAGATCCTAAAAATCTCCCAGCTCCGGCTAACCCGAAAGGGACAAGCGGTACACAATGGATGGGTTGCCTTTGCCACGTACTGTGTATCAAGTGAGGCTCAAGACACCATCTTCCCCCAAAACGGACCATTCTTCTTTTGTCTCGTAGTGCCGTCTTAAATTAAATTCCTTAATTACAGCCACATTAGCTCCACTAATAAGACACACGGATTTACCAGCAATGTCTGTAAACATATATTCAGTCACCCGCTGGCAGGCGACAATTCTAAGTCTGCCAATTGTTGCGCCGAATTCGCGCCACTCTCCAAAGTCTCCTCTCAACAACATCTTGACTTAATGCAGATACGATGTCCAACCCAAGTTTGGTTTGCACAGACTTCTTGTTCCAAATCTTGATGCCGTCTGGCCGCGACCGAGAACAAACTTAATGCCCCCCAAGGCCCCACGCATAAAGGAACTGTGCATTGGCCGGGAATCGAACCCGGGCCTCCCGCGTGGCAGGTGAGAATTCTACCACTGAACCACCAATGCTCACAGACGTGCCAGTTTTCCCACCGAATTCGCGCCATTGCCCAAGCGCTCCTCTCGAGGCGCAACGGAAAATGTAGCCCGATACAGCCACGCGTCACTCATCAAGACACCTCTGTCTCAGCTCCCTGATGGTCTAGTGGTCAGGATTCGGCGCTCTCACCGCCGCGGCCCGGGTTCGATTCCCGGTCAGGGAAACTGTATTTTGACCCAGCTCCGGCTTACCCGAAAGGGACAAGCGGTAGACAATGGATGGGTTGCCTTTGCCACGTACTGTGTATCACGCGAAACTCAAGGCACCATCTCCCCCCAAAACGGACCATTCGTTGAAGCCGTCAACAAATGAAGCAGAGTTGCCAGTTCTTCAAGCCCAGGATGGGCTGCCGTCTTGGAGGCGAAGTGTGTGACAGGAGATCCTAAAATGTGTGGCCGAACTGCGCATCAAAACATGCCTCGGGTGACGGTAGAGCCCAACACCTCCAGTTTTTGAGACTTACGCATGGCAGGCGACAATTCTACCGCTGAGCTAACAACCCTTGCACGTCCGCCAATTGTCCCGCTGAATTCGCGCCACTCTCCAAAGTCTCCTCTCAAGACGCTTAAAATGGATGCACAAACTCTGTCACGTACTGTGCATCAAAGCACATCGCTTGCGTGAGGCTACAAGTCACTACCTTCTGATTTCGAGATTCACGGGTGGCAGGCGACAGTTCTACTGCTGAGCCACCAGCCCTTACAAGTCTGCCAATTGTCCCGCCGAATTCGCGCCACTCTCCAAAGTCTCCTCTCAACAACATCTTGACTTAATGCAGATACGATGTCCAAGCCAAGTTTGGTTTGCACAGACTTCTTGTTCCAACTTACCAGTCAGGCAAGAATGACTTCAAATTATCTCTCTCAATGGACCCTGTTGGCAAAGGAACTCCAGGCAACCTCCAGAGACTCAGCTCGGGAGCTGCTGATAACCAATTATCAGCCCTTGCTCATCCGCTTCCAATGCAAAGACATTCCTAACCCTACCTGGACAAAGTGTCCACGAAGAAATAACAGGTAGGAGTCATTTGGGAGCCAACGTGTGGTGCCCCGCAATTCTGACCTGAGAAAAGAAAGAGGAATTGTGGTGAAAGTTGGATGAAGTGGTTCCAGAGGGCCGGCACGCATCCATAGGGGAAGATCGCCTGCCACGTGTGAGTCTTGAAATCAAAGAGACGGGAAGGCTTTCCACGGGCAATGGCAGAATGATTTGCATTGATCCCTGTTCTAGATCTCGCATAAGAGGAGGCTGAAAATCCACTACAAACGGATGGTTCTTTGGCTCCAGCGTCCTCGAAATGGGTAGAAGTGGTACAAAATGGATGGACCAAGTCTGTACCAAAACACCTGCCTCGTGTGAGGCTCGAACTCACGACCTTCAGATTATGAGACTGACGCGCTGCCTACTGCGCCAACGAGGCTGAGAGCCAACCAGAAAATGGACGATTTCTCGAAGCTGCACGGAAAAAAAATTCAACTTGGACAAACAAAGGCAAGTCCCCAGGTATTTAAGCCCTGAACGGGTTTTGGAGGTGAAGAGTGCCACAGGAGATCCTAAAAATCTCCCAGCTCCGGCTAACCCGAAAGGGACAAGCGGTACACAATGGATGGGTTGCCTTTGCCACGTACTGTGTATCAAGTGAGGCTCAAGACACCATCTTCCCCCAAAACGGACCATTCTTCTTTTGTCTCGTAGTGCCGTCTTAAATTAAATTCCTTAATTACAGCCACATTAGCTCCACTAATAAGACACACGGATTTACCAGCAATGTCTGTAAACATATATTCAGTCACCCGCTGGCAGGCGACAATTCTAAGTCTGCCAATTGTTGCGCCGAATTGGCGCCACTCTCCAAAGTCTCCTCTCAACAACATCTTGACTTAATGCAGATACGATGTCCAACCCAAGTTTGGTTTGCACAGACTTCTTGTTCCAAATCTTGATGCCGTCTGGCCGCGACCGAGAACAAACTTAATGCCCCCCAAGGCCCCACGCATAAAGGAACTGTGCATTGGCCGGGAATCGAACCCGGGCCTCCCGCGTGGCAGGCGAGAGTTCTACCACTGAACCACCAATGCTCACAGACGTGCCAGTTTTCCCACCGAATTCGCGCCATTGCCCAAGCGCTCCTCTCGAGGCGCAACGGAAAATGTAGCCCGATACAGCCACGTGTCACTCATCAAGACACCTCTGTCGCAGCTCCCTGATAGTCTAGTGGTCAGGATTCGGCGCTCTCACCGCCGCGGCCCGGGTTCGATTCCCGGTCAGGGAAACTGTTTTTTGACCCAGCTCCGGCTAACCCGAAAGGGACAAGCGGTAGACAATGGATGGGTTGCCTTTGCCACGTACTGTGTATCACGCGAAACTCAAGGCACCATCTCCCCCCAAAACGGACCATTCGTTGAAGCCGTCAACAAATGAAGCAGAGTTGCCAGTTCTTCAAGCCCAGGATGGGCTGCCGTCTTGGAGGCGAAGTGTGTGACAGGAGATCCTAAAATGTGTGGCCGAACTGCGCATCAAAACATGCCTCGGGTGACGGTAGAGCCCAACACCTCCAGTTTTTGAGACTTACGCATGGCAGGCGACAATTCTACCGCTGAGCTAACAACCCTTGCACGTCCGCCAATTGTCCCGCTGAATTCGCGCCACTCTCCAAAGTCTCCTCTCAAGACGCTTAAAATGGATGCACAAACTCTGTCACGTACTGTGCATCAAAGCACATCGCTTGCGTGAGGCTACAAGTCACTACCTTCTGATTTCGAGATTCACGGGTGGCAGGCGACAGTTCTACTGCTGAGCCACCAGCCCTTACAAGTCTGCCAATTGTCCCGCCGAATTCGCGCCACTCTCCAAAGTCTCCTCTCAACAACATCTTGACTTAATGCAGATACGATGTCCAAGCCAAGTTTGGTTTGCACAGACTTCTTGTTCCAACTTACCAGTCAGGCAAGAATGACTTCAAATTATCTCTCTCAATGGACCCTGTTGGCAAAGGAACTCCAGGCAACCTCCAGAGACTCAGCTCGGGAGCTGCTGATAACCAATTATCAGCCCTTGCTCATCCGCTTCCAATGCAAAGACATTCCTAACCCTACCTGGACAAAGTGTCCACGAAGAAATAACAGGTAGGAGTCATTTGGGAGCCAACGTGTGGTGCCCCGCAATTCTGACCTGAGAAAAGAAAGAGGAATTGTGGTGAAAGTTGGATGAAGTGGTTCCAGAGGGCCGGCGCGCATCCATAGGGGAAGATCTCCTGCCACGTGTGAGTCTTGAAATCAAAGAGACGGGAAGGCTTTCCACGGGCAATGGCAGAATGATTTGCATTGATCCCTGTTCTAGATCTCGCATAAGAGGAGGCTGAAAATCCACTACAAACGGATGGTTCTTTGGCTCCAGCGTCCTCGAAATGGGTAGAAGTGGTACAAAATGGATGGACCAAGTCTGTACCAAAACACCTGCCTCGTGTGAGGCTCGAACTCACGACCTTCAGATTATGAGACTGACGCGCTGCCTACTGCGCCAACGAGGCTGAGAGCCAACCAGAAAATGGACGATTTCTCGAAGCTGCACGGAAAAAAAATTCAACTTGGACAAACAAAGGCAAGTCCCCAGGTATTTAAGCCCTGAACGGGTTTTGGAGGTGAAGAGTGCCACAGGAGATCCTAAAAATCTCCCAGCTCCGGCTAACCCGAAAGGGACAAGCGGTACACAATGGATGGGTTGCCTTTGCCACGTACTGTGTATCAAGTGAGGCTCAAGACACCATCTTCCCCCAAAACGGACCATTCTTCTTTTGTCTCGTAGTGCCGTCTTAAATTAAATTCCTTAATTACAGCCACATTAGCTCCACTAATAAGACACACGGATTTACCAGCAATGTCTGTAAACATATATTCAGTCACCCGCTGGCAGGCGACAATTCTAAGTCTGCCAATTGTTGCGCCGAATTCGCGCCACTCTCCAAAGTCTCCTCTCAACAACATCTTGACTTAATGCAGATACGATGTCCAACCCAAGTTTGGTTTGCACAGACTTCTTGTTCCAAATCTTGATGCCGTCTGGCCGCGACCGAGAACAAACTTAATGCCCCCCAAGGCCCCACGCATAAAGGAACTGTGCATTGGCCGGGAATCGAACCCGGGCCTCCCGCGTGGCAGGCGAGAATTCTACCACTGAACCACCAATGCTCACAGACGTGCCAGTTTTCCCACCGAATTCGCGCCATTGCCCAAGCGCTCCTCTCGAGGCGCAACGGAAAATGTAGCCCGATACAGCCACGCGTCACTCATCAAGACACCTCTGTCTCAGCTCCCTGATGGTCTAGTGGTCAGGATTCGGCGCTCTCACCGCCGCGGCCCGGGTTCGATTCCCGGTCAGGGAAACTGTATTTTGACCCAGCTCCGGCTTACCCGAAAGGGACAAGCGGTAGACAATGGATGGGTTGCCTTTGCCACGTACTGTGTATCACGCGAAACTCAAGGCACCATCTCCCCCCAAAACGGACCATTCGTTGAAGCCGTCAACAAATGAAGCAGAGTTGCCAGTTCTTCAAGCCCAGGATGGGCTGCCGTCTTGGAGGCGAAGTGTGTGACAGGAGATCCTAAAATGTGTGGCCGAACTGCGCATCAAAACATGCCTCGGGTGACGGTAGAGCCCAACACCTCCAGTTTTTGAGACTTACGCATGGCAGGCGACAATTCTACCGCTGAGCTAACAACCCTTGCACGTCCGCCAATTGTCCCGCTGAATTCGCGCCACTCTCCAAAGTCTCCTCTCAAGACGCTTAAAATGGATGCACAAACTCTGTCACGTACTGTGCATCAAAGCACATCGCTTGCGTGAGGCTACAAGTCACTACCTTCTGATTTCGAGATTCACGGGTGGCAGGCGACAGTTCTACTGCTGAGCCACCAGCCCTTACAAGTCTGCCAATTGTCCCGCCGAATTCGCGCCACTCTCCAAAGTCTCCTCTCAACAACATCTTGACTTAATGCAGATACGATGTCCAAGCCAAGTTTGGTTTGCACAGACTTCTTGTTCCAACTTACCAGTCAGGCAAGAATGACTTCAAATTATCTCTCTCAATGGACCCTGTTGGCAAAGGAACTCCAGGCAACCTCCAGAGACTCAGCTCGGGAGCTGCTGATAACCAATTATCAGCCCTTGCTCATCCGCTTCCAATGCAAAGACATTCCTAACCCTACCTGGACAAAGTGTCCACGAAGAAATAACAGGTAGGAGTCATTTGGGAGCCAACGTGTGGTGCCCCGCAATTCTGACCTGAGAAAAGAAAGAGGAATTGTGGTGAAAGTTGGATGAAGTGGTTCCAGAGGGCCGGCACGCATCCATAGGGGAAGATCGCCTGCCACGTGTGAGTCTTGAAATCAAAGAGACGGGAAGGCTTTCCACGGGCAATGGCAGAATGATTTGCATTGATCCCTGTTCTAGATCTCGCATAAGAGGAGGCTGAAAATCCACTACAAACGGATGGTTCTTTGGCTCCAGCGTCCTCGAAATGGGTAGAAGTGGTACAAAATGGATGGACCAAGTCTGTACCAAAACACCTGCCTCGTGTGAGGCTCGAACTCACGACCTTCAGATTATGAGACTGACGCGCTGCCTACTGCGCCAACGAGGCTGAGAGCCAACAAGAAAATGGACGATTTCTCGAAGCTGCACGGAAAAAAAATTCAACTTGGACAAACAAAGGCAAGTCCCCAGGTATTTAAGCCCTGAACGGGTTTTGGAGGTGAAGAGTGCCACAGGAGATCCTAAAAATCTCCCAGCTCCGGCTAACCCGAAAGGGACAAGCGGTACACAATGGATGGGTTGCCTTTGCCACGTACTGTGTATCAAGTGAGGCTCAAGACACCATCTTCCCCCAAAACGGACCATTCTTCTTTTGTCTCGTAGTGCCGTCTTAAATTAAATTCCTTAATTACAGCCACATTAGCTCCACTAATAAGACACACGGATTTACCAGCAATGTCTGTAAACATATATTCAGTCACCCGCTGGCAGGCGACAATTCTAAGTCTGCCAATTGTTGCGCCGAATTCGCGCCACTCTCCAAAGTCTCCTCTCAACAACATCTTGACTTAATGCAGATACGATGTCCAACCCAAGTTTGGTTTGCACAGACTTCTTGTTCCAAATCTTGATGCCGTCTGGCCGCGACCGAGAACAAACTTAATGCCCCCCAAGGCCCCACGCATAAAGGAACTGTGCATTGGCCGGGAATCGAACCCGGGCCTCCCGCGTGGCAGGCGAGAATTCTACCACTGAACCACCAATGCTCACAGACGTGCCAGTTTTCCCACCGAATTCGCGCCAGTTTTCCCACCGAATTCGCGCCATTGCCCAAGCGCTCCTCTCGAGGCGCAACGGAAAATGTAGCCCGATACAGCCACGCGTCACTCATCAAGGCACCTCTGTCTCAGCTCCCTGATGGTCTAGTGGTCAGGATTCGGCGCTCTCACCGCCGCGGCCTGGGTTCGATTCCCGGTCAGGGAAACTGTATTTTGACCCAGCTCCGGCTTACCCGAAAGGGACAAGCGGTAGACAATGGATGGGTTGCCTTTGCCACGTACTGTGTATCACGCGAAACTCAAGGCACCATCTCCCCCCAAAACGGACCATTCGTTGAAGCCGTCAACAAATGAAGCAGAGTTGCCAGTTCTTCAAGCCCAGGATGGGCTGCCGTCTTGGAGGCGAAGTGTGTGACAGGAGATCCTAAAATGTGTGGCCGAACTGCGCATCAAAACATGCCTCGGGTGACGGTAGAGCCCAACACCTCCAGTTTTTGAGACTTACGCATGGCAGGCGACAATTCTACCGCTGAGCTAACAACCCTTGCACGTCCGCCAATTGTCCCGCTGAATTCGCGCCACTCTCCAAAGTCTCCTCTCAAGACGCTTAAAATGGATGCACAAACTCTGTCACGTACTGTGCATCAAAGCACATCGCTTGCGTGAGGCTACAAGTCACTACCTTCTGATTTCGAGATTCACGGGTGGCAGGCGACAGTTCTACTGCTGAGCCACCAGCCCTTACAAGTCTGCCAATTGTCCCGCCGAATTCGCGCCACTCTCCAAAGTCTCCTCTCAACAACATCTTGACTTAATGCAGATACGATGTCCAAGCCAAGTTTGGTTTGCACAGACTTCTTGTTCCAACTTACCAGTCAGGCAAGAATGACTTCAAATTATCTCTCTCAATGGACCCTGTTGGCAAAGGAACTCCAGGCAACCTCCAGAGACTCAGCTCGGGAGCTGCTGATAACCAATTATCAGCCCTTGCTCATCCGCTTCCAATGCAAAGACATTCCTAACCCTACCTGGACAAAGTGTCCACGAAGAAATAACAGGTAGGAGTCATTTGGGAGCCAACGTGTGGTGCCCCGCAATTCTGACCTGAGAAAAGAAAGAGGAATTGTGGTGAAAGTTGGATGAAGTGGTTCCAGAGGGCCGGCACGCATCCATAGGGGAAGATCGCCTGCCACGTGTGAGTCTTGAAATCAAAGAGACGGGAAGGCTTTCCACGGGCAATGGCAGAATGATTTGCATTGATCCCTGTTCTAGATCTCGCATAAGAGGAGGCTGAAAATCCACTACAAACGGATGGTTCTTTGGCTCCAGCGTCCTCGAAATGGGTAGAAGTGGTACAAAATGGATGGACCAAGTCTGTACCAAAACACCTGCCTCGTGTGAGGCTCGAACTCACGACCTTCAGATTATGAGACTGACGCTCTGCCTACTGCGCCAACGAGGCTGAGAGCCAACCAGAAAATGGACGATTTCTCGAAGCTGCACGGAAAAAAAATTCAACTTGGACAAACAAAGGCAAGTCCCCAGGTATTTAAGCCCTGAACGGGTTTTGGAGGTGAAGAGTGCCACAGGAGATCCTAAAAATCTCCCAGCTCCGGCTAACCCAAAAGGGACAAGCGGTACACAATGGATGGGTTGCCTTTGCCACGTACTGTGTATCAAGTGAGGCTCAAGACACCATCTTCCCCCAAAACGGACCATTCTTCTTTTGTCTCGTAGTGCCGTCTTAAATTAAATTCCTTAATTACAGCCACATTAGCTCCACTAATAAGACACACGGATTTACCAGCAATGTCTGTAAACATATATTCAGTCACCCGCTGGCAGGCGACAATTCTAAGTCTGCCAATTGTTGCGCCGAATTCGCGCCACTCTCCAAAGTCTCCTCTCAACAACATCTTGACTTAATGCAGATACGATGTCCAACCCAAGTTTGGTTTGCACAGACTTCTTGTTCCAAATCTTGATGCCGTCTGGCCGCGACCGAGAACAAACTTAATGCCCCCCAAGGCCCCACGCATAAAGGAACTGTGCATTGGCCGGGAATCGAACCCGGGCCTCCCGCGTGGCAGGCGAGAATTCTACCACTGAACCACCAATGCTCACAGACGTGCCAGTTTTCCCACCGAATTCGCGCCATTGCCCAAGCGCTCCTCTCGAGGCGCAACGGAAAATGTAGCCCGATACAGCCACGCGTCACTCATCAAGACACCTCTGTCTCAGCTCCCTGATGGTCTAGTGGTCAGGATTCGGCGCTCTCACCGCCGCGGCCCGGGTTCGATTCCCGGTCAGGGAAACTGTATTTTGACCCAGCTCCGGCTTACCCGAAAGGGACAAGCGGTAGACAATGGATGGGTTGCCTTTGCCACGTACTGTGTATCACGCGAAACTCAAGGCACCATCTCCCCCCAAAACGGACCATTCGTTGAAGCCGTCAACAAATGAAGCAGAGTTGCCAGTTCTTCAAGCCCAGGATGGGCTGCCGTCTTGGAGGCGAAGTGTGTGACAGGAGATCCTAAAATGTGTGGCCGAACTGCGCATCAAAACATGCCTCGGGTGACGGTAGAGCCCAACACCTCCAGTTTTTGAGACTTACGCATGGCAGGCGACAATTCTACCGCTGAGCTAACAACCCTTGCACGTCCGCCAATTGTCCCGCTGAATTCGCGCCACTCTCCAAAGTCTCCTCTCAAGACGCTTAAAATGGATGCACAAACTCTGTCACGTACTGTGCATCAAAGCACATCGCTTGCGTGAGGCTACAAGTCACTACCTTCTGATTTCGAGATTCACGGGTGGCAGGCGACAGTTCTACTGCTGAGCCACCAGCCCTTACAAGTCTGCCAATTGTCCCGCCGAATTCGCGCCACTCTCCAAAGTCTCCTCTCAACAACATCTTGACTTAATGCAGATACGATGTCCAAGCCAAGTTTGGTTTGCACAGACTTCTTGTTCCAACTTACCAGTCAGGCAAGAATGACTTCAAATTATCTCTCTCAATGGACCCTGTTGGCAAAGGAACTCCAGGCAACCTCCAGAGACTCAGCTCGGGAGCTGCTGATAACCAATTATCAGCCCTTGCTCATCCGCTTCCAATGCAAAGACATTCCTAACCCTACCTGGACAAAGTGTCCACGAAGAAATAACAGGTAGGAGTCATTTGGGAGCCAACGTGTGGTGCCCCGCAATTCTGACCTGAGAAAAGAAAGAGGAATTGTGGTGAAAGTTGGATGAAGTGGTTCCAGAGGGCCGGCACGCATCCATAGGGGAAGATCGCCTGCCACGTGTGAGTCTTGAAATCAAAGAGACGGGAAGGCTTTCCACGGGCAATGGCAGAATGATTTGCATTGATCCCTGTTCTAGATCTCGCATAAGAGGAGGCTGAAAATCCACTACAAACGGATGGTTCTTTGGCTCCAGCGTCCTCGAAATGGGTAGAAGTGGTACAAAATGGATGGACCAAGTCTGTACCAAAACACCTGCCTCGTGTGAGGCTCGAACTCACGACCTTCAGATTATGAGACTGACGCGCTGCCTACTGCGCCAACGAGGCTGAGAGCCAACCAGAAAATGGACGATTTCTCGAAGCTGCACGGAAAAAAAATTCAACTTGGACAAACAAAGGCAAGTCCCCAGGTATTTAAGCCCTGAACGGGTTTTGGAGGTGAAGAGTGCCACAGGAGATCCTAAAAATCTCCCAGCTCCGGCTAACCCGAAAGGGACAAGCGGTACACAATGGATGGGTTGCCTTTGCCACGTACTGTGTATCAAGTGAGGCTCAAGACACCATCTTCCCCCAAAACGGACCATTCTTCTTTTGTCTCGTAGTGCCGTCTTAAATTAAATTCCTTAATTACAGCCACATTAGCTCCACTAATAAGACACACGGATTTACCAGCAATGTCTGTAAACATATATTCAGTCACCCGCTGGCAGGCGACAATTCTAAGTCTGCCAATTGTTGCGCCGAATTCGCGCCACTCTCCAAAGTCTCCTCTCAACAACATCTTGACTTAATGCAGATACGATGTCCAACCCAAGTTTGGTTTGCACAGACTTCTTGTTCCAAATCTTGATGCCGTCTGGCCGCGACCGAGAACAAACTTAATGCCCCCCAAGGCCCCACGCATAAAGGAACTGTGCATTGGCCGGGAATCGAACCCGGGCCTCCCGCGTGGCAGGCGAGAATTCTACCACTGAACCACCAATGCTCACAGACGTGCCAGTTTTCCCACCGAATTCACGCCATTGCCCAAGCGCTCCTCTCGAGGCGCAACGGAAAATGTAGCCCGATACAGCCACGCGTCACTCATCAAGACACCTCTGTCTCAGCTCCCTGATGGTCTAGTGGTCAGGATTCGGCGCTCTCACCGCCATGGCCCGGGTTCGATTCCCGGTCAGGGAAACTGTATTTTGACCCAGCTCCGGCTTACCCGAAAGGGACAAGCGGTAGACAATGGATGGGTTGCCTTTGCCACGTACTGTGTATCACGCGAAACTCAAGGCACCATCTCCCCCCAAAACGGACCATTCGTTGAAGCCGTCAACAAATGAAGCAGAGTTGCCAGTTCTTCAAGCCCAGGATGGGCTGCCGTCTTGGAGGCGAAGTGTGTGACAGGAGATCCTAAAATGTGTGGCCGAACTGCGCATCAAAACATGCCTCGGGTGACGGTAGAGCCCAACACCTCCAGTTTTTGAGACTTACGCATGGCAGGCGACAATTCTACCGCTGAGCTAACAACCCTTGCACGTCCGCCAATTGTCCCGCTGAATTCGCGCCACTCTCCAAAGTCTCCTCTCAAGACGCTTAAAATGGATGCACAAACTCTGTCACGTACTGTGCATCAAAGCACATCGCTTGCGTGAGGCTACAAGTCACTACCTTCTGATTTCGAGATTCACGGGTGGCAGGCGACAGTTCTACTGCTGAGCCACCAGCCCTTACAAGTCTGCCAATTGTCCCGCCGAATTCGCGCCACTCTCCAAAGTCTCCTCTCAACAACATCTTGACTTAATGCAGATACGATGTCCAAGCCAAGTTTGGTTTGCACAGACTTCTTGTTCCAACTTACCAGTCAGGCAAGAATGACTTCAAATTATCTCTCTCAATGGACCCTGTTGGCAAAGGAACTCCAGGCAACCTCCAGAGACTCAGCTCGGGAGCTGCTGATAACCAATTATCAGCCCTTGCTCATCCGCTTCCAATGCAAAGACATTCCTAACCCTACCTGGACAAAGTGTCCACGAAGAAATAACAGGTAGGAGTCATTTGGGAGCCAACGTGTGGTGCCCCGCAATTCTGACCTGAGAAAAGAAAGAGGAATTGTGGTGAAAGTTGGATGAAGTGGTTCCAGAGGGCCGGCACGCATCCATAGGGGAAGATCGCCTGCCACGTGTGAGTCTTGAAATCAAAGAGACGGGAAGGCTTTCCACGGGCAATGGCAGAATGATTTGCATTGATCCCTGTTCTAGATCTCGCATAAGAGGAGGCTGAAAATCCACTACAAACGGATGGTTCTTTGGCTCCAGCGTCCTCGAAATGGGTAGAAGTGGTACAAAATGGATGGACCAAGTCTGTACCAAAACACCTGCCTCGTGTGAGGCTCGAACTCACGACCTTCAGATTATGAGACTGACGCGCTGCCTACTGCGCCAACGAGGCTGAGAGCCAACCAGAAAATGGACGATTTCTCGAAGCTGCACGGAAAAAAAATTCAACTTGGACAAACAAAGGCAAGTCCCCAGGTATTTAAGCCCTGAACGGGTTTTGGAGGTGAAGAGTGCCACAGGAGATCCTAAAAATCTCCCAGCTCCGGCTAACCCGAAAGGGACAAGCGGTACACAATGGATGGGTTGCCTTTGCCACGTACTGTGTATCAAGTGAGGCTCAAGACACCATCTTCCCCCAAAACGGACCATTCTTCTTTTGTCTCGTAGTGCCGTCTTAAATTAAATTCCTTAATTACAGCCACATTAGCTCCACTAATAAGACACACGGATTTACCAGCAATGTCTGTAAACATATATTCAGTCACCCGCTGGCAGGCGACAATTCTAAGTCTGCCAATTGTTGCGCCGAATTCGCGCCACTCTCCAAAGTCTCCTCTCAACAACATCTTGACTTAATGCAGATACGATGTCCAACCCAAGTTTGGTTTGCACAGACTTCTTGTTCCAAATCTTGATGCCGTCTGGCCGCGACCGAGAACAAACTTAATGCCCCCCAAGGCCCCACGCATAAAGGAACTGTGCATTGGCCGGGAATCGAACCCGGGCCTCCCGCGTGGCAGGCGAGAATTCTACCACTGAACCACCAATGCTCACAGACGTGCCAGTTTTCCCACCGAATTCGCGCCATTGCCCAAGCGCTCCTCTCGAGGCGCAACGGAAAATGTAGCCCGATACAGCCACGCGTCACTCATCAAGGCACCTCTGTCTCAGCTCCCTGATGGTCTAGTGGTCAGGATTCGGCGCTCTCACCGCCGCGGCCCGGGTTCGATTCCCGGTCAGGGAAACTGTATTTTGACCCAGCTCCGGCTTACCCGAAAGGGACAAGCGGTAGACAATGGATGGGTTGCCTTTGCCACGTACTGTGTATCACGCGAAACTCAAGGCACCATCTCCCCCCAAAACGGACCATTCGTTGAAGCCGTCAACAAATGAAGCAGAGTTGCCAGTTCTTCAAGCCCAGGATGGGCTGCCGTCTTGGAGGCGAAGTGTGTGACAGGAGATCCTAAAATGTGTGGCCGAACTGCGCATCAAAACATGCCTCGGGTGACGGTAGAGCCCAACACCTCCAGTTTTTGAGACTTACGCATGGCAGGCGACAATTCTACCGCTGAGCTAACAACCCTTGCACGTCCGCCAATTGTCCCGCTGAATTCGCGCCACTCTCCAAAGTCTCCTCTCAAGACGCTTAAAATGGATGCACAAACTCTGTCACGTACTGTGCATCAAAGCACATCGCTTGCGTGAGGCTACAAGTCACTACCTTCTGATTTCGAGATTCACGGGTGGCAGGCGACAGTTCTACTGCTGAGCCACCAGCCCTTACAAGTCTGCCAATTGTCCCGCCGAATTCGCGCCACTCTCCAAAGTCTCCTCTCAACAACATCTTGACTTAATGCAGATACGATGTCCAAGCCAAGTTTGGTTTGCACAGACTTCTTGTTCCAACTTACCAGTCAGGCAAGAATGACTTCAAATTATCTCTCTCAATGGACCCTGTTGGCAAAGGAACTCCAGGCAACCTCCAGAGACTCAGCTCGGGAGCTGCTGATAACCAATTATCAGCCCTTGCTCATCCGCTTCCAATGCAAAGACATTCCTAACCCTACCTGGACAAAGTGTCCACGAAGAAATAACAGGTAGGAGTCATTTGGGAGCCAACGTGTGGTGCCCCGCAATTCTGACCTGAGAAAAGAAAGAGGAATTGTGGTGAAAGTTGGATGAAGTGGTTCCAGAGGGCCGGCACGCATCCATAGGGGAAGATCGCCTGCCACGTGTGAGTCTTGAAATCAAAGAGACGGGAAGGCTTTCCACGGGCAATGGCAGAATGATTTGCATTGATCCCTGTTCTAGATCTCGCATAAGAGGAGGCTGAAAATCCACTACAAACGGATGGTTCTTTGGCTCCAGCGTCCTCGAAATGGGTAGAAGTGGTACAAAATGGATGGACCAAGTCTGTACCAAAACACCTGCCTCGTGTGAGGCTCGAACTCACGACCTTCAGATTATGAGACTGACGCGCTGCCTACTGCGCCAACGAGGCTGAGAGCCAACCAGAAAATGGACGATTTCTCGAAGCTGCACGGAAAAAAAATTCAACTTGGACAAACAAAGGCAAGTCCCCAGGTATTTAAGCCCTGAACGGGTTTTGGAGGTGAAGAGTGCCACAGGAGATCCTAAAAATCTCCCAGCTCCGGCTAACCCGAAAGGGACAAGCGGTACACAATGGATGGGTTGCCTTTGCCACGTACTGTGTATCAAGTGAGGCTCAAGACACCATCTTCCCCCAAAACGGACCATTCTTCTTTTGTCTCGTAGTGCCGTCTTAAATTAAATTCCTTAATTACAGCCACATTAGCTCCACTAATAAGACACACGGATTTACCAGCAATGTCTGTAAACATATATTCAGTCACCCGCTGGCAGGCGACAATTCTAAGTCTGCCAATTGTTGCGCCGAATTCGCGCCACTCTCCAAAGTCTCCTCTCAACAACATCTTGACTTAATGCAGATACGATGTCCAACCCAAGTTTGGTTTGCACAGACTTCTTGTTCCAAATCTTGATGCCGTCTGGCCGCGACCGAGAACAAACTTAATGCCCCCCAAGGCCCCACGCATAAAGGAACTGTGCATTGGCCGGGAATCGAACCCGGGCCTCCCGCGTGGCAGGCGAGAATTCTACCACTGAACCACCAATGCTCACAGACGTGCCAGTTTTCCCACCGAATTCGCGCCATTGCCCAAGCGCTCCTCTCGAGGCGCAACGGAAAATGTAGCCCGATACAGCCACGCGTCACTCATCAAGACACCTCTGTCTCAGCTCCCTGATGGTCTAGTGGTCAGGATTCGGCGCTCTCACCGCCGTGGCCCGGGTTCGATTCCCGGTCAGGGAAACTGTATTTTGACCCAGCTCCGGCTTACCCGAAAGGGACAAGCGGTAGACAATGGATGGGTTGCCTTTGCCACGTACTGTGTATCACGCGAAACTCAAGGCACCATCTCCCCCCAAAACGGACCATTCGTTGAAGCCGTCAACAAATGAAGCAGAGTTGCCAGTTCTTCAAGCCCAGGATGGGCTGCCGTCTTGGAGGCGAAGTGTGTGACAGGAGATCCTAAAATGTGTGGCCGAACTGCGCATCAAAACATGCCTCGGGTGACGGTAGAGCCCAACACCTCCAGTTTTTGAGACTTACGCATGGCAGGCGACAATTCTACCGCTGAGCTAACAACCCTTGCACGTCCGCCAATTGTCCCGCTGAATTCGCGCCACTCTCCAAAGTCTCCTCTCAAGACGCTTAAAATGGATGCACAAACTCTGTCACGTACTGTGCATCAAAGCACATCGCTTGCGTGAGGCTACAAGTCACTACCTTCTGATTTCGAGATTCACGGGTGGCAGGCGACAGTTCTACTGCTGAGCCACCAGCCCTTACAAGTCTGCCAATTGTCCCGCCGAATTCGCGCCACTCTCCAAAGTCTCCTCTCAACAACATCTTGACTTAATGCAGATACGATGTCCAAGCCAAGTTTGGTTTGCACAGACTTCTTGTTCCAACTTACCAGTCAGGCAAGAATGACTTCAAATTATCTCTCTCAATGGACCCTGTTGGCAAAGGAACTCCAGGCAACCTCCAGAGACTCAGCTCGGGAGCTGCTGATAACCAATTATCAGCCCTTGCTCATCCGCTTCCAATGCAAAGACATTCCTAACCCTACCTGGACAAAGTGTCCACGAAGAAATAACAGGTAGGAGTCATTTGGGAGCCAACGTGTGGTGCCCCGCAATTCTGACCTGAGAAAAGAAAGAGGAATTGTGGTGAAAGTTGGATGAAGTGGTTCCAGAGGGCCGGCACGCATCCATAGGGGAAGATCGCCTGCCACGTGTGAGTCTTGAAATCAAAGAGACGGGAAGGCTTTCCACGGGCAATGGCAGAATGATTTGCATTGATCCCTGTTCTAGATCTCGCATAAGAGGAGGCTGAAAATCCACTACAAACGGATGGTTCTTTGGCTCCAGCGTCCTCGAAATGGGTAGAAGTGGTACAAAATGGATGGACCAAGTCTGTACCAAAACACCTGCCTCGTGTGAGGCTCGAACTCACGACCTTCAGATTATGAGACTGACGCGCTGCCTACTGCGCCAACGAGGCTGAGAGCCAACCAGAAAATGGACGATTTCTCGAAGCTGCACGGAAAAAAAATTCAACTTGGACAAACAAAGGCAAGTCCCCAGGTATTTAAGCCCTGAACGGGTTTTGGAGGTGAAGAGTGCCACAGGAGATCCTAAAAATCTCCCAGCTCCGGCTAACCCGAAAGGGACAAGCGGTACACAATGGATGGGTTGCCTTTGCCACGTACTGTGTATCAAGTGAGGCTCAAGACACCATCTTCCCCCAAAACGGACCATTCTTCTTTTGTCTCGTAGTGCCGTCTTAAATTAAATTCCTTAATTACAGCCACATTAGCTCCACTAATAAGACACACGGATTTACCAGCAATGTCTGTAAACATATATTCAGTCACCCGCTGGCAGGCGACAATTCTAAGTCTGCCAATTGTTGCGCCGAATTCGCGCCACTCTCCAAAGTCTCCTCTCAACAACATCTTGACTTAATGCAGATACGATGTCCAACCCAAGTTTGGTTTGCACAGACTTCTTGTTCCAAATCTTGATGCCGTCTGGCCGCGACCGAGAACAAACTTAATGCCCCCCAAGGCCCCACGCATAAAGGAACTGTGCATTGGCCGGGAATCGAACCCGGGCCTCCCGCGTGGCAGGCGAGAATTCTACCACTGAACCACCAATGCTCACAGACGTGCCAGTTTTCCCACCGAATTCACGCCATTGCCCAAGCGCTCCTCTCGAGGCGCAACGGAAAATGTAGCCCGATACAGCCACGCGTCACTCATCAAGACACCTCTGTCTCAGCTCCCTGATGGTCTAGTGGTCAGGATTCGGCGCTCTCACCGCCGTGGCCCGGGTTCGATTCCCGGTCAGGGAAACTGTATTTTGACCCAGCTCCGGCTTACCCGAAAGGGACAAGCGGTAGACAATGGATGGGTTGCCTTTGCCACGTACTGTGTATCACGCGAAACTCAAGGCACCATCTCCCCCCAAAACGGACCATTCGTTGAAGCCGTCAACAAATGAAGCAGAGTTGCCAGTTCTTCAAGCCCAGGATGGGCTGCCGTCTTGGAGGCGAAGTGTGTGACAGGAGATCCTAAAATGTGTGGCCGAACTGCGCATCAAAACATGCCTCGGGTGACGGTAGAGCCCAACACCTCCAGTTTTTGAGACTTACGCATGGCAGGCGACAATTCTACCGCTGAGCTAACAACCCTTGCACGTCCGCCAATTGTCCCGCTGAATTCGCGCCACTCTCCAAAGTCTCCTCTCAAGACGCTTAAAATGGATGCACAAACTCTGTCACGTACTGTGCATCAAAGCACATCGCTTGCGTGAGGCTACAAGTCACTACCTTCTGATTTCGAGATTCACGGGTGGCAGGCGACAGTTCTACTGCTGAGCCACCAGCCCTTACAAGTCTGCCAATTGTCCCGCCGAATTCGCGCCACTCTCCAAAGTCTCCTCTCAACAACATCTTGACTTAATGCAGATACGATGTCCAAGCCAAGTTTGGTTTGCACAGACTTCTTGTTCCAACTTACCAGTCAGGCAAGAATGACTTCAAATTATCTCTCTCAATGGACCCTGTTGGCAAAGGAACTCCAGGCAACCTCCAGAGACTCAGCTCGGGAGCTGCTGATAACCAATTATCAGCCCTTGCTCATCCGCTTCCAATGCAAAGACATTCCTAACCCTACCTGGACAAAGTGTCCACGAAGAAATAACAGGTAGGAGTCATTTGGGAGCCAACGTGTGGTGCCCCGCAATTCTGACCTGAGAAAAGAAAGAGGAATTGTGGTGAAAGTTGGATGAAGTGGTTCCAGAGGGCCGGCACGCATCCATAGGGGAAGATCGCCTGCCACGTGTGAGTCTTGAAATCAAAGAGACGGGAAGGCTTTCCACGGGCAATGGCAGAATGATTTGCATTGATCCCTGTTCTAGATCTCGCATAAGAGGAGGCTGAAAATCCACTACAAACGGATGGTTCTTTGGCTCCAGCGTCCTCGAAATGGGTAGAAGTGGTACAAAATGGATGGACCAAGTCTGTACCAAAACACCTGCCTCGTGTGAGGCTCGAACTCACGACCTTCAGATTATGAGACTGACGCGCTGCCTACTGCGCCAACGAGGCTGAGAGCCAACCAGAAAATGGACGATTTCTCGAAGCTGCACGGAAAAAAAATTCAACTTGGACAAACAAAGGCAAGTCCCCAGGTATTTAAGCCCTGAACGGGTTTTGGAGGTGAAGAGTGCCACAGGAGATCCTAAAAATCTCCCAGCTCCGGCTAACCCGAAAGGGACAAGCGGTACACAATGGATGGGTTGCCTTTGCCACGTACTGTGTATCAAGTGAGGCTCAAGACACCATCTTCCCCCAAAACGGACCATTCTTCTTTTGTCTCGTAGTGCCGTCTTAAATTAAATTCCTTAATTACAGCCACATTAGCTCCACTAATAAGACACACGGATTTACCAGCAATGTCTGTAAACATATATTCAGTCACCCGCTGGCAGGCGACAATTCTAAGTCTGCCAATTGTTGCGCCGAATTCGCGCCACTCTCCAAAGTCTCCTCTCAACAACATCTTGACTTAATGCAGATACGATGTCCAACCCAAGTTTGGTTTGCACAGACTTCTTGTTCCAAATCTTGATGCCGTCTGGCCGCGACCGAGAACAAACTTAATGCCCCCCAAGGCCCCACGCATAAAGGAACTGTGCATTGGCCGGGAATCGAACCCGGGCCTCCCGCGTGGCAGGCGAGAATTCTACCACTGAACCACCAATGCTCACAGACGTGCCAGTTTTCCCACCGAATTCACGCCATTGCCCAAGCGCTCCTCTCGAGGCGCAACGGAAAATGTAGCCCGATACAGCCACGCGTCACTCATCAAGACACCTCTGTCTCAGCTCCCTGATGGTCTAGTGGTCAGGATTCGGCGCTCTCACCGCCGTGGCCCGGGTTCGATTCCCGGTCAGGGAAACTGTATTTTGACCCAGCTCCGGCTTACCCGAAAGGGACAAGCGGTAGACAATGGATGGGTTGCCTTTGCCACGTACTGTGTATCACGCGAAACTCAAGGCACCATCTCCCCCCAAAACGGACCATTCGTTGAAGCCGTCAACAAATGAAGCAGAGTTGCCAGTTCTTCAAGCCCAGGATGGGCTGCCGTCTTGGAGGCGAAGTGTGTGACAGGAGATCCTAAAATGTGTGGCCGAACTGCGCATCAAAACATGCCTCGGGTGACGGTAGAGCCCAACACCTCCAGTTTTTGAGACTTACGCATGGCAGGCGACAATTCTACCGCTGAGCTAACAACCCTTGCACGTCCGCCAATTGTCCCGCTGAATTCGCGCCACTCTCCAAAGTCTCCTCTCAAGACGCTTAAAATGGATGCACAAACTCTGTCACGTACTGTGCATCAAAGCACATCGCTTGCGTGAGGCTACAAGTCACTACCTTCTGATTTCGAGATTCACGGGTGGCAGGCGACAGTTCTACTGCTGAGCCACCAGCCCTTACAAGTCTGCCAATTGTCCCGCCGAATTCGCGCCACTCTCCAAAGTCTCCTCTCAACAACATCTTGACTTAATGCAGATACGATGTCCAAGCCAAGTTTGGTTTGCACAGACTTCTTGTTCCAACTTACCAGTCAGGCAAGAATGACTTCAAATTATCTCTCTCAATGGACCCTGTTGGCAAAGGAACTCCAGGCAACCTCCAGAGACTCAGCTCGGGAGCTGCTGATAACCAATTATCAGCCCTTGCTCATCCGCTTCCAATGCAAAGACATTCCTAACCCTACCTGGACAAAGTGTCCACGAAGAAATAACAGGTAGGAGTCATTTGGGAGCCAACGTGTGGTGCCCCGCAATTCTGACCTGAGAAAAGAAAGAGGAATTGTGGTGAAAGTTGGATGAAGTGGTTCCAGAGGGCCGGCACGCATCCATAGGGGAAGATCGCCTGCCACGTGTGAGTCTTGAAATCAAAGAGACGGGAAGGCTTTCCACGGGCAATGGCAGAATGATTTGCATTGATCCCTGTTCTAGATCTCGCATAAGAGGAGGCTGAAAATCCACTACAAACGGATGGTTCTTTGGCTCCAGCGTCCTCGAAATGGGTAGAAGTGGTACAAAATGGATGGACCTAGTCTGTACCAAAACACCTGCCTCGTGTGAGGCTCGAACTCACGACCTTCAGATTATGAGACTGACGCGCTGCCTACTGCGCCAACGAGGCTGAGAGCCAACCAGAAAATGGACGATTTCTCGAAGCTGCACGGAAAAAAAATTCAACTTGGACAAACAAAGGCAAGTCCCCAGGTATTTAAGCCCTGAACGGGTTTTGGAGGTGAAGAGTGCCACAGGAGATCCTAAAAATCTCCCAGCTCCGGCTAACCCGAAAGGGACAAGCGGTACACAATGGATGGGTTGCCTTTGCCACGTACTGTGTATCAAGTGAGGCTCAAGACACCATCTTCCCCCAAAACGGACCATTCTTCTTTTGTCTCGTAGTGCCGTCTTAAATTAAATTCCTTAATTACAGCCACATTAGCTCCACTAATAAGACACACGGATTTACCAGCAATGTCTGTAAACATATATTCAGTCACCCGCTGGCAGGCGACAATTCTAAGTCTGCCAATTGTTGCGCCGAATTCGCGCCACTCTCCAAAGTCTCCTCTCAACAACATCTTGACTTAATGCAGATACGATGTCCAACCCAAGTTTGGTTTGCACAGACTTCTTGTTCCAAATCTTGATGCCGTCTGGCCGCGACCGAGAACAAACTTAATGCCCCCCAAGGCCCCACGCATAAAGGAACTGTGCATTGGCCGGGAATCGAACCCGGGCCTCCCGCGTGGCAGGCGAGAATTCTACCACTGAACCACCAATGCTCACAGACGTGCCAGTTTTCCCACCGAATTCACGCCATTGCCCAAGCGCTCCTCTCGAGGCGCAACGGAAAATGTAGCCCGATACAGCCACGCGTCACTCATCAAGACACCTCTGTCTCAGCTCCCTGATGGTCTAGTGGTCAGGATTCGGCGCTCTCACCGCCGTGGCCCGGGTTCGATTCCCGGTCAGGGAAACTGTATTTTGACCCAGCTCCGGCTTACCCGAAAGGGACAAGCGGTAGACAATGGATGGGTTGCCTTTGCCACGTACTGTGTATCACGCGAAACTCAAGGCACCATCTCCCCCCAAAACGGACCATTCGTTGAAGCCGTCAACAAATGAAGCAGAGTTGCCAGTTCTTCAAGCCCAGGATGGGCTGCCGTCTTGGAGGCGAAGTGTGTGACAGGAGATCCTAAAATGTGTGGCCGAACTGCGCATCAAAACATGCCTCGGGTGACGGTAGAGCCCAACACCTCCAGTTTTTGAGACTTACGCATGGCAGGCGACAATTCTACCGCTGAGCTAACAACCCTTGCACGTCCGCCAATTGTCCCGCTGAATTCGCGCCACTCTCCAAAGTCTCCTCTCAAGACGCTTAAAATGGATGCACAAACTCTGTCACGTACTGTGCATCAAAGCACATCGCTTGCGTGAGGCTACAAGTCACTACCTTCTGATTTCGAGATTCACGGGTGGCAGGCGACAGTTCTACTGCTGAGCCACCAGCCCTTACAAGTCTGCCAATTGTCCCGCCGAATTCGCGCCACTCTCCAAAGTCTCCTCTCAACAACATCTTGACTTAATGCAGATACGATGTCCAAGCCAAGTTTGGTTTGCACAGACTTCTTGTTCCAACTTACCAGTCAGGCAAGAATGACTTCAAATTATCTCTCTCAATGGACCCTGTTGGCAAAGGAACTCCAGGCAACCTCCAGAGACTCAGCTCGGGAGCTGCTGATAACCAATTATCAGCCCTTGCTCATCCGCTTCCAATGCAAAGACATTCCTAACCCTACCTGGACAAAGTGTCCACGAAGAAATAACAGGTAGGAGTCATTTGGGAGCCAACGTGTGGTGCCCCGCAATTCTGACCTGAGAAAAGAAAGAGGAATTGTGGTGAAAGTTGGATGAAGTGGTTCCAGAGGGCCGGCACGCATCCATAGGGGAAGATCGCCTGCCACGTGTGAGTCTTGAAATCAAAGAGACGGGAAGGCTTTCCACGGGCAATGGCAGAATGATTTGCATTGATCCCTGTTCTAGATCTCGCATAAGAGGAGGCTGAAAATCCACTACAAACGGATGGTTCTTTGGCTCCAGCGTCCTCGAAATGGGTAGAAGTGGTACAAAATGGATGGACCAAGTCTGTACCAAAACACCTGCCTCGTGTGAGGCTCGAACTCACGACCTTCAGATTATGAGACTGACGCGCTGCCTACTGCGCCAACGAGGCTGAGAGCCAACCAGAAAATGGACGATTTCTCGAAGCTGCACGGAAAAAAAATTCAACTTGGACAAACAAAGGCAAGTCCCCAGGTATTTAAGCCCTGAACGGGTTTTGGAGGTGAAGAGTGCCACAGGAGATCCTAAAAATCTCCCAGCTCCGGCTAACCCGAAAGGGACAAGCGGTACACAATGGATGGGTTGCCTTTGCCACGTACTGTGTATCAAGTGAGGCTCAAGACACCATCTTCCCCCAAAACGGACCATTCTTCTTTTGTCTCGTAGTGCCGTCTTAAATTAAATTCCTTAATTACAGCCACATTAGCTCCACTAATAAGACACACGGATTTACCAGCAATGTCTGTAAACATATATTCAGTCACCCGCTGGCAGGCGACAATTCTAAGTCTGCCAATTGTTGCGCCGAATTCGCGCCACTCTCCAAAGTCTCCTCTCAACAACATCTTGACTTAATGCAGATACGATGTCCAACCCAAGTTTGGTTTGCACAGACTTCTTGTTCCAAATCTTGATGCCGTCTGGCCGCGACCGAGAACAAACTTAATGCCCCCCAAGGCCCCACGCATAAAGGAACTGTGCATTGGCCGGGAATCGAACCCGGGCCTCCCGCGTGGCAGGCGAGAATTCTACCACTGAACCACCAATGCTCACAGACGTGCCAGTTTTCCCACCGAATTCACGCCATTGCCCAAGCGCTCCTCTCGAGGCGCAACGGAAAATGTAGCCCGATACAGCCACGCGTCACTCATCAAGACACCTCTGTCTCAGCTCCCTGATGGTCTAGTGGTCAGGATTCGGCGCTCTCACCGCCGTGGCCCGGGTTCGATTCCCGGTCAGGGAAACTGTATTTTGACCCAGCTCCGGCTTACCCGAAAGGGACAAGCGGTAGACAATGGATGGGTTGCCTTTGCCACGTACTGTGTATCACGCGAAACTCAAGGCACCATCTCCCCCCAAAACGGACCATTCGTTGAAGCCGTCAACAAATGAAGCAGAGTTGCCAGTTCTTCAAGCCCAGGATGGGCTGCCGTCTTGGAGGCGAAGTGTGTGACAGGAGATCCTAAAATGTGTGGCCGAACTGCGCATCAAAACATGCCTCGGGTGACGGTAGAGCCCAACACCTCCAGTTTTTGAGACTTACGCATGGCAGGCGACAATTCTACCGCTGAGCTAACAACCCTTGCACGTCCGCCAATTGTCCCGCTGAATTCGCGCCACTCTCCAAAGTCTCCTCTCAAGACGCTTAAAATGGATGCACAAACTCTGTCACGTACTGTGCATCAAAGCACATCGCTTGCGTGAGGCTACAAGTCACTACCTTCTGATTTCGAGATTCACGGGTGGCAGGCGACAGTTCTACTGCTGAGCCACCAGCCCTTACAAGTCTGCCAATTGTCCCGCCGAATTCGCGCCACTCTCCAAAGTCTCCTCTCAACAACATCTTGACTTAATGCAGATACGATGTCCAAGCCAAGTTTGGTTTGCACAGACTTCTTGTTCCAACTTACCAGTCAGGCAAGAATGACTTCAAATTATCTCTCTCAATGGACCCTGTTGGCAAAGGAACTCCAGGCAACCTCCAGAGACTCAGCTCGGGAGCTGCTGATAACCAATTATCAGCCCTTGCTCATCCGCTTCCAATGCAAAGACATTCCTAACCCTACCTGGACAAAGTGTCCACGAAGAAATAACAGGTAGGAGTCATTTGGGAGCCAACGTGTGGTGCCCCGCAATTCTGACCTGAGAAAAGAAAGAGGAATTGTGGTGAAAGTTGGATGAAGTGGTTCCAGAGGGCCGGCACGCATCCATAGGGGAAGATCGCCTGCCACGTGTGAGTCTTGAAATCAAAGAGACGGGAAGGCTTTCCACGGGCAATGGCAGAATGATTTGCATTGATCCCTGTTCTAGATCTCGCATAAGAGGAGGCTGAAAATCCACTACAAACGGATGGTTCTTTGGCTCCAGCGTCCTCGAAATGGGTAGAAGTGGTACAAAATGGATGGACCTAGTCTGTACCAAAACACCTGCCTCGTGTGAGGCTCGAACTCACGACCTTCAGATTATGAGACTGACGCGCTGCCTACTGCGCCAACGAGGCTGAGAGCCAACCAGAAAATGGACGATTTCTCGAAGCTGCACGGAAAAAAAATTCAACTTGGACAAACAAAGGCAAGTCCCCAGGTATTTAAGCCCTGAACGGGTTTTGGAGGTGAAGAGTGCCACAGGAGATCCTAAAAATCTCCCAGCTCCGGCTAACCCGAAAGGGACAAGCGGTACACAATGGATGGGTTGCCTTTGCCACGTACTGTGTATCAAGTGAGGCTCAAGACACCATCTTCCCCCAAAACGGACCATTCTTCTTTTGTCTCGTAGTGCCGTCTTAAATTAAATTCCTTAATTACAGCCACATTAGCTCCACTAATAAGACACACGGATTTACCAGCAATGTCTGTAAACATATATTCAGTCACCCGCTGGCAGGCGACAATTCTAAGTCTGCCAATTGTTGCGCCGAATTCGCGCCACTCTCCAAAGTCTCCTCTCAACAACATCTTGACTTAATGCAGATACGATGTCCAACCCAAGTTTGGTTTGCACAGACTTCTTGTTCCAAATCTTGATGCCGTCTGGCCGCGACCGAGAACAAACTTAATGCCCCCCAAGGCCCCACGCATAAAGGAACTGTGCATTGGCCGGGAATCGAACCCGGGCCTCCCGCGTGGCAGGCGAGAATTCTACCACTGAACCACCAATGCTCACAGACGTGCCAGTTTTCCCACCGAATTCACGCCATTGCCCAAGCGCTCCTCTCGAGGCGCAACGGAAAATGTAGCCCGATACAGCCACGCGTCACTCATCAAGACACCTCTGTCTCAGCTCCCTGATGGTCTAGTGGTCAGGATTCGGCGCTCTCACCGCCGTGGCCCGGGTTCGATTCCCGGTCAGGGAAACTGTATTTTGACCCAGCTCCGGCTTACCCGAAAGGGACAAGCGGTAGACAATGGATGGGTTGCCTTTGCCACGTACTGTGTATCACGCGAAACTCAAGGCACCATCTCCCCCCAAAACGGACCATTCGTTGAAGCCGTCAACAAATGAAGCAGAGTTGCCAGTTCTTCAAGCCCAGGATGGGCTGCCGTCTTGGAGGCGAAGTGTGTGACAGGAGATCCTAAAATGTGTGGCCGAACTGCGCATCAAAACATGCCTCGGGTGACGGTAGAGCCCAACACCTCCAGTTTTTGAGACTTACGCATGGCAGGCGACAATTCTACCGCTGAGCTAACAACCCTTGCACGTCCGCCAATTGTCCCGCTGAATTCGCGCCACTCTCCAAAGTCTCCTCTCAAGACGCTTAAAATGGATGCACAAACTCTGTCACGTACTGTGCATCAAAGCACATCGCTTGCGTGAGGCTACAAGTCACTACCTTCTGATTTCGAGATTCACGGGTGGCAGGCGACAGTTCTACTGCTGAGCCACCAGCCCTTACAAGTCTGCCAATTGTCCCGCCGAATTCGCGCCACTCTCCAAAGTCTCCTCTCAACAACATCTTGACTTAATGCAGATACGATGTCCAAGCCAAGTTTGGTTTGCACAGACTTCTTGTTCCAACTTACCAGTCAGGCAAGAATGACTTCAAATTATCTCTCTCAATGGACCCTGTTGGCAAAGGAACTCCAGGCAACCTCCAGAGACTCAGCTCGGGAGCTGCTGATAACCAATTATCAGCCCTTGCTCATCCGCTTCCAATGCAAAGACATTCCTAACCCTACCTGGACAAAGTGTCCACGAAGAAATAACAGGTAGGAGTCATTTGGGAGCCAACGTGTGGTGCCCCGCAATTCTGACCTGAGAAAAGAAAGAGGAATTGTGGTGAAAGTTGGATGAAGTGGTTCCAGAGGGCCGGCACGCATCCATAGGGGAAGATCGCCTGCCACGTGTGAGTCTTGAAATCAAAGAGACGGGAAGGCTTTCCACGGGCAATGGCAGAATGATTTGCATTGATCCCTGTTCTAGATCTCGCATAAGAGGAGGCTGAAAATCCACTACAAACGGATGGTTCTTTGGCTCCAGCGTCCTCGAAATGGGTAGAAGTGGTACAAAATGGATGGACCAAGTCTGTACCAAAACACCTGCCTCGTGTGAGGCTCGAACTCACGACCTTCAGATTATGAGACTGACGCGCTGCCTACTGCGCCAACGAGGCTGAGAGCCAACCAGAAAATGGACGATTTCTCGAAGCTGCACGGAAAAAAAATTCAACTTGGACAAACAAAGGCAAGTCCCCAGGTATTTAAGCCCTGAACGGGTTTTGGAGGTGAAGAGTGCCACAGGAGATCCTAAAAATCTCCCAGCTCCGGCTAACCCGAAAGGGACAAGCGGTACACAATGGATGGGTTGCCTTTGCCACGTACTGTGTATCAAGTGAGGCTCAAGACACCATCTTCCCCCAAAACGGACCATTCTTCTTTTGTCTCGTAGTGCCGTCTTAAATTAAATTCCTTAATTACAGCCACATTAGCTCCACTAATAAGACACACGGATTTACCAGCAATGTCTGTAAACATATATTCAGTCACCCGCTGGCAGGCGACAATTCTAAGTCTGCCAATTGTTGCGCCGAATTCGCGCCACTCTCCAAAGTCTCCTCTCAACAACATCTTGACTTAATGCAGATACGATGTCCAACCCAAGTTTGGTTTGCACAGACTTCTTGTTCCAAATCTTGATGCCGTCTGGCCGCGACCGAGAACAAACTTAATGCCCCCCAAGGCCCCACGCATAAAGGAACTGTGCATTGGCCGGGAATCGAACCCGGGCCTCCCGCGCGGGAGCCTGGGATTGTTTAGCTAAACGGCCCTAAACCGTTTCCCATTCATTCTCTATGGTAGTGCTAAACCACTACGGATGTAATATATTTTTGGCCACTACGGTCTTCCGGCGCTGTTGCGAGTTTGAGATGCGGCAATTTTTAAAAATCACAACTTTTAAATTTCGGGAGACGAAACAAGTAACGCACTGCTCGCAACACATCTCAACGATCCTCGTTCATTGATCAAAGGTAAGAAATGTCGTTTGGAATAAGAGTAAAACAACAGAATACATTTACAGGTGTATATTACAGGTAATAGACGTGTTGCGATTGCATTTACGAAGCATCCATCGCTCGGTTAAAGACGGTGGGAGTTTATCCGCTGTTGTAAAGTGGCACGGTAAAAAATGAATGAACGTGATCCTTAAATAAATTGCGTGTTTCATTGACGTGTTTGACTGTTAAATAAACTTGGTAGGTTTCTGACTGCTGTGACACTGACATTACTATAATGTGGTGTAATTAAATAATCGATAAATGGCTTGTTATGAGATGACATGCTAAATGACGTAACCTGCATTTTTTAAAAATTTGTATTGCATTCATGTTGTAATGGTCAGTAATCGTATCTATACGACAGTCTTGATATCTCACTAACATGAGCAATGCCCACTAGTGTAAGAATAAACAGGATATCTTAAATAGGTATGTCGATAATCTGCCTGCAGTTCTTATGTACCATGACTACTAAGCAGTTGGCACAAATTTTGCATTCAACCATGAAAGGTTTTTATTTACAGACGGAACAGTTTGTATTGCCTGGAGAAAAAACATTTTTATCGCAAATGTTGATTCAGATTTTGTCTCTTTATTGTTCTCTTGCATCCTGCTGTTAAACTCAGCCACAATGGAGTGGCAGGGAAATATATCTACTGCCCTTCAAAAGTGCATTCTCTGTACAGGGACAAGGGCATGGCCAAGGAGATGACCTGGAAGGAGTTTCAGGAGTCTCCTTTCTACGAGGCAGAGAGACAAAGATGGGTGGAAGAAAAAAGGAAATAGGGGAGAAACTGTTGATATTGTACATAATATAGTTTAGTTCTAGTTTTGTAATGTTTATTTTGTTTATATAAATAAAAACTGATTGTAAATATAAAAATGTAACTAAATTCTGTTCTGTAAAAATATCAGCACAGCTCTCTTATTTATAACCTCTTACCTGTATGTTTATATATCTGTGTGTGCTGACCCTCAGGTATTCAGTTTTAAAAAGCTCTGAGTGCTGCCCTGAAAGCTAACATATTATTTCTAAATCACTTCATGTAATGATAACAAGCCATCCGTTCTCTAGTGGGGTCTCACAGCTTTTATCTTCATAATCTTTCTGGTTGATTTGTAATATAAGAAACATGACTGCTGTCTTTTATCTGTGTGACTGTACAGCCTGTTTCAGACATGACAACCAGACAGTGTCTGAAGTTATCTTTAATACATGCAACACAGCTGGAGATAGTCCAGACACTTTCTCACTTCTGATGATAATATTTTTGGTTTAGGTATTGTTGCTTTCTGGCTTGAAGCTTATCTACAAAAGCAGTTCAATAAGGAGAGATCATGTGGAAAAACCGAACAGGATTTATTGAGATACAGAAATAAATGTAACTGTTAGGCAGTTAGACTCCAGTGACCCATTATAGCAGAAGAAATCTCAGCAGTGACAGGATTTTGCACGAGCGACACCCCAGAGTCAAAATGCTGGTAGTGATGAAGATGGAGGCTGGGACAGGGTTCTGAGTGACCACGGTGAGGAGGAGAAAGGAGAGGAGGCGGGCTGCATAGCTGAGGATCTGAAATGCAGAATGGCAGAAGCAGAATAGCAACAGATTTAAAGCATGCAGAGTGGAGGCTGGCATGCTCGGTGAAGGCAGGCAAGAGCATAACTGGAATAAAGTAATGATGTCAGTACTGAGTTTGTGCTGGAAAATGAATAGATATAAACTGGCAGCCACCAGGAAGCAGACAGATGACTTATTACACATCTCCCTTATTGAAATTATGCATAAGCTTAATTTTCTGTGCCAACAGAATGTATCTGAATTATAGTTTAAACTTTAATCTTTGTATTAAAAGTTGGATGTCTGCATAACTGAAGAGTATGTCTGATTTGTGATGATACAGTTTATTCTGAGTTATGTAAACTTTCACACAGTTGTTGTGAAAGTTTTCCATTAAATAAACCCAACAGAGCCTTGGGTATAAACACCTTCTACAGAACCAAAAGGCAGTACACAGCTGTTTTCACACCTTTGGTCTTCAACCAGAGAAAAGTTCACACTCCCTTGCTTCCTCTTACAGTGGAGAAGACAAAAGATGAACTTTTCCCGTGTGAATGCCTGCTTCCAGCTTCCTGAGATACCTTCTGTTAGCAGCATGAATGTGTGAGACATTGAGGCAAAACACTATGATATAAATAGAATGATAATCAAATAATAAGAAAAGCAAAGTGAAAAATAAATGTTATCCACATTAACTAAATTTAAAATGGTGTTTATCTTTTGATAATGTAACACAGCCTTTGTCCCAACCAGGACTCGAACCTGCGCTCAGACGATTCAGTGCAAAAAAAACCCCATTTTTTACACTGGCTGAAAAGCTGCAATTTGATTGGCTGTTTCTCCGTTACACCTATACGCGACGGGCCCCCGCGTGGCAGGCGAGAATTCTACCACTGAACCACCAATGCTCACAGACGTGCCAGTTTTCCCACCGAATTCACGCCATTGCCCAAGCGCTCCTCTCGAGGCGCAACGGAAAATGTAGCCCGATACAGCCACGCGTCACTCATCAAGACACCTCTGTCTCAGCTCCCTGATGGTCTAGTGGTCAGGATTCGGCGCTCTCACCGCCGTGGCCCGGGTTCGATTCCCGGTCAGGGAAACTGTATTTTGACCCAGCTCCGGCTTACCCGAAAGGGACAAGTGGTAGACAATGGATGGGTTGCCTTTGCCACGTACTGTGTATCACGCGAAACTCAAGGCACCATCTCCCCCCAAAACGGACCATTCGTTGAAGCCGTCAACAAATGAAGCAGAGTTGCCAGTTCTTCAAGCCCAGGATGGGCTGCCGTCTTGGAGGCGAAGTGTGTGACAGGAGATCCTAAAATGTGTGGCCGAACTGCGCATCAAAACATGCCTCGGGTGACGGTAGAGCCCAACACCTCCAGTTTTTGAGACTTACGCATGGCAGGCGACAATTCTACCGCTGAGCTAACAACCCTTGCACGTCCGCCAATTGTCCCGCTGAATTCGCGCCACTCTCCAAAGTCTCCTCTCAAGACGCTTAAAATGGATGCACAAACTCTGTCACGTACTGTGCATCAAAGCACATCGCTTGCGTGAGGCTACAAGTCACTACCTTCTGATTTCGAGATTCACGGGTGGCAGGCGACAGTTCTACTGCTGAGCCACCAGCCCTTACAAGTCTGCCAATTGTCCCGCCGAATTCGCGCCACTCTCCAAAGTCTCCTCTCAACAACATCTTGACTTAATGCAGATACGATGTCCAAGCCAAGTTTGGTTTGCACAGACTTCTTGTTCCAACTTACCAGTCAGGCAAGAATGACTTCAAATTATCTCTCTCAATGGACCCTGTTGGCAAAGGAACTCCAGGCAACCTCCAGAGACTCAGCTCGGGAGCTGCTGATAACCAATTATCAGCCCTTGCTCATCCGCTTCCAATGCAAAGACATTCCTAACCCTACCTGGACAAAGTGTCCACGAAGAAATAACAGGTAGGAGTCATTTGGGAGCCAACGTGTGGTGCCCCGCAATTCTGACCTGAGAAAAGAAAGAGGAATTGTGGTGAAAGTTGGATGAAGTGGTTCCAGAGGGCCGGCACGCATCCATAGGGGAAGATCGCCTGCCACGTGTGAGTCTTGAAATCAAAGAGACGGGAAGGCTTTCCACGGGCAATGGCAGAATGATTTGCATTGATCCCTGTTCTAGATCTCGCATAAGAGGAGGCTGAAAATCCACTACAAACGGATGGTTCTTTGGCTCCAGCGTCCTCGAAATGGGTAGAAGTGGTACAAAATGGATGGACCAAGTCTGTACCAAAACACCTGCCTCGTGTGAGGCTCGAACTCACGACCTTCAGATTATGAGACTGACGCGCTGCCTACTGCGCCAACGAGGCTGAGAGCCAACCAGAAAATGGACGATTTCTCGAAGCTGCACGGAAAAAAAATTCAACTTGGACAAACAAAGGCAAGTCCCCAGGTATTTAAGCCCTGAACGGGTTTTGGAGGTGAAGAGTGCCACAGGAGATCCTAAAAATCTCCCAGCTCCGGCTAACCCGAAAGGGACAAGCGGTACACAATGGATGGGTTGCCTTTGCCACGTACTGTGTATCAAGTGAGGCTCAAGACACCATCTTCCCCCAAAACGGACCATTCTTCTTTTGTCTCGTAGTGCCGTCTTAAATTAAATTCCTTAATTACAGCCACATTAGCTCCACTAATAAGACACACGGATTTACCAGCAATGTCTGTAAACATATATTCAGTCACCCGCTGGCAGGCGACAATTCTAAGTCTGCCAATTGTTGCGCCGAATTCGCGCCACTCTCCAAAGTCTCCTCTCAACAACATCTTGACTTAATGCAGATACGATGTCCAACCCAAGTTTGGTTTGCACAGACTTCTTGTTCCAAATCTTGATGCCGTCTGGCCGCGACCGAGAACAAACTTAATGCCCCCCAAGGCCCCACGCATAAAGGAACTGTGCATTGGCCGGGAATCGAACCCGGGCCTCCCGCGTGGCAGGCGAGAATTCTACCACTGAACCACCAATGCTCACAGACGTGCCAGTTTTCCCACCGAATTCGCGCCATTGCCCAAGCGCTCCTCTCGAGGCGCAACGGAAAATGTAGCCCGATACAGCCACGCGTCACTCATCAAGGCACCTCTGTCTCAGCTCCTTGATGGTCTAGTGGTCAGGATTCGGCGCTCTCACCGCCGCGGCCCGGGTTCGATTCCCGGTCAGGGAAACTGTATTTTGACCCAGCTCCGGCTTACCCGAAAGGGACAAGCGGTAGACAATGGATGGGTTGCCTTTGCCACGTACTGTGTATCACGCGAAACTCAAGGCACCATCTCCCCCCAAAACGGACCATTCATTGAAGCCGTCAACAAATGAAGCAGAGTTGCCAGTTCTTCAAGCCCAGGATGGGCTGCCGTCTTGGAGGCGAAGTGTGTGACAGGAGATCCTAAAATGTGTGGCCGAACTGCGCATCAAAACATGCCTCAGGTGACGGTAGAGCCCAACACCTCCAGTTTTTGAGACTTACGCATGGCAGGCGACAATTCTACCGCTGAGCTAACAACCCTTGCACGTCCGCCAATTGTCCCGCTGAATTCGCGCCACTCTCCAAAGTCTCCTCTCAAGACGCTTAAAATGGATGCACAAACTCTGTCACGTACTGTGCATCAAAGCACATCGCTTGCGTGAGGCTACAAGTCACTACCTTCTGATTTCGAGATTCACGGGTGGCAGGCGACAGTTCTACTGCTGAGCCACCAGCCCTTACAAGTCTGCCAATTGTCCCGCCGAATTCGCGCCACTCTCCAAAGTCTCCTCTCAACAACATCTTGACTTAATGCAGATACGATGTCCAAGCCAAGTTTGGTTTGCACAGACTTCTTGTTCCAACTTACCAGTCAGGCAAGAATGACTTCAAATTATCTCTCTCAATGGACCCTGTTGGCAAAGGAACTCCAGGCAACCTCCAGAGACTCAGCTCGGGAGCTGCTGATAACCAATTATCAGCCCTTGCTCATCCGCTTCCAATGCAAAGACATTCCTAACCCTACCTGGACAAAGTGTCCACGAAGAAATAACAGGTAGGAGTCATTTGGGAGCCAACGTGTGGTGCCCCGCAATTCTGACCTGAGAAAAGAAAGAGGAATTGTGGTGAAAGTTGGATGAAGTGGTTCCAGAGGGCCGGCACGCATCCATAGGGGAAGATCGCCTGCCACGTGTGAGTCTTGAAATCAAAGAGACGGGAAGGCTTTCCACGGGCAATGGCAGAATGATTTGCATTGATCCCTGTTCTAGATCTCGCATAAGAGGAGGCTGAAAATCCACTACAAACGGATGGTTCTTTGGCTCCAGCGTCCTCGAAATGGGTAGAAGTGGTACAAAATGGATGGACCAAGTCTGTACCAAAACACCTGCCTCGTGTGAGGCTCGAACTCACGACCTTCAGATTATGAGACTGACGCGCTGCCTACTGCGCCAACGAGGCTGAGAGCCAACCAGAAAATGGACGATTTCTCGAAGCTGCACGGAAAAAAAATTCAACTTGGACAAACAAAGGCAAGTCCCCAGGTATTTAAGCCCTGAACGGGTTTTGGAGGTGAAGAGTGCCACAGGAGATCCTAAAAATCTCCCAGCTCCGGCTAACCCGAAAGGGACAAGCGGTACACAATGGATGGGTTGCCTTTGCCACGTACTGTGTATCAAGTGAGGCTCAAGACACCATCTTCCCCCAAAACGGACCATTCTTCTTTTGTCTCGTAGTGCCGTCTTAAATTAAATTCCTTAATTACAGCCACATTAGCTCCACTAATAAGACACACGGATTTACCAGCAATGTCTGTAAACATATATTCAGTCACCCGCTGGCAGGCGACAATTCTAAGTCTGCCAATTGTTGCGCCGAATTCGCGCCACTCTCCAAAGTCTCCTCTCAACAACATCTTGACTTAATGCAGATACGATGTCCAACCCAAGTTTGGTTTGCACAGACTTCTTGTTCCAAATCTTGATGCCGTCTGGCCGCGACCGAGAACAAACTTAATGCCCCCCAAGGCCCCACGCATAAAGGAACTGTGCATTGGCCGGGAATCGAACCCGGGCCTCCCGCGTGGCAGGCGAGAATTCTACCACTGAACCACCAATGCTCACAGACGTGCCAGTTTTCCCACCGAATTCACGCCATTGCCCAAGCGCTCCTCTCGAGGCGCAACGGAAAATGTAGCCCGATACAGCCACGCGTCACTCATCAAGACACCTCTGTCTCAGCTCCCTGATGGTCTAGTGGTCAGGATTCGGCGCTCTCACCGCCGTGGCCCGGGTTCGATTCCCGGTCAGGGAAACTGTATTTTGACCCAGCTCCGGCTTACCCGAAAGGGACAAGCGGTAGACAATGGATGGGTTGCCTTTGCCACGTACTGTGTATCACGCGAAACTCAAGGCACCATCTCCCCCCAAAACGGACCATTCGTTGAAGCCGTCAACAAATGAAGCAGAGTTGCCAGTTCTTCAAGCCCAGGATGGGCTGCCGTCTTGGAGGCGAAGTGTGTGACAGGAGATCCTAAAATGTGTGGCCGAACTGCGCATCAAAACATGCCTCGGGTGACGGTAGAGCCCAACACCTCCAGTTTTTGAGACTTACGCATGGCAGGCGACAATTCTACCGCTGAGCTAACAACCCTTGCACGTCCGCCAATTGTCCCGCTGAATTCGCGCCACTCTCCAAAGTCTCCTCTCAAGACGCTTAAAATGGATGCACAAACTCTGTCACGTACTGTGCATCAAAGCACATCGCTTGCGTGAGGCTACAAGTCACTACCTTCTGATTTCGAGATTCACGGGTGGCAGGCGACAGTTCTACTGCTGAGCCACCAGCCCTTACAAGTCTGCCAATTGTCCCGCCGAATTCGCGCCACTCTCCAAAGTCTCCTCTCAACAACATCTTGACTTAATGCAGATACGATGTCCAAGCCAAGTTTGGTTTGCACAGACTTCTTGTTCCAACTTACCAGTCAGGCAAGAATGACTTCAAATTATCTCTCTCAATGGACCCTGTTGGCAAAGGAACTCCAGGCAACCTCCAGAGACTCAGCTCGGGAGCTGCTGATAACCAATTATCAGCCCTTGCTCATCCGCTTCCAATGCAAAGACATTCCTAACCCTACCTGGACAAAGTGTCCACGAAGAAATAACAGGTAGGAGTCATTTGGGAGCCAACGTGTGGTGCCCCGCAATTCTGACCTGAGAAAAGAAAGAGGAATTGTGGTGAAAGTTGGATGAAGTGGTTCCAGAGGGCCGGCACGCATCCATAGGGGAAGATCGCCTGCCACGTGTGAGTCTTGAAATCAAAGAGACGGGAAGGCTTTCCACGGGCAATGGCAGAATGATTTGCATTGATCCCTGTTCTAGATCTCGCATAAGAGGAGGCTGAAAATCCACTACAAACGGATGGTTCTTTGGCTCCAGCGTCCTCGAAATGGGTAGAAGTGGTACAAAATGGATGGACCAAGTCTGTACCAAAACACCTGCCTCGTGTGAGGCTCGAACTCACGACCTTCAGATTATGAGACTGACGCGCTGCCTACTGCGCCAACGAGGCTGAGAGCCAACCAGAAAATGGACGATTTCTCGAAGCTGCACGGAAAAAAAATTCAACTTGGACAAACAAAGGCAAGTCCCCAGGTATTTAAGCCCTGAACGGGTTTTGGAGGTGAAGAGTGCCACAGGAGATCCTAAAAATCTCCCAGCTCCGGCTAACCCGAAAGGGACAAGCGGTACACAATGGATGGGTTGCCTTTGCCACGTACTGTGTATCAAGTGAGGCTCAAGACACCATCTTCCCCCAAAACGGACCATTCTTCTTTTGTCTCGTAGTGCCGTCTTAAATTAAGTTCCTTAATTACAGCCACATTAGCTCCACTAATAAGACACACGGATTTACCAGCAATGTCTGTAAACATATATTCAGTCACCCGCTGGCAGGCGACAATTCTAAGTCTGCCAATTGTTGCGCCGAATTCGCGCCACTCTCCAAAGTCTCCTCTCAACAACATCTTGACTTAATGCAGATACGATGTCCAACCCAAGTTTGGTTTGCACAGACTTCTTGTTCCAAATCTTGATGCCGTCTGGCCGCGACCGAGAACAAACTTAATGCCCCCCAAGGCCCCACGCATAAAGGAACTGTGCATTGGCCCGGAATCGAACCCGGGCCTCCCGCGTGGCAGGCGAGAATTCTACCACTGAACCACCAATGCTCACAGACGTGCCAGTTTTCCCACCGAATTCGCGCCATTGCCCAAGCGCTCCTCTCGAGGCGCAACGGAAAATGTAGCCCGATACAGCCACGCGTCACTCATCAAGGCACCTCTGTCTCAGCTCCCTGATGGTCTAGTGGTCAGGATTCGGCGCTCTCACCGCCGCGGCCCGGGTTCGATTCCCGGTCAGGGAAACTGTATTTTGACCCAGCTCCGGCTTACCCGAAAGGGACAAGCGGTAGACAATGGATGGGTTGCCTTTGCCACGTACTGTGTATCACGCGAAACTCAAGGCACCATCTCCCCCCAAAACGGACCATTCGTTGAAGCCGTCAACAAATGAAGCAGAGTTGCCAGTTCTTCAAGCCCAGGATGGGCTGCCGTCTTGGAGGCGAAGTGTGTGACAGGAGATCCTAAAATGTGTGGCCGAACTGCGCATCAAAACATGCCTCAGGTGACGGTAGAGCCCAACACCTCCAGTTTTTGAGACTTACGCATGGCAGGCGACAATTCTACCGCTGAGCTAACAACCCTTGCACGTCCGCCAATTGTCCCGCTGAATTCGCGCCACTCTCCAAAGTCTCCTCTCAAGACGCTTAAAATGGATGCACAAACTCTGTCACGTACTGTGCATCAAAGCACATCGCTTGCGTGAGGCTACAAGTCACTACCTTCTGATTTCGAGATTCACGGGTGGCAGGCGACAGTTCTACTGCTGAGCCACCAGCCCTTACAAGTCTGCCAATTGTCCCGCCGAATTCGCGCCACTCTCCAAAGTCTCCTCTCAACAACATCTTGACTTAATGCAGATACGATGTCCAAGCCAAGTTTGGTTTGCACAGACTTCTTGTTCCAACTTACCAGTCAGGCAAGAATGACTTCAAATTATCTCTCTCAATGGACCCTGTTGGCAAAGGAACTCCAGGCAACCTCCAGAGACTCAGCTCGGGAGCTGCTGATAACCAATTATCAGCCCTTGCTCATCCGCTTCCAATGCAAAGACATTCCTAACCCTACCTGGACAAAGTGTCCACGAAGAAATAACAGGTAGGAGTCATTTGGGAGCCAACGTGTGGTGCCCCGCAATTCTGACCTGAGAAAAGAAAGAGGAATTGTGGTGAAAGTTGGATGAAGTGGTTCCAGAGGGCCGGCACGCATCCATAGGGGAAGATCGCCTGCCACGTGTGAGTCTTGAAATCAAAGAGACGGGAAGGCTTTCCACGGGCAATGGCAGAATGATTTGCATTGATCCCTGTTCTAGATCTCGCATAAGAGGAGGCTGAAAATCCACTACAAACGGATGGTTCTTTGGCTCCAGCGTCCTCGAAATGGGTAGAAGTGGTACAAAATGGATGGACCAAGTCTGTACCAAAACACCTGCCTCGTGTGAGGCTCGAACTCACGACCTTCAGATTATGAGACTGACGCGCTGCCTACTGCGCCAACGAGGCTGAGAGCCAACCAGAAAATGGACGATTTCTCGAAGCTGCACGGAAAAAAAATTCAACTTGGACAAACAAAGGCAAGTCCCCAGGTATTTAAGCCCTGAACGGGTTTTGGAGGTGAAGAGTGCCACAGGAGATCCTAAAAATCTCCCAGCTCCGGCTAACCCGAAAGGGACAAGCGGTACACAATGGATGGGTTGCCTTTGCCACGTACTGTGTATCAAGTGAGGCTCAAGACACCATCTTCCCCCAAAACGGACCATTCTTCTTTTGTCTCGTAGTGCCGTCTTAAATTAAATTCCTTAATTACAGCCACATTAGCTCCACTAATAAGACACACGGATTTACCAGCAATGTCTGTAAACATATATTCAGTCACCCGCTGGCAGGCGACAATTCTAAGTCTGCCAATTGTTGCGCCGAATTCGCGCCACTCTCCAAAGTCTCCTCTCAACAACATCTTGACTTAATGCAGATACGATGTCCAACCCAAGTTTGGTTTGCACAGACTTCTTGTTCCAAATCTTGATGCCGTCTGGCCGCGACCGAGAACAAACTTAATGCCCCCCAAGGCCCCACGCATAAAGGAACTGTGCATTGGCCGGGAATCGAACCCGGGCCTCCCGCGTGGCAGGCGAGAATTCTACCACTGAACCACCAATGCTCACAGACGTGCCAGTTTTCCCACCGAATTCGCGCCATTGCCCAAGCGCTCCTCTCGAGGCGCAACGGAAAATGTAGCCCGATACAGCCACGCGTCACTCATCAAGACACCTCTGTCTCAGCTCCCTGATGGTCTAGTGGTCAGGATTCGGCGCTCTCACCGCCGCGGCCCGGGTTCGATTCCCGGTCAGGGAAACTGTATTTTGACCCAGCTCCGGCTTACCCGAAAGGGACAAGCGGTAGACAATGGATGGGTTGCCTTTGCCACGTACTGTGTATCACGCGAAACTCAAGGCACCATCTCCCCCCAAAACGGACCATTCGTTGAAGCCGTCAACAAATGAAGCAGAGTTGCCAGTTCTTCAAGCCCAGGATGGGCTGCCGTCTTGGAGGCGAAGTGTGTGACAGGAGATCCTAAAATGTGTGGCCGAACTGCGCATCAAAACATGCCTCGGGTGACGGTAGAGCCCAACACCTCCAGTTTTTGAGACTTACGCATGGCAGGCGACAATTCTACCGCTGAGCTAACAACCCTTGCACGTCCGCCAATTGTCCCGCTGAATTCGCGCCACTCTCCAAAGTCTCCTCTCAAGACGCTTAAAATGGATGCACAAACTCTGTCACGTACTGTGCATCAAAGCACATCGCTTGCGTGAGGCTACAAGTCACTACCTTCTGATTTCGAGATTCACAGGTGGCAGGCGACAGTTCTACTGCTGAGCCACCAGCCCTTACAAGTCTGCCAATTGTCCCGCCGAATTCGCGCCACTCTCCAAAGTCTCCTCTCAACAACATCTTGACTTAATGCAGATACGATGTCCAAGCCAAGTTTGGTTTGCACAGACTTCTTGTTCCAACTTACCAGTCAGGCAAGAATGACTTCAAATTATCTCTCTCAATGGACCCTGTTGGCAAAGGAACTCCAGGCAACCTCCAGAGACTCAGCTCGGGAGCTGCTGATAACCAATTATCAGCCCTTGCTCATCCGCTTCCAATGCAAAGACATTCCTAACCCTACCTGGACAAAGTGTCCACGAAGAAATAACAGGTAGGAGTCATTTGGGAGCCAACGTGTGGTGCCCCGCAATTCTGACCTGAGAAAAGAAAGAGGAATTGTGGTGAAAGTTGGATGAAGTGGTTCCAGAGGGCCGGCACGCATCCATAGGGGAAGATCGCCTGCCACGTGTGAGTCTTGAAATCAAAGAGACGGGAAGGCTTTCCACGGGCAATGGCAGAATGATTTGCATTGATCCCTGTTCTAGATCTCGCATAAGAGGAGGCTGAAAATCCACTACAAACGGATGGTTCTTTGGCTCCAGCGTCCTCGAAATGGGTAGAAGTGGTACAAAATGGATGGACCAAGTCTGTACCAAAACACCTGCCTCGTGTGAGGCTCGAACTCACGACCTTCAGATTATGAGACTGACGCGCTGCCTACTGCGCCAACGAGGCTGAGAGCCAACCAGAAAATGGACGATTTCTCGAAGCTGCACGGAAAGAAAATTCAACTTGGACAAACAAAGGCAAGTCCCCAGGTATTTAAGCCCTGAACGGGTTTTGGAGGTGAAGAGTGCCACAGGAGATCCTAAAAATCTCCCAGCTCCGGCTAACCCGAAAGGGACAAGCGGTACACAATGGATGGGTTGCCTTTGCCACGTACTGTGTATCAAGTGAGGCTCAAGACACCATCTTCCCCCAAAACGGACCATTCTTCTTTTGTCTCGTAGTGCCGTCTTAAATTAAATTCCTTAATTACAGCCACATTAGCTCCACTAATAAGACACACGGATTTACCAGCAATGTCTGTAAACATATATTCAGTCACCCGCTGGCAGGCGACAATTCTAAGTCTGCCAATTGTTGCGCCGAATTCGCGCCACTCTCCAAAGTCTCCTCTCAACAACATCTTGACTTAATGCAGATACGATGTCCAACCCAAGTTTGGTTTGCACAGACTTCTTGTTCCAAATCTTGATGCCGTCTGGCCGCGACCGAGAACAAACTTAATGCCCCCCAAGGCCCCACGCATAAAGGAACTGTGCATTGGCCGGGAATCGAACCCGGGCCTCCCGCGTGGCAGGCAAGAGTTCTACCACTGAACCACCAATGCTCACAGACGTGCCAGTTTTCCCACCGAATTCGCGCCATTGCCCAAGCGCTCCTCTCGAGGCGCAACAGAAAATGTAGCCCGATACAGCCACGCGTCACTCATCAAGACACCTCTGTCGCAGCTCCCTGATGGTCTAGTGGTCAGGATTCGGCGCTCTCACCGCCGCGGCCCGGGTTCGATTCCCGGTCAGGGAAACTGTTTTTTGACCCAGCTCCGGCTTACCCGAAAGGGACAAGCGGTAGACAATGGATGGGTTGCCTTTGCCACGTACTGTGTATCACGCGAAACTCAAGGCACCGTCTCCCCCCAAAACGGACCATTCGTTGAAGCCGTCAACAAATGAAGCAGAGTTGCCAGTTCTTCAAGCCCAGGATGGGCTGCCGTCTTGGAGGCGAAGTGTGTGACAGGAGATCCTAAAATGTGTGGCCGAACTGCGCATCAAAACATGCCTCGGGTGACGGTAGAGCCCAACACCTCCAGTTTTTGAGACTTACGCATGGCAGGCGACAATTCTACCGCTGAGCTAACAACCCTTGCACGTCCGCCAATTGTCCCGCTGAATTCGCGCCACTCTCCAAAGTCTCCTCTCAAGACGCTTAAAATGGATGCACAAACTCTGTCACGTACTGTGCATCAAAGCACATCGCTTGCGTGAGGCTACAAGTCACTACCTTCTGATTTCGAGATTCACGGGTGGCAGGCGACAGTTCTACTGCTGAGCCACCAGCCCTTACAAGTCTGCCAATTGTCCCGCCGAATTCGCGCCACTCTCCAAAGTCTCCTCTCAACAACATCTTGACTTAATGCAGATACGATGTCCAAGCCAAGTTTGGTTTGCACAGACTTCTTGTTCCAACTTACCAGTCAGGCAAGAATGACTTCAAATTATCTCTCTCAATGGACCCTGTTGGCAAAGGAACTCCAGGCAACCTCCAGAGACTCAGCTCGGGAGCTGCTGATAACCAATTATCAGCCCTTGCTCATCCGCTTCCAATGCAAAGACATTCCTAACCCTACCTGGACAAAGTGTCCACGAAGAAATAACAGGTAGGAGTCATTTGGGAGCCAACGTGTGGTGCCCCGCAATTCTGACCTGAGAAAAGAAAGAGGAATTGTGGTGAAAGTTGGATGAAGTGGTTCCAGAGGGCCGGCACGCATCCATAGGGGAAGATCGCCTGCCACGTGTGAGTCTTGAAATCAAAGAGACGGGAAGGCTTTCCACGGGCAATGGCAGAATGATTTGCATTGATCCCTGTTCTAGATCTCGCATAAGAGGAGGCTGAAAATCCACTACAAACGGATGGTTCTTTGGCTCCAGCGTCCTCGAAATGGGTAGAAGTGGTACAAAATGGATGGACCAAGTCTGTACCAAAACACCTGCCTCGTGTGAGGCTCGAACTCACGACCTTCAGATTATGAGACTGACGCGCTGCCTACTGCGCCAACGAGGCTGAGAGCCAACCAGAAAATGGACGATTTCTCGAAGCTGCACGGAAAAAAAATTCAACTTGGACAAACAAAGGCAAGTCCCCAGGTATTTAAGCCCTGAACGGGTTTTGGAGGTGAAGAGTGCCACAGGAGATCCTAAAAATCTCCCAGCTCCGGCTAACCCGAAAGGGACAAGCGGTACACAATGGATGGGTTGCCTTTGCCACGTACTGTGTATCAAGTGAGGCTCAAGACACCATCTTCCCCCAAAACGGACCATTCTTCTTTTGTCTCGTAGTGCCGTCTTAAATTAAATTCCTTAATTACAGCCACATTAGCTCCACTAATAAGACACACGGATTTACCAGCAATGTCTGTAAACATATATTCAGTCACCCGCTGGCAGGCGACAATTCTAAGTCTGCCAATTGTTGCGCCGAATTCACGCCACTCTCCAAAGTCTCCTCTCAACAACATCTTGACTTAATGCAGATACGATGTCCAACCCAAGTTTGGTTTGCACAGACTTCTTGTTCCAAATCTTGATGCCGTCTGGCCGCAACCGAGAACAAACTTAATGCCCCCCAAGGCCCCACGCACAAAGGAACTGTGCATTGGCCGGGAATCAAACCCGGGCCTCCCGCGTGGCAGGCGAGAATTCTACCACTGAACCACCAATGCTCACAGACGTGCCAGTTTTCCCACCGAATTCGCGCCATTGCCCAAGCGCTCCTCTCGAGGCGCAACGGAAAATGTAGCCCGATACAGCCACGCGTCACTCATCAAGACTCCTCTGTCTCAGCTCCCTGATGGTCTAGTGGTCAGGATTCGGCGCTCTCACCGCCGCGGCCCGGGTTCGATTCCCGGTCAGGGAAACTGTTTCTTGACCCAGCTCCGGCTTACCCGAAAGGGACAAGCGGTAGACAATGGATGGGTTGCCTTTGCCACGTATTGTGTATCACGCGAAACTCAAGGCACCATCTCCCCCCAAAACGGACCATTCGTTGAAGCCGTCAACAAATGAAGCAGAGTTGCCAGTTCTTCAAGCCCAGGATGGGCTGCCGTCTTGGAGGCGAAGTGTGTGACAGGAGATCCTAAAATGTGTGGCCGAACTGCGCATCAAAACATGCCTCGGGTGACGGTAGAGCCCAACACCTCCAGTTTTTGAGACTTACGCATGGCTGGCGACAATTCTACCGCTGAGCTAACAACCCTTGCACGTCCGCCAATTGTCCCGCTGAATTCGCGCCACTCTCCAAAGTCTCCTCTCAAGACGCTTAAAATGGATGCACAAACTCTGTCACGTACTGTGCATCAAAGCACATCGCTTGCGTGAGGCTACAAGTCACTACCTTCTGATTTCGAGATTCACGGGTGGCAGGCGACAGTTCTACTGCTGAGCCACCAGCCCTTACAAGTCTGCCAATTGTCCCGCCGAATTCGCGCCACTCTCCAAAGTCTCCTCTCAACAACATCTTGACTTAATGCAGATACGATGTCCAAGCCAAGTTTGGTTTGCACAGACTTCTTGTTCCAACTTACCAGTCAGGCAAGAATGACTTCAAATTATCTCTCTCAATGGACCCTGTTGGCAAAGGAACTCCAGGCAACCTCCAGAGACTCAGCTCGGGAGCTGCTGATAACCAATTATCAGCCCTTGCTCATCCGCTTCCAATGCAAAGACATTCCTAACCCTACCTGGACAAAGTGTCCACGAAGAAATAACAGGTAGGAGTCATTTGGGAGCCAACGTGTGGTGCCCCGCAATTCTGACCTGAGAAAAGAAAGAGGAATTGTGGTGAAAGTTGGATGAAGTGGTTCCAGAGGGCCGGCACGCATCCATAGGGGAAGATCGCCTGCCACGTGTGAGTCTTGAAATCAAAGAGACGGGAAGGCTTTCCACGGGCAATGGCAGAATGATTTGCATTGATCCCTGTTCTAGATCTTGCATAAGAGGAGGCTGAAAATCCACTACAAACGGATGGTTCTTTGGCTCCAGCGTCCTCGAAATGGGTAGAAGTGGTACAAAATGGATGGACCAAGTCTGTACCAAAACACCTGCCTCGTGTGAGGCTCGAGCTCACGACCTTCAGATTATGAGACTGACGCGCTGCCTACTGCGCCAACGAGGCTGAGAGCCAACCAGAAAATGGACGATTTCTCGAAGCTGCACGGAAAAAAAATTCAACTTGGACAAACAAAGGCAAGTCCCCAGGTATTTAAGCCCTGAACGGGTTTTGGAGGTGAAGAGTGCCACAGGAGATCCTAAAAATCTCCCAGCTCCGGCTAACCCGAAAGGGACAAGCGGTACACAATGGATGGGTTGCCTTTGCCACGTACTGTGTATCAAGTGAGGCTCAAGACACCATCTTCCCCCAAAACGGACCATTCTTCTTTTGTCTCGTAGTGCCGTCTTAAATTAAATTCCTTAATTACAGCCACATTAGCTCCACTAATAAGACACACGGATTTACCAGCAATGTCTGTAAACATATATTCAGTCACCCGCTGGCAGGCGACAATTCTAAGTCTGCCAATTGTTGCGCCGAATTCGCGCCACTCTCCAAAGTCTCCTCTCAACAACATCTTGACTTAATGCAGATACGATGTCCAACCCAAGTTTGGTTTGCACAGACTTCTTGTTCCAAATCTTGATGCCGTCTGGCCGCGACCGAGAACAAACTTAATGCCCCCCAAGGCCCCACGCATAAAGGAACTGTGCATTGGCCGGGAATCAAACCCGGGCCTCCCGCGTGGCAGGCGAGAATTCTACCACTGAACCACCAATGCTCACAGACGTGCCAGTTTTCCCACCGAATTCGCGCCATTGCCCAAGCGCTCCTCTCGAGGCGCAACGGAAAATGTAGCCCGATACAGCCACGCGTCACTCATCAAGACACCTCTGTCGCAGCTCCCTGATGGTCTAGTGGTCAGGATTCGGCGCTCTCACCGCCGCGGCCCGGGTTCGATTCCCGGTCAGGGAAACTGTTTTTTGACCCAGCTCCGGCTAACCCGAAAGGGACAAGCGGTAGACAATGGATGGGTTGCCCTTGCCACGTACTGTGTATCACGCGAAACTCAAGGCACCATCTCCCCCCAAAACGGACCATTCGTTGAAGCCATCAACAAATGAAGCAGAGTTGCCAGTTCTTCAAGCCCAGGATGGGCTGCCGTCTTGGAGGCGAAGTGTGTGACAGGAGATCCTAAAATGTGTGGCCGAACTGCGCATCAAAACATGCCTCGGGTGACGGTAGAGCCCAACACCTCCAGTTTTTGAGACTTACGCATGGCAGGCGACAATTCTACCGCTGAGCTAACAACCCTTGCACGTCCGCCAATTGTCCCGCTGAATTCGCGCCACTCTCCAAAGTCTCCTCTCAAGACGCTTAAAATGGATGCACAAACTCTGTCACGTACTGTGCATCAAAGCACATCGCTTGCGTGAGGCTACAAGTCACTACCTTCTGATTTCGAGATTCACGGGTGGCAGGCGACAGTTCTACTGCTGAGCCACCAGCCCTTACAAGTCTGCCAATTGTCCCGCCGAATTCGCGCCACTCTCCAAAGTCTCCTCTCAACAACATCTTGACTTAATGCAGATACGATGTCCAAGCCAAGTTTGGTTTGCACAGACTTCTTGTTCCAACTTACCAGTCAGGCAAGAATGACTTCAAATTATCTCTCTCAATGGACCCTGTTGGCAAAGGAACTCCAGGCAACCTCCAGAGACTCAGCTCGGGAGCTGCTGATAACCAATTATCAGCCCTTGCTCATCCGCTTCCAATGCAAAGACATTCCTAACCCTACCTGGACAAAGTGTCCACGAAGAAATAACAGGTAGGAGTCATTTGGGAGCCAACGTGTGGTGCCCCGCAATTCTGACCTGAGAAAAGAAAGAGGAATTGTGGTGAAAGTTGGATGAAGTGGTTCCAGAGGGCCGGCACGCATCCATAGGGGAAGATCGCCTGCCACGTGTGAGTCTTGAAATCAAAGAGACGGGAAGGCTTTCCACGGGCAATGGCAGAATGATTTGCATTGATCCCTGTTCTAGATCTCGCATAAGAGGAGGCTGAAAATCCACTACAAACGGATGGTTCTTTGGCTCCAGCGTCCTCGAAATGGGTAGAAGTGGTACAAAATGGATGGACCAAGTCTGTACCAAAACACCTGCCTCGTGTGAGGCTCGAACTCACGACCTTCAGATTATGAGACTGACGCGCTGCCTACTGCGCCAACGAGGCTGAGAGCCAACCAGAAAATGGACGATTTCTCGAAGCTGCACGGAAAAAAAATTCAACTTGGACAAACAAAGGCAAGTCCCCAGGTATTTAAGCCCTGAACGGGTTTTGGAGGTGAAGAGTGCCACAGGAGATCCTAAAAATCTCCCAGCTCCGGCTAACCCGAAAGGGACAAGCGGTACACAATGGATGGGTTGCCTTTGCCACGTACTGTGTATCAAGTGAGGCTCAAGACACCATCTTCCCCCAAAACGGACCATTCTTCTTTTGTCTCGTAGTTCCGTCTTAAATTAAATTCCTTAATTACAGCCACATTAGCTCCACTAATAAGACACACGGATTTACCAGCAATGTCTGTAAACATATATTCAGTCACCCGCTGGCAGGCGACAATTCTAAGTCTGCCAATTGTTGCGCCGAATTCGCGCCACTCTCCAAAGTCTCCTCTCAACAACATCTTGACTTAATGCAGATACGATGTCCAACCCAAGTTTGGTTTGCACAGACTTCTTGTTCCAAATCTTGATGCCGTCTGGCCGCGACCGAGAACAAACTTAATGCCCCACGCATAAAGGAACTGTGCATTGGCCGGGAATCGAACCCGGGCCTCCCGCGTGGCAGGCGAGAATTCTACCACTGAACCACCAATGCTCACAGACGTGCCAGTTTTCCCACCGAATTCGCGCCATTGCCCAAGCGCTCCTCTCGAGGCGCAACGGAAAATGTAGCCCGATACAGCCACGCGTCACTCATCAAGACACCTCTGTCGCAGCTCCCTGATGGTCTAGTGGTCAGGATTCGGCGCTCTCACCGCCGCGGCCCGGGTTCGATTCCCGGTCAGGGAAACTGTTTTTTGACCCAGCTCCGGCTTACCCGAAAGGGACAAGCGGTAGACAATGGATGGGTTGCCTTTGCCACGTACTGTGTATCACGCGAAACTCAAGGCACCATCTCCCCCCAAAACGGACCATTCGTTGAAGCCGTCAACAAATGAAGCAGAGTTGCCAGTTCTTCAAGCCCAGGATGGGCTGCCGTCTTGGAGGCGAAGTGTGTGACAGGAGATCCTAAAATGTGTGGCCGAACTGCGCATCAAAACATGCCTCGGGTGACGGTAGAGCCCAACACCTCCAGTTTTTGAGACTTACGCATGGCAGGCGCTTCTACAGGAAGCGGTGCATCAGGAAAGCGGGAAGGATCATCAAGGACTCCAGTCACCCCAGCCATAAACTGTTCAGACTACTTCCATCAGGAAGGAGGTTCTGCAGCATCCGGTCCCGTACCAGCAGACCAAGAGACAGCTTTTTCCATCAGGCCATCAGACTGCTGAACACTTCATAGACACCTCACCTCCACTACTGGAACTTCACCATTATGCACTACATACTGTACATTAATGCCACTGTTTTGCACATGTCTCAACCAACTCTGTATATTTTTTTATATATATTATATTTTATTAAATAGAGTATTTTAGTTTACTCTATTTAATTTGTAAAATATGTATACATATATATACATAAATGTTGCCATATACATAAATTCTCTCACATTACTCTCTCTCTTGCCGCTGTCACTCCTAAAACCTGCCCCTCTTGCGAAACAAACAAATGACATATCCCTCACTTTTACTGCTGTTATTCCGATCACTGGTCTTACTACTTACTTACTTTACTAACGGTAAAGAGTTGACAAAAGTATCTCCTCGTTAGTATAGTGGTTAGTATCCCCGCCTGTCACGCGGGAGACCGGGGTTCGATTCCCCGACGGGGAGTGTATTTTTTTTTTTTTTTTGTGTAATAAGGTAAACCTTTACTATCCCCACACGTGAGAAAGCTCCAAGCTTTTCAAGCACATTGCATTAGAGTGGACACTCTAATGACCATATGAAAATTAAAACAACTCATCCTAGGTTGACTTAAATGCAAAAGCTCAGAAATGAGCAGAGCTGTCTTAACAGCCTGCCACACATGGGGGTGCTGGAAGTAATAGTTGATTATACTACAAAATAAGCATATGCATAACCATTTGCAAAAACAAGAAATGTGTGTGTCAAAAGAAACTGCCCCGTGTGAGGCTCGAACTCACGACCTTCAGATTATGAGACTGACGCGCTGCCTACTGCGCCAACGAGGCCTATGATGCAATACACCAATGGACCAACAAAAGTCATATTACCCCTGAACAAATAAAAATATGCTAAGAATATTAGAACCAAGAATTTGTCCATATCTAAAACCGGGCAGCAAGTTGAAAAGGTTACGGATTTGAAAATGTAGGGCTGATAACTTTATTTGTCTCTTTTATTGATGCTTTGACATCATTGGTGTTGTGATTTGACGCAAGAGCCACCCACCCCCACTTCCACTCCCACTGACCATCCCCCAACACCACCCACCATACCCCTCATGTCCCATTCTACCACAGGACTTCAAACAGACTTCAAACAAGTACAATTAGGGTCTGTAATATTGACAGTTAAGCCAAAATAAAAGCAACATAAAAAAATAAAAGCAAATGTCTCTGTGTACTCAAAAAAGATAGAAATTAATTTATAGACTAAAAAAATTCAAAAGATTGTTGCATTGGCCGGGAATCGAACCCGGGCCTCCCGCGTGGCAGGCGAGAATTCTACCACTGAACCACCAATGCTCACAGCTACCCTTATCTAATTACTGAATTAACATGCATACATAAACAATGTCTCTCATGATTTCCGTGTTTCAGTGGTTTCCCACTGAAAATGACATGTAGACTTTCTAGGGTCCAAGCACTGGACATGAAAATTACAAAAGAAGACAAACAGGAAGCGGGGCAAATGAGGAAAAGTCTAACGCCCAACGTGGGGCTCGAACCCACGACCCTGAGATTAAGAGTCTCATGCTCTACCGACTGAGCTAGCCGGGCTTGTAGCTTTAATCCCAACCCCTACTTTTTCAAAATTCACACTTCTTCTTAGTAAGAATAGGCTTTAGCATAGTTTTACAGGAAAGAAAGGCTATAACTAAAATTGATATCCAGTCCAAGCAAACTAAAAATTTTAAACTACAAGACGCAGTAGCTGTGAAATTCATTTATAACTATCTCTAAAACACATCTCTAAAATGTACTCAAAGTGCCATAAAGTCGATTCTGTTCATATGGATGTAAACAAAATATTCTGCCCCGTGTGAGGCTCGAACTCACGACCTTCAGATTATGAGACTGACGCGCTGCCTACTGCGCCAACGAGGCTTGCCACTACAGTCAACAAGAAGGCTTTTTACACACAGCTAAAGCTACTATGGCACTGTTATAAATAGGTAAAATTGGATACTGGAATTTCGTGAAGATCAATTGTTTTCCAAAGGGGTGAAGTACACTGTGAGTGCACTTTACCTTCCACTCATTACCCAAAACGCAGCAAACTTAAAAAATGTTAAACCTGCTGACAGCTAGCACACCAAACAAAACTCTTTCACATATGTTTATTAAAACAGTCATATTCAGCAGCTTAAAAAGAAGCAAATTTGCACTTGTGTTAATAACCAAGTAACTGTAGTTTAGGCGTCATGCTGATGCTAATGAATAGTAGGTAGGCTAGTATTAGTGGCTAGTTGTTCGCTAGTCGCCACCTCAAGCTAACAATATCTGCACAAAAACACGTTATTTTAAACTTAACAGAGGAAATTCACAAAAAACAATACAAGCGTCCTCATTCTAGCCCTACGGTGCCTCACCTTGTATCATATAGTTAACATCGTCTGCGCTTTTTTTCCTCGACGCACATGGCCGAAGTCCGTGCAGTCACCCGCTAGCAAACTCCTCTCCAGACTATTTATACTGAGGTTTGCTTTAACAATATAAATAGAAAATAACTCGTTTGTATGCTTCTCGAGGCAACCTAAATTCATGTGGTTATATAGTGGTAGTCTTGCTATGGTGTGTCCGAGTAAAAGCCCGCATCGCGACCAGTTCGAGCAGCAAATGGAGGACGCTCGAGCCAAGTCATGAGCACGTGGTGTGAAAAAGTACAAGGCGTGCCCGAACATGAAGTTTTGCTGCATAGCGCTTAAAAACAGAAGTAACTACCGTATCAAAGTCCATTATTTTATCTTACAGACTTAGTTACTTCACTTTTTTACTATTTATTTTTTATTGATTCATTTATTTTTAAAACACTGATGTCTAAAACCACCATGTGTTATTTAATTTAGAAAATTATGGCGCAAAATATTTTAAATAAAATGCTTTAAAATAGTTTAGACATTTTGGAAGTCTTAAAAATTTTGTTTAGCCACAGTATACAATATTGTCTCAGTGTTAAAAAATGTTAAAAACATTTATTGGTTTTTGAAAATTAAAATTATACTAAAAGAAATATTGAACTTAAGAGGGAGGTTTTGTTTCTTGTCACTGCTCATAACACAGATACAGCAAACTGGTTACGTTCCAGGGAAATTCAAAAAGTCATCAGAAATTCTGTATAAAGGGATTTGTTACATTAATTCAACAGCATTGTTACAGAATGTGGTATAATAATTATTACATTATTACAAACAACCGTTGTTGTCAAAGGTTTGTTAAAAGTAAGTCAGAGCTGCACTTGATTTAATTAATTATACTACAATTAGTAGTTTATTAGCCCAACTATGGATAAGGATTGAAAATGAAAAAAAAAAAGCTATAAAATCTCTGTGCAGCAGTTTCATGCTCTGTATCATTACCATGTTAAACTGCAATGTCCCCATTAAATCAAATGAATACTTGACTATTTTCTTTTTATCAGCTCAAAACAGTCTAGCTGTTCCCCTATGACCGCTATCATCTGTCATCACCCAGAGAACTGCTAATCCCTGGATATTTTCTCTTTTTCAAACCACCGGTTGTGTGGGAAGATCACAGTAGATGAGCAGTTTGTGAAACACTCAGACCAACTTGGCCTTAAATCACCTTTCTTCCCCATTCTGGTGCTCAGTTTGAACTTCAGCAGGTCTTCTTGGACACATCCATACTCAAATGGATTAAAACACAAAATTCAGACGACCAACTTAAAGTCATATTTAATAATTTAACTTCACCATGCATAAACCATATAGAAAATACTTTACAGCAATGACAATAAAAAAACAAAACAAAACCAAAAAACCCCAACACATTTTAATCATGATGCTAAAAAAGCAGCCGTCACAGATCACTGAAGGGTCACAAGTTTTCATCAGGTTAGTCTGATAAGAGTTAGTCTATGGTTAGACAATGTAAATAAAGAAAACAGATAACATGAAAACATAATCCATTAGAAAAATGCTGATGTTATTTTTATGTTACATCAATTTGATTTACACCCAGTAACTGTCCTTGCTTTACAAAAAAAGAAACCAAACCAAAAAAAAGCCAAAAAGGTCTTCAAGCCGGGTGGGTCTTCACTACTCAGTGAACCCCCCGACAAAAATGGGGGGAGGAATGAGTAAAGGTGAGTTATAGCAGGTGGGGGTACATGCAGAAAGCCTTCATTTTACACCTCCACCCTTTCAAATGGCACTAGTTTAACAACAAATAAAAAAGCATGGACAGATGATTTCTATCATGGACACTGCTTTTATGGCATCAAAACATTACAGCAAACTCAAAAACCTCTGTAATCTGTCACCTGCTCTAGTCAGGGAAAAATCTCATGTTCACTGCAGAAGGCAGACGTTAAGATATGAAATACAGACTGACCTTTGGGCTTGAAATTATCATCACTTCCTCCAGTTTCACAGTTAGATTAAGTGGCATCAACACAAGTGACAGATACATGACTTCCAAACATGTTTACAGAAGGAGAGGCAAAGCACTGATGCAAAGCAATTGGGATTCGATTTGATATTAAAACTTGCCCAATTATCCCACTCAGGCCAATAACAGAGATGGGCCTTGAAATTATTAGTGTGCTTCATTTTGTTGAATTGCAGTCGGGCGAGTGATGATGAATTTAAATTAGAATTTTCATCTCAAAAATCTCCTTCATAACAAAACACTGCTTAATTACAGCACTGCTTTATACAAATGACAAACCAAAGCAAAAACAGTACTGGCCTCACGTATTTGCGTTTCAAGTCAAACGAGGGTGTCCCTCCCCTCGGCATCTGCCACTACAGCAAAGTATGACGGCTAAAGCTGCCTGACAATTACTGGTAAATACTGTGTGTTCATGTCTGACAGATGGTCTGGCACAGTATTTCTTGCTCTATGTTTATAAGTTGTGTCAGAAACAAAATTTTCACTTGGAAAGATGCTCTTTCAGGAACTGGAAAAACGCTTCCTTTAAATAGACTCTCGCTGAATTTTAAGTGTCATTTCCTGTCAGGTTTTCAACGCGCAGAAAGTGGAGAAGTGAGAGAATGAAGGATTGTTAATTTGCAGCTCCGCCCACTTCATCGCCGGGCGCAATTACACATCATCACACCACAAAAAAAGAAAAAAAAGTAGAAGAAGAAGGCGGTTTGAGGTTGCTGTGTGGTTATAATTCAGCGACGGGGCGCGACGTGAAGCAAAAGCAGAGCAAAAGAAGAGGAAGGAAAAAAGAAAGGCCATAGGCCCAAATCACTTTAGTTCCATTTGGAGGAATGAGTATGCGCCAAACGTGAGCAATACACTTTTTCCAGTCATTCATTCATTCATCCGGCTGTCTACTGTTAGGAAGCCAGTGCTGCTGCTTCTTCTCTTCAAGAGGATCAAATGGGACACACTGACACTAAGAAAACAAGAAAACTTACCAGGACTTTCAATGATAAACACTAACCAAGCTAACATTTTCAATACAGTCATGTTTTTCCACAATCCAAAATGTCAAGGCATCCTTGTAGGAAGAAATGACAAGAACGTAAAGATAGATGGTGCAGTGTTTCTACCACACATTGTTAATTCTCTCGCTGATACAGGGTGTTTGTAATACCAACTCATAGAGACAAAGTAGAGCTCGTTGACTTGATGTTTTGCTCCTATTTTCATTAAAATTTAGGGAAATGCTGGGTCCTTCCATCCACTTCTTCACTCAAAGCTGCTGTGTCTCAAGATAGATTTTGTTAAATTGCTTTCATGAAGACAGACACTTCCTTCATTTCTCGATTTATCCAACCATCACAAAAGCAGGTAGTATATTTTTTAATCCTCTCTAGCGAGACACAAGTATCTTGCATGTTTCTCCTTCATTTTCTCATTAGAAGCCACCTTTTTATCTTTAAAAGCATTCACGTGTCATCCCCAGTCTCTCTTTTTATCTCCTCTTGCACCTCAGAACAACACATCTTCATTGGTAATGAGACTTTCCACCACAAGTCTCTGATATCGGATATCGTTGAGTGCCGTCATGGCGTCGAGCTCGGGCGCCCTCATAAGCGTTGGGCCGAAGACGATGCCTAAATTCTCGCTAGTCATGAGATTCTCCTTCTCGTATTGTGTCACTCTGAATGAAGAAATTGACCAATTTATATAATATGTAAAAACAACAGTCAAATAATAATGGAGATACCAAAGAAATAAGTATGTAACAAAGTAAAACAACTGCTCGTGTGTGTGTCTGACCTCTTGAGGTGACCCATGAGGTATCGCAGCGTCTCGCAGTGAGCTGGTGGCAGCAGCTTCAAGGCCTCATGGAGGGCCTCCAGTCGTTTCTCTGGGTCTGTTATTTCTACAACACACACACACACGAAAATATTGAGATAGTGCACTATACAAATGATAGGTTTAGCCTCCAGGTCAATATTTTGAAAAGAAGTCTTTCAAAAATAAAAAAAAGAAAAAACAAAAGACCTCAAGTCTCATTTGATTTAACAATATTTTCCAAATGAGTTTATGACCTTTGTCACAAGTTTTAAGTATTATTTTAATGAAATTCTATGGTAATTTACCACATTTGATCTAAAATAAAGAATAATATCACCCGATAAATATCAGGTCTGTGATGAAAGTATTTTTAGCCAGCATCATACAAGCGTGGTTTAATTTAGGTACCTTTAAAGTAATTTCTGTTCAAGAAACAGCCCGAACAGACATAGACTTCTGTTAAGGAGGGTAATAGATACTTATTGGGTAAAGTATAAGCAAACCAACCATACCACATTATCACCTCCCCAAAAACCAAGATGGCATAGTTCCATAAACTTTAACAACCAATGGTGGCTACGTCCATCTTCTATTTAACAGTCTGTTTTCAGGAGTTCTAACTAAGGTTTTATTGAATCTGTTTAAATTTTTACAGTTATTTCAGAAACCTAAATTTCTCCAATAGGAAGCTTAGAAGTCTCATGAGAGTGAATACTGGCGTGTCTAAACCGCCTTCATTTGGCTAACATCGGTTAAAAATGTAACCATACAATTTTAACTGATGTTAACCAGGGGTATTCAATTAAAATTTAAAGAGGATCCAGACTGAGAGTTGCCTCTTGGTGACCTACAAAAGAGAGGGTTGTCTAGGACTCCTTTTGTTGCTTATTTCCCTATAACCCTGAACAAGTCATCTTTGAGTTTTAAGGTAAATTGTGGTTAAAAGCCTGAATGTTAAGACCTACTTGCAGCTTCTATGAAGCGTGGGTAGGCATCATACGTGATGAGGGGTATGGGCAGCTCTCTGAAGTACAGTTTGAGGGCTCCGGTGATGATGTTGATGTCCTCGTAAGCATTTGAGGATATGTCTGCTTTCTCTCCGTCTGTGGAGGAACAATCGTGCGCATGACATTTAATTTATTTGGCAAAAGAACCTGCTTATGGAACATTGGGGAGCGACACTTACCTCTATCAAAGGCCAGTTTGACGTCTTCAATCAGCTCGCTGAAGCCTGATATTCTGTATAAACCTTCTGACTGAAGACCTGGAAGGTTTAAATCATACCAATATTAATTTGATGACTACGATAAGCTTAAATTCTACATAACCAACTAAAAAAAATTCAGTGTACAGCCTCTCAGATGAGAATGCTTTCTATTTATGTCTTAAAGAAATGATAAAATTTATGTTTCTTTCCTGCTATTAGCAAATACAACTGAAATGGATGCAAAAATGATTATTAAACACACACAAACACAACATATGTGAAGGCAGAAGGAAGAAATAAAGCGTGGGGTGAAGACTTCAACTGTCTCTCTTGCTCCAGTCAAGTTCAATCTTTTCAAGTCTTTATTGATTTCACGTATTAGTTTCACTCAAGTCATCAATAAAATGCTGTCTGCGGCAGCTCTCTAGAGGGGAAAACTGTCACTCTCCACACACGCACACCTACATTCACAGATGAAGCTGCCTGCGTACATCTTTTTAGCATTGAGTGGGTGAGCTGACACACACAAAGGCAATCGCATCTTGTGTATGAACGCCAGCCTTGTGGGTGTTCTCCTTTCCTCCCCCCACTTCTCTTAACCTTGCTGCAAACAATACTTACAAGCCTTTTTCTGTTATATAATCTCTGAGTCACACATATGCGCTCTCTTTCTCTCACCTCTGGCCTCAATTTCCTGTATACACATGTCAACCACCATGGGCCTCTTGGTGTTGTGGGCTTTGACCAGCGTTGTCAGGTCACAGCTGTACACCTTCTTGACGTGCCGAAGGTCTGGCTGGCAGTCGTTGGGTACGACTTTGGAGCACTGCTTATGGACGTTCAACCCACAATCTGACAAAGAAACCCAGAATTTTGTTTTACGTCACTTTATGTCCATTTTTAGACATCTCTGTTTTTTTATTTTTTATTTTACTTGTGATGATCCTTAAGAGTCATTGCTAGACTGCATGATGAAAGTTGCTTTTAAATGTAGGCGTTGCAGAAGCCCAGTTCAATCACCCACACATGCAGTAGTGATCACACTGACAGTTTGTTCTTTGGCACCCAAGCCAGTCTTTTAACATTTTAAAATCCATGAAACGGCGCAGATGAGTCAACAACAGTGAAAGTGATTAACTTTAGCCTGCTCTCCTACTTTCGAGTCATGCTTTAAGACAGAAAGTACGAGTGAAAGAAGTGGAAACTGAATCATGATTGGAAGACGAAAATTACTTTATGTCGAGAAGGAATGCGTTTTTTTGTTTGTGACTTACCTGCACATTTCACTCCCTGAGCGATGAGACCCCACATGAAGTTGGCACAGTACTCACACCAATGGGGACCCCTGAATGTATGAACCTGGTTAAATAGACATAAAAAAAGACAAACTCGATGTGTTTAAACGTTATATTTGCCACAATAATTATTAAACAGCAGCAGATCGGGTCAGAGAAAAAAAAGAGTGAAACACATCAGTCAAAATAGCCAATAATTGTATATTTGAGAGAAAAGGGTGGGGAAATTATTCATATGATCCAGACTGGGTCAAGTAATACCTGAATACCAGCAGTAACCTTTATTAGAGACTGACAAAAGACTGATGGAGACACAATAGGAGTGCTGAAAGGGTGCTCAGAGACAATTTATAGTGAGAGCAGAGTTTTAATCTGCTCATTTATTGCACAAATTGGCTCTGTATAATGAAATGCTAATAACCTCCATCACATCGCAGTAATCTTTGTGTGTCTGTGTGTGTGTCTGTCCACATTACTCTTGAGCTCGGGACACTGTGGCTCTGTTGCGCCTCTCACTAATAATACACAAAATCATTATACAGGAATCTAAAAGTAAACAAAGGCTGAAAACATGAAGAGTGTGTGCGTTTGTGTGTGTTTCTTAACACTAAGCCTTCTATGGTGAATTTGAATAAGTCCCCACGAGCTGAATCAGCGATCCTGGCAGCACACTCACACACATAAATAGGATTGGGGAAGCAAATGAGTGTCTCACCTTGAAGTTGTGGACCTTCTCATACTTGGGCGCCAAGTCGCTCTCCCTCAGGGTGGCCCGCCGCACCAGTGATGTGAGCTGTGAAAGGGCAAAAGATCGGATTGGATGCCAGAAAGTGGAAGCAGGGGAGGTGGGTTTGGAGGGGGCTGTTGCCCGGTTGGCTGCAGCACCGGGGTCCGAGGAGCCCGCGGAGAGTGGCAAGGAGGGAATTGAACCAGCACTGGCATTCAAGGCGAGCGCGGCAGTAAACAAAGAGCCCTTCTGACTTATTTCCTTCTCGCCTCGCCTGCGTGACTTCTTTTTACCCCTCCTAACAACATACGACTCTTGGCTCGGCATTGTGGGATCAACAGAGAAAAAGAAAAAATAATATAAAAGAAAACAAAGTTTTCCCGCTGATTAAAACAATAAACCAAACAGCCTGCTGAAAAATGTAATTTTTCTTAAAGGCTGCTTTAAAATAAAATAAATAAATAACATAAGAAAAAAAAAATCCCAGAATAATTAATACAGTAAAAAAAAAAAATAGCAAAACAACTATCCTCAAATCATCTCACAGCTCTCACAGCATCTGACAACAACAACCCAAACCGAGGAGCCAGCATGGGACCAATCCTGCTGTCTTAGAACCACAAAGATCAACCAATCAGATTAGTGCTGCATACTGATGGGGTTAAATGGTGCAATTCCAGTTCATTAAAAAACAAAAAACAAACAGAAAACAAACAAACAGAAAAAGCCAGGCAGGCAACAAGAAATCTGTCCTGAAAACTTCAGTGAATAAAACTCAACAAATCTCCACTCCTTGGAAGGTGTTTGTGAAATCCTGATGCGACAGAATTCCTGTGTCTCGCTCCCGTGTAAGTGAACGCGTCAACCCACATGGCTCTGTATATATGTGTGTGTGTGTGTGTGTGTGTGTTAATCCGCTTTCCCCATCCTCTACACCAGGCAGAAACAGCGCTTGGGAGGGAGGGAGGCGGAGAGAGCCAGAAGAGGAGGAGGAAGGTGGGGGGAGTAAGCTGAGCTACGGTGCAGCAATGGATGAATTTAACAGGTCACAATGAGAGGGGAAGGAGCCAATCAGGATGCTGCATTTTCTTGTTGTTCGTCACCAATTCTGCCACCTCGATTGTCCCAGGAGAGACGGCGAAAAGGAGGGAGAATGAGCTGAGAAACAATATGTTGTTTCATTCATTCCTTCACATTTTTTTCTTCCTCTTTGTTTCCCCCCGTTTTCCTTTGTCATTCCACCTGCAGCAGCTGGATGCTTTTCCACTAAAAGCTTCCAGTATTTATGACAACTAGGAGCTGCTGTATCTGCCTTATACACCCGGCGGTAACAGATAAACACAAACCTTGTGTCCTCGTGTTGCTCTTGGGTTGCATCCATTGTCTCATGCCACATAAGGAACATTATATAAGAGCAGTTTAGTCTGGACTTAAGTGCACTTTAGAAGACGTCCCTTGTTAAGTACTGCCTCTGGGAAGGGGGATGTTTTCTCTTTTTCGACTTGTTTTTGGGCAAAGAATATGTAAGATTTACAAGCTGTGTGTTTTCTATGGTCCCACAGATAGATATAACCAAAGAAACGTGTGGATTTTTTCATCAAAAATCCAATTAAAACAAGCTGCCACACATCCAACTTCATTAACTCTCAGCTTATACACACAACACAGTGAATATGTATGACTGATCATGGATATTTAATGACTGTTGTCACTGTGCTGAATGCAGCGGGGTGCAGGTTGGCTCACAAAAGAGCACCTTGATCACAGTCAGATGCAAAAAGGGCTAAAAAAAAAAAAAAGACAGAAAAGGAAGAAGCATAACAGCTGTAGATAAAATCTGCAGAGCTAAAAATCACCGGATATTACTGAGTTTTTCTATCATTTTCTCAGGTAGACCAAAAAGTGCAATCTTATTTTTCCGCCACATTTCACCTCACCGTCCAGTGATTTCAATCTGATAACAAGGCTTTAACAATTAATGTTTAAAAACGCACGTCTGAATCGCCCTCAAAGGCACAGTAAAACAGAGTTTAACCCCCGTAACTAAAGGTGATTAGCTGCATGAAAAAAAAATACGAATTTCCTTCTAGTGGTTGTTGTCCCCACAGCGAGCTGCCTCTGGTCTCAATGTCACTGGCGTACTGCTTTGTCTGCAAATCCACCCAATTATGAAGGCACACACGTACACAGGACCACCCCCATCATACACACACACACACACACACACACACACACACAGTGATGTATGAGGTGCAGTGCAGGTGGTCATGCACTGCAGGTCACATAAGGCCTCATGAGGCTGAGCAGTGGTTTAGCAGATAAACATACTGCACTGTGTGCACGGTGTTTGTGTGTGTGTGTGTGTGTGTGTGTGTGTGTGTGTGTGTGTGTGTGTGTGTGTGTGTGTGTGTGTGTGTGTGTGGGAACTGGATTATATTATTGTGTGTATGTGTTTGTGTGTGTATGCAGGGGTCTTGGGGGTTTTGTAGTATAAGCCTGAATGCAGCTGCATGCACTCATCAGCACAAACTCACAGTCGCAGAACTGAAATTTGCATTAGAAGTTGCTCAGTCATTAGCATCCAAGAAACCTCGCATCTTCCTATTTAAAAAAAAAAAAAGAAAAAAAAAGAAAAAGAAAAAACCTCCACCTACAGGAAAAAAGTTTTCCCTCAGTCCCTGCTTTAACACTCTAATTAATTCACATCTGAACGAAAATTAATGAGCCGACAATAAACTTGATTCCTGTATACTTTGTAGCTTTTGGGACATAGCAGGTTTCTGCAGGCAAACCGCTGTTATGTAATTTTACTGCAGAGCCCTTGGCTGGAGGCCATCTCTCCTCTGCATCCATCCTCCGCCTCCTTCTTCTTTTTCTTCACCTTCTTTCTCCATGTTCCTCAACTCTCATCCTTCTATCCTGCTGCTGCATTTACACCAACTTTCCTCTGCTCATTTGAATTCTCTACATGGTCTCTTAACATTTAAAGACCTAATCTTTTTAGATATATGTGTTTATCATTTATACTTTTTGGTGGTATATACGCTCACATTAGGCATTATGAATGTTATAACCTCTAGTAACACAGGTAAGGTTCAGAGACTTTAAGAAATTACATAATACCTCATACTGCTCACAGTATAAATCCAGTATGAACTGAACTATCACTTGTTAAACTGAAACAGAAATGTAGAACTTTTTATTACCATGTTGTATACACTGTTACCAAAAATGGTTAAATAGCTAGGAAAAACACGCCCTATCAATGGTCTGCTGCACTTTTTCAAAGTCTTGAACAAAATTCTGTTGCAGATACAAATTTTGGCGACCATTATGTTGCGTTCAGGTGACGTACGCTGAACATGCAACTTGAAACGGACACAAATGGAGAACGTAACACTGCACATTGGCCGAACCTGATAAAGAGGTGATGGGATTCATACAGACATCTGAAAAGGTCTTTATCAACAGGAAAAACCTGTACAACTTATTAAAATACATTTACACACCCAAAATTTATGCCTTCCTTCACATTTTCCAAAGCTGTCAGGCAGGTCGGATTGAAGTCTTTTGCAGGGCCGAATTTGGCCACTGTGCCCTATGTTTGGCATCCATGTACTAGAGGATTGTTGCATTGCTTGGACCAGCCTAAAGTAACAGATTTACATTAATGCAGCGCTTTAGTGTAATTAACAGTAATTAATTAAGTCGTGTTATATGAAACCAAAGTCTGTGATACTTTTCAAAAGTCTTAATTCAGTATTTAGAGGTGAGTGAAACGAAATTCTGTCACAAATACAAATTTTGGTGAATAAATGATAATCACTGCATGTATGACCATGCTTGTGAAAAGTTTAGTTCAGATTGGACGACCTGTTAACAAGGAGATAGGGTACATACAGTAATGTATACATTATGCTACTAAGCCAGCAAATAACCAAAATATATAAATTTCTTTTTTTTCCATTTTTAATTATCCCACATGTCTGGACTTCACAGTGTAGACTCCAATGTCCTCATCCTTTGCCACTCCTCTGATTAAAATGAAAAAACTAGGACTCATCTCAGTGACTGTAAACTTCAGCCAACATTTCTTATTCAATCCCCCCGCCAAGGCCTTCAGGTCAGTTGCCAGGAACACATGTTTTTAAGAAGCATCTTCCAGAGTGTCTACACAAGATCCTTCTTAAAAACCCACATTTCGACATTTCTTGTAGGAAGTGATAAGCCCGGAAAATATTGACTTGTATTCATTGTGATTACAGATTAAGGTTTATCATTCTTATTATTCACCCTCTAAAGCTCTAAAGTATAGATCCTCTGAATGATCTATTCAAAGGTTGTGGACAAGTCTGAACAATAATTATGAAGTCAAACTTGGTGCATCTTACAGCAGATAAATGACATCACGCTGATAGGATATACGATATCTAGATCACTGATTGTCCTCACCCTTTCCTCTGTGTTATGGTCATCTTTGGCTGGAGTCGGTCCGTCAGGTTCCTCCTGGCTGTGAGGGAGGTGTTTTTTCAGGGTGGGCTCCTGGTTCAGAGTGGTGTATCCCACATGCTCATAGATAGGATTTATGGTCATCTTAGCGATGTACTCTGCTGCCTGAGAAGAGAATTAAATCCCTGTAACTTCAATCTGGGAAACTGTTGCCTTGTCTTTGTATCTCTGGAGGCAGCAGACAATTTTTTTGGCTTCCAGGGAATAAAATCTTGCCTCTTACCTATAGATTTGGCCCCGTTTTTAGATTTATAGACTTCTTCCAACTTATGTTTAGGTAGTCTATGGGAAGTTCAGTGTTTCTGTGTCCCCTAAAACCTTACATTTTTACTGTTAATTTTTCTTTAGCTGGCCCACAACTATAACTAATAATGTTCTTCATTATCCATGTTTTATGTCCTGAGACACTTTTTTTATAGTTGAAATAAGCAAATAATACATAATGGGACTTCTGTCTTCTGAAAGAGATTTGAATTCTGTTCATCTGGACGCAGAATTTTCAGTGGGAGAAACATTTTGTCAATCATCTAAGTGATTCCTTCCTCAACCCTATAAAAAGTACATTTGCGCAATGACTGAAACTAGCACTACTAACTAACAATGGGTCGTCAGATCAGTTTCATGATCGTTGATATGCAAATTCTCATGATCACTGATCAATGACCATGAGTTCCATTCACAGAGAGTTGGGGAATGGCTGCAATCACAGCATTTTAAAATGATGAAAGATATACTTATAGGCCCCCTCCTTGATTCAGAGATGGTGTTTCAACTTCATCACTGAACGACTGGCCACTGGTCTCTAGTTGGAAACAGACTGCAGACTCGTGGCCTAATGAGACAGCTCTTCTGGACTGTGCCATCTGCTTAGCTAGGGGTTGTTTGATTTAACTGTCAATGTGATCGTCATTACAATCTGCATATCAATGTATCAATGATCATAAAACTGACCTGACGGCCCATTGTTAGTCAGTGTTTACTAGTTGCTAATTTGGGTCATTATGCAAATATACCATTTATAAGGTTGGGTTGGTCAAGGTTGTTCAGTTGAGACTGAATAAGACAGTTGAATGAATACTGACACGTTTTTCCCACTCACAATACATCCAGATGAACAGAGTCAGCTATCTGGGATTTCTTTACCAGGATGACTGAGCATGCATCAAGGCATTTCAATTTTCCTTCTGTCTGTGTGACTTTTTAAGGAATTTAAGTGTTCACATGATCATGACAGTGAATAAATATGTGTCAAACTGACGGATTTACACCTGTCAAAGACAGTAAAACTTTTTTGAGAAATGTTGCCATTCTGACAAATACCCATCCATAATTCATACTGAGGCATCACAGGCTTTTATGTCTCTGCTGAACAGGACTGCTATAAATAAGGAAAGCAGGAGAAAGGACAGATCAATGCAAAAACGCACCTTTGTCTCGATATAGAGTGTGATGAGGCCATCTGTGACGAGGTCATGGATGGACTCAAACCTTTTTTCCCCAACAAAGTGTTTCCCGTCATGGTAGAGACGGAAGTTTCTTGTCTGGTTCCCAAACCTGCAGATAAAAGAAATGAGCAAATTCTGTTATTCAGTATTTTGAAAGTCAAAATTTATGTTAAATCTTTTCCTTGAATTTTTTTTCAATGAATGCATCCTCAGGGTCTGACTCAAACCTTGACAAATTTTGATAAGAGAGGGCCTATAAAATAGCAATAACCTTGTATCTGCCAGTCTTTGCAAGTCAAGGGTCAAAAACTGAGGTTATCTGCAAAACATGTCGTTACTCTCTCCCATTTAAAATCCTGTAGCTTTGCTTTCCGCTAAAACGGAGCCAGAAAAGAGTGGCACAAACTCTAATCGACACACAGACTTTGAACTGGGCCACCACACGTGCGCTGTTATTTCTTCCTCAGCGGATCACAATGAGATTAAAGCAGCACTGTTAAATCATTAACCCAAAATCCAACCTTTCTTTTTCCTACCACTCAGACTGGGACTCAAGTTTATGAAAGGGTATTTATGGAAGGTAATTATAACCACAGGGGTAAGGAGGGACAGTAAATGACTGAGAACAGTTGCGCAGGTGGAAAAAAAAATGACACGGCTATGAATAGACCGAACTGACCCAAAACTAAATTCAAATTAAGCCATGCACCCATTTAAAAGTGTGACACCTACTCTGAGAAAATGATAGCTCACAGTCAAGTAAAACCAACAGCAAAGTGTTGGCAGCCGGGTAAACTGACAGAAAACAAGAAACAAGCCTTACTGTTAACAGGCTTACTCTCACTCTTTCACAAGCCTTGCTGTGAGGAAACATGTGCACGTAAAGTTGAGCTCCTTTGAGCTGTTTAAAGGTTGACTGCAGAGATAAATCCTCACACCTTACAGCACCTGAACACAATTAGACAAGCTTTAAAAAGCAGCATGCACTGTCACACAAATGTGTGCTTGTACAGACAGAAAGGTGTAGCCTTGGTAGTTAATATCATATTCTGTGTCTGTATTTCTTCTCACTCTGGCACTGGATACTGTATCAATATAGTTTACACTATGCTTTGAGATGGGAATAGGGCCGATAAGGGGGAAAGGCCTTGAAAAATCTGTCACAACATATATCAAAATGTAAATATTTGATCATATTACTCTAGCTATAAATATTGTGTATGGCTACCCAAGAACTGCAGATGGCTAACAGCTAGTAGCTAAACTTTGTATAAACACAGAGCTAAGGCAGTCAAATGATGGAAGTTTTGAGGTTACAGCTTTTCCTTTCAGTAAATTTGATCATGTAGAGATTCTGGTTCGTACTAGAGCTATGATTTATGTATCGCACTGCAATTGTATCCCTTTGCATATTTGCGTACAGAGAGGTTTTTTTTTCAACCAATAGAACTGTGCTCACATGCAGTCCATAAAATTAAACCATAAACCATAAAATATTTCCTTTATGGTTCAATTTATACTCCATCCATCCACTCTCTTCTATTATCCAATCCTCTCAACGGGAAATTTGAGTATTAAAAAAATAACAAGACAGAACAGTCGACCGACATAAAGTATTCTGCACATTGTGTGAGAAGGAATTTTCTTTTCACCGAAGCACTTCCAGCTTAAAATATTACATTGACACAAAGCATACGTTAGTCGGGGATGCTGCTAGAACCTTGGCTAACGCGTCACCCAGCTTGCGACAAACCACTCACGGAGCATCGGGGACTGAGTAAGTCTACCTCGGAAATATTGACTGACACAATTGCCAAGTGGATTGCAACAAACTGCAGACCTATTAATATCGTTGAGAACAAGCGCTTTACATAGCTTTGGTTCCTTCGTTTCAAGGACTTGAAGTGCCTCTCCAAGAGTGACAGAGAGAGTGGATAAATGTTTACAGAGTTTTTTGTTAACATGAATGTTTAAGATGTTCAATAAACATGTTAAGTGCATATTTGAAATGAAATGTGATTAACAATGAATAAAAATGAATGATATTTAATCATGATTAATCAAAATGAATCCACAGTAACCCTGTGGCGAATCAGATTAAACATTTTAATTGTTTGACAGCACTAATATATATTATAAATTAGTGCAGTGGTTCCCAAACTCTTTTTGCTAGGCCCCCCTTTGTTTTACAAGAAAAATGTTTTTCACGTGGCGCACAGCGCAACGTGAAAAACATTTTTTTTTTCCTGTGTAATAATATTCAACATTGCTATCAATACATTTTTCAAAAAATGCCTCTCTATGCAAAATGGGTTTAAACACATAAACAGCTGTAGGATAATGTTTGTCCGTGATTTGAACCGGGGGAACAAATCATGGCAGGATCAGCCTGATATTATTTGTATCCCACTGTAACTTTACTGTATAAAGAGCTAACATCTCCAAAATGTCAGGAGTAGTTAGTCATTACAACAAGTGTTTGTGAACTAAAAATCAAGAATGTGGGATACTGTTTGTCCCTGATTTGGAGAGCCCAGCACTGCTCCCGACGAAGGGAAAACCAATTCTGCAGGGAGACCTACCTCAGCACTTGTGCAGGTGAAGCCAAAGGGCAGATACGCTTCACCATATTTTCTAGTCTTTGTCTTAGAATGAAGTTGGTTTGGAAACATATTCAGCAATGCTTCATCTCATGCTTTGCGTTTCTGTAGGCGCCCCGTGCTAGCAGTGTTCAAGCGTTTTGTGTGTGTCCCCGCCCCCTTTTTCATACCGCGTCCCCCCAGCCATGGCTCTGCGCCCCCCCTTGGGGGCGGGCCCCACACTTTGGGAAGGTCTGTATTAGTGTATGTTGAAGAAACCTATTCAAATTCTCTTTGAATTTAAGCATACAATTTTTGTGTTTATACTGCATTTACTTCATTATATTGCATAAATGTCAGTTACAAGCTTAAATATAAAGTTTAAAAATTTTAATTGCAACCAGGTTACTGATCAAGTAATTGCGATTAATTACAGAAAAGTGTGCGATTAATTAGTTAATTTATTTTATCTATTGACAGTACTTTCAGAACCAAAAGCTGAAGCCATGTTTCTTATACAGTCATGTTTCTGTCAGATTTCTACTTTTAGCTGTTACCTTGCTATTCAATTCTATCCGGTATTTAAGTCTGATGTCATTAGCTGTGTCTGGGCCCAAACTACGCTGCAGGTCCCAAAGTCAAGCGATTACTGCAGCATCACTGAGAGTTGAAAACTGTCTAAATTCTTTCATCTGTAATAAAATGATCAGTGTGGCTTAACGGAGTTAGAAGTTACCAGGGAGTTAGCTTGCTAGTATCCATCTAAATATATTATAGCATGTTCTGACTGAGAAAAAAGGTAAAACTTACAGCTCTGCTATCACTTCCAACATAAATGGAGACAGAAAACTAAACAGCAGTGACTTTTGCAGGGTTACTGAAATTGGGCTAGCTGGTATGTGTTAGCTAATGATGTGCTACGTGATCGCTACCGACACACCTATGTTAGCATAATATAAACAGTGAAGCTGGAGGACGAATGCTAACTTTTTTCCACTCAATAGAAGTTAATGTGAGGGTTCCCGATGGTTAGGGACAAATGCAATCGCATGGCAGGACGTTGTAAAAGGACCAAACTTCAGTCAGGAGAACAAGTGAGATAATCCATCCACAATACAAGGTTAGTCATTAATATACTGCTGCACTGCCTGGGCTGTAGTTACATCGTAAGGTTTTAAAAACTGAGCTTAAAAATTAGCGGTAATAAAAACCGAAAGAGGCCGACAGTGATCACTGACTGTTTTAGGGGCTTGTAGATTAAATAAAACAAGATGCAAAGCATTAAAACATGTTAAAAACACAACAGCCTTATTAAACGCAGAGTAGTTTGGGCCCGGAAGCAGGATTCATCACGCCATCACTTAAAGACGATGCTCTTACTCCAGAATGCTCTTCTCTGTTTTTTTGAAAAATCTAGTGTTGCCAATAAGCTCATGTTTGTTCTGTCTCCCCAAACTAGCATACCTTAGAGCCAGTGTGTAAGTGCCTGGCTGCCTCTGACTCTCTCTGATGAGGTAGCTGCCCTCTGCCTGACTCAGTAACTGGTCAGCCTCTTCTCTTGAGATCATCCCATGGAACCTGGATGCAAAAATAGCAAAATGTAAGCTTATTTGATAACCTGAAGAATCTAATGAAGAAAAATCCACATACCAATTGAAAAGAATCCTCATTGTTTATAATGTAATGACACAAAGTCCTTAACACAATCTACTACTACAGAGAAAGCCAACTTACTCTCTGCCATAGTATTTAGGTCGGTTTTCCACCTGCAGGGGAGAGGAATGGTGATTGTTAAATAAACAAAACATTAAAATAATCTCACAATACAGTGTGTAAAATGCTTTAACACTACACAAGTTGTGTGCTCTTGCTCAAAGAGCATGTAACATTTTCAGCATTTGACTGTAAGCCTCACTTAACACTCAGCGTGTGTGTGTGTGTGTGTGTGTGTGTGTGTGTGTGTGTGTGTGTGTGTGTGTGTGTGTGTGTGTGTGTGTGTGTATATGAGTGAGAGTTTGTGAGTGTGTGGGCATCAAGAATATTGCATGAGTCAGATAAAAAGCAGAGCATCGTGTTATTCTCAGCAAAACTGCTGTTGAGCCAATAAATCAGCAAGGGCCTAACAAACAATGGTAAATAATAAGTTAAATGCTCTATGTGTGTGTATGTGTGTGCATGCGTGTGTGTGTGTGTGTGTGTGTGGGGGGGGGGGGGGGGGGGGGGGGGGAAGAGAAACTCAAACACCATAAGATGTAGATAAGGAGCAATCAGGGAATGGAAATCGAGCTCTTGTACATGGAGTCATGATGGAAACAAGCTTTTATTTTTAGAAGAAATTGGAGCACAAACTAAATGCCTACTGACTCTAATGCAAAAGTGGTCAAGCTGGTAAAATCCCGAGGGGGGGCAGAATTAGTCTAGCTGTTGTGGAGAGAGGAGACATGCGATCTCTGCTGTCTGCCATGCACGTGCACCTCTGGACAGCGTCCAGATCTGCTCTGAGGCCTGTCAGTAAACCATGCATGCAATGGACATACTGTTGAGTGCAAGCTTGGGGGGAAAAGAAGCAAAAAGAAGCTTATCTTCAGTCTTTTCAAAGTTTTTGAATGAAATGATGAAATAAAAGGGCACAGAGGGAAATGGAAAGATTTTTTTCACAATGTGTCAGACAGAGCGTGGAAGCAAACACATGAAATTAAAAAAATAGTGGATCTGAATATATGTCGGTACCAGCATTTACAGAGGCCAATGAAAAAAGCTAAATAAAGATACTGCATGGTTTGCCCACCAGAGGGCACTCTACAACTTACCGACATGTTTGGAACACCACAAACACAAAAACTAGCTGATCCGAACAGAGTCAGGCAAAAATAAATTAAAAATAAATAACAAATGTTAGGGAAATATGTTGTGTGTGCCTGAAAGGAAACTTAAAAAAAAATTCAGCCAAAATATCAGACTTTTCACTAAATATTGGTGTCGGTGTCAGTATCAGTCTTTATTGGTCGGCTCTACTTTGAGCTGGGCTAAGGCTCACCTCTGTTAAAACTCTTCATGCAAATCTAACCAGAACATTTTGAGTATTTCTGCTAATAGGCAAACTGAACCAAGGTAGTAATGATGTCACTAAATGTAGCTAAAGGTATGTATTTGCAAGTTGTATGTAGTCCACTCTGTGAGCCAAAGGTTCAGACTTTGCTATACACTTTTCTACTCTTGGATATCTGTGTGGTATCACTAAAAAGGGGATGGGACTAATATGGTCAGCACAGGCACACATATTTGCCTGTGAGCACAGAAGTCACACCCACCAACCTTCTGTTTAAAAGGTGCAACCAATCAGAACAAAGCTGGCCCAAAGGGAGAAGGAAGGGTCTTAAAATGGCTTATTTCTGAAAAATGTGAATTGAAGGTCACCAAGGCCCAATTTAAGATTCCAACAATAAAAATATGGAGATGGGAATTACCACAATAGATAACCTTTAAGAAAGAAAAGATTAAATATTACAGCAAAATTATACTTTATGGTCCCAATATGACATTTCTCTTCACAATTTATGTGGTCAAATCACCTTATAATATTTTTAATTTATGGCAAATTAATTACCTTCCTCACACTCAGAATGTGAGGAAGGTAACTGGCAATACAATAATACAAGAGCAAAAAAACCAAGAGTAACTATGCTTCATGGAAAAGAAGTGATAAAAGATCAACAAGACCAAACATCATCGTCATCTGAAACAACTGCTAACTTAACTTAAGTAACACAGCGTAACCTCCGGTCCTCCAGCTAAAGGACACACACACTCTCTTTGTCTCCTTTGCACCACTGTTATGCACCACAAATTGTACCAAAAGTACCAGCAGCAGATAAGTGCTTATTGGTGCATCATTAAATCACATACGGCTGCACACCCAGGAGACAAAGTGGGGCTGCTGGTGGGGGGTCTGCTTGCTGCCTTTCTGCTTGCTTCAAATAGGTCAGCGGTGACTACCAAACCAAGGCCAGGGCATCAGACACAACAGCTGCTCATTTTGCATACGCACGCACGCACGCACGCACTACTATCCTCCCATCATACCCTAAGATGACTGTCTTTACACACAAAAAACAGATGTACAACCCCCCCATCCATCTTTATTAATCCCCCTTGGATTTCTCCAACCCATGCTGAGCAGATGTGCTGCTGCGTGGCATTTAGTGGACATCAGCATCATGCCAAACCACCTGCGTGCCCTGGGCTAGGACAAAACCTCTTCTCAATAAACTACTCCACCACTAACTAAGACATAAACCCACTTCAGTTTGCTGTAATAATTAAATAAAGCTGTTACAAGTGAATTCGTTTGTGGGAATAACTGGATATTTCCTTACTACTTTAACAAGTGAAGCACCAAGCCTGCATTTTCAGAGGATGAGGATCAGCTGGAACACGACGCTAAGAGGTTTTTTCATGTCCTTTGTGTAGCTCTGAAATAGTGTAGCGTGTGACCTTTAGCACAACATCGTTTCTGATCTCTCCCATCTATCCTGTTATGCCTGTTCCTCTGCTAACGAAGCAGAACAGCTTTGAGTACAGCAGGGACAGAGTGTGAAAAATCCTGTTAGATTGCCTTAATAATACCAAAGCTAAACATAATAAGAACATGATATAGTGCCGGCTAACATCTTTAGATTAAAGACAGCTTGACAAATGTCACCCCTGAAAACAACTGAGAGGTGAAGTGCGGCAGAAAAAACAATCAGCCTTGGTACAAGCCAAGTCAGCAGTCTCTTTGAGGAGACAAACATGCTTACTCCAGACTTGATCTACACCAATAAGGTTTCTGTTGTTGGTTATTACTCAACTGTCATTAAAACCAAGAACAGAAACTATGCTGATGCTAGAGATTCAGGGTAAAGGGGTCTCAAAGTTATAGCTGAAGTCCTTTGCACGATTTCAGTAGATTTCACTTGAAAAATCCATGATGACACATGCCCATACTCTCTAAAACTTTTAACAGAACAGTGGATTCTTACCAAAGCATGGAAAGAAGCAGTTTTCTGAAGTAAGAGCAAGTACAACAAGTACACATGTAGACTTCATCACCTGCTTCACATGCTATATACATGCAGAACCACAAGATGTCACGCTGGAGCTCAGCTGCTTCCAGTGGACTGCAGCCCAGCTCATTGCTAAATTCCCCCCAGGTGTCCTAAGAGACAAAGCCTGGCCCCATAATTAAGCCCATGTAGTATGTCATTTATCGGAAGCCTGTTTCAGTTAAGTGCTATCGCATCAGCTGCACGAAGAACACCAATACAACTAGAGCAACCTATATCCAACACTCACATTGTAGCATACACTGAACTTGACTAGATTTGTTGTGATGGCAGGTCAGAGGGCAAGCATGAAATGAAGTATTCCCAGATTTCTCAAATAAATTCATAAATATTATATCTATTATATCTATATCTATAGTGTATGACAAAAAATAATCCAGGCATGGACTGTAACTTTACCTGTCTACTGTCGTGGCACTGTCCAGCTTGCAGCAGGTCACTATTGCAAAACAATGATTACAGTAACCAGCTGCAGACCAGCATATTGGGGTCGGAGACCGTACGACTATGTGACAAAAGACTCAGGAGGCGCACATAAACAATCATCAAGGAGCTCCACAAAAGCAAATCGGTCAAAGCGCTAGTAGAAAAATACAAGACAGGAAGGGATATGGATAGCACAAAGTACTGGGCTTTAATATACATGGATGGCCTGCCCAAGTAAAGTCTATGTATAGGAAACACTGTCCCAACATCACGATATGGGTCTGTCCGCGCTCTGTTTCACCATGTTTGTGTATCTACTCTGTGGCACTTAGAATATATGCACAGATATGCAGAAACAGACACACTTTTGGTGAACTGGCTGAACGTTTAGTTTAGAATTTAGTTAGTGCTCCTGCGACCAACATGCTAACATGGACACAATGCTGGACCACTTACCAAAACAAGAATAGGGAATGGATTTAAATAGTTATCAAATACTTTTCTGCTGCTAACATTCAAAATCTCACTTGCAGAAACCTTAACTTTTAAAGAAGCAAAGGTTTATCCAGATAAAGGGATTGAGAAACATCACCACAAAATACTGCAAGTGAAAAATGCAATAAAATTGACAACTATGCTCCAAGTGTGACAGTCTTGTTGAGCTAACCGTGGAAAACATGTTAGAGAAGAAAAACTACTTTTGCATTTGAAGACGAGTTCAATGATGATAAGAATTTGAGCAAAGCCTCGTGTGTATCTAGCAGATCTATTGATGTTTTTTCACTGCAACATCACACAGATAAAAAGCGGATTTCAAAATATGAGACGTGCTAGAATGTGCTGGTTGATAATAAGGACATGTGCTCTCACCTCACAGGTGCAGGTGACTCTGCGTGGGTGAGGTGCCTCCTGCTGGAGCTGATACACTGTGACGGGAAAGAGGCCATGTTATAAAATTATCAAACAATCATTGAAAACAAAGAGGACAAAATATTTAGGTATGTTTGAAAAAAAACAAAAGGTATATTGATACTTACAGTAGGATTTCCACACTGGTGGCCTGTATTCATCATGATCTGAGGACACAGAAAGCTCTCATTTAATTCCTTTGATGCAGCACCCCCATGTGGAGAAAACATGACAGTGACGCAACAGCTCTGTGTCTAAATTTTAATTTTAATCCATTAAACATACAACTGCATCAGAATGCGGATGTATTGATCAATTCATTATCTCTTTGACATTAGACCAGCATAAAGAAAGGGGAAGCTTAATGTACAGACAAAAATCAAATGTTTTACAATCACATCAGGGAAGAGCATTACGATTTTAGGGCACTCACATGAATTTCACAGCTAAGCCTTGAAACTGCTGAAGCAAACAAGCCAAACAAACACAGAAATCTACGCTCCAACACTGACAGCATGACTGCTTTATTTTCTAGTCTGTATGCAATTACCTTGGGACATCAGATTGATGGATTAAGTTTTTTCCATAGCAGAAACCACACAGAGCATAAATGGCAACTAAGTGGCTTAATGAATAAATCTACTCCGTGGAGCATAAAATGCTGTGAAAGATTCATTTATACCGTGGTTGCTTTTAAATGAGCTGTGCAGTGTTTATCTTTGTTACCCTCACACTAGCTTTTACTGTCAGCTCCCCTCCCTTCCTCAGGCCGTGTGAAATTAATTGTAGATGGATATCAACATCATGGCAGCATTCCCCTGTAGTTTTATTCGGTTGTAACAGACCATAAACAACACTGACAGAAGTATTAGCGAATGTGATTAAAACCGAAACTTTTGGCCCCAGGCGCTGGTGTGGAGTCTGGGTGAACTCTTGCGGAGCTGCTGAGCACGTCTACTCAAAGACACCCATTGTGGCGCCTGTAAAATCCCAAGGTACACATTTAAATTCTGCACTTTACATCTATTGCATGTGTTGTTACTGCAATGACCTCAATTCCCAACAGAAATGAGATTTAACACTTCCACTTGTACTGGGACAAAGTGAGTCTTGTTACATAAGCATGACAAAGGCGTCATCGGTCACTACGACATGCTGTTTACTTTATCCTTTATGTGCCGTAAAGCATAAAACGGGTTGTTAAAGAGGAATCAGCCATGTAGTCGCAATGAATGATGTCTTGCTTCTTGGTACGTCATTATACTGCAGTTTCTATTTGCTTTGTTTATATCTTATTCTGCTCTGAGTTTGGCATTTTGTGCATATTCACAGCACTGAGCAAAAGTTTTGAGTTAGTCCTCATCTTTTCATCTGGTTCTCCAGGATTTCTGAAGCTTTTTCAAAGTTTTCCTTTGGACACTGGCTGCTTCTTCACTCTTTTTTAGTCCTGTCCTTGTGTCTCACTTGAGTTAGCATATAAAAACATCCTCGCATACACCAAGGCGAAAAGATGCAGGAAGAAGAAAATCTTACGAACCTACACTTTCTACAAATAAATATTTTATAAGGTTATTTACAGTAGCAGAATGCCTATATGCATACATGTAAATGTACCTATACATTTACACATAAGCACAAAAACATACAGACAACTCCAAAGCAAGACAAACAAAATAAGCATAGCAATTTTGAACTGAGTTACTGGCCATTGTATACAAATCATTAAAGATATAGCTTATCTGACTCATGCTGTGAAAAGTGAGATGTGATTTATAAAGTGTCATGTTCACAGTGCTATGTAAAGCTTGTTTTTGATTCCATAGTTAGTAATGCTTTGTTTCAAAGCACTCTGAGAAAAGTAGTTTTCTGCTCAGCAAAACTGTCTTATATCACATAACTTCTGCAGTATAGCAGGTAATATTCCACATATTGCTTTGAACAGTCAATTAGATTGTATATACAAAAAGAGTGGAAATAAACATATCAAAAATATCGTTTGTGAAAATAATTAAGAAATCCTACACTGAACATCTAACAAAAACTAAATTAAAATACTTAAAGTGGACCCCTATTTTGTGTCACATACATACAGTTACAGCTGCTACAGAGTTTCAAATTATGAGGTCAGTATGTGTACAGTAATCCCTGTGAGCCAAAGGCTCAGGGTTTGGACTGCTCTGAACACAGTGTTTGAGCTTTTTGGCTGATGTGTGATGTCAGCGAGAGGAGATACCTGCTGTTTTTGAACAACAGCCAATAAGCAGAAAGTTAGCTTAAAGTGGAGAGTTTTAGATAGCTGTTCAGGTCCTGTGTGAAGGCAAATCATAAGATAAATTAAGCTAATTTTAAACATTAGACCATGCAAAGCTACTTTAGTAGAATCCAAGACCAAAAATTTTAAACTGGAAATCAGTACAAAAGGTCCTCTTTAACCCAGGCCTCGAAAATATATTTTTGTCAGGATCTGGCCAATTCAGAAATGTATTCCGTCTTCCATCTTCTTTGCATGTCCGCTTCCTGTCCTTGTGTACAGAGGCCACTCTACAAGCCTTATCTATTCAACACTTGTCGTCTCGGTATCCTGTCTTCAAAATAACTCCAAATCCTCCCCGGGCAATCGTCTCACCCTCCTTTTCTTGAGGCTCAAAGATACACAAACTAACAAGAACCCAGACAAAACACACAGACTGTTCACACTCCCGGCATCTGCAACAACAAATGGGCACTTTTCCTCCTTCATAACACACGTAAGAAACACTTGGCCCTTTGCTACTTTCAGAAAATAAGGGTTACAGTAAATTGCCTCATATATCTACATTAAAAAAGTAAACTTTAAAATACAACGGGTTGCTAAAGATTAAACGCTTATGACCTCTTAACAAAGTCACATTTCAAATACGAGCTGTTAGCGGATTGTCTGATGTCCTGAAAGGAATGAAAAATAAAATAAAATAAAGGGAAACCACTGATGGCTATGATATTATATATCATATCATTAAAATACTATCAATATGTAGAGCTAGTTGCAACACTGAGAGCTTGGCTGTTTATTACAGCTACCAGGGGCACATCAGCAATATTATATATATATATATATATATATATATATATATATAAAACCACTGAACGATGACTTTTACTTTTGAAGGACATTTTACTTATAATGGGAATACTTATCTACACTGATTCAATTCAATTTTATTTATATAGCAGTCGCCTCAACGCTGATGCATTGCTATTTTGCTAAGTAAAGGATCTGGATTAATAAACCATTGTTCTTACAGGTGCAGCAGGTGGCGACCCATTGCGCTTTTCTACTTGTGTCCTGTCCTTTTATTATATATCTTCTCCTATTTTCTGCCCCTTTCTTTTTTTTGCTGCCTGTCAGATTTGACATATTTATATTGCACATATTATGTGAGTCATAATAAAAATGAATAAAGAAAAAGAAAAAAAGAAGATGAGAAAGACGAACATGAGGAGCCTGTAGAGAATTTACAGAGCTTGTCTTGGAAAAGCAAAATATATTTGGCACAACAGTGCATTCAGATCATACTTTTGATTGCTGGTAGACAGTACATCTTGTTAAAAAAACAACAACCCAAAAACCAAACCATAATTAAAAACAAAGTGTCCTGGAGTCCATAAGAGATGCTATAAAGAATTATAACTACAAACTGAACCACTTATGGCTTTAATGCAATACTAGTTTTCCTTATTTAAAGGATCTGGATTTTTCTTCATTAAATCAAGTCTACTATTTGAAACTTCTGTGAATACGACCACTGGCCTCTTTTCATTTTTAAACAACATGTTTAAACAACAGATTGGAAGTTAATCATAAACAAATTAACACACCATTCATAAATCCATAAGACATTCCAGGGACAATTGTGTACCGTGAGATGCTGCTTACCAAAGACATTTAGGGCCATCTTGATTCTAAGATAATAATGATGATGAACAATTAGGCAGCAGATCCAAATTTCCACCCTCTCAGTTTAAATCCTGAAAGAGAAGAGGACACAAGCGGAACAAGGTGAGAGAGTGCAGCCGCAGCTGGAGGTGAGCTACCCGGGTCAGAGTAAAACCAGCTGAGTAATCAGCCACAATAACTGATAACCACGGTATATAAGAAAGCTAACGTTAGCGGATTCACTTTAGTTGGTAGGCTGTCCTGGAGGATAAGGCGGCGCTGGTGGACCCTTTTCTTTTAAAGTTACACTGTGAAGAAAAAGCATTTGATTCGTAGTAAAATAAAACTGCAACAAACACGGCTCCCAACAACGTGAGAACACACGCTGGTTTTAGTAGCCTAAAGGTTAGCCAATAAGACGTGGTACTCACATCCCCATTCTACATTATAGTCGCCATCTTGCTGGGTCACGTGATCAGTCTCACCATCTCCCCCTCTCGCTTTCTCTCTCTGTCGCTCTCTCGCTCTCTCGTAACTATGGCAACAGACCTGGCTGATGCTGCTTCGTGGCAAAGAAAGACGTCGTCGATTTGGGGCTGAGGTTTTCTTTTCGCCTCGTAGAGTTAGTATTTGCTTTTATTGGTTGTCGTGGAATGCGACTAGTGCAATGAAAAAGTGAAAGAGAGAACCAACCACAAGAATGTGAGCTTGTTCAACCAATTTATACCGCTTTCGTGAGCAGTACATATGGTACACATATAAAAACAGTTGTTCTGCCGGGTAGCCTCGTGGCCGGTTAGCTCAGTTGGTTAGAGCGTGGTGCTAATAACGCCAAGGTCGCGGGTTCGATCCCCGTACGGGCCATCTCGAGCTTTTTTCTTTTTCCAAAAACCCCCTTTGATTTTATTTATAACAAATCATTTTTTCAGCCTAGTAAAAAAAAAAAGACAAGGAATGTAAACCATCGCTGTTAGGTGAAATGATAGAAAAAACTAAAAAAAAATTCGACATTAAATTGTAAAAATTCTCAAATAAAGTGAAATATTTGTATTAATTGTCCATTGTGCTGTAGTCCTTACTAGTAGTTGTGTAATTCTGTAATTTCCCCTTTTTCTTACAAATTTTGTACTTTAATCTCGAAGATTTTAGCCTTTTCTCATAAATTTGCCACTTTAATGTGAGTTGTTTTTGTTTTTTTCTTTCCCCCTCCTATTTATTTTCTACCTTCGTTGGCGCTAATACAAAGTGTATAAACACAAAATACTTAATTACAAGGAAGAATTATCTAAAATATATATATAATAATATAGTAAATAAATAATAAATAATATTAGGAAAAATTTAAACATCCAACAGGTAAACATCCAAACGTGTTAGCAGCAAAACATAAGAATAAAAATGTAATCACAAACATGCATACATAAGGGCTACATTACTTTTATAATGCATTGTGTAATTTTGGATTATCTTCAATATTGATACTAAATTCAAATGTTTTAATCTAAGCAACGTTTACTTTACTCCTATTATATCTATATTGTTCATAATTCTGATATAGTCTGTTTTCTGGGGCATTATACCTGAATAATTTTAATCTCTATTAAGTTAAATAGGCTGTAAAGTGCTCACTGTCAGAAACAAACCAATGGCCAACACCTTCCTCAGGCCGTGCGATGGCGCTGCTGAGCCGCCCAAGTTGCACTTTCTCTCCCTGACACCACCACCACCAGTGCCGGGGCGCACGGAGCGCTGGAGGCGGTGTGTGTTGCTCTTTATTGTTCCAGTAGAAAGCTCAGTGCGCGGCTTCCCACATTTGTCTGAATGGCTGCCGCGGACAAACCACGTCCCACCTGAGAGGGAGCGGTTCAGCTGCAAGCAAGAGGAGCACCGCGTTCAAAACTTACAGCGTGGATTTTACCATCTGCGGTGGACATAAAAAGCTCTCACGGACGCACATTCAGTGGATCCTGGAGGAAGAGGGGGGTAAGGAAACCGTGCCATCCGGATTGTGAAGCGAGCTTAAACGCAGTGTTTCTGGTATTCCTCGTACACTAGGTGCAGATTCAGACAGTTTTACTGCATTATGTAGACCAGTTTCTAGGAATAGGAGTCGTTGCTTTTTTAAAATGCAACAGTGCGTTAAGCGCGATGAGTCCGATATCTTAAGTCTAAGCTCGCTTCGATTGCAGCCACCAGTCTGTTCGTTTTCCTAATCGGCTGAGCTTTAGGAGGTCCAGCAGAGCTTCTGTTACTGTAAGCTTAAAGATAGACGAGGATATGCTCCTCCGATTACTGCTACATAAAACTTCAAGATTATTATAGTTTTAACACTTTAATCTGGAATATTTTCCACTTTATTAGTAATTCCAGTATTTTGTATTAATAATGGCGCACACACCAGCTCAGTCCCTGGACTGTGAGCAGGTTGCCTTGGCCTACTGACATCTTTGCCCTGGGCTAAAGGATTACTCTGCTAACCCACATTGTAGGGTTCTCTCTTTGCCAACTGTACTCTGTACTGTATGAGTACGTCTCTAAATGTGGCTCGTCGAAGTGTGTGTGTGTGTGTGTGTGTGTGTGTGTGTGTGTGTGTGCGCGCGCCTAACAAAGCTGCTCGTTGATCTTTGGTGTTCTCAGAGACAACCCCCCTTTCACAGTGTGCACCTTTTAGGTGTCACAATCAGCTGGCAAACAAATCCCCTCCCTTTATTGATTTCTGAGAGACACATACTCTTCTTGGACCCCCTCCATCTTTCAGCGTGAGGTCACAGGGTCAGCACCCATGATCAACAATGGTTGGGTGCTCAGGTGGAAATGCTGCCTGTTTGGTTTTGCAATCAGTATGACATGGTATTGATTGCCACGTGGTGTTGATGTTGCACTCCATTTCTTGCCCCCCCCCCCCCCCCCCCCCACACACACACACACACACACACACACAATACAAGCTCTCCTGAGGGCAGTAGAGCAGCTTAATGGCTCAGCAGGTGGATGGTGTCACCTTGGTGGAGTCAAGCCCAGCCACTGATCTGTCAAGGAGCGCAGGTGTAGCGGGCTCGCTGTGTTATAGCCTTGATCTCACCCTCGCCAATGCTTGTCGGCTTGGGTGTCATTTTTCACTCGACTCATGTAGAATACACAGAGTGAAAATGTACACAACAAACAACACTGCCAGGTAATGGATCCCCTTTAGTGTTCATTGGTTGGGTGCATGTTTGATTGTATTCAATTGGCATGGAGCCTTTTGTATTAGTTTTATTGTGTGAGTTTCGGGGGTGGGGTTAGGGGTGGGTGTAAATATATGGGACATAATCTGGAAGCAAGATCCACTTGCTTAGCTGTTTCCACACCTTCCCACCATATGTCGCTACTCAGGATGTCCTCACCAGAACACACAGGGATTTTTTTTCTGCACAAAACAATGCTCAGTATGCACCTTCCGACTGACCTACTGACTGATAGTTGCGTGCATGTGCAGTCACCAAAAGATGGACATAGCAACATAACATCAGCCACTGTTTTTTAAGCCTTAAAAATGTTCCCAGTGCTAGTTATTTGGAGCTTTTTGGAGCTGAATTAACAGCTAGCTCTAAATAGCTCTGTTATCAAGATGCATCTGTAGAGTTTAAGGGCATGTCATACAGACACAATATCTGTTAAGCATCAGCTCTAACCAACACTGATGCACAGACTTCATGAACTAGGGGTAACACACAAAAAGCCATGTCATTTGTCAAATATTTGTCATTCATTAAAAAAAGAGCTTCTGACATGATGGAGAAGTATCAGTGATCAGTGACTCCAGTTCAGTTTCTTGGGCACCTGTCACTCTTAACTCTAGTATCCTAGATGGATAACTTATTTTTTAACAATATATTCCTTACAGTTTTTGTGAAAGATTTATGTTGCTTGTAATTCTGTAAATTCAACAATTTGAAGTTGGAGGTTCTGATCCAAGAAAATCCTGATACAGTGGTATGAGAACAGCTAAGTAGGGAATAATGTTAATAATAATAATAAATAATAATAAAGCCTAAGTCTCAAGTACTTGGAAAGAAGGCAAATAGAGTTCTTTTGGTATGTGAACATGTTTTCATGTTCACATACCAAAGTAAAGAAGCCTCTTGGAAGAAAGAGGCTTCTTTAGTTCTATAACAACCTATGGAGAGTCCCTGGTATTTAACCCTTAGTTTTCACATCCAATGGTTCTTTTACTCTGATTCAAATCAGTTGATGAGTTTGTAAACCTGTAGCTTTTCCCTGTAATTTGACTTCTTTTTACACAGAGAAGAATCCAAGTGAACTAAAATGCATCACTACAAACCAGATGAGAATGTTATTGGCCATACGTGTCCGGAGAGGGGAGCAACAAAAGTAAATGCAGGGAAAGGGTCCTGTGTTGTTCTCCTATTAGAGAACATGTAGAATTTATATTTTCATTTGACTGCAAGTTGCTAGCCTATACATACCTTTCCACTTCTATAGTACCTTGCTGCATCCCAGAATGCAAAGCATACGTGGCTATGGGAAATTTTTCTGTAGCTCAAACTTACAACGTATACCTGGTATTTGATTCTGATTGAGGCGTGATCACATTCACACCATAAATGAACTGCATGTACATTAACTGCTGCCATCTTGTATTGTTCATTCATGATTGTTGGGGTTGCTTTGACTTTCTGAGTAGGAAATTCAAGTTAAGGGGGCATTCCAGATTAAACTGGGAACTCAGAAATTTTGATTTCTGACTTGATCTGGAACTTGATCAGCATTAGTCCCACCCTACCATCATGTCTGCTTTTCTGGTCATATGATTCAAGGTTTGAGTGGGGCTAAATCACCTGTGAAAGGGATCCCAGGACTGCACTGTAGCACGCTGATTGCTGGTGAGCTACCACAGAGGTGGTGTCCTGCAGACAGTGCTGGCAGTGGGGTTAGAGCCATTTTGCGGCATGTTTGTTAGTGAACACACTATATGACGACACAAAATTACCCCTAGTAGTTTTTTCCACATCATAAAAAAGCAGGTCTTGGCAAAGTCCTTCTATGAGCAAGTCTGGTATCATGGGCATCTTAGTAACGCCTCTGGGCCATTATTTTGGCGGTTACATTGAAGCACTATCTAAATGAGCTTTCATTTAAGTTACCACAGGAAATCAAAACTACTTGTGTAGTTTTGTTTGCTGACGTTATCCACCAAATAAGCTTTTATAAATCCTTTCTTATGGATCTTTGAGGGCCATATCGCTCTCTTGCTATCTCTGGTATTGGACATATCTGTTATGCCACTAGCAGGATATCTGTAATATCCTGATATATCTGTGATAGGAAAAAGTAACTGAGGCCAGAGATTATGTGCTATTTAATCTTTTAAATTTGTGTGGGCAGTACTTACATGAATATTTTCAGGTTTGTGACTGTTTGTCAAACAAAGACGTTTAAAGATTTCCACAGACATTTCAAGGAATGTGTAACACTTTTTTCCCCCAGCATGCATATTCTAATTTTTTATAAATTACATTATGATAAAATGATTGTGTTATGACTATGCTGATCCAACCTTATGAGGTGAGGCAAGTGGGTCCTTGACAAAAACACAATTTTTCTGACTATTTGTAAATGTTTGTATTATTCAGTTTTTCTGAGAATATTACCCCAGCTCTACCGTGTTACTTTCTCTCTACAGTGGCCCTGACACAGTGCTGTTTAAATATGACTGCAAAGCTCCCCTCATTAGCCTAGCAGTGCAGCTGTGTTAGTTTCATCTTGTGACCAGTGATCCTTTTTCACAGCACAGTTTCTGCTGCTCCTTTTGTCAATAATTTAGCTTTTTTTTTAACCAGCACACTCATCAGTCTGTGTACAGACTTCCAGCTTCTTGCATCTCATTTGGCCTCGAAATTTTAACCAAACTGCTGATTGCCAGACCTGTTTCACAGCCGACTGACGCTTCCCACTGTGCAAGCTTACACAGATTATGTAATGTCAGACTTCTCACTTCAAAAATGACAAAGCGTTATCTAATTTTTTAACATATTAGGGTCAGAGTTGGTAATCCTTTGTATGAAAGCGATCTGAATCAAATTGGTAACTTTTCTCCCTGTAAGACATAAGGCTGTCTCTCATGCACTTGCAATCACATCCGATTCTCTTAGCTTGGCTTCCCTCTGGCAAACTCTTGGGAAACTTTCAGCTAGTTCAAAGCCTGGTTGAGAGGCCTAGGTCCCCCTGAGTTAAAGCCCCGCTGCTGGAAGCTCCCACACTAGCTTCCTTTGTGCCTGCATGAGCAGCTTGCTCTGTATTCCTCTCTTGCACAACAAAACTCCATGTATAATTCTCCCAGGCTCTAAAGAGGAGACGATGAAATCCCAGCTTCCAAATTGCCTTTCTAGATTTAATTGGTGGTGAATTTGATTGTCAGTTTAACATGTAGTGTGTTATTAACAAGGTTCCGATTTCTTTTATGATGGTGAAGTCATTGAAATCAGCATGGAAGAAGCTGTATTATTTTTATTTTAGTTCCCAGTAGATTCCTTATGTGAGCTTTTCTTTAAAAGACTGAAGACATGCAGGCAACAAATCAGCTCTGCTGCCTGCAGAATATGAGCTGGGCAATTGATACGTCATTGTCAGTGAATTATTAGAGCTATAAAACTGGTTTTTGACTTGGGTAATACAGGGAGGTTTAAGTTTGTAGTTTTAAAATATGTAACATTGTTTTGTCAAGCAGGACAGTGGCATGTAAGTTTTACTATAGCTTAAAGGAAGGCGTTGGTCACTGTCTCAGTTCTTCCAGCCGTTACAGCTACCAGTAAACAACTGCATGGCACTTTCATTTCATTGCAGAAGTGGTTGACAGAAACAAAGGAGTGTTCCCACTGGTGTAATGAGTAACTTGAATGTCAGATCCCTTTTTATTGTCAGGTCACTTCCTTGGTACGTCTCCAGTTTCAGGTTTTGTGACTGAGGTGTAGAGAAGCAGTAACCTGTGTGTTCATGTGAAGGGATTACTAAGGATGGTGCTGTTTTGTTTTTGGTTTTTTTTCTATTGCAGTGTGGTGTTATTAGCCTGGTTAATTCTGTGGGGAAAAATCACGTCAGCTGTTCTGGGGTCAATTTTGAAATAAAGGTTTGATAAGGTGTGAGTGATCATGAAAGAAATAAGAAAGATGTCGAAGTTTCTTTATTTTGACCAACAGTTCAAAATGTTAAGATGTGGCAGCCAAAGTAGGAAGTGCCACTAAGGCTACGTCCACACGTACCCGGGTATTTTTGAAAACGCAGATTTTTCTATGCGTTTGCACCTTTTGTCCACACGTAAACGGCATTTTTGGTCACTGAAAAGGAGATTTTTAAAAACTCCGGCTAGGGTGGATATTTTTAAAAACTCAGTTTTTGCATTTACGTGTGGACGAGAAAAACGCAGAAAACGCAGCGTCAAAGGTGTGCGCCTTTTTTGACGTCACACTGTGCGCCACGTTATTGTTTCGGTGAAATGAATTTCTACAATACTGTTACTGTTAATTGTCTCTGCAGTGTTTAAATGCTTACATATACACACAGTTACTGTCCCTCCACACATACGACTCGGTTCTGCTTCTATGCCCCAGCTTTGTTTACTTTTTCCCACCGAGGCTTCTAGACTTCTGATTGGCCAACATTTCTACACGGTTAGGAGTATATAGCCACCTGTTGCTTTGGCATGTTCCTAGCAGCGTTTTCCTTCATTTCTGCCTTTACGTGTGGACAGGATTATTTTTTAAAACGAAAACAGAAAATCTCAGTTTTCAAAAATACCCGTGTACGTGTGGACGTAGCCTAACTGTAGTTCCTCTAGTGGCCACTTGAGGCCGTTTCCAAAAGTGGGTCAATCCCCATAGGGTCCCATGTTAAAATACCGGCTTTACAGAATACAGCAACTAATACAGCCCTCTACAACCAACTTATCCCTTTGTTACATGTGTGCGAAGTCTAAGTTTTCTTATAACTCAGCTGTTGAAGCTTAAAGTTTGGGGCCTTTCTGCTTTGACTGACAGGAACCATAATAGCCCTTTTTCTAAGGACTAGTACTTATTCGAACTGAGTGTACTTGGTTTCAGTCGTTTTCCATTATGATTGAGTACACCCTAATGTGCATTGATGGGGTCATTATAGAACATGGCTGAAAGTCCATTTCAGTCAGTGTATGTGACACAAACACAACACAACAACGTAGGACATCGATGTTATACCTGCTGCTCAGTGTATGGCTTTTTGTTGACTTGTTGACATCGTATTTTTAGAGCATTTCAGATCGCTTGGAACCCCGGCCAAGTAGGTGCTAAAAACGGACCTGGTCCCAGGTACTACCACCTAATAGAAAACCCTAAAAGGCTAATCGAGCCCAGCCAAGTACTTAATAGTGGAAAAGGGTTATAATACCATTACAGACAGCTGCAACAGGTGTTGTTAGACTAACTCGATTCACTTACCTGGACTTCTCAACCACATCTGTGATGCTGGTGCCTTTTTGTAACATTTTTATTGTGGTTTATTGCAAAAACTATGACTGTGCTTTTGTGAATAACATTCAAAGACTTTGTCTGCATACCTTGCTTCCTTAAATATTTTGACATCTGGCTCAAAAAAATTCACTCAACCTGTACTTTATCCCCAAACTAGATACTCGTCACAGTGGCTTCACCACAGTGTCCTGTCCTCGTAAAACCACAAATTATACATCAGTTTGATTCTCCAGATTTGGGCAAAGGAAAGCTGTATTTTTCAGGCACATTTATAGGAGTCTTTGGAACAGGACAGCTCCCATCAAGCCTATGACACACTGTATTTGCTCTTGAATTATGGGCCCGGCATTGGAAGTGGTGAATGAAGCTCACATAGTCGGGGTGGATGTTTGCCATGGTGGAGTCTCCCTGCTAACTGCACCACCCAAATATTTACAACAAACTGTTTATCCGGATGCAGAGTTGTTGGTGAAAAGGAAACAACAGATTTTTTTTTCCACTGCAGCTTAGCGGATGACTCATAGTTTACAGTCACACTACATCTGTTGTGTGATAATAATGATCAATTATGTTGACCTTGGACAAGAAGCTGTGTTTTCTAAATGATGTTTACTACTGGGTTAGAAGTGGACATTGATGTCATGATTTATTGACAAGAAAGGCCTCTGTACATGATCTCTCTCTATCTTTTTTTAAATATTTTATTTTTCTCCAGACACAAACCTCAAAGTCTGCTGAGCATTGCTGGAAACGCTGGATAATTGATCCTGTGTGTTAGTGTGTCAGGGCAGCGCAGCAGTGTGTTACCCTCGTCCTTTGCCCCCCACCCTGACTGTCTTCTAAAACATTCCTCGGCTGTGATATCACCAGCAGTCCTGAAGGGTTATTTACTGTCTGAGGTTGAGGTTTATCAAGTGTGGGATGGAGGTGGGGGTGTTGTGTAATTGAATGAAAGCAAAGGGGGTGGGGGGCACAGATTGAGTGTCTTTGTGCGTTTTCAGACCGTATCTCATCTGCCCTACTTGTGATGCTTTATTCAAGTCTGAACTGGCCTTAAACAGAGCTCTGTGAATAGCTCATAGGAAATCCCAACTTCATGCTCTGCAGCTGGGATACATGAGTGTCTAGCTAGGTGTGAGCAAGTCTGTCTGATTCTGTCTGAAGTTTGTGCTATGTATGCACTCATTTCATCACTATAGTCAATAAATAAATAAATAAAGCTCATCACTAAAGAACTCAGATTAAATGTCTTTTGGTTTGTACATTGTGTAAGACCAATTTAAATCAAAGATTGGATAAATATGGGAAGACATTTCACACATTTCTTGAAGTAATTAAACTTTGGAGTTTCTCTCCAAGCAAAGTGCCACAAAAGAACCTCTTACTCCCTTTCTTTTCTGTTCTTTTCTTTTTAAATAAGGTGCACAGGTCCTTTATTTTCATGTTTCAAGCGTCCTTCACCTCCAGTTATTCAAGAGATCTCTCAGGTTTGCATTAATGCAGTTTGGCCTGTGTTTATTAAAATGCTAATGACGTTTTTAGTCCTTCAGACACCCACAAAAGGGATTTAGAATTCCTATAAAAACAGTATCAGGATGCCTTTTAAGGAAATTGTGCATGCAGATTTACTAACACACAGGATGTGATGCAACTGTACTGTTTATAGTGAGGGCCCAAAGCATACAAAGAGACAAACTCCAATCCCACATTTTCAGAAAATTCTCTTTTCTTTCTCCACTAGACGTGAACAGAGGTCCCTGCAGCTCGATAGCCTCTTACTGTAAGGTCTGTCATCATGGTCGAACCAGCCGACAGGTCGTCCACAGCCGGGCAGAGGCTGGGCGCTCCTGAAAGCTTTGGAGTGTCCACCCTAGAGCCAGGTCTGCGCCCTCCTGCCCAGCCTCCAGGACGCCAAGTCTCCATGAGGGTGCAGATGCTTGATGACACACAGGAAGTCTTCCAGATATCGGTGAGTAACATAATGTTGGATTATTGCAGGCATACTTTAGTGAGAGTGAGTGGATGTTGTGAGGTTTGCACACATCTTACTGTCCATGAAAATATCCACAGCAGTGGTTGTGATGGGAGTAAAACAGGTGTTCAGCTTGGTAGAACCTCCTCGTGTGTTGTTATTGCAAATAAGCAGTGCATGAGTTTAGTTTCTTTCCATTAACCCATCAAATTTCCATATTTATTTATTTTTTGTTTGTTTGTTTGTTTTTTGTTGTTTTGCTTTTTAAAATATTTACATGCTTTCATTTCATTTGGTAAATGGACTGGGACTTACACTTTTCACTACAAGCAACATTCATGGATGGATGACTTGAGAGCAAGTCTGGGTTCAATATCAAGATGAGGGATACTTCAGTTGTATTCGCCCTATTGGTTGGCGATCCACTGGCATTTCACTATTGCAGTTCACGATAACTGTGTAATTGTCTGTGCTGCTCTGTACTTGGTGGAGGATGTGCTTCCAAAGTGCCCTTCTAGTTTATTTATTACCTAAGAGCCTGTTATAAAACCATTGCTGCTCTCGGTTAGCACAAAAGCCTCAAAGAATAAACCCGTGCTTCTGTTCAGAGTGTGCAAAATGACTTTCATAGTCTTTGTTTTTTTTAGATTTTTGGCATCATGAAAAGGAAGCATTTGCAGAGTGACATTATTGCCTTCAATGTTCAGATAAGATATTGGTTTGTTTCCTTAAGCCTCTCTCCATTTTCTCTTCATCTAAGCATGTGTTTGTCATTTATTTATTACCCTCTTGCTAAACTGTCACTTTATTAACTGATGCAAGCAGAAAAGGAGGGTAAAATATTAAACTATTTTTCCACAGTCCTCATGGAATTCATCACCAGTTTTTGCTCCATAGAGATGGTTCATTTTGTTCCATCCACCTTGAGTCTTATCTTCAATCTCCACTTCCTTGTGATACACAGGAAGTGGGACAGAAGCCAGCTTCCTGTCCGAGCACACCACACCTACAGACTCCTGTTTTGGATTTGCAGACAGAGGCAGACTTTATTCTGTTTTTTTGACTACTTCCCAGCAGCTTCTGTTTTTCTAAACTCTAAGCCTGCTTTTTATAAAAAGAGTGCTGTTATGGCATGTGTATATGTAGTAGGCAGTCCTGCATTTGTCCTGTGTTCCTAAGTTTTCATTTTCTTCTTCTTTGCTTTTATTTAGCCTTAAGCCTCCCTCTTCTGTCATTTACTCCATCATAAACATACATAACTGTATATTACTGTAGCCAGTATTCACCGTGCTTCATAAATATTTGCATGTGTTTTGAATCTCCTTGTTAGCTTGAGTATGTCATGCGTGTCTACTTGTGCTCCCTGACTTCCTAATGCTTTTTTTTTTTTTTTAAAGGCGTCCTGTGAGAGGCGGCACAGACAGCAGTTTTAATCACATTGCTGCTGCTGTGGTACTGTGGTATGTCATCTCAGGGTGGGCGTATCCTCGAATTTCAGAATTAATGTCTGCTGCAGGCTGACACAGAGTTTGGTTTCAAGCCTTCCTTGGTGATTTGCATGTCTTTAAAAAAAACAGCTGCTGTATTTTCAGCTTCGGATTTAGGGAGTCTTTGTGATGATAATCAAGAGAGAATCCAGAAAGAATCACTGTCTCAGCTGGCTTCTCGAACATTCAGAGCTGCTGGTCTGTGGGGCTGTAATTGGTCCTCATGAAATGGCCAAGAATGCATGCGGTTGTTGGAGTGAAAGTGCCTCAGGATGTGTTTGAGTGGATGATTGGACAGTTTGACAGTGGCCTGGGATCTGGTGTCTGTGTGAGGGGATGTCATCTGCGTGTGAATACTACTAAATTGATGTCTCCACAAACTGATGTTCTCCACAAAGCAGCAGCCCTCTTCATATCAGGGAGCTCTTTTCTCTATCTATTTCTGTCCTCAACTCCTTTCACAGCCTCTCACACACGTATGAGTTGGTCTGTCTCTCTGGAACCTGTTTCAGCTTCACTCTTTACACCACAGGAGAGCAGAAGTATCAGGTGAAAACAGCAGCATGAAACTAAAATAGTAATATTTTTTATGTATTTATTTATTATGTTTTGTTGCTGTTTTAAAAGCCAAATGTAGACCAGGAGAAATGACAGTGAAGGCAATAAAAGATGAACTAGAAGGAGAGAAGCGAGAACAGAGCAGAAAAACATGGAGCATGGAAAGTGAACCAACCAAATTAATGACAGTTGTTTTCAGTGCTTCTTACAAATTTGGTGAAATAATGGAGACATTGTCTATTGAGCCTGACTCACCTAATCTGTTTTTTCCTGTTACAATAGCCTCCAGTGTATTTGTGCAGTAGGTGCAGTCTAATGTGTGAATCAGGAGATAAGCCTGCAGCTTTCACTAGCACTGGCACTCGACTGGGCATTTTTTCACTGCAGTGGAGGTAAAGTAGAAGGGTAGCTCATTAACCACCTTGTTATCAGCAAACCTCAGGCTGCTGCAGGAGAGGGGCAATAAATTTTAAAAATACATTTTATTTTAGTATTATTTTTTAACACATGAAGAACAATGCAGACATACCATAGTGTTGTTGTAATGTTGACTAAAGCTTTTTGGGGTTGATTTCTTGAATTTGTTCTTTGTTTTAAACCACTTTTGAGACCAATTACAAGGAAAGGAAGATATTTCTCCAAAATCAAGGGATAGTTTGTTAGGAGTGCACATTAATTCAGCCTGTTTAAACAAGTCTTTTGCATATTAAATGAAAATAGATCCTGTGCAATGTTTTCATATAGACAAGTTTCAGCTAAAAGGTTGTGTTTAGAGGACATAGTGCTTCTGTTTTCTGGGCTTCAAACAGCAGTTGCTCCAGTACTATGTTTACAATATAAAAAACACTATCTGCAGCACATGTAGCAGAGTAGCATCACAGCTGCGCTGATTGCAGTCACGCTCTATAATCAGTCTTCCTGAAGAAATATGGATTTGGTTAATGTGCAGTCTCAAGATTATCATAAAATGTGCATTTACAAGAACCACAATAATGATTTATATTTTTAGCAGTCTTGGCTAGCTATTAATTGGAAGGCTAACTGTATGGGCCTAACACTTTCTTCAGTTTGAAGCTGCACATATTGAGAAGCTTCGCACATGTTTTGATCAATATTAGCAGTAGCTTTTTGCATCAGTTAAAACAGTAGAGCACAAATTATTCATTTAACAGGGATCTGTCACATGAAGGTGACTCGAGGCATTTGGCTGTGTCGACCCTTTGTTCCCTAGCTGGTTTCACTTCCACTAAGATAAATGCCTGATTCATCCAGTTACATCAAAGCGGTTTAGTCGTTAACTATCTTGCAATCTATACAAATTGTGTGGCACAGAGAATTATGAGGAAAAACATGACCAGTTGCAGGGATGTTTCACTTTATTGCAATAGTAGACGTTGTAAGCAGTGTAGGAAAGTTTCTGTTTGTATAAAATCTCAACAAACGCAAATATGTATCAGAGTTTTGATGCTGTTCCTTGTTATTGCGGCCAAGCAAGAAAGAATGGCTGATGATGACCTCACTGCTCTATATTTCCTGCAGCATCCAAGGACAACTTCCCCTCTGAGTGGTTTTGCCATAGCAGTGTTAGCAAACCACAAATTCTGAGTTTTCCTCCTTTGTTGATTCTTACCTTAACATCAGTCTTAACTGGAGTTAGCCTTTTTGTAAGATGTATAATTATTTTAGCTTTAATCAGTCTAACCCGCATTAGAGTAATATAAGAACAAAATTAAGACTGGTTTAATCCCACAGGCCGGATCTTTTTGTGAAGCCGACCCCAGAATTTTGTTCTACAGACCAGGACAAATAAATTGGTTTGTCATGGAAAATAAATTTAGGACTTCGGTTATGGGGAAGATTTATAGTGTATGTACAGCAGGGGTCAACAAAAAAACCCACTGAAAATGGACTGCTGTGACATCTTTATTTTATAAACACACATTTCTAAGATCAGAGCCACGTTCTTAATATGAGCCTCTCTGTCTTTCATGCTCAACTGTCTGTGATTCCTATGATATTTCTGGTGTTCATGAAGCTGTACCCTCAGGCTTCCAGTCTGGAGTCTGTTCAGGACCATCAACAGACTCTGTCTCTCAGATTTCCCGTGAGAGCTAATGTCGAATCCATTAGATCCAAAGAAGACCCTGCAGAGTTTTTAACTGCACTCTGCTGTTCAGAGGCGAAGAGACAAAATTTCATTAAAAACTTCTCCTGAAATCAGGACAGACTGGGCAGATCATCTTGTGCGTTCAGCACTTTGTTTACTGATAGTTAACATTTTATTATTTATATCTATCAGCCTTTTTCTTTGAGCTGATCTTTGGAAATGTATATTATTTGAGTGTACACCACATTAATAAAACATCATGACATGACATGACGTAGGCACACACTGCATTAGTGACCACTGAGGCTACACACACACACACACACACACACACACACACACACAGAGGCACAGACACACTCAGTCTTCATTATTAATGTGTAAAAGAGGCAGAGATGGAGGTAGTGGTAGAGGTCACGCCCAGCTGGTTAATAATTAAAGGTAGACAGGATGTGCGTGCATGTCTGTGTTTTTGTTTGCATACATGCTGAATGGAGCATAAACTAACAGTATAGCTTTCAACACAGACAGTTTCAAGCATGCACAAAGGTTTAAACTTTTGACCTACTCCTCTGATTGTTTTCTTGCATGGCATTAACAGACTTTGCCGTGTGACTCACAAGTAAAACCATTTCACATTCTCAACAGGCCACAGCATCCGTTATTAAGGGGAAGCAAAATAACCTACATACCAAAATCTGCAATAGCAACGATAATCAATAAGACCAGTGTATTACCCGTTATTTTGTGTGTTTTTCCTTTTTTTTTCTTTTCTTTTTTTTTTGGGTAAGGTCAGCTTTGACCGTGGGTGCTAACAACGGAGGTCACGGTCAAGGTGCTTAGCCAACGTAAGTACTCGTGTCCCCCGAAGGTTAGTAAGTTGTTTAAAAGTCTGAAGACGATACAAAAAAATTGTGGGTAATTGAAAGTTTTCACAGATTTTCCTGATGACCTGATTTTCACCTAATTAAAACAGTTCGAGCTACCATCACACAAAATTTAAAAATGATATGTGGATGCTAGACTGTTAACAAACATAGTGGATTACATACTCCCTTCCTTCGGAGGGAGAAAATTTATTAATTTTAAAGCAATTATACTACCACCTTAAAGGATGCTATAGAAGCAATGCATTTATCTTACTAATGAGCTTTTCTTTTGAACGAAAATGCAGCCCGTCCTATTCCTGTGCACCACAGGACTCTATTGTTGTCTGAAAAACACATTATTTTCATTTCTTTTTTTCTTTTTCTTTTTTTTACATTTCAGTCCCACCTACAGCAGCCTGCTGATGGAAATGACCACCGGAACACCGTTATTAATCCATAGCTCAAAATAATCCCCAACAAATACTCTGTTTGTTCTTCCTCACGTACCAGTTTCCTCCCAGTTTCCAAACCCCACAAAGGCCAGTTTAGCCTCATAGATTGAATGTATATCTCTGTTCACTAAACAGCCAGATTCGGGGAAACTCAGGTGTGCACTGTAATGGAAGATTAAGAGGGTGAGGTATGGTGATGCTTTTCGAGCTCCCAAGGAACTGGTACAGCAGGCTTAACCTGAACAGGTTATTTTCAGAGTTAAAGATTTACACCAACTGTTAAAAGGTGCTTTTTTTTCTTCTTCTTCTTCCTTAAAATTTCTCCTGAGTCACAGATTACAGATTATTGGTATTAATCAATAAAATTGTTTAGTAATGCTAAAAGGATTTCCACATATTCTTTTAGTAGTGGACAGTTTGAGTCCAGTTTTCTTAAAATCACATTTAAGGGCTCTAATGTCAGCTGTCACGTTAGACATAAACCATATTCAGAGTGGTAAGTAGGCACATTTATACTTTACACTTATAGATTTAAAAGACTAAATGGCCTGTATTTGTATAGCACTTTACTAGTCCCTAAGGACCCCAAAGCGCTTTACACAACCAGTCATCCACCCATTCACACACACATTCAGTGTTTATAGCCCTAACACTTTATGACCAGGTCTTCTAACGTAGATGGTACTTTCTCGGCTTGCCTTAGAGTCTGTGACTTTTATGTGACCACACTTAGTATGAAGAAAACCTGGGTTAATAAAGAAAACTGCTGACGACTGATTGGTATGTTAGGTCGGTCCATCTTGTTCTGTCTCTAGGTCAGTCCCTCCTCTTTTAACTTCTTGAATAGGTTTTCTCCCCCGTGATTCTGTTTGGACAAGTGGTTAAGAAAATGGATAAAGGATGTTTTATCTAGCCAGCTTGCACAAAGAAAGCCTGAATATATTGAAGGGCACCTCTCAGGAGTGTTGAGAGACAGAAAGCTACTTAAATGTGGGAGAAAAAAATTATATACTTTTTATAAGATGTGCGAGTAAGATGAGGCTCCCGAAGTACTAAACAAAAAACTGTTTTATTCTGTGAAAATGACAGAAAGTCCACATCACAGTTGTGTGTATATAGTATGCTTTTCTTTCTTTTTTTCAGCCTATTGTTTTGTACATTTAGCTACAGTTTGGACATATCTTACTCCCTTGGGGTCCTCGATGATGGCACCTGCAGCTGGTCCCTTTATTTGCCAGACATCTGCAGTGCTTTCACACTTGAGCTCTCTGCATTATGTTGAATAATATGAGGTCTCTGTTATGCCTGTCCCCTGTGGACCCACCCTCACTAAGAAATATCATTGGCTTAGATGATGCCTTTAATGCCTCAGGTGGTTAAGACCTACACATATGGAGCCACATGTGGCCTCCTGGAGCTTTCACTCCTACATCCCATTTGAGTCCATCTCAGACGATTTAATTGGGAGTTTGCATTATTCCTGTTACCTGTTGATTAGTGGTTTCTGTTTGCCTGTATTGTCTTGTCTAGCACGATGCTTGCTTGAACTTAATCCCTGTAAGTATTTCCAGTATAGCCACATTAAACCAGACTTTAGGTTTCTTTATTAACGATGGCATGAATGAGAGGATGGTGGAGTATTTTGAGCGTGCTCTGTCACAATAAGCAGTTTATAAGGTTTTTGTTGCATGATTGGATTGTGGCTTTATGATCTGCATCAGCTCCTGACCTTATGTGAGTGTTTGTGTTTTTTGTCTAAAAAGAGAGCTGGGGAAAGATACAGGACTCTGGGGGGGATGGTTATGAGGATTAGGATGATGGAAGAATAGACCACATAATTTGATAGACTAGCAGTCCCCCAAGGCCTGTGATAAATGAGCTACAAGTCCCCCGCCAAATTATGCAGGAACGCACACAGACTCACTCCTTAGCTCCAGAGTGAAGCAGTTGACATTTCAAATGGATGGGCCTTTGTTTTGTCAGTGTCCACTGTCTTGGAAGTGAAAGAGTCATGTAAAAGGAACCATATAAAAGGACAGATCTTAAAAGGCAGAACGAACAAGAAAATTACTTAAAATGACAGTGACACTGTGGCAAGTTGAATTTTCCCTGTTACTGGTTTGGATGCATGTATCATAATCATTTTAAAGGGGGCCTATTATGCTGATTTCCAGCTCCATTATTTTATTATTGGACTCTAGTGGAGTCATTTTGCATCATTCAAAGTTTAAATGGTCCTTATTCATCTTGTGCTGGACCTTGGTGCAGCTCCTCAGTTCATCCACTGTCTGAAAGAAAGTTTCTTCTGATTGGCTGCCAGTCAGTAACAGAATTACTGACCAGCATGTGGGTGGGGCTTCTGTGCTTTAGTTGACCATATTAAGGATATCCTCTTTTTTTTGACATCATACATGTACAAGAGTAGAAAAAACTGCCTGTTACCAAGTGTTTAGAGCAGTCTGAGGCCTGAGCTTTAGACCCACAGGAATTATTGTTGCATTTCCTGATCTTAAAATGACATCCACTACTGTAACAGGTCCACTTTAAGGACACTGCTTTGGTATCATTTGGCCAAAAAGCTTAAAAATCCTGACCTTGCTACTAAGCTAAGAATATCTATATGGATTGATTGTGGTTCTTCCCTCCTCAATAACAGGAATGACTGCCTCATTGTTGCACTTCCAGCACGCAGACCTTGGCTATTTGGCCCTAAGAAGAGGAAATTAGTTTTAATGTAGCCTTCCTTTAGTGCATTACTATTCAGAGAACCAGACAGTTAAAATATTGTGCAGTGCCAGATATTTTTAAACTCTGGGTTGCCCAGCGGCATGTTTTTAAAAAAAAATTTTATGTCCTCTTCTGCACTGTTTTACCCCACATTTTAACTCTGCTAAAATTCATTTAGAGAGAGAGAGGGAGAGAGTGATAAGAGATGAGAAAATGGGTTTTAGAATTTGGAGCCAAACTCTACTCATGTGTCTTTATGTCTTTTAAAGTTGGCAGATCTTCTGGCAGTAGTTTAAATGTGTGGGTGAAACCAAAGTAAGGTAATGGTTAAAGATGGTTCTTCTCTTCTCTTCTCTTCTCTTCTCTTCTCTTCTCTTCTCTTCTCTTCTCTTCTCTTCTCTTCATGTGTGTGTGTTGCTAGTCCTTGCCTAATCTACCATTGTAACATATTAAATCTATAATGATACTGGTTCCCTGGGCCACCCTAAACCATGTTTTATGGACTTACTGTTTGACTTCACGGGCATATGCGCACGTGTGCATGCTACCACCCACCCTGTGGTTCAGTCGCCTAAGATTGACAGTAAAATAATAAAAGTAAATATTTGATTAGATTTGGGGTTGTGATATCCTCCTTTTAATGACTATGGTACAGATGGGAGCAAGAAATGAATTTGATTAAATAATATCATGACCACAGTGGTACATGTGTAGCCCTGAAATTGGCCATCGACTGCACTCTTTCTCTGCATCGTCTAGTTTCCAAAAACGGAAATAAATGCAATCAGATTTTGACAGGGCAATATGAAAGATGTTGTGGTAGTGCCTGTGAAAGCTACTGAAGCAACTTGCATCATGATGTACACATATCTATGTCAATACTGTCTCAAATGGTACTTGCCTGCAATATCATTAGCTATCTAACATGCCTGATAAGGTGTGCTAGCATGGCCTCCATCATCAAAATGTGAAGGTGTGGCAAGAGAGGGAGTCTAAAAAAGGCTAAAAAAGAAACCTGTAGCCTGCAGGCTTGTTTCATCTTGTTTGATAAGAAGAAATCAAGCAGAATCAAAGAGTGCACACAAGTAAAATATCCCTGGGCAGTACTTCTTCTCATATTGAGCTGACACTCAATATGAGAAGAAGCTCATCCCATCTCGAGGTACCAAGTGTTGTTATATGAGGATAAAGGCAGATGTCAGCTTGACAGCATGGTAACTTCTGAGACTGTGTAAGCCCCGGATAGCATGTTAAATGTTAAATTTCATTACAGCACAGTTAGAAATCAAGTGAAAAAGTATGTCTTGTTTGGAAGTGTTACCAAGAGAAAGCCTTTTCTCTCCACAAAGAACATGACAGGATGTGCGGTGGTGAAGGGGTGATGATTTGGACTTGTTTGGCAATGACAGACACTGGGCACCTTGCAGCCATTAAGTTGACCATGAACTCCTCTGTATACTAAAGTATTCTAGAAGCAAATGTGAGGCCATTAGTCCAACACCTAAAAATCGGCCCAAACTGGGTCATGTACCAGCACAGTGATTCTAAATTAATCAACCAAATACATAGACATCTGTAACAAGAGTTTCTTCACATTCTTTTTGTAATTTAGGTTAATTTGTAATATATTTTTAATTAAAATTTTTACCAAGTGCTCATTTTTAAGGAGGTAAACTATTGCTGTCTTGAAATATTAGCATGCCGTGACTTTTTTCTACATACAGTGCTCTGATGGTCTATGGCTAATTGTAGCAGAAAATGGTTCATATGATCTTCACCCAAGTTATTTAGAAAATGGTTTAGACTTAATCATAATAAGCATTTCTAAAATTTTCAGGCTGTATCAGGAAATCAGTGAGCTTAACTTGAACATATTAGCTCTGCAGTTGGCTGCAATTGATATATTGAACAGTTCAACACTCTTTGATTGAAATTACAAATATGAAGTTCCCACTCTAGCGGACAACTTATCTGGTGTGCGTTTTTTTTTTTTTTTTTTTTTTTTTTTTGACAGCGCATGCGCACCTGCGGACCACTTATGTGCACCTAAAAAGCTAACTAAAGCAGGGCTTAGCAGAAGGTTAGGATACATATAAAGTGTGAATCTAATACAAATGCATGAGTCTTTTCTGCAATCCACATGAAGTGACCCAAGCTGGGGGAAAATATGGATGCAGCATGCTAGCATGAGTCTCCAACCGAGGAACTGTGCTGTATTATGTAATGGCTGGCATTCACTGTCTCATTCCTGTGGTCAGAGATCTCAAAAAGGGACTTCTGACTGTGGACTGACTTTCCTTTCAGCTTCTTCTTTCTTTCTTTAGCTGTCCCCAGTGTTTAACCAGCTAGGAGAGCAAATGCAGAGAGAGGATCGGTGATGATTCATCTTTTTACAGATGTAAAAAGGTGATATGTCGACAGTTCTCCCTCTGCTTTCCAGACATTCAGCTTCCGACTTGAGCAAGTAGCTTTGGTAGAACCATGCATTGTGTTATGTTGCTATTAAGGTGGGCTTGTGCACGTGGAGCCACGTGGAAAACTGCTGAGTTCAAAGAGAGGCCCACAGACGAAGCTGCCCTTGAGCAATGAAGGAGGAAACGAGTGTGTGAGCGGTATAGACTCTTTCTGGTGCAGAGACAATCACTGAGAGCTTGTTTCTGAAAGGCAGCGGGATGGGGGTAGAAGGGAAGTAAACAGGGCCCCACTGGGGGACGGAAAGGAGACGTGGTGCTGCACTCACTGTGAGAGACTGCAGCACTGGGAGAGAGAAAGACGAATACAGGCCCACATCCGTCTCCCACAGAAGCCTTTCGCATTACGCCGACAGCCTGTGAATGAGCAAACACTGTCCTGCACTGCTTGGCTGCAAACGATATCCCCCCTTTTTTTTTTTTGGTAATTGGGGTAAATGAAGTCCCCCCGTGATGCTCTACTAAAGCCAGTGATGGAAGAGCTGGGCCCCATTTAGGGTAATCACTGCACCCCCCTGCTTCACTGTTGTACAAAACCACCAATTTAGTAGTTTTCCTGGATTGTTTGGAGCAGCCTGCCGTGGCCACTGAGGTGGGCTTGTGGTGAAGTTTTCACTGCTGTTTTTACAAGTTCGTCTGGTCATTTTATGTTGCAAAATGGGAGATGAATTATATCCTGTATTTGACGGGGGTTGTGGCATTTTTGATGCTGTAAAAAGTAGCTCCAGTTTGGCATGGTAACACCAGCTGCTAGAAAAAGAAAACACTGGTAGGATTATCGCCAGCAGCTGGCTGACTGGAGGGATGCCAAAA